>NC_064846.1:172875670-173577337 GCF_024166365.1 Elephas maximus indicus
AGTAACTAAAACAAGAATCATTGACTAGAAACGATTTGTTTTTACTGATTTATATAAGCTTGCCTTTAGTACACAAATATTCCTTTGAAATGACTGTTTAGAAGTCATTGGATCTGTCATGTTTGATGATAGATGAAAGATAAGGTAGATAAGATGGTTGACCAGAAGATGACAGATAAATGATAGATTTTAAAAGAAGAGTTTCAGTCCAGTTGATTCCGACTCAAAGTGACCCTATAGGACAGACTAGAACTGCCCCATAGGGTTTCCAAGGAGCGGCTGGTGGGTGGATTCCAACTGCTGACATCTGGTTAGCAGCCAAGCTCTTAACCATGACACCACCAGGGCCCCAGATGATAGGTAGGTAGGTAGGCAGATAGATAGACAGACATAGAGATAGACAGATAGAAAGGCAACATTTAGAGTTTATTCTAGCCTCCATCAACAACCAGGACAATTGACATAACTTTGTGTATCTCCTTAAATTAAGAAGATTACTAACATTTCTCCAAAAGTCAAAAATGATTATTAGGCTTTTTTTTTTTTTTTTTTAATCTGTTCTTATTAAGGTTTTTGTCTCTGCAGGATGCCTTTGGAAACGCCTCTGTTGATGGAGTTCCATGAGGCACACTGCTTTCTGAGACAGAAACGTGCCCACGTTTGGCTGAAATGAAAAGCTGTTCTACACAACAGATTCAGTGGGCACTCACACTTCCCTGATAGAGCATTGCAGGTACCAAAAGAACGCACAGGAATAATGCCCTTTGGTTTCAAAGGCATAAGAGAAGGTGTTCTTCAATATCGTTAATCCCGTTACTACCACTAAATTGTAACGCTGTCAGTTTCCATGGGTTGATCTCATACTCCTTCTCCATGTATCCCTGCAAGCCGTCATTGCTTCTATCCCTTACAATGCTTTTGGCAAGGAAGCACCTTCCAACAAGATATTTTTCTTTAGTAGAACTTCAGCTCTGTGAACAGCATGAAGGTGGACCGGAAAACACGGCTAATAATGTCCACAAAACCACTTCTAAGAATGAGCTCTTTGAACAAAAGTATCTTCAACTTTAGAGGTCCCTGGGTGGTACAAGTGGTCTGCACTTGACTACTAACTTTAAAGGTTGGTGGTGTGAACTCACCCAGTGGCACTGTGGAAGAAAGGCCTGGCAATCTGCTCGTGTAAAGGTTACAGTCAAGAAAATAGAGCAGTTCTACTCTGACATACATGGGGTTGCCATGTGCTGGAGTTGACTCGATGACAACTTTTTTTTTCTCCCCCTTTTGGTTTATTGGAAAAAATAAAACATTCTTTTTCAACATTTTTTATGAATGGTACTAATTTTTGAGTTTCAATTATCTTTTTTCTCTCAAATATTTCTTGCAGGAGATGGTCCACAGATACCCAGAGCGCTGACTCAGAGTCCCCCAGGAGACTGATCAGGTCTGAGGAGGACGAGATGAAAAAGGGTCGGGCATCTTTAGGACGAAATGCTTCAAAGATACGTCTCCATTTAAGGCCCCGTGGCAGAGCAGAGCGATCATATATCAAAGTGAACAGAAAGGAACCGATGGGAATAACTGTCACTCAGGTCGTTTGTTATGTCTTGGTACTCCGTCACCAGGGAGCAGACACAGTCTACTCTTTCAAAAGAACGAGTGGAGAAATGAAGCCTTCAGATCATTCCTCGGCTGTCTCACCATGTGACAGTTTGATACACTGGGCCAGCTCCGTCAAAACGGGGGTCGGTATGTGACTACTGAAGACAAGCCCACCTCCTCCTCATCACTAACAAGGGTGAGGGCAGTTGTCCGAAAGGCGGAGGCTCGCGTAGTTTTGTGCTCCGCCCTTCTTTTGCAGTTTATGCAGCTAAGGCAATATAGGAGTCCTTTGCTCTGGGACAGTCACCCATGAAGCGAAGCTTTGCCTTGCAGTCTATGGTGCATCTGCTAATATCAATCAAATAGACAGGTGTTGAATGTACTAAAGCCGACAGGAAAAAGTCCTATTAGCCGTTGGTCATTTCATTTTTCATCAGTTCAACAACAATGGGTGACATCTTTACAGTATACACATAGCTAGGCTATGTGTTGTAGGGAAAACGGAGACAAGTATCCTGGATCCCCTGTTCCTAGGGGTCACAAGCTGATGGGAGGGATGGTGTATGTGTGTTTGTGTGTGACTGTGTGTCAGTGTGTGTGGTATGTATGTGTGGAAAAACAGTTGCCATCAAGTCGACCCCAACTCCAGGCAACCCTATGTGCGTCAGAGTAGAACTGCACTCCATAGGGTTTTAAATGGATGGTTTTTCGGATGTTGATTGCCAGGCCTTTCTTCCGAGGTGCCTTTCTTCCAAGGTGCATTCGAACCACCCACCTTTCCATTAGTAGCTGAGTGCTTAACCACTGGCGCCACCCAGGGACTCCAACATAAGATAACAGGGACTGAATTTCCAAAGGACACACGAGGAGGGCAATGAAGGAAGAAATAATAGAAAGTGAGCGTGACTGGATTTTTTGACTAATAACTGAAGGGAGAGGGAGAGGAATCAGGCATAGAGCACTCACACTTTGGCGTTTACAAGTTAACGTTTAATTTTTAGAACATATGTGTGCATTTCATATTTCAGGTCTTTGTTATATTTAAGAACATACGGTTTATATAATTTGTTCAATTAGCCTAGTGATTCCAATTTATGATGTAACTATAATTTGGAAGGTTATGAGAATTTTTTAAAATATATCAATAGCATGGAATTTTAAGAACAATGGGTTTACTACAGTTATAAGTGTAACTAAATATGTTTACCAGTGCTGTACAAGTATTTAAGGAGCCCTGGTGGTGCAGTAGCTAAGCACTCAACTGCTAACGGAAAGGTCAGCGGTTCGAACCCACCAGCTACTCTGCAGGAGAAAGGTGTGGCAGTCTGCTTCCGTGAAGATTTACAGCCTTGGAAATCCTATGGGACAGTTCTACTCTATGAGTCAGAATCGACTCAATGGCAAGGTTTTTGCTTGTTAGGGTATTACAATTTGTGGTAGAGGCCATGGAGGTGGTTCACAAAAATATTGACTACTTGAAGTTTACAAGTTTCATTTAAGATGCTTAGAAATGGATAAATGCCATTTAAGGGATTTTATGTGGAATGGAATATTTATGGAAATTACGCTGTTAAAATTGCATTCACCTAGCTGACTCCTGTGCAGAAATTGGCGAGTTGATCCTACAACTCATATGAGATTGCAAGGGATCCAGAATAGCCAAGAACAACCTGGAAAAAAAGAACAAAGTACGAGTATCCACACTTGCTGATTTCAAAACTCCCTACAAAAGAGTGGTATTTAAGACACTGTGGTACAGGCCTAAGAACAGACATGTAAACTAATGCAATAGAATCAAGTTTCTAGAAATAAACCCATGCATCTCTGGTCAACTGATTTTCAAGAAAGATGCCGAGACCATTCAAGGGGAAGAGGAGTCTTTTCAAGAAATTGGGCGGAGATGACTGATAGCCATATTCAAAAGAATGAACTTGGACCCATGCCCCATACCACTTACTACAAAAATTAAAAGTGAAGCAAAGGCCTAAATGTAAGTGTTAAAACTATAAAATTCTTACAGGAAAACACAGGCACAAAATTTCCCAACCTCAAGCTTGACACCAAGTGCACAAGAAATCAAAGAAAAAAAAATACACAAATTGGACTACATCGAGATGAAAAACGTTTCGGCCTCAAAAGGCACCACATGGGAAACACCATCTCATGTAAGGTATCTGTTATTAGCTCTGCTGTTGTGGTTGTTAGCAGGTGTCGAGTCAGGCCAGACTCACTGCGATCCCGACTCCATGGCGCCACGGAAGGAAACACTGACCGGTCCTGCCCCATCCCACGATCGGTTGGACATTGGACTGTAGTGATCCAGAAAGCTTTCCTGGGCTGGCTTTTGGAAGTAGATGACCAGGTTTTTCTTCCTGGTCTGTCTTAAACTGGAACGTTCGCCGAAACCTGCTGAACGTCACAGCAACACACAAGCCCCCACTAACAGACAGGTGGTGGTAGTGCGTGAGGTGCACAGGCCTGAATCAGAATCAGGTCTCTTGCATGGAAAGCGAGAATTCTACCACCGAGACACCACCACCTCATGTTATTAGTCTATTTCCAAGAAAATCAAAGGACCCCTTGTTGCTCACCGGCAGCAGTGCCGACTATACCCGACTCAGTTGTAACAGCACCACAAGGGCCCTGAACCCATCTCTAGAAAGACTGCCAGTTAACTCATCTAATTTAAATGATAGTAACTATTCAAGACTCCCCCTTCCCTCAAGGTCTCAAAGAATACATCAGTCCCAAGATGCATTTGACTTAAAGATGGACTGAATTACATGAAAATGACTCATTTTACTTCAAGCATGGGGCTAAAGGCAGGATTAGATTAAGCTGTAGCTAATCGGTTATGCACTATCAACACAACTAAAACTGCTGAGTGAGCTCTGTTTAAGAAACATGGAAAAGAGTCAAGTGGGAAAATGGAAGCTTGCGGTAAAGTGCACTCCTTTCTCTTAAAGAACAAAGATGGCACAGAAATAACTTATGTGTCTCTTTCAAGTACGCTGAATGTTAAGTAAAATACGTCGTTTAGCATGAATTGTGATAAAGAGTAATTTTACTTAAGTGTAAGTAGCACAACTTGAAAGCTGAACGCATCTTATTAACGTGACTAATACCAGTTACTAAATTACCTGAATTCAAGTACAAGTATAGACACAGAAGGGAGCATGGAGCTCTCGGCTGTAGGACTTCATAAAATCTCACTCTTCTTTCTGTCCTCTGATTGCTCAGTGTCTGAATTCCTTTTCATTGTTCATTTCTTTGAGGCAAGGCAATTACGTTTTGGGGAGATCAATTCACTAGACAATGATTAATCATCAGAACCAGCACAGTGCTAACCCCTTTATTCCATTACTCAGTCAACAGTTACTAAGGAAAACAGTATCTAGAAGAATGTTTCGTGTCTATCCTGGTGGAGTTCCTGTAGGTAATTCTGAGTGTGCCTTTCAGTGTTAGGTAGAGAGCTCATAAGTGAATGTTTCTCAGCCTTTCCCTCGTATCTTCATTGCCCTCTAAAATGACTTCTGCTTGACTACTAACTTAAAGGTTGGCAATTCAAACCAATCTAGTGGTAAGTGAAAGAAAGGTGTGATGGTTAAGGCTGTGTGTCAACTTGGCTGGGCCATGATTCTTAGTGGTTTGGCAGTTATGATGTAGTTTGGTAGTTATGTTGTGATGTAGTCATCCTCCATTGCTGGATTTAAATGAACAGAATACATATCAAGACATTTTTCCCTCATCCTGTATCAAAATTTCACTGCCATGATGCGTGAAGCTCAAATTTTGTCTCTAATTGTCAAAAAGGATAGAATTGTTCATTACAACATATTATGAGTTGAATAGTGTCCCCCAAAAATGTGTGTCAACTTGGCTAGGCCATGATTTCCAGTATTCTGTGATTGTCCACCATTTTGTCAGCTGATATGATTTTCCCATGTGTTGTAAAACCTGCCTATATGATGCTAATGAAGCAGGATTAGAGGTAGTTACATAAATGAGGCAGGACTCAATCTACAAGATTAGGTTGTCTCTTGAGTCAATCTCTTTTGAGATATAAAAGATAGAAAGGAGTAGAGAGGCAGGGGGACCTCATACTACCAAGAAATAAGAGCCGGGAGTGGAGTACATCCTTGGGACCCAGGGTCCCTGCACAGAGAAGCTCCTAGACCAGCAGAAAACTGATGACAAAGATCCTCCTCCAGGGCCAACAGAGAGAGAAAGCCCTCCCTTGGAGCTGACACCCTGAATTCGGATTCGTAGGCTACTAGACTGTGAGAGAATAAACTTCTCTTTATTAAAGCCATCCACTTGCAGTACTTCTGTTACAGCAGCACCAGGTAATGAGGACACAACATAGAAATACTTTTTTTAAGAAGTAAATAGATGCAAGAACCTTGAAATCACAGATACTACATTTCCACCTATTCTTAAACTGTAAGGGCACTTACCCAACTCATAACCCCAGTATCTAAAACAACCACAATGCACACACAATGTGTGCGTGTACACACTCACACAC
The DNA here is from genome assembly GCF_024166365.1 of Elephas maximus indicus. Lineage (NCBI taxonomy): Eukaryota > Metazoa > Chordata > Mammalia > Proboscidea > Elephantidae > Elephas > Elephas maximus. Next base: position 172,881,798 of record NC_064846.1, read on the forward strand.
ACACACACCATAGACAAGACAAAAAATACTTAAACGCTGCACTCTAAACATCATTTTATATTTTCCACCACAGTCAACAGATTTTTGACAAGCGTGTGTGTGTGGTTTTCTCTTTCTTTGGAAAATAAATGGAACCATGTTAAAATGGATTAATAACATGCATTTTTTTGGTGGAGTGTGTCTTTGAACTCCTCTTATATACTAAATTAAAGTAGATCAGCATACTGAAATTAGAACAATGACCTAATTTTAAAATGCTCTATTCTTTGTAAAGGCTGACTCTGAAGCTTGAAGTAATTTAGTATATGGGTCAAATTTATAAAACTTGTACTTTATAAAAATGGAGACTTTTGGTGAAGTAGGGTACTTAGTTATTCACCGTGTAATCAATTCACATGGAAGAGCAATGTCCTGCTGTTTTTCAGTCAGAAATCCCAGGGTCAACTTGACTTGACTTAGCATAGGCCATCAGAAGAATTCTTAAACTCTCCCATAGGTACAGTAAAAAATCGATGGTACTGGGACAGTAAAAAAAAAACTTCTCTTACAAATGGAAAGTTACAAGACAGGCTAATTATACAATTTGAATCAATATTTTCGTATCCACTGAGCCAAAAATATATTTTGTTTGAATATTCATAACTTTTCCCATGATCTCCTTGAAAGAGTAGAAAATACATTTGTGTGTGTACAGTTTTTCGAATGCATGAAAAACCAGGAGTTCCTATCTTTATAAGCCTCTGGTATGAGGTGTCCTAAGGAGTCCTGGTGGTGCACTGGTTAAGCATCTACCTGCTAACTGAAAGGTCGGCAGTTCCAACCCACCCAGCAGCTCCACAGGAGAAAAGACCCCGAAGATCTGCTTCTGAACATATTTCAGCCTAGCGAGTGCTGTGGGGAAGTTCTGCTCTGTCCTATAGGGTTGCTATGAGTCGGAATTGAGTTGAGGACCCACAACACCAACAACACGGAATATCCCTAGTGATAACGGAGAAAACGGCATGTGATGGCTTTGACTTCACCTTAAAACTTACTGAAATCACACATTTATAACTTAAAATGGAACATAAAATAATCTTGTCTGGAAGTAGTATAAATTTAGAATTTAATGAAGAAAAGTAATACAAAATTAGATTGAATAAATCATCCCATATGGTGCCCTTTCGAGCGAATTGGAACCTCTTTTTTTGTTATTCATTACCTCCACAGTGTCTCTGTGAGCACAAATGAGACTTCCAACTTGACTATTTTCGGAACCATGCTAATGGTTTCAATGCTATTTGCTGGTATTAAACCTTCTTCAGAAGACAACAAAGAAAAATAATACAAAAACTAGCGTTTCCACAGCTAACATTTTATAAGCCAGAAAAAAACCACTGGAGTATTCCCATCTTCAGTTACTATTTATATACATTTTCAATTTAATGATTATGGAATTATTTAAGTTTAAAATCGGAAGTAACCTTTTCCAACCACTTCGCATAACAAACGTGAATGTGAGAAAAATTTTAAAATAGTTTAAAAATAAAATATGCACTTTTTCCAGAGAAATATACATAGAAAATAAAATAAAATACAAAATTTTTTTTTAAATCCTGAAAAGAATTTTACTGCAGAATATCTCTTATTCTCTAATTTTCATTCTCATGCTTTGTTAAGTTTAAAAGTGGTTTTAGCCTATGAATGGAGTGTCTTTTGAAACTCAGTTAAGGCTGAGGTCATCGGGAGCAGGGAGGGGGGATTTTGTGACAGTGAATGAAACACCAGCTCTGCTTTCAGTGTGATTACAGGAGACCACTTTCTATGACACACATGTTGTCGCTGTTAGGCGCCGTTGAGTCGGTTCCAACTCATAGCGACCCCGTGTACAACAGAAAGAAACACTGCCCGGTCTTCGCCATCCTTACAATCATTGTTATGCTTGAGCCCACGGTTGCAGCCACTGTGTTAATCCATCTCATTGAGGGTCTTCCTCTTTTCTGCTGACCCTCTACCTTACCAAGCATGATATCATTCTCCAGGGACTGGTCCCTCCTGATAACCTGTCCAAAGTATGCAAGACATACTTGATCTCATATACTTTGGGCATGTTATCATGACATGCATAGACAAACATAAAACCAGCTGCCTTTGAGACAACTCTGACTCACAATGACCCACATGTGTGCAGAATAGAACTGTGCTCCTAGGGTTTTCTAAGCTGTGACCTTTCAGAAGCAGGTTGTCAGGCCTTTTTTCCATGGTGCCTCTGGGTGGGTTTGAACTGCCAACCTTTCCGTTAGTAGTCCAACGCTTAACTGCTTAACTGTCTTGGTTCTGATACTGAGTCTACTGATGAGGGCTGACTGGGTGTCTGAGTGATTCACTACGCCTTAATACATTGGTCTGTCTTGGAGGACGTAGAGCCAGAATGCTCCGTAGAAGCTTCCTTTGGACATGTTGTCAGGAAGGACCAGTCCCTGGAGAAGAACATCATGCTACGGAGCACACTTCCACTCTGACACACATGGAGTCACCATGAGACTGATTTGGGTTTAGGTTTTTTGTTGGTTTTTGTTGAGGCCAAAATCAATGCTGGGCAGTGATTGTGGCAAGGCCTTTCACATTGTAGGGAAAATCCAAAAAGGAATAAATACAGACACTGGAGAAAGGAGCTTTTGCTAAGGTTCTACCAGCCCACTCCTAGGAGCCAGTGCTATTTTTAGGCTCAAAATAGCTCAGCTTTGCTGTGCCGGGAGGGAAAAAAATCTCTCTTTAATCATAAAATAATACAATCACTTTTATCATATAATGAAAATAATGCCAAACCTGTAATTCTGTAATGGCAGCAACTTGCAACAGAAGCCCAAGTCTGCCCTGGGTGCTGGATGTACTTTGTCAGATCATGAGTTTCATCTGCTTGCTGCAAAGGATTCCAGCAACAAAAGACATGTTTCAGGCACTTCCCTAACTTATAATTTCTTTAATCTTCAGAACCGTGGAGGGCTTGTTTATACCCGGTTACACAGATACTCAGTGATAGAGCCAGAATGCCTTGCCCAGTTTTTTTGACACCAAAGTTGGAGTTCTCCCACCTGTTATGTGCTGGGATTTGGTAACTCCGCATACCGCAGGTTGTTAATGAGTATTCCTCCAAAACCAAACTCGTTGCCGTCAAGTCAATTCTAACTCATAGCTACGCTACAGGACAGAACAGAACTGCCCCAAAGGGTTTCCGCTGGTTAGCAGTCTGAGCTTTTAACCACTGCGCCTCTAGGTCTCGTCATATACTGGCAGGAGGAAAAAATCAAGGAGGAAGGAGAGCTTCAGGCATGAATAGGGGAGGGAGGCTGACTGGGGGTCGGTGTGGTAGGTGTTACCTACCCCCGTAAGCAGTATTACCACCACCAAGCCCAAGTTTCCCTGCTCACTTGCGTTTGTCTGTACGGTAATCATTCTGCTTTCCCCACCTCCTGTGAAGTGTGTTGTTGCTGTCGTCGAGTTGGTTCTGATGCATAGCGACCCCATGTATAAACAGAACAAAATGTTGCCAAGTCCCACGCCATCCTCACAGTCATTGCTGGGTTTGAGCCCGTTGTTGCGGACACTGTCAGTCCATCTCATTGAGCGTCTTCCTCTTTTTTTGCTGACCGTCTACTTTACCTGGGAAACCTGGTGGTGTAGTGGTTAAGAAGTTCGGCAGCTAACCAAAAGCTCAGCAGTTCGAATCCACCAGGCGCTCCTTGGAAACCCTATAGGGAGAGCAGTTCTACTCTGTACTATAGGGTAGCTAGGAGTCAGAATTGACTTGATGGCAACGGGTTTGGTTTGGTTTTTTGGTCTACGGTTTACCTATTAGGGTTGCTATAAGTTGGAATCGACTTGATGGCAATGGATTGGTTTTTGTTTTTGGCTTTCTAGTTTACCAAGCATAATATCCTTCTTCAGGGACTAGTCCCTCCTGATAACATGTCCAAATTACATGAGATGAAGTCTTGTCATCTTTGCTTCTAAGGAGGACTCTGGCTGTACTTCTTCCCATACTGTACCCTTTTTAGATTTGTTAAATATTTGTGGATAAATAAAATACAAATTTTGTAGTGTTTCAGGAAGTTGTCATCTAACTGCGGCTGTGTTCCTTGCTTCCAAGGAGCATCCTGGCTGTACTTTTTCCAAGACAGATTTGTTCGTTCTTCTAGCAGCCCATGGCATATTCAATATTCTCCACCAACACCATAATTCAAAGGTATTAATTCTTCTTAGGTCTTCCTTATTCATTGTTCACCTTTTGTATGCATACGAGGCAACTGAAAATACCATGGTTTGGGTCACGTGTACCTCAGCCCTCAAAGCGACATCTTTGTTTTTCAACACTTTGAAGAGGTCCTTTGCAGCAGATTTGCCCAATGCAATGTGTCTTTTGATTTCTTGACTGCTGCTTCCATGGCTGCTGATTGTGGATCCAAGTAAAATGAAATCCTTGGGAACCTCAATCTTTTCTCCGTTTATCATGATGTTGCTCATTGGTCCAGTTGTGAGCATTTTTGTTTTCTTTATGTTGAGGTGTAATCCATACTGAAGGCTGTGGTCTCTGATCTTCATCAGTAAGTGCTTCAAGTCCTTTTCACTTTCAGCAAGCAAGGTTGTATCATCTGCATAATGCAGGTTGTTAATGAGTATTCCTCCAATTCTGGTGCCCCGTTCTTCATATAGTCCAGCATCTCAGATTATCTGTTTAGCATACAGATTGAATAAGTATGGTGAAAGGCTACAACCCTGACACACCTTTCTTGATTTTAAACCACGCTATTTTTTAAAATTATTTTTTAATCCACCTGCATGAAGTACAAAAAAACTGTAACAGTGATTTCTTTAAAATATTAAGCTGTCGAAAGCATTTGATGTAAGTTTTTAGAAAACAAAGACTAAACACTGTTTACAAGTGACAACACGTTATTTCCTTAATTCCAACTGAGTAAGTTCTACTAAATTACTATTTTTAAGAGAAATTATGCGCAAGTCCTTTCATACCTAATGAATGATTAGATTTGGATGCATTGTATTGGTACCAATGAGAGTGACAATTTCTTTTCAATTCTAGGTCTCTAAGCATTGAGACTTTACTAAAAATGCAATAGGAAACAAAAGATGATCCAGTCGAGAAGGCGAGTGAATAGTTTCTTATTAATAAAATGATGAACCTACCAAAATACATTGACCTTTTTTTTTTTTCCTTAAGACAATCCCAGATACCATATTCACCCTCAAGGTTCAAGAACACTGAATCAACACAGCCCAGTTTTGTGTGCTAACACTATTGAAGGGGTCCTTTGGTGCTGCAAATGGTTAACGCACTCAGCTGCTAACAAGAAGGCTGTAGGGTACAGCCCACCCAAAGTCAACTCAAAAGAAAGACCTGCTGATCTGTCGTTGTTGGGTGCTGTCCAGTCAGTTCTGACTCATAGTGACCCCAGGTACAACAGAATGAAATACTGCCTGGTCCTGCGCCAGCCTCACAATCATCGTTGTGTTTGAGCCTGTTGTTGCGGCCATCTCGCTGTGGGTCTTCCTCTTTTTTCACTGACCTACTTTACCAAGCATGATGTCCTTCTACAGGGACTGGTCCTTCCTGATAACGTGTCCAAAGTACGCGAGACAAAGACTCACCATCCTCATTTCTAAGGAGCATTCTGGTTGTACTTCTTCCAAGACAGATTTGTTCGTTCTGTGACCTACTTCTGAAAAATCAGCCATTGAAAACCCTGACGAGCACAGCTCTACTCTGACACACATGGGGTCACCACGAGTTGGAATCAACTTGATGGCAACTGGTACTGCCAACAGAGTCATCTTCCTAAAATTCCAAAGTGGACACCTTGCTCCCTTGCTGAAATACTGCAATGGTTCCCATTGCCCTGGGAATAAATCCCAGGCTCAGAATGACTTACAAGACACAGCTATCTTTTAGTCCCTGCCTCTTAACATCTATAGTTTATGGCCTACGCAGTCCAGCCACAAAGAAGTACCCCAAACAAAAGACGATGGGTGAATTATCCCTGCATGTCCAGATTCTGGAATACAGTATCCCCGCCATTTTTCTCCTGGGTATATCCTGTTCCTCCTCATGACTCGGTGCCCCAGGAAAGCCTTTTCTGACTTCATCCTCTTTCCACTCTCTGCTCCTCACTCTGATGTAGGTCAATCTCCTCTCGGATTCTACAAAACCCTGCGCTTATCTCAGTCATACCATTCGTCACGTTTCGTTTCCAAGTGCAAGACAAGATGCCGTATCTTGACAGCTTTGCATTCTCTCTGTCCCTAAGCAAACACTTGCCGCCTGTACAGGAGAAGGCCGCATAGAACTTAGGAAAAGCTAGGTTTATTCTTTCTAGGACATTTCTAGAGGATTGCATTGTAAAATCCTCAAATTTTAAATAGCAGGGATGGTGCTACTCTATTTCAGAAGTGTAGAGAAATGAATACGCTTTGACTCATTAGGCATCATTTCAGGATGGAGTCATCCAGACGAACGTGGTCCTCTCCAAAGAATTCTCTCTTATGTATCTCATATTTACTCCCTCTGACTTTCCTTTAGACAAACACTACTGAAGGGGTCCTAACTGCTCCTCAAACTGCTCTCCTAGGTGTTCACTTTCAGAGGGGCCCATTGCTCCTTGTCCTACTCAGGGCAGAGTTTGCTACATCTGAGTTGAGTCTGATTTTAGTTTGTTCCATGTGAGTATCTTTCTCCCTCCAGGTTATAAGCTCCCTAAGGAGAGGATGGTAACATATTCATCTCTGGAACCAGAAAAGTGAAAAGAGTATGTGGCATATGAGAGAGAGAGAGAGATGCTGTCGATTTGACTCCAACTCATGGCAACCCCACGTGCAACAGAACGAAATGTTGCGTGGTCCTGCATCATCTTCACGGTCATTGGTATGCCCCAGTCCATTGTGGCCACTGCAGTATTTTGAGTGCCTTCCAACCCAGGGGCCTCATCCTCCAGCACTGTATCAGACAATATTCTGTTGTGATCCCTGGGGCTTTCATTGGCTTATTTTCAAACAGCCAGGCCTTTCTTCCTAGTCTGTCTTAGTCTGGAACTTGTGCACCATGGGTGACCCTGCTGGCATTTGAAATACTGGTGGCATAGCTTCTAGCATCACAGCAACATGCAAGCCACACACAGTACAACAAACTGATGGATGGGTTGTAGGTTTAGCATATAGTGGCTGCTAAGCAAATGCACATGTCCTGTAGGGTCGCGATGAGTTGGAATCAACTCGACGGCACTGGGTAAGCAAATGCTTAATTATTTCCGATTACACAAGCCACTTTAGGAATTGTATTGAAGTATATGGGACATGGTTTTGTAACAGTCTCGATGTGAACATCTTCATCTTTTGAAGCAATAATGGATTTACAAGGAGCCATAGTTAATTAACTGTCAAGTCAGGTGACTGAAGAAAATGATTATATTTGGTGATATTAATTTTTTAACAAAAACGAAGTAACAGTGACATATTTTTGTTTGACTTTCTGGACAACTGACTTAAAGTCTCAAAGCCCATTTTCTCATCTGTATGAAACAGAAAATACTTTTTGCTTCATCTGATGTATTTTATATGCATGCAGCTCAACAATGCCCGGGACACATTTTTCCAATGAATATCAGTTATCTTTTCCTGATATCACTCATAAGCTGGCTCTGAGGCAAAAATAAATAAATAAAATAAACAAACAAAAAAAGGTTTCAACATTGTTTTAGAACCTGGTAACATTTCTGAAATATATGGGGAGCCACTCAAGGTGGCTACACTGAAGGAAAGCACCCATTTGAATGGGTGAATTCTTACGTTGTTTTTCCAGTAGTCATCATGGCTGGTGGCGTGCATTCCAGAAATGTTGTTGGTAGACCTCAGGCTTCTTTGTGCTTGGTATTCACGTGTCCAAGGGCAAGGCTTCAAGAGGTCAAATGTTACTGCTATTTTTAATTCGTATCCACCTGAAATTGCCTAGGAATGAGGGAGGAGGAGGGATCTGCCGTCCTTGGGAATGCTTTCAGTTACTGGCCAGACGTCACTGTTTGGAAATGAATGTGTCTGGATACCAAGAGAGAGACAACAGCGCATTGGTTTCTACTTGGCCTGTACTGGAGAATTGGGACCTGGCACCTGTACCGCTTTTGGATTGCTGCTGAAGGTGGGAACCAGCTGCCGACCAGGTCCAGGACACCGTGCAGAGCTGTTTCACCCAGGGCACGTCCACAGTATGTGTGTGGTCTCCACAGGCAAGCTTGGGAGATTGCTTCTCAACGCAGTGGCTTTCGGAACCTTCTCACTGCCTTCCCTTGGGTCAGTGATGACATTCCATCTTTACCTCCATGCCTCTTTTGAAACAGAGTCAACAATAACCTTCAGTTCCAATTCTATGGCATACTTTGGCGGCAGAATCAATGGAAACATCTAATCTCCACCTTTTCACCTTATTTAGGGCACTGAAAGGCAAAATTCTATTTTCAATATATCATTAAAGAGAAAGTAAGCATGCTCTGTTACAGTCTCTGGGTCATGCAGTTAACACACTCACTTAGCTCCTAATCGAAAGGTTGGAGGCTTGAGTCTACCCAGCGGCAGGCACCTCAGAAGAAAGGCCTGGCAATCTACTTCCAAAGACTCAGCCATTGACAATCTATGGAGTGGACAGTTCTGCTCTGACTCACCTGGAGTCGCTGTGAGTTGGAATCGACACTGCAGCAAGTGGTTTTCTTGGTTTATAAATGCTATGTTGACAAGACGACACTTTCCACAGAAATTGTGCAGACTATATTCTGTTTCCTTGTGTATTCTCTTCCTTTATTGCTCCATTTTTCAGAATTGGACATGTAGACCCTTGGAGTACCTTGCTTAGCTAATTCCATCTACTGCAAGAAGGAAAGGAAACCGCTGCTATAGGTTATGCAGGAGGGCTTCATGGGCTGCCTCATGAATCGAGATTTATACAGAAAATTGCTGAGGATGTGGACATTGTATGGGAATTTCTGAAAACCGATTCAGCCAATTGACTGTTTTGATTTCAACATCCCCATCATATCTGTGCTCATAAGCAAGATGGCTCCATTGTTTTTATGTGAGGTGCTTCTATGAGTGCAGCTCTCTGACACTTTAATTTTTTTTACCGTAACAAGTTATATACAAAGATACGCCATAGGGATCCTGTTTTTATTAACATTGGACCCAGAGTTGTTTGGGGAAAAGTTCCTTATTAAGTCTTTTTTTTTTCTTTTCTAGATAGAGATTTATTCAGGGATTTGACATCTTCTGGGGTCAAAATTGATACTACATATTTTTATTTTAATCAATATCTTTCTTTGGTGTTTGTAATATTCTTGAGCTTTGATTTTACTTCCTCTGATATTGATACAGCCGTTTTTTGTTAGCATTTGCCTGACATTAACTGGCTATTGCCTTTCTGTCTAATCTTCCCTCACTCCTTGGTTTTAGATGTGTTCTTTGGGTACAAAGAGCATTGCTGGATTTAATACATTTACCTGGCCTGACTGCATTTGCCTTTTAAGAGGCAGTTTTGTCACATTAACATTTAGTATAACAACTGACATGTCTGCTGTGATTCCTTCTGACTTATTTTATACTTATTAAATGTGTGCATTTTTATGGAGATGTAATTTAGATGCAGTAAAACGTATAAATCTTGAGTGTGATGCTCAGTAATATTTTCACGTGGGAGTGTGCAGAAAGAAATATCACCCAGACCAAGATACATAGAACATTTTCATTATCACAAAACGTTTTTTATGCCTCTACTTGGCCCACAGCTACTCCTCACTTTAACTCAAAAAATCAAACACATCGTTCTTGAGTCGACTCTGAAACATAGTGACCCTATAGGACTGAGTAGAACTGCCCCACAGGGTTTCCAAGGCTGTCATCTTTATGGGAGCAGACTGCCACATCTATCTCCTTCAGAGCCACTGGTGGGTTTGAACTGCTGGCCTTTTGGTAAGCAGTCGAGCCTTAACCCCTATGTCATCAGGGCTATTTTGTAAAGGTTACAGCCTAAGAAGCCATAAGGGGCAGCTCTGCTCTGTCATGTGCACTCACTATGAGTCAGAATTGACTCTACTGTACACAACAATGACATTTCTAAGTAGTAATCCACTGTATGAGTATGTGGAATTTTGGCTACCCATTCTTCAGGTGATGGGTGTTTCGGTTGTTTTTGGTTCTGCCTAGGATGAATTAAGTTTTTGTAAATATTCTTACCAATTATTTTTGTGGGGAAAGGGACTTGTTTCTTCTGGGTATATACTAAGCAGTGGAATTACTGGATCATTTAGTAGGTATATGTTTAATTTTTCAGATTCTGTCAAATAACTTTCCAAAGTGTGCTATTTTATATTCCTACCAAAAGAGTAGTAGTTCCTGTCTGGCACAAATGGTTAAGCGCTGTACTACTAACCAAAATATTGGGGTTCAAGCCCACCCAGGGGCACCTTGGAAGTAAGGCCTGGCGATCTACTTCCAAAAGGTCACAGCCTGGAAAACCCTATGGAGCAATTCTACTGTGTAACATGTGGGTTATAACGAGGTGGAATCGACTCAACGGCAACCGAGAGCAAAGGACAAGAGGTCCAGTCACCCCACATCCTCAGAATCACTTCTTAATGTCAGGTTTTTTTTTTTCTTTTGTTTCTTTTAGCTATTCTGGTGCATATATTCTGGAACAGCGTTACGACTTTAATTTATATTTCTCTCAGGAGAAACGTGGAACACCTTATTGGAAATTTAGATCTTTTTTTATGGGTTGCTCATTTAATATTTTGTCCATTAAAAAAAAAAAAAGCCTATTAAGAGCTCAGCTGCTATGTACTCCTGGTGGTGCAGTGGTTAAGTGCTAAGGCTGCTAACCAAAAGGTCGGCAGTTCAAATCCACCAGCCACTCCTTAGAAACTCTAGGGTCACGATGAGTCAGAATCAACTCGATGGTAGTGGGTTTGGTTTTTGTATAAAAATGGTTGGTTGTATTTTTAGTATTGATATGTAAGAGTTTATCATTAATGTTGATTATAAGATTTATCTTGAATATGTGAATTGTGAATATGTTCTTACATTCTGATGATTTTATTTTTACTTTCTTAAATGCACCTCTTGTGAGGAAGTGTTTTTTTTTTTTTAATTTCAGTATAACCGAATTTTTTAATTATTTTATAAACAGTTTACTTTTGCATCCTTACCAAGAAATCCTCAATGACACTATGGTTAAAGACATATACACCTATATCCTTCCAGAAGCTTTACAGTTTTAGCCCTTACATTTTGGTTATTGTTACATCTTTTATAAATTATTATGAGATAGGGTCAGTTTACTTTTTCTCAGATGGACATCAGCTTCTATAGCACAATTTGTTGAAAAGACCTTCCAATATCCACTGAATTAGTGTGATGTCTTTTGAAAAAAAAAAAATTGAGTACTTTACTCTTTTTAGCATCAGCATGACAATTTTCAAGGGGCCAGTGGTGCAACGATTAAATGCTTGGCTGCTCACCGACAGGTCAGCTGTTTGAGCCCAGCAGCCAGTCCTGGGGAGAAAAGACTCCAAGGATTACAGCCTTGGAAACCCTACGGGGCAGTTCTACTCTGTCACATGCGTTGCTATGAGTCAGAATCAACTTGAGGGCACAAAACAACAACAGCCAATTTTCAGGAAAATGTTGGCATTATTTTGGGGGGGATTGCAATGAATTTATGTATCAATTGGGAGAGAAATAACATTATAAAATGTTGAGTATTCTTATATCTCTCCACTTATTTCAGCTTTCTCTAATTAATCCCTAAAATGTTTTACTTTTTTTTTTTTTAGTGTAGAAATCCTGCCATCTTCCATTAAATTTGATCCTTGATATTTAATTTTTTAAAATGCTATTGTGAATAGTATTCTTTTTGATGTTGATTTTTTTATACTGGTCCTGTAGACTGTGACCTTGTTAAATTCACTTATTATTTCAAAGGGTTATTTATGTATTTCACAGGGATCTTTATATACAATAACGTGTTTGGGAATAACAACAGTAATGATGGATTCACTTCTTGCTTTGTTACTTTTGACCTTTTATTCATTTTTTTTCTTGCCTTATTGCACTGTCTAGAACCGTCAGTGCAATGTTGAATAGCAACGGCTAATGTAAATGTCCTTGTCTTATCCCATAAGTTAAGGGTAAAATGTGCAATATTTTGACATGATATATGGGTGTAGAATTTTTATTTATTTTATTTATTTTTTGAGATATCCTTTATCTGAGAGACAGAATTCCCGTCTGTTGCTTAGCGGCCATACCACCTAATAATTTCCCTTTCTCAATTCATAGAAACTCCAAAAAGGTGTTCTAAAATAAAAATCAAATTGTTATTATTGTTCTAATTTTATACATTGTGAACTATTTATAAACATTCAAAACGCTTGGGTGTCCAGCTTTCCTTTATCCATTTTTTTAAGTACATACCTCATCAACAGAGATACTTGAGGATTTGGATAATAAAATTATACATTGGGGTAAGAGTTTAAAGAAAAAAATTTTAATCTTTTCCTTTAGGCACCTAATGGAATGGTTTGAATTTGTACCTAACTTGGATGATTTATGAAGGGACATTTACTGATTGAAGTCAAAAGTTTGAACTATTGGAGTCCAAGTGGATATGACAGCTCTTTTCCCCTTGGTCATACCAATTTAACTAAAATTACTGGAAAAAAATGGGTACTGTGTATTATGCTGAAATGTTCCAAAAATTTAATCTCTTAAAAATAGAACTTTCACAAAGGTTATTACAAAACCCTAGATAACAGGACATACATATGTATGAACAATTTTTAACATTTTCATTTTTTCATCACGAATATTTTAATTTTTTTTTTTTTTTTTTACCGGCAATTTTTCACCCATTTTAGGACTTCTGGTAGAAATGTATTTCCCAGTCAATATAAGTTTGCACAATTTATCATTCAAGATCACTTTTGGATAATTTTAGAAAGAAAGTGAAAATGCTAAAAACTATGTAAGAAAACCAAATCTGGGTCTTCCACCTTCCCACGATGCTCACTGTTATCTTCATAATATTGTTTATATTTTTTTTATCCAAGTACAAGGCTACAAAAAGCATGAACAAATCAGACTTAGAAGAAATACAACCAGAATTCTCCTTAGAAGCGAGGATGGTGAGATTGGCTTGCTAATTTGGGACACGTCAACAGGAAAGACCAATCACAAGAAAAGGACATCATGCTTGGTAAAACACAGAGTCAGCAAAAATGAGGGAAACTCTCAATGACATGGATTGACACAACAGCCACAGCAACGGACTCCAACAAACGAATGATCATGAGGATGGCACAGGACCTGGCAACATTTCTTTCTGTTATACAGATGTTTGTCATGAGTCAGAACTGACTCGACAGCAACTAACAACAAGACTTAGTTTTCTGGTGAAAACAGTGCTTTGGCAGTATCTAAATTAGTGGGACAATCCAACAGACGTCAGTAGCTTCAAAAATCTGCGTTATTTGAACCCAATTTTCACGTATATTTGTAGGCAAAACGAAGACCTCTACAACTTTTCCGTGAAGATGGTTGGCTTCTTTCAATCAGGCAGGACTAAGGTACGTTGACAACATGCAGTGGAGGGCTGTGTCTTGGAGAGGAAGGACTGAGCAGCCTCTCCTTGGGAACTGACATTTGATCTGAGATCTGAAGTATGGCCAAAAACCAAGGCCAAACCAGCTGCCGTCCAGTCCTTTCTGACTCCTGGTGACCCCATATGTTACAGAGTAGAACTGCTCCATAGGGTTTTCTTGCCTGTAATCTTTACAGAAGCAGATTGCCAGGCTTATCTTCTGTGGTGCCTCTAGGTGGGTTTGAACCACCAAACTTTTGATTAGTAATAGTGCAAACCAATTGGACCACCCAGGGACCATATAGCCTATGGCCAGGAGTTAGGTAAGGACAGATGGGACAGAAGAATAAGAGTGTAGAAAACAAGATGGAGTCACATTATAGGGGTGGCAACTAGGGTCACATAACAATACGTGCATACATTTTTGTATGAGAAATTAACTGAGGTGTAAACCTCCACCTAAGGCACAATTTAAAAAAATGCAAAAAAAAAAAAAATGTGACACAGAGAGGCACAGGAAAAAGTGAGTTGAGATTTCATAAACAAAGCAGTGACTGCCAACTTGAAAGCAAGGGATGAGACCAGCAAGCTAAGGAAAATGAAATCGTATTTGGTCTGCATGTTGAAGGATGAAGGCATTTGAACAGACTTTTGTTTTTTCCATGCATTTATTAATTCATTCGTTCAGTAAATATTTTATTTAACCTGAATGACCTCAAGCCTCACAAGCCCTGTGGATAAATATAAGGTTACAGGGATATTTTTTTGAGTGCTACTTTTTCTTATTGTTGTGAAAATATAGATGAAGGAGTACTGGTAGTGCAATGGTTTAGCACTCCACTGCTAATCAAGAGGTCGGTGGTTTGAACACACCAGCGGCTCCACTGGAGAAAGACCTGGCAATCTGCTTCCATAAAAATTACAGCCAAGAAAACCCTATGGGGCAGCTCTATTCTGTCACATGGGGTCCCTATGAGTCGAAATCGACTCAACGGCACCTAACAACACCAACAAAGCATTTTTCCGGTGTGAAATTCAGCGAGGCCAATTACGTCAGTTAGGTTATGCAACCATGTCCCATCTCCGTTGCCAGATTTTCCATTCTGTAAACAAACGCTCAGGGCTTCCTAAGCAATGACCCCCGTTCTCTGTCCCTCCCGCCCCTGGAAACCACTGTTCACTTCCCATCTATCTCTATACAACTGCCTATTCCAGGTACTTCATCCTAGTGACATCGTACAGTATTTGCCCTTTTGTGGTTGACTTCTTTCACTAGAGTTTTCAAGTGAACAGACTGATTTTGAGGTGGAGCCCATTGCCATGGAGGTGATTCCGATTCATCGCCACCTGGTAGGACAGAGTAGAACTAGCTCATAGGGTTTCCAAGGAGTGGCTGATGGATTCGAACTGCTGACCTTTTGGTCAGCAGCCGAGCTCTTAACCGCTGTGCCCCACTGGGGGTGGGGAGGGTGGGGAGATGGACATATTCTAGGTAGAGGGAATGAGATGCAGCTGTGCTGGTGGGTAACTGTTGCAGATCTACGAGGCCAGGGAGGACTCCGAGCCAGGGGAGTATGAGGTCAGTCTTGGTGTGTGACGGTGGAAAAGCCGGATGAAGCCAGGGCTTGCGTAAGCGGTCTGGATTTATTTTATAAGCAATGGGATTTTTCTTGTAGAGTAGGAAAGTGACATGATCAAAGCCATAATGATGAAGGTTTTTGTACGACATAAGACGGATTTAGATAAAAGGGAGTGACTGAAGAATTAGAAAAGATTTAAGAATAGCCACTGCCAGCTGCAGCCCTTGATTTTAAATGAGAGTTGTTTGTATGAATAATTGCAGATTGACAGCGAAGGTTTGAAATTACTTTACTATCCCTTGCAATCTATAAAAGTGACTATGTTTCAAAACCAATGAACCTGGCCAGGAAAACGTGATGGTCTTATGTGCCTGAAATAAGGTTTCCGCTCCTTATTAAAATATTCCGCAACGACTTAAGTGGGTTCTCCATCTCCTTGCCAAGATAAGTACTGGAAATGAGACCCAAAGAAAGGAAAGGCTGGCTGTGCCGTAAACGCATCTAGGATTGAGGCGTAGGTGTGAATTCATTATGTGCAGTAAACCCTAGCAGCTGGGAGTTAAAATAAAACATTTATTTTAATAAAACAGAAATGGGTAGATAAAATAGTAGTAAAATTTCTGCAAAGCCAGTGTCTTTTATTCTCCTAAACTATGACAAACTCCTCCTATCTTGTTTAAAGCCGTCACCAAGACTAACAGCCAACCATGATTATGTGATTGTCAACGTGATACTCAACTCTGCTAACTGATGTCCTGGGCCCTGTGACTATTGATATCATTAAACCTGAATCTTGAATAGGTAAACTTTCTCTTGTATCCCTTGAATTCAGTCTATTGGGGGTTATGCTTAGTGAATTGAAGAGTTGAGCTTTCTTACTATTGAAACTTAGCACCACAGTAAATGTAGAAATTCCAAAAACTATAACACTGCTGATCGCTCAAGAAGTATTTCTAGGTTATATTATACAGTGCTAAGGCAGTTGCTTTGAGTCGATTCCAACTCATGGTGACCCCACGTGTGCAGAGTAAAACTGCTCCATAGGGTTTTCAAGGGTGTGACCTTTTAGAAGCAGATTGCCAGGCCTGTTTTCTGAGGTGCGCCTGGATGGATTCAAATCGCCAACCTTTCGGCTAATAGTCGAGTGCTTAACTGTTTGCCAGCTGGGGACTCCCTCTAGAGTTTTAGACTTTTCTAATTTTAATTGATAATCTGAGAAGGTGAAGTATATACGTCTCTGTTCGTGAATGAAAACATAAAATACGTCTAACACTTTGATTTGTGATATAATAATCACGCAAGTTACTACGAGCACTAAACCAAAAACCAAACCAAACCCACCGCTCTCGAGTCAATTCCGACTCATAGAGACCCTATAGGACAGAGCAGAACTGCCCCATAGAGTTTCCAAGGAGCTCCTGGTAGATTTGAACTGCTGACCTTTTGGTTAGCAGCTGTAGCACTTAACCACTACACCATCTGGGTTTCCCCACTACAATCAGTATGAACAGTAATATTTTTTAGACGATTAAAATGATTCCATGTGTTTTTTAAGAATGTTGGTAGAAAACTTAGCTTCCTCTTCTGAAGCAATTATCTGATCTCATATTTCTTCTCCGTGGCTTTCTTAAAGGATTGATAAGGCACCTGCCGTGCCGTGAAGATGTGCTTTGCAAAGTGCAAACTCTATACTTGGATGACTTCTCGGTTCTTCTTCAGAATGCCGGGATAAATTGCACGGTTCGCTCTGGCAGTGCGATAGACCGCGTTGTTATTAATGCCCTTGCCACCTTAGGTTTACGAGGTGTGGGCGCTTACTGATTTCCTTTCTAAAGCTCATTGTTGTGCTAATTCATCATTATTCCTGCAAATTAGTGATAACAAATCAAAATGTGTTGCTATCAGTTGACTAAGAATTTGACGTGTTTTAACATCAAAGTAAAATCGATTCATCTCATCTTGACTTTTTTTTTTAAACGCAATGTTTGAACACCTATTCTTAATGGAAACGGTGCTCATGTTTCCTAGTCTTGTTTGTTCTTAACATGCCAAGTGGAATAAATTAATAATGTCCTCGAAAAAATGTACTGTTTACCAGCTTTTCTTTGTATTGCTAAGCTAATTTGTCAAGTGACTATATATATATACATGTTTTATCTTATCTCATGCGCATACTAACTAATAACTTCGTATTACTGAAAACATAATTGAATGTGCAGGGCTAATGATTGGTGTTCCATTTTGTGGGCATAATTACTTCTATTTTTACACCTGAGACAATTCCATTTTACAGGGGTGTCTCACTCCTAAGAAATGGAGTTTTCACTTCTTAAATTTTGTATTTAATATATGATTAAGTTCCTCTACCACAAGGTGACCTCAACGTTACCCCTTCCCCCTCAAACATCCCGCTGTATTCTTTTAGCCTTCCTTCATATACTAGCAAATTCTCCAAGCATCTCCATACCAAGCCCGGCGCCTCCATGTTTTCCTCCATGTTCTAACTTTGGAATCTTTCCAGGATTTACTCCATTGATAATCTGGCTTCTGTCCTGCACCCTCAGTTTCTACATTTCCATTGCTATAATCCAAAACACGTGAAAACATGCTCGATATTTCCCCATTGAAAGAAAGAAATTCCACTGAAATCCCATTTTTATCTTAAAAATCTGTGCCCTCTCTTCTTCCATTTGGGAAACCCTCGTGGTGTAGTGGTTAGGTATTATGGCTGCTAACCAAAAGGTCAGTAGATTGAATTCACCAGGTGCTCCCTGGAAACTATGGAGCACTTCTACTCTGTCCCATAGGATTGCTATGAGTCGGAATGCACTCGACGGCAATGCGTTTTCGGGTTCTTCAATTCAAGGAAAAAATAATAGTCCACAAGAACATTCTAGCATCTATCATGCTCCACGGGGCAATCCTTTGAATCAATTTGCTCAGCTTTGCAGCATTTGAAACCACCGGCCGCACTTCTCCTTGATTTTTGTTTTTCTTCATTTTCCTGGCTCTTTGCTGCTCTCTGATTGTACTTGCTAAGTCTTTCCAGCTGGATTATCTCTCTTCTGCCTCCACCTGCCCCTTAATGTTGACGTTTATTCAGGTTTTTAATCAGTCATCGTCTTTTCTCCACTCTAAATTCCTGTCATTATCACCCACGCCTTGGATTCAACTACAGCCCCAGGCACATAACTTCCTCTTTTATTGTTACTGTCTTCCATCTGGACTTTGCATTTCAGTGCTTTCTGGACATTTCCGTATGGATCTCCCCAGTTGATTAAAATACATTTTGTTACAGGGATAACTCCACATTGGTCTGTCCAAACACAATATGCCCCCTGGTGCACATCTTGATTATGAGAGCTCTTTAAAGTTTTACAAAGCAAAGATGTCACTTTGACGATTATGGTGTGCCTGACCCAAGCCACGGTCTTTTCAATCCCCTCATTTGCATGCGAAAGCTGGACAACAAATAAGGAAGACTGAAGAATTGACACCTTTGAACTACGGTGTTGGAGAAGAATACTGAATGTACCATGGACTGCCAGAAAAATGAACTAATCAGTCTTAGAAGAAACACAACCAGAATGCTCCTAAGAAATGAGGGTGGGGAAACTCCTGATGGCTTACTTTGGACACATCAGGAATCACCAATCGCTAGAAAAGAACACTGTGTTTGGTAAAGCAGAGGGCCCGTGAAAACAAAGGGAACCCTCCATGAGATGGACTGACACAATAGCCAAGGTAACGGGCTCCAACGTACCAAGGACCGTGCAGATGGTGCATGACCAGGCAATGTTTCATTCTATTACACATAAGGTTAGAAGTCCCTGGATGGTGGAAATGGTTAAGCGATTGACTATTAGCTGAAAGGCTGGCAGTTCGAATCCACTCAGAGGGGATCTGGAAGAAAGACCTGCTTATCTGTCCCCAAAAGATGTCAGCCTGAAAGCCCTGTAGAGTAGTTCTACTCTGCACACATGGGGTTGCCATGAGTTTAAATTGACTCGACGGCAGCTAACACACATAAGGTTGGAGCCGACTCCAGGGCAACTAATAACAACAACAAGCAAACCCCAGCTCCCCCACGAGATAAAAGTTCGCTCACTTTGTCCTTCTTCCGTCACCTTCTAACTAAAAAAACCACCACTACCTTCTCATTAGCCAGGTAGAAGTCGGTCTCTCCCTGCTCTCGTCTCATTTCTGCCACACTAACTGTCCAGGGCGCCTGTTACTGCTCACTGTGGACTATTCTTTATGTATGTATGTATTCCTTCCACAAATATTGTGGAAGCCAAAAATGTGTCCAGTGTCATTATGGGTTTTAGATATGGAAGAGCTTCAAGGATCCGACGATGCAAGGCAAGCGGGTAAATATAAAATTATAAAGCAACAGTATAACTGCTCCACTGGAGACATGTATAAGGCAATACAGCAGCAAGTCTGGACGTCTATCTATCTAAGAAAGCAAGCCAAGGCAAGGTGAGCTTTCACTTGAGGTTCGAGGATTAGCAGCGACAGGTAGACTGTTGACACTTCAGGTTATTAAGTGCTTGCAGGATGGTCTGCCCGTATGTCTCCCACCTGGGCTGCCTAAGCAGAGCCCTTGGGCCCGGGACATTCTCTGATAAAGTTGCTGAGGATTGGGTTTCTCTCTCTCTCCCAGTTCATTCTCCTCATCAGAGAAGCATTCCTCCCTGTTCTGGGCCCACAGTAACTTTTCCTGTCCAGCTCATAGCGGGCCCCACATGGCACCTGGCCAACCCCACTTCTCCATCTGCTCTCAGTGGGGAGGAAACACGGTCTCTCTTATATCATGGCACGAGAGGGGTGTGTGTGGAACATCTGTCAAGCACCGACTGCGAGGGGGGACCCGCTGGCCATGGGGGACTGGTACCCACTAGTGAAGCTGATCTCGCTCGGTCTTCTCTTGTCTGTAAAGCATGATCCTGTGCAGCAGCAGAGCATGTGGTTTGTGTCTTTTGTTGGCCACCTCAGCCCTTGGTCTGACATTAAGAATGGCCAGTCTTCCACCAGACTGAGTCCAGTACATCTAGATGGCGCCCAGCTACCACCACTGACTGCTCTGACGAGGATCACAACAGAGGGTCCCAGACAGAGCTGGAGAAAAATGTAGAACAAAATTCTAACTCACAAAAAAAGACCAGACTTACTGGCGTGACAGAGACTGGAGAAACCCAGAGTATAGCCCCAGGATACCCTTTTAGCTCAGTAATGAAGTCACTCCTGAGGTTCACCCTTCATCCAAAGATTAGACAGGCCCATAAAACAAAACGAAACTGAAGGGGCACACCAGCCTAGGGGCAAAGACGAGAAGGCAGGAGGGAACAGGAAAGCTGGTAACAGGGAACCCAAGTTTGAGAAGGAAGAGTGTTGACATGTCGTGGGGTTGGTAACCAATGTCATAAAATAATACGTGTACTAACTGTTTAGTGACAAGCTAGTTTTCTCTGTAAACCTTCATCTAAAGTACAATTAAAAAAAAAAAAAAAAGAATGGCCAGAGCACTGGGCTACAGAATGAAGAGTGGGGGAGGTAGGAATTCAGAGGTGGACCAGATTATGAACTCTTCTCCACTGTGGTAAAAAATTAAGATTTTTTTCTCCCTAAAAATAAAAAGGAGCCATTGAAAGAATTTAGCAAAGGAAGTCATGCAATCAAGTTTCTCTTTGTTCTGTTTATACCAACAATTGTCTGGAGTATGAATTGGCATGGGGGTGTTGTGAGGATATAAAAAGTCACAGTTAGGATTTGGTTGCAAGAGTAATTTTAAAAGCAGTAGTCTAGCTGGTGGCAGGAAGGGACGGCCTTGAGAGATAGTTAAGCTGGTTGAATCTTTAGGGTTTGGTAGGTGATTAAATTTCAACTTTTAAAATGTAAGGGGTAAGAGAGAAGGTGTAAGCAAGACTTTGGGCTTGACCCATTAAGTGGACGGATGGTGGGGCCTTTGAATAAGGAGGGTGACATGGAAGCAGAGGGAACCCTTGTGATGAGGAGAGGAGAGTCTAACGGCTTCTGGGGTATGAGGATCAGGAAGTTAGCGAGGTTCCATGATGGCGTTACAGAAATTTAGAAGTTGCCTGTCATTGCTGTGTATGTCTTATTGGGAGCCATCAGAACAGAGGACCTTTTTTTTTTTTTTCTTCAGTGCTTACAGTAAAAATGTAACTGAGAGTGCCTGCTTGGTGAAAGCAATATTTACAGGATTTTGAAGGATATATCTTGAAAAAAAAATTGAAATGGAAGAGCCAAAGACATAGCAAGAAAGAAAAAAAAAAAAAAAAAGGCATCATAGAAGGGAGCTTGAGGTCAAAGAAGTCATGTGGAACACAAAACACTGGGAAGAGTTAAACAAAAGGGGGTCTTGCCATATTTCGCCAGGGGACTCCTAATTTGTCTGCCCCCAATATCTTAACCCAACATTGTCAACCATCCTCTGATCCAATTCAACCTCAACAATTCTCCTGCGATCCTCGCACCAGACTCTGTTTTAATCCATCGTGGTAGTGTATGAGATGGCTCCCATAAAGTCATGGAGGATACATTGAAATTTGAACTCTTTAACCTGACATTCAAAATTCCTCACGACTTGACCCAAAGTAGTTCTCACCTATTCCAAAAGAGTAATTATGAATCTCCGTATTTTGAATCTATCCCTCTCTTTCTCCTGCCTCTACGTCACCGTCCTTGAGACCCTGTATGAGCAGGAAAATGTTGTAGTCTGCTTGTATGGAGCCCTGGTGGTGCAGTGATTAAGAGCTCGGCTGCTAACTAAAAGGTTCCAGGTGTTCCTTGGAAATCCTATGGGACAGTTCTACTCTGTGCTATAGGGTCACCATGAGTCAGAATCAACTCAATGGGCTTTGTTTAGTTGTACTGGACGTATTTATTTGCGATTTTCTCTGTCCTGCTGAAACTCTGAAAGGTTTCCTTGCACTTAATAAATAAATTGTATTTTGGGAATTACTGCCAATTTTACTAGTTCCTAATGACAAAAGTTTTAAAAATTAGTATTCTGTTTTTGTATGGAATCACAGAAATGTTAAGAGTCAAAGAGCCTGAGAGATCCTTTAGTACAGACAGCTCAATTTACAGGAAAAACAAAAAGGAGAAAAACATTATTTGCTCAAAGGCATAAAGCAATCAGTGGCAAAGCACACATAAACAGCAACTCTTGATCTAGCACAAAATGGGAGTCAAACTCATTTCAATTCATATGATTAACTGGCGAAATCCACAAGGAAAGTTCTCAGAATAAACTTGCCATAAAGCGAAAGTTCTTAAGAAAGTGTTTTATCCAGAAATTTACTGATAATTGTCTGGGCTATAAAATTCTAAAAAATTATATATATATTCAAATATATAAAATTTATTGTGATTAAACGTGCATCGCATGCATTACTAGCTAAGAAGAAACAAGTTTAAAAATATATACTCTGTTTGCTGTTGTTAACTGCCACGGAGTCTGGCCTGACTCATGGTGACCCCATGCTCAGTGGAATGCAGCACTGCCTGGTCCTGTGCCATCCCCATGACTGACTGTGAATCAGACCGTGTGATCTATACGGTTTTCACTGGCTGATTTTCAGAAGTAGGTCGCCAGGCCTTTCTTCCAAGTATGTCTTAGCCTGGAAGCTTTGCTGAATCCTGTTCAGCAACACAGTAACATGCAAACCTCCGCTGACAAATGGATGGTTGCTGCAAATAAGGTGTGTGGCCGGGAATTGAACCCGGGTCTCCTGCATGGAAGGCGAGCGTTCTACCATTGAACCACCATGCCTCCTTACAGCTTTGTAATTGCATATATGAAGTTTCCGGTTTCATCCAGCATTCTGAACACTCATATTCTCCTAAATCACATGATTTTGGAATCTCTTTTAATTGACAAAGTTCAGATGAGCCTGCCCAACTTTGACCAAGAAATCAGCCAAAAGCTAGAGAATCCGCCTCTAAGAAAATAGCTATTTCTGCTAATGTGGAAAAGATCTTGTTGGTTCATTGAACTTCAATTTTATTTTTAAAGATCATTGTGGCTCGGAAAATACCACCATATCTTGAAAAATCACATCCGCTTAGTACTCCCATTCTTGATCCCTGAAATGACATTTTCTAACTCTGATACGTGGTGGGCTTCTTTTTGAGTCACCAGCTTTTCTTGGATGCCCTTTAAGGCAATGTTCCTGAATGTTAAAATGATGTATGGCTTTTTATTCAAGGTACCAGCTGATGCGCTGACACGTACACAATGCTCTCCCTTTTAAAGAAGAAACCCCTAGTTTTCATTTTCACATTTAGAAAGGTGATATGGTTGGAATTTTAAATCACATGGTTTTAGAATTTAAGCTAGTGAGTTAGACATAAACTCTTGAGGAAGAAATAACCATATTTTAGTGCAAATTTAGCTTCCAGGATCCCTGTGTCATTTTAGATTTTGCAAAAGAGCAAATGAGTTCCTGTTTTTAACATATCTCCAGGCAACCTGACTTCGGCTTTCACCGGCGTTGATGGTCTCTGGGCACAAAGCTGAGGGTTCAGTGTGAGTCGCCTGTAACCTATTACTGGCAGAGTTTAGCATCTACATTCGGCTGCCTACTTACAGTAGAGAATAAAGGTAATTATAGTTAAAAGGTGAACATAAAATTCGACTCAAACTGTCAAAGTGATAGCTGTGTTTGAAAGAGGAGCCCCGACTGGTGTGTAAATGATACGGAAAGATAAGCTACAGAACTGACATATCAGCTTATCTTTCCATATCATTTACAGGAACGTGTTGACTCTTCGGCTGCCAGTTGGGGTGATCACAATGCTACATCAACAACAACGAGGACCTAGTTAAGTTCCCAGGTGGGTGGTCAGAGTTTGCTCTGATCTGTGGATACAGAACCCAAACCAGTTGCGGCTGGGTCGACCCTGAATCACATGGCGACCCCGTGTGTCAGAGTGGAACTGTGCTCCATACAGTTTTTAAGGGCGGATTTTTCGGAACTAGATAATCAGGACTTTCTTCCCAGATGCCTCTGGGTGAACTCGAACCCCCAACCTTTCAGTTAGCTGTGAAACGCATTAACCGTTTGTACCACTCAGGGACTCCATGGCCATAGAAGGCACTTTCAGAAGCTCTCTTATTAAAGATAACTCTTAAATTACAGGAAAATGATCATAATCATTTACATATACACAGTAGGGGAATTAATCATAAGTTACTTTAGAATATTAATATAGTTAATTGGGGGATAAAGCATAACTTAATTAAATTATAAACGACCATTACTCCCCTGTGAGAATGGCTTCAGTGTAACCTTTCAACGTCTTCTCTCAGGGCTGCCAATGGAGTGGCATCTGTTTAAGCTGTGTGTTTTCATAACTAGGCTCCTTCTTGATTCTGTGAAGAACCTGACGGCTTGACCTTCTCCATCACAGTTTGAAAAATCATATGGATTGACCTTCAGTGATTAACACAAAACCCATCTAGGAAAGAACCGCTCAGATACATCACTAGTGAGAGTGGAAAAGTTAGGAAGAACAGGATGTTGCTGTTCTCACCCACGGCTTCCCTGCCTCTCAGAGCAGCTCAGTACAAGTCGGAATGCCAAGCACAAGTGATTAAGGGATCAAATTTGCCTTGAAGTGCCTTGAAAGAAAGGCCTGGCAATCTACTGGTGAAAAATTAGCCATTGAAAACCCAATGGAACACAGTTCTACTCTTGACACACGTGGGGTCGCCGTGAGCTGGAATCGACTCGACGGCAACTGGCTCTGGTTTTTTATCCCACCAGCACTTGTATACATTTTTGCAGCAATGAATATTATTTAATCTTTTCCATATTGAACATTTACCAAGGTGATGGGACAATTAAGATAAAGAGTTATTTTATTTTCTAGTTGTGATTTATTGATCTCTAAAAAATTTTTTTTTTTTTAATAGCAGCGGGCATTTATTTTTTTAATTTGGTTAAGATTTTACAAGACATCAAAAAAAAAAAAAATGCCCTGAGTAAGAAAAATCGCAAGAGGCCCACAAAAAAATGAGTTTACACTTGGTAACAGGGACTTGAAAATAAAATATGTACAGTGTCCAAAATAAATATGGGCATTATACATAATGAAAAATAATTGCCTGAAAAATTCTATATAATTATTGGTTAAAATATTTTAAAAGGTCAATGCCCTCCACAATAATTACATCATGGCGAGTATGAGCAGGCACTTCCCATTGTTATCATAAATATTACTGGTGGTAGTAATATTAATTAACCATATTTTGTGTCATGTGTTTATAATTTATAAAATATATTTCATATATAATGTGCTAAATTTTTTTTAATTACTTTATTAATCACTATGTCTCTTGGTATACAGTATTAAAATCTTTGTTTTTGAAATGAGCCCAAGAAGGTTAGCAAATTTTCTAGGTATAATTCATTTATAATAATGTAATTTTATAAATGTTTTGAAAATACAATATATATTTCTTTACCCAATAAAGAAATTGCAATATTACACGTTTACCTAAGAACGCAAAAAACCAACCCCATTGCTGTCGACTTGACTCCAACTCATAGCGACCCTGTAGAACAGAGTAGAACTGCCCCATCAGATTTTCAAAGAGGAGCTGGTGGATTTGAACTGCTGTCTTTTTGGTTAGCAGCCAAACTCTTTACTGCACCACCAGGGCTCCTTGTTTACCTATATTTACCTATATTCTTTGTAGCTAAGAGAGGTCTGGATGGTTCTGGACTGGGTTTGGGGTGGGGACACTTGTCAGAGGGATGAGCTCCATATATATGAGGCTAAAGAACCAAGAAGCAACCCTTTATGAATGAACAGAATCAAGCCACAAACAAACAAAAAGAAACTGTCCTTAAAAGAACTATTGGGTTGAAGAAGTTGGGTTAACTGAAAACATGACTTGATCCTTCTAACAGTGTTATTTCCAAATACGTTGAGTATTTGAGTTGGATGGTGAAGAAGCCCTTCCAGGGCAGTCCAGCAGAGCCTGACAATGATGGCAATTTCTAGTATGTTAGCTGCCAGCCACTCACAGCTGGTGAGCACGTGAAACGTGGCTTGTGCAACTGAGGAAGTGATGACCAAATTTGATTTAATCTTAAGTAATTTAAATGCAGTCACATGCGGCTAGCACTACCACGTTGTATAGAACAGCTCTAGACTTTGAAAGTATTAAAAAAAAAAAAGTGTTGAGTCAACTCTGCCTTATGACGACCCCATGTGTGTCAGAGTAGGACTGTGCTCCACAGGATTTTCCATGGCTGGGTTTTTGGAAGCAGATTGCCAGGTCTTTCTTCTGAGGCACCTCTGGGCGACTCAAATCTCCTATTTTTGCGTCGGCTGCCAATGCTCTAACCGTTTGAGCCACCCAGAGGCTCCCTGGACTTTGGGAGCATGACCCGCCAAATCTCCATTTCTGATATCTCGTTGTCTGTGTTTGCAGGCATTCACCAGTAAGTCATACTTTTTCTAATTGTCTGGTACTTAACCATATCAATAACCTTCTCCACGTGTGGCCTTGCCTCACTCTTCATGCCTGAAGGCATGACTTCGACAAACCTCAAGCTTATCCACCTTCCTAATAAGAAATCTAGGTACGGATACCCTAAGCGACTCTAATGGAATTGCTGTAGCTTAAGCTCTGAATTACACTCAACCACAATTACATGCTTGTTTCCCATGAGTTTTTGAAAACATGAATATCTAAAGATTATTTATGCCTGTCAGTTCCCAAATTTAGCATATACATTAATAAATAACAAATTTCCCATCCTACACATCTTTACATAACATTTTGGGGGTTCCTTATGGAGCCACTCTCCATATCCTAGGTGTTTAGAAAATCTATTGCAAGTGAATGACATATGGTTGTTTTGTTCATTTGGCATATTTTTAAATCAAATGAGAAGCACCTGATAATGTCTATGAGATTTCACAAGTCCCATCTCTGTAGCTATTATTATGTGAGACTATTAGAAATACCAGTCTTGTGGTTCCTTCTGATTTTCCCCATTCAGGTTATGGCTGCAGTTAATTGTCAGAAATTTCAGAAGATGGGTCATCTCCTTTTAATAAGTAAAATAGGAATAGTTGCATGCGTGGCCTTGAAAGGAAAGCCCTACAAAGATAAAGACTTGAAAACGGACAATATCTCTTCCACGTAATATTGCTATGAGGAAATGTTGCATGAATTTAGTATTAAATACTGATGGGAATATTGTTTCTTGAATTTACAAGCGTACAAGTCAAGGTCTGGTCTTATTCCTGACCGTTTACTTTGTTTTATTTGGGTAAATTGAACTAAATATGTATATATAACTGGCTGTGCAATGGTTAAATGTTCAGCGCCTAACCAAAAGGTCGGTGGTTCGAACCCACCCAGTGGCTCCATGGGAGAAAGGCCAGGCAATCTGCTCCCAAAAAGATTAAACCAAACTAAGCCTATTGCACTCAAGTCTTTTCCGACTCATAGTGACCCTACAGGGGCAGAACTGCCCCATAGGGTTTCCAAGGAGTGGCTGGTGCATTCAAACTGCTGACCTTTTGGTTAGCGGCCGTACCTCTTAACCACTGCGCCACCAGGGCTCAATGTAAAGATTACAGCCTAGGAAATCTGACAATGAGCCAGAATCAACTTGGCATCTAACAACAACTTACCTATCTCTATATATCTCTGTCTCGGAGTGTTTTTGCCAAGTAAAAATACATCTGAGATTTCCCTAAAATTCTAGGCAATCTGGAGCAGGATTATCCTGGGTCTCTCTTTCCAGTCCATGGCTGTACTAGAATTTTGATGTTTTTTCTCAGGTTTCCAAAGAATCTCCAGTAAACTGAATTGCATTCTGTTGTGGGGCTCCTATCACTGAAGTCAAATTTGGTTGCTGTTTACAGACTGCCTGTGGCATATCAAGCGCCTTGGTCATCTCGTGCTGCTGTAACAAAAATGCCACAAGTGGATGGCTTTAACAAAAAGAAATTAATTCTCTCACAGTTTATGAGGCTAGAAGTCTGAATTCAGGGTGTCTGCTCTAGGAGAAGGCTTTCTCTCTCTGTCAGCTCTGGGGGAAGGTCCTTGTCTCTTCTGAGATTCTGCTACTGGGCAGTCTTCATGTGGCTTGGCATCTCTCTCGCCCCATCTCCTCTGCTTGCTTGTCCTGATCTCTTTTATATCTCAAAAGAGATTGACTCAAGACATACCCTGTACTAATCCTGCCTCATTAACATAACAAAGACAACCCATTCCCAAATGGGATTATAACCACAGGCATAGACGTTAGGATTTACAACACATATTTTGGGCAGACACAATCCAGTCCATGATCCCAAGAAATAACAGACATAACCTCTCTCCACAAGGAGATTGATGCAGTCACTATAGTGTGAGGCCACCCATGAATACGATCAACTATGGCGATGTAAGCGGATGGTTGAGTCTAAGGCACATGAGGTGATGGGGACCACATGCAGGCACAGCTCTTCTTGAGAACACAGCTGTGACTCTTCCATAGTCTCCAGCTGATGGTATCATTGCCTGAAGACTTACCCCTGGGCAATGGTTTCCTCCTGGATACCAATACTTGTTTTAATACCAATATTTAAATTGCTTAACGGTTAGTTCCACACAGCTTTCCTATACATCACAAACATCAATTAGAAAACCAAATGGAAGACAGCATACTGCATAGACTGACAGGATACCACAGACTCTTCAAACTTCCAGTAAACAAGCCTAACGATGGAGGCCCTAAGTGAAAATGTTTTAAGGCTTCTGGAAGGCAGCATAGCGCATGGACTGACAGCATACTACAGACTTTTCAAACTTCCAGTAAACAAGCCTAACGATGGAGGCCCTAAGTGAAAATGTTTTAAGGCTTCTGGAAGACAGCATAGCACATGGACTGACAGCATACCACAGACTCTTCAAACTTCCAGTAAACAAGCCTAATGATGGAGGCCCTAAGTGAAAATGTTTTAAGGCTTCTGGAGTATGTGGAGCAAGAGTCATATAAATAAAGTCATTAAGCTCTGAGATGAAGATTCAAAATTGTAATATACAAAGTCCCTGAGTGGTACAAAACGTTAAAGCTTCGACTATGAACCTAGGGTTGGCAGTTTGACACCACCCAGTGGCCCTGTGGAAGAAAAGCCTGGCAATCTACTTCCATAATATTACAGCCAAGAAAACCCTAATGATCAGTTTTATTCTGTAACACACGGGGCTGCCATGAGTTGGAACTGACCTGATGGCAACAGGTTTTATAATGTCTGTTGGCAAAGAATATTAAATATACCATGAACTGCCAGAAGAAGAAACAAATCATCATAGAAGAAACACAACCAGGAATGCTCTTTAGAAGCAAGGATGGCGATACCTCAGCTCACTTATTTTGGGCATGGTATCAGGAAAGACCAACCTCTTGAAAAAGATATCATGTTTGGTAAAGCAGAGTCAGCAAAAAGGAGGGAAACAGTCAATGAGATGGACTGACACAACGGCCACAATAATGGACAAAAACATGCCAACGAGTGTGAAGATGGCACAGGACCAGGCACCATTTTGTTCTGCTCTAACTAAGGTCCCCATGAGCTAGAGCTGACTGGGTGCCAACTAACAACAACAATTACCTGTCTCACAATAAGTGCCAGTACTATGGAGAACACTGAAAATCTCAGACATTTTTCATAGCCAATGGTTCATTCTTGAATGGAAGACTCTTTGAAACTTTTGGTCCAAACTGAAAGATCACACACAACAACATCCCAGTAATCTATAACCATTGAGAGTTAAAATGACGTTAAAACAATGCATATCGTGTAGTATCAGTCATTGTTGTTTGTGTGTGTGTGTGTATGTATGTGTTGGGGTTGTGATCAAGGCTTTCTACGTCCACACCTTTTTACTTCTGCAGCATGCCTGTTTGGTCGTGCGCCTGTTTTCTGTATGCCTGAATCTTCATTCTGTGTTTGGAGCTGTCATCTTTTCAGGACCTAACAACTCCTGGGCTCTGTCCAGTCTCTTGTGGTGCTGATTATCAGTGAGGTATGCCACTCTTTCTCACCTCTTTGGTTTTCAAATGCTGCCTGTCTTCTTTGCCATGAGATCACCTCTGGTTTCTCCGTAGCCACAGTAAGAACGTAATTGGTGTCTCCTCTCTACCAAGACACAATTCACATCATTTTAAGGAAAAAAAAATTGTCTCCAGAATTGGAGAATGGTCACAGGCTTTTGCTCTTCATGGACTGGAGTGAGGTAGAGTAGCTTCTTACACCAACAGTTGAGTGCTAATGTGGCACCCATGCTGGGTGCTCCATGGGCTGGAACTGCCCCATTGCGGTACCCTGTCCTTCTTACCAACCACAGGCATCCAAACATGGATTCTGGGGCATTGCCAAGCATCTGAGCTAGCTCTCCTCTGGGCATGAAGAAATACTTCTTGTGTTCACAATTTATCTCTGCTGTACTTCTAGAAAACCGAGGCAGTAACTAGCTGGAGGCTACATTTGAGGTTTCGGAGTTTACTTTGGGAACATGCAGGCAAATACCCCTACACACATCTTTCCATTCCCACAAGCAAAAAAAAAGGACTGCATTCCAAAGTGATTTTCCCAAGAACATAATGTGGAACACAGCATGGGAATTCTTTCAACTTTAATGTTGGGATTTGATTCCAAGTCTGAATTCACAGCAGCTGAGGAGTGCTGTAAAATGAGTGTTATGTTTACAATATGTAACAAATATCAATTCTATGCCATCATCTATGAATTGCTTAGAGGTTATGTGGAAATTATCCTTAATTAAATAATTTGTTTCTTTGGAAATTCAAATAAAGTATTTAATGCCCAAAATCTGATTTGAGAATAAGAGAAAAGATGTGATTTAAATTTAAAGTGTAATATAACTCTAAATTTTACCACATTCTCATAAGAGGATGGAACAAAATGCTACATTTTATTTAAAATGAAACAAAAATACCTAACTCCACTGTATAACAGTTTGTGAAGATTGTTTTTCCATGGGGAAAAATTCAGGGCCTCTCAAAAGTGCCTTTCCTGTTAACATGACTTGGCTAATCTAGCATTCTTCACACCTATTTAGTTTCATAGAAACTAAGCTTACATGTGTAAACCAACTAGCCAACCAGTCACCATCAAGTTGACTCCGACTCATGGAGACCTCATACGTGTCAGAGTAGAACTGTGCTCCAAAGGGCTCTGAATGACTGGTTTTTTTGAAGTAGATTGCCAGGCCTTTCTTCTGAGGTGCCTCCGGGTGGACTCCAACCTTTTGGTTAGCAGCTGAGCATGTTAACTGTTTGCACCACCCAGAAACTCCAGTGTAAAAACAGTGGTATTGTTACTCTGCACAGGTATATTATTAATCTCACACCTGAAATTTTAAAACACTTTGGACTGGCTTGGAGCTAGCTGGCTTTGTAGCTACATCTTTGTTGAAACGATGATAGCCAGCTGTCATGTCTTAGTAATTTGGTACTGCTGTAACAAAAACACCACAGGCAGATGGATTTAACCAAGAAAAATTTATTCTCTCATAGCCTAGGAGGCTAGAAGTCCGAGTTCAGGGTGCCAGCTCCAGAGGAAGGCTTTCTCTCTCTGTCAGCTCTGGGGCAAGGTCCTTGTCATCCATCTTCCCCTGGTCTAGGAGCTTCTCAGCACAAGAACCCCAGGTCCAAAGGAAGCATTCTACACCCGGTGCTTCTTTCTTGGTGATATGAGGTCTCTCTCCTCTCTGCTTGCTTTTCTCTTTTATATCTCAAAAGAGATTGACTCAAGATGCAACCTAACCCTGTAGATTGAGTCCTGCCTCATTAACATCATAGAGGCAGGATTTACAACACATAGGATCAAAACATCAGATGACAAAACGGTGGACAATCACACAATACTGGGAATCATGGCCTAGCCAGATTGACACACATTTTTGGAGGACACAATTCAATCCATAACATCGTAAAAGCCACAAAGTATCTGGACCCCAAAAGGACTATGTTGAGAGTAAATACAGCCGTATTGATCAAAAGAAGAACTACAAGAGATTTCAAATAAGTGCAAGATAAAGGAAGATCTACGATTCCGTGGGATTCTTTAGACTTCAAGGGCACCTAAATACTTAGAAAAGGATGATAACATAATAGACACAGCTGGAGAAAGACAGAGAAAGAGGAAAAACAAAAGTAATTTATAACAAAGGAATATTTGCTCTCTGGTTTTACTCGGTGTTACTGGGAGTCCCTTGACTGTTTTCTGAGCTGCCTGCCAGAAAGCTGCCTTGACAGTGTCCCCTCTAATATCTACTATGCCTTCTCACTGCAGCAGGGTTTTATATTAACCGAAAAGAAAATATTTCTAGGGAACCAGTCCCATTAGACATTCTATTTTCATTTGATTTCAATTCCATTTTTGACTCTCCACCACTTCTGCTTTTCTAGGTATGGGACAAGTGAATCCTGCATCACAGAATTCCATTCAGTCATCTCTCTTCATGTGAGCAGCAAGAGAAAAAAAGGGACAAAAGGAAGGTTCAGTGAAATGCAGCGGTTATGCAGCCCAACCAGCACTAGCCCAAAGAGACGAGGTGGGCAGCCTGTGGATTTTAATCTATCTTTAACAGAAAGGAGAATCTAGCAAAGCAGAGAGAAAAAAGTTAGAATTTTACGCTTGCAACTGTTATAGCTTTCAAGTGACTGTCTTTTTCATCTCGTTCCCATAAAATAAACAGTATAATTATCTCAGGTTGTAAATCTGGCCAGTTTGGAAAGCTTCTACCAGACTTCCAATCCTCTGTTTTTATCACATTACCCCTTGCTGCAAGTTGATTCTGACTCCTAGCGACCCTACAGGACACAGTAGAACTATGCTCCATAGGGTGGCTTTATGGAAACAGACTGTCACCTCTTCCTCCCGTGGAGCGGCTGGTGGGTTCAATACACCGACCTTTCCGTTAGCAGCCGAGCGCTTCACTGCAGCACCACCAGGGCTTTGTTCATACACACACGTTGCTGATGTGGTCTGAAGTTTCTGTTGGCATGGGTTGAGTTGGTAACAGAGTTCTTGGCTTTTGAGTATCTTCCCAGCCCCTGATAATCTCAATTGTGCACCAGCTCACAACATATGTGCTTTCCCCCAGACTTTTCAAAGACACTGCTTTTTTTTTTTTTAAGACACTGCTTTGGCCTGGCTGTAGCTGTCTTATTTATCCCCTCACCTGGGCCATCTCTTTGCCTTTGTTTCATGAATTAAAATGCAAAAGGCAACCAAGAACACAGATTCTGTGAAGAAGAAAGTGCCATGAATGTTGTTTTGCTCCTGAATTAGAACAATTCCTTAGCAGACGCTGTGGTCCACAGAATTGTACCCAGTCTCATAAAAGGCTAGAACAAAAGGCTATATATATATATACATATTTTTTTTTTTTGTTAATGTCTAGGCCCATTGTATACATGTGTGAAGGTACTGTATACCTGTGAAGGTATATTACCCAGCATCCCTGATTTTCAGTCCTAATCCCAAGAACTATAAATATGATAAATATCACATCCTGATTATATTACCTTACAGAGCAAAACAGTTTTTGCATATGTAATTAAGGGTACTAATCAGTTGACTTTGAATTAATGAAAAAGGGAGGTTCTCTTGGTGGGTCTAATCAAACCACATGAGTTCTTTAAAAGCAGAAAGTTTTCTCTGACTGACAGCAAGGAAGTCAGAGATTCGAAGCATGAGGAGTCAATGCATCGTTGTTGGCTTTGAAGATTAAAAGAAAAATGTTGTCTTAGAGTCAACTCAAACTTATGGTGACCCCATGTGTGTCAGAGTAGAACTCTGCTGCACAAGGTTTTCAATGGCTATGACCTTTCAGAAGTAGGTCCCCATACATTTCTTTTCAGGCACCATTGGGTGGGTTCCAACTGCCAACCTTTCAATTATTAGTTGAATATGTAACGGTTAAAATCTCCCAGGGACTCCTGCTTTGGAGATGTTGTTGTTGTTAGGTGCTATCAAGTCAGTTCTGACTCACAACAACCCTATGTACATCAGCACAAAACACTGCCCAGTCCTGCACCATCCTCACAATTGTTGCTATGTTTGAGCCCATTGTTGCAGTCACTGTATCAATCTATCTTGTTGAGGGTCTTCCTCTTTTTTTCCTGACCCTCTACTTTATCAGGCATGATGTCCTTCTCCAGGGACTGATCCCTCCTGATAACACGTCCAAAGTATGCGAGACAAAGTCTCCCCATCCTTGCTTCTAAGGAGCATTCTAGCTGTACTTCTTCCAAGACAGATTTGTTTGCTCTTCTAGCAGTCTATGGTATAGTCAGTATTTTTCACCAACACCATAATTCAAAGGCATCAATTCTTCGGGCTTCCTTATTCATTGTCCAGCTTTTGAATCCATATGAGGCAACTGAAAATACTATGGCTTGGGTCAGGCACATCTTAGTCCTTAAAGTGATATCTTTGCTTTTCAAGACTTGGAAGAGGTGTCTTGTGACAGATTTTCCCAATGCACTACTTTGTTTTCTTGACTGCTGCTTCCATGAGTGTTGATTGTGGATCCCAGTAAAATGAAAACTGTGACAACTTCAATCTTTTCTCTCTTTATCATGACGTTGCTTATTGGCTTTGAAGATAGAGAATGCCATATGCAAGGACCAAGGAGAGACCTGTAGGAACTGGGAAGCATCCGGACCAACATCCAGCGATAAAGCAAGGACCTCAGTCCTAAACTGTAAGGAACTGGACTCTATCCACAACTTGAGTGAGCTCAGAGAGGCAGATTCTTCCCTGAAGCCTCCAGATAAGAGCTCAACCTGGCTGACACCATTATTATTTTTATTAAAAAAAAAAATCTTTTATTTTCTTTGGTGAAAATTTACACAGCAGTTTAGGTTCCCATTCAGCAATTTCTACATAAATTGTTCAGTGGCCTCTGGTTACATTCTTCACAATGTGTGAACATTCTCATTCTTTCCATTCTGGTTGCTTCATTTCTATTAATCTAGTTTCCCTGCCCCCTTCCATTCTCGTCTCTGTTTTAAAATAATTGTTGACCCTTGTGTCTCATATAGGTGATTTTTTAAGGAAGCACGGTAATCACAGGTAATATCCTTTATTTTCTGAGCTGATCTGTTATTTAGCTACAAGGTGACTTTAGTGCTAGTTTCAGTTCAAGTTTTGAAGAGCATCTCAGGGCAAGAGTCTTAGGGAGTCCTCTAGTCTCAACCAGTCCAGTAGGTCTGCTTTTTGTTTTGTTTTCTAAGCAACTTGAGGTTCTGCTGCACATTTTTGTCCCATTTTATCAGGGTCCATCTATTGTGGCCTTGATTAGAAAGGTCGGTAGTGGTAGCCAGGCACCACCCAGTTCTTCTGGTCTCAGGGTAGATGAGGCTGTGGTTTGTGTAGGCAATCAGTCCTGTAGACTACTTTCTTCTTTGAGTCTTTGGCTTCCCTCTTTCTTTTTTGCTCCAGATGAGTAGAGACCAATAGCTAGCTGTATCTTAGTGACACCATTATTTCTGCAGTATGAGACCAAGCAGGGAGTCCAGCCCCATCACCAGATTCTGACCTATAGAACTGTGTGCTAAGAAACAGAGGTTGTTTTAAGCCTCTCTGTGCGTGGCAGCTTGTTACACAGCAGTGGAAAACTAACAGAGGTGTCCTCCGAGAGAACTCAGGTTCTGTTCTTTAGAGATCAGCGGATCTACAAGGTCCATTTCAGGGTTAAGTCTCTAACCTCTCTCTTACAGTTAGTGTGTCACACTGCTGCCACCAGCTAAACCTCTCTCACATCGTCCATCTCCAACTACCAGCCTGTTACTGTGTGCTGCTGGGTCAGTTCTGACTCACACAGACCCCATGTGACAGGGTAGAGCTGCCCCACGAGGTTGCATAGGCTGTAACCTTTATGGGAAAAGGTCACCAGGTCTTGGAACAGTGAACATTTTGATTAGCGGCTGAGTGTTTAACCATTGCACCACCAGGACTCCTTTCAGTTTAATGATTTTTTTTTTTATCTAAAGTTTTATAAGAATCCTCTCATTCTTCTGCTGACCTCCACTCTTGGCAACCTCTTGCATGTCCCCTTTCTTCCCTCTTATACTCCTGTCTTAGTTATCTAGTGGTGGTATAACAGAAGTACCACAAACTGACTGCTTAACAAAGAGAAATTTATTCTCTCACAATCTAGGAGTCTACGAGTCTGAATTCAGGGCGTCAGCTCCAGGGGAAGGCTTTCTCTTTCTGTCAGCTCTGGCAGGAAGTCCTTGTCATCAATCTTCCCCTGGTCTAGGAGCTTCTCAGCACAGGGGCCCTGGGTTCAAAGGATGTACTCCACTTCCGGCTCTTCTTTCTTGGTGGTAGGAGGTCCCTCTCCTCTCTGCTCACTTCTCTCTTTTATATTTCAAAAGAGATTGACTCAAGATACAACCTAATCCTGTAGACTGTGTCCTGCCTCATTAATATAATTACCTCTAATCCTGCCTCATTAACATCATAGAGGTAGGACTCACAACACACAAGATAATCACATCAGATCACAAAATGGCAGACAACTACACAATACTGGAATCACGGCCTAGAGTGATATACATTTTTCGGTGACACAATTCAATCCATAACAACTCCTATGCTGGATTTATCTTCCAGAAGTACAGCTGTGACCATGTTACTCTTTTAATCACAAATTATTAATGGCTCATCATTGTCTATTTTATTAAGTATAAAATCTTCCCCTTGGAATTCCATTTCTCCAAGATCTGTCTCCAGTCTACCTTTCCAACGTTATTTCCTCCAACTTGATGTTCCATGCAGTTTTCTCCAGGCAAAGAGCAGTGTTGGCACTTTCCCAGAGTATTCTAACTTATGCCTTTGTACGGGCATGCCTCTGGAAAATATGCCCAGATACAAGCTATTCATTACACTCTAGTTGAGATGTTTACCCAACGATGACACCTCCGGCATTGTCTGTCTTTTTCTACTTTGAATTTTATAACCCAGGTCTGTGGCTCTTGAATGTCTATGCCTGGTTATCAATACACATGTCCTGTAGCCCCTATGTTGTTATTGTTGTTGTGAGTCACTGCTGAGTGGATTACAACTTAAGGGGACCCCGTGTCTGCAGAGTAGAACCATAGGGTTTTCAAGGCTGTGACCTCTCAGAAGCAGATTGCCAGGCCTGTCTTCTGAGCTGCCTCTGGTTGGGTTCAAACTGACAACCTTTTGGCTAGTAGTCGAGGGCTTAACTGCTTGCCTCCACTGTAGCCCCTATAAAACCAAAAACCAAACCCACTGCCGTCGAGCTGACTTCTTGGTTAGCAGCGAGCACTTTAACCACTGGGTCACCAGGGCCCCGGAGCCCCTATAAGCTCCTTGAAAGTAGAATCTGTGTTATAGTCAACATTCCTCATTGCTGTTGAGTCAAGTCTGAATTGTAGTGACCCTATGGGCAGAACAGAACTTCCCCATGGATTTCTAAAGCACAGCTGGTGGATTCGAACTGCTGACCCTTTGGTTAGCAGCCTGAGTTCTTAACCACTGTACCACCATATTATTCCTTAAATCACTTGATTCAATTCCTTATGTTATGTAGATTCCCAAAAGTGAAGAATTTGTGCAAGCAGTAAAGAACACTGAATGATTTAGGAATCTCTTAAAAACATATATATCCAATATGCATTTAAGTGAGAAATACCAGATTATAAAATAGCACATACACGATGAACTGAGTTCTGTTGTTGTTGTTTGTTTATGGAAAAAAGAAAAGAGGGAAGGAAGATGGGGCTCATGTGGTCTAGAAATACCAAATGCTGAGAGTGGTTATGTCCTGTTTTGGGATGATAGTTAATAGAAAGTAGTTTATTTTTACGTAATTATTAGTTCACCTCTCAAGACTATTTCTGTAAAGAGTTCCCAGGTTGCAGAGCTTTTTTTTCCCTCAAACTTCCCAAACATCTGCATTCATTGCCAAGAGCCTCTTCTGCTCTTGAATTTCCAATATAACCCAGGCAAATCGTGGGGGCCAGCTGTAAAACAAATCTGATGAAAGAAGAGTGGATACGGACTCCAAAGTGTGAGAATCCTTGTTGGAAAGGGACTTGCTTTGTTTTGGTTTGAAAAGAGACCAAATGTAATTTCTACGGGCTTGTCTTCATCAGGCAGATCTAAACTTCCGTGCCTATCATTATCAGAGGCACTGGCCACAAAACTATTTACATTTGAAGAAAACTATTTAAAAGTAGGTGTTTGAAATGAGCTTTTCTAATTACAAAATGAAACATTTTTCTTAAAACCTACACAAAATATATTTTGTATATATTGTCCTTTCAGAAGTAAAGATAAATATATACATACACACAACACAGACATATACATTTATATATGCACACAATTTTATATATACATACATACACATACGTACACACATGTATATTTAAATATATACATATACACATATTTATATTTAAATATATATACATATACATACACACACACATATACATGATCAACTGATGATAATTTCCTTCTTCTCTTTTCTTTCTGTATGTTGCTTTACTTTAATCATCACCAAGTACTTTCATTTAAACTAGTTGAGGGCAACAAAGCAAGAGAAGATGTTACTGGTGGTAGCTGTTTTAGAACATTTTACTGAACTGTTGGGGCTCCTGAGTATTTATACATCCTGACCTGTTACAAAGCGGAAGGATGGCTTCTGAACATCACCAGAATTTCACATCCTGTTACAGAGTGGAAGGATGGTTTCTGAACATCACCAGAATTTCACATCCTGTTACAGAGTGGAAGGATGGCTTCTGAACATCACCAGAATTTCACATCCTGTTACAAAGTGGAAGGATGGTTTCTGAACATCACCAGAATTTCACATCACCAGAGCTTCCATCCACATACTGGCCACTTTGACGT
Organism: Elephas maximus indicus; assembly: GCF_024166365.1. Lineage (NCBI taxonomy): Eukaryota > Metazoa > Chordata > Mammalia > Proboscidea > Elephantidae > Elephas > Elephas maximus. The sequence goes on from NC_064846.1 coordinate 172,921,014, forward strand.
TCAAGTTGAAAGTGAACACCGCTTCCTCGGAGCTTCCGCAGCCACTTTTTATTAATTTAAAATAGGGGTCCCTGAAGCATTCTCTTCAGACCATGACTATGGGTAACGTCCCTGGGAAAGTGTTGGCTTAGGATGCAGTAAGGAACCCTGGTGGTCCAGTGGTTAAGAGCTCTGCCACTAACCATAAGGTCTGAAGTCAGAACACACCAGCAGCTCCCTGGGAGAAAAGACCTAGCAGTGTACTCCCATAAAGATTACAGCCATTAGGAAACCTTGTGGGACAGTACTACCTTGTCCTATAGGGTCCCTGTGAATTGAATCAACTCAACAACACACAACGACAACATGTGTTGTGATATTCAACCGCAACATTCAAAGATGTTCCAAAATACATAATATACAGAGCAAACGTATATATACAATTGCTTCAGCTGGCTTTGCTGATCGCATAGAAATGAAATGGAAAAAGACGCAAGTACCTAACACAGTTCTATTTATGACCCAAGACTGTAGTTCCAGCTCTAGACGCATATTTGAATCAAAGAGGGAGCTCTGAAAAAACGAAGAACCTCCTCCTGCCCCGCCCGCCACCACTGAATTAGAATCTCCAGGAAAGGTGTCCCACCAGTGGCATTCCCCTCCCCCACAAAAAAAATTTCCACCTGATTCTAATATGCAAACATCCTAGAGAAATGTAGAGCCCAGGCAACCAAACTGTTAAGATCCTACACAAGGGACATTTTTTCCAATGGCTTTAAAGTTTACCTGGCCAGGTTTCATCACACCTGGCAGCCTTTTTCCTGGCCTCTGCCTCACCCCTCCTCTCAGCTTAGGACTGTTCCTTTTGTTGTATGTGTTGCCTTGATCAAAGCGCAGGCTCCACACACATTTTTATAGATATTGCTAAATCCTACTCAGAAATGCATCCTTGAAATGGACTCATAATCATATAATGGACATATCTCTGCCTATCTACAGACTGTAAGACTGGGCCCCCCTATGAATCTAAGAGTTTCCACTGTAAACTTGAATTTGGCACACAAGGTAATGTTATTAAAATACAATGGTATTACCATAATTTTAAAATATTTTAGAACCAATTAACATTTCATTTGAAGAACTCATGAAATTAACTCTTTTAGCTCACTTTTCAATGACCATTATCTCGAATCAACGCAGTTGAACAAGAACCATCACAAACATATAAAGCTGATTCCCAAACATACGTCACCGCAGAAATATAATTCAACCTAATATTTGCTCTTTTTAGTCCAGCTCCTCCAAAGACCTGGTTCTTTTCTGGATGCTGGAATATTTTCTTGCATAATAAATTTTTCCTAAGCCATTTATAAGCGAAATCATCTTGACAAGACTGAGTTTTGCAGAAGTTCCAGTGTATGTTCTTTAATTGGGCGACTGTCCCCATATAAACAGAATCACCTCTCTCATCGTTGGCAGAGTTCCACATTACCCAGATGGAATTATACTATGAAAAGCAAAGACATCGCATTGAAGACTAAGGTGGGCCTGATGCAAACCATGGTGTTTCCAACCGTATGCATGTGAAAGCTGGACAATGAATAAGGAAGGCCAAAGAAAAATTGATGCCTTTGAATTACGGTGTTGTCCAAGAATAATACTAAGCAGTTTAACTATGTTGTTGTTGTTAGGTGCCATCCAGTCAGTTCCGACTCATAGCAACCCTATGCACAAACAGAATGAAACACTGCACGGTCCTGAGCCATCCCTACAATCATTGTTATGCTTGAGGCCATCGTTGCAGCCACTGTGTCAAACCACCTCCTTGAGGGTCTTCCTCTTTTCCGCTGACCCTGTACTCTGCCAAGCATGATGTCCTTCTCCAGGGACTGCTCCCTCCTGACAACATGTCCAAAGTATGTAAGACACAGTTTCACCATCCTTGCTTCTAAGGAACATTCTGGCTGCACTTCTTCAAAGACAGATTTGTTCGTTCTTTTAGCAGTCCATGGTATATTCAATATTCTTCACCAATGCCACAATTCAAAGGCATCAATTCTTCTTCTGTCTTCCTTATTCATTGTCCAGCTTTCACATGCGTATGATGCAATTGAAAATACCATGGCTTGGCTCAGGCGCACCTTAGTCTTCAGGGTGACATCTTTGCTCTTCAACACTTTAAACAGGTCCTTTGCAGCAGATTTACCCAATGCAATGAGTCTTTTGATTTCCTGACTGCTGCTTCCATGGCTGTTGGTTGTGGATCCAAGTAAAATGAAATCCTTGACAACTTCAATCTTTTCTCCGTTTAGCATGATGTTGCTCATTGGTCCAGTTGTGAGGACTTTTGTTTTCTTTATGTTGAGGTGTAATCCATACTGAAGGCTATGGTCTTCGATCTTCATTAGTAAGTGGTTCAAGTCCTCTTCACTTTCAGCAAGCAAGGTTGTGTCATCTGCACAACACGGGTTATTAATGAGTCTTCCTCCAATCTTGATGCCCCATTCTTCTTCATATAGTCCAGCTTCTCGTATCATTTGCTCAGCATACAGATTGAATAGGTATGGTGAAAGAATACAACCCTGAGGCACACCCTTCCTGACTTTAAACCAATCAGTATCCCCTTGTTCTGTCCGAACAACTGCCTCTTGATCTATGTAAAGGTTCCTCATGAGCACAATTAAGTGTTCTGGAATTCCCATTCTTCACAGTGTTATCCATAGTTTGTTACGATCCACACAGTCGAATGCCTTTGCATAATCAATAAAACACAGGTAAACATCCTTCTGGAATTCTCTGCTTTCAGCCAGGATCCATCTGACATCAGCAATTATAACCCTGGCTCCATGTCCTCTTCTGAAACCAGCCTGAATTTCTGCCAGTTCCCTGTCAATATACTGCTGCAGCCATTTTTGAATGATCTTCAGCAAAATTTTGCTTGCGTGTGATGTTAATGATATTGTTCAATAATTTCCACATTCGGCTGGATCACCTTTCTTGGGAATAGGCATAAATATGGATCTCTTCCAATCAATTCGCCAGGAAGCTGTCTCCCATATTTCTTGGCATAGACGAGTGAGCACCTCCAGCGCTGCATCTGTTTGTTGAAATATCTCAATTGATATTCCATCAATTACTGGAGCCTTGTTTTTTGCCACTGCCTTCAGAGCAGCTTGGACTTCTTCCTTCAGTGTCATGGGTTCCTGATCATATGCTACTTCTTGAAATGGCTGAACATCGACTAATTCTTTTTGGTATAATGACTCTGTGCATTCCTTCCATCTTCTTTTGATGCTCCCTACGTCATTTAATATTTTCCCCATAGAATCCTTCATTATTGCAACTCGAAGCTTGAATTTTTTCTTCAGTTCTTTCAGCTTGAAAAACGCCGAGCGTGTTCTTCCGTTTTGGTTTTCCATCTCCAGCTCTTTGCACATGTCATTATAATACTTTGTCTTCTCGAGCCACCCTTTGAAATCTTCTGTTCAGTTCTTTTACTTCATCAATTCTTCCTTTTGCTTTAGCTGCTGGACATTCGAGAGCAAGCTTCAGAGTCTCCTCTGACATCCATCTTAGTCTTTTCTTTCTTTCCTGTCTTTTCAATAACCTCTTGCTTTCTTCATGTATGATGTCCTTGATGTCATTCCACAACTTGTCCGGTCTTTGGTCACCAGTACTCAATGTGTCAAAACTATTCTTCAGATGGTCTCTAAATTCAAATGGGATATACTCAATGTCCTATTTTGGCTCTCGTGGACTTGCTCTGATTTTCTTCAGTTTCAGCTTCAACTTGCCTATGAGCAATTGATGGTCTGTTCCACGGTCGGCCCCTGGCCTTGTTCGGACTGATAATATTGAGCTTTTCCATCGTCTCTTTCCACAGATGTAGTCTATTTGATTTCTGTGTGTTCCATCTGGCGAGGTCCATGTGTATAGTCGCTGTTTATGTTGGTGAAAGAAGGTATTTGCAATGAAGAAGTCATTGGTGTTACAAAATTCTATCATTTGATCTCTGGCATTGTTTCTATCACCAAGGCCATATTTTCCAACTACTGATCCTTCTTCTTTGTTTCCAACTTTCGCATTCTAATCGCCAGTAATTATCAATGCATCTTGATTGCATGTTCGATCAATTTCAGACTGCAGCAGCTGATAAAAACCTTCTGTTTCTTCATCTTTGGCCTAGTTGTTAGTGCGTATATTTGAATAATAGTCGTATTAACTGGTCTTCCTTGTAGGCGTATGGATATTATCCTATCACTGACAGCATTTTACTTCAGGACAGATCTTGAAATGTTCTTTTTGACAATGAATGCAACACCATTCCTCTTCAAGTTGTCATTCCCAGCACAGTAGACTATATAATATGATTATCTGATTCAAAATGACCAATACCAGTCCATTTCAGTTCACTAATGCCTAGGATATCAATGTTTACGCATTCCATTTCATTTTTGATGATTTCTAATTTTCCTAGGTTCATACTTCGTACATTCCAGGTTCCGATTATTAATGGATGTTTGCAGCTGTTTCTTCTCATTTTGAGTCGTGCCACATCAGCAAATGAGGTCCCGAAAGCTTCACTCCATCCACGTCATTAAGGTCGACTCTACTTTGAGGAGGCAGCTCTTCCCTAGTCATCTTTTGAGTGCCTTCCAACCTGGGGGGCTCATCTTCCTGCACTGTATCAGACAATGTTCCGCTGCTATTCATAAGGTTTTCACTGGCTAGTGCTTTTCAGAAGTAGACTGCCAGGTCCTTCTTCCTAGTCTGTCTTAGTCTGGAAGCTCAGGTGAAACCTGTCCTCCATGGGTGACCCTGCTGGTATCTGAATACTGGTGGTATAGCTTCCAGCATCACAGCAACACACAAGCCCCCACAGTACGACAAACTGACAGACATGTGGAGGAGTTTAATTATAGGACAGTTAAAGTCAATATTCCATGTTTTTGTCGGGTACTATTTTTTTTTTTTATATATAGTGTTGATTCTGACTCATAGCGACCCTATGTGACAAAGTAGAACTGCTCCATAGGGTTTACAAGGCTGTGATCTTTAGAAGAACAGATCACCAGCTCTTTCTTCCAAGAGTGGCTGGTGGGTTCAAAGTGCCCACCTTTTGGTTAGCAGCCAAACTTTTAAACCGGTGTGCCACCAGGGCTCCTTGAATATTCCATAACCCCTAAAAAGAGCAATGAGATCTTTCTTGCTTATTTTTCTACTTTCTTACTAAATCAACATTCAAAGACAACCCCACCAAAACAAATAAAAGAAATGAAAGATTTTATTTTCCAGGAGTTTCCAACCAGGTGCTTCCAGAGATGTGAATAGACATGTTTGGAGGGCAGATATAATATTGAGTATCTGTGATTCAAAGAAAACAAACCAACAAAAAACTACGGAGCAGCATAAGGGCTGCATTTTTAAATCTAGATAATCAGGATCACAAAGGTAAAACAAGGGCAGAGAATTACGGTATTGTGTTAGAGGGAAAAAATCTTTTTCTAGAATGTTTTTTAGAGAACAGCATCATTTGTATTAAGAATAGCTGAAGAGTAAACATATTACACATATGACACTTAAATGCTATGGGGCCGTTCTACTCTGTTCACATGGGGTCGCTATGAGGTGGAATTGGCTGTATGGCACACAACGACATTTGTGTAGGACATTCTATCAGAAGCTGAGGACACAGGATAGTTAGACAGAGAGAGGCCCTAACTGCTCACCAGGGAGGCCACACCAGGGCTGGGTTTGTAGCTTTGGAGAGGGGAGAATCATGAAAGCTCTGAATACAGCACCTGGCAATGAACAGGCTGTGCTGGGGAAGTCCTGAAGGGGCACCCCTGAGCTGCCTCTGCCAGCTCATTTTCCAGTAGGAGGGCAAACGCCTCATGCCTTAAACAACCAACGTAAATTCAGATGCCTGGATTAGTCAACCAGGGATTCTGGTCTGAGGGGACGGACTAGAACAAGACGAAGGTCACGAAGCGTGCTGGGTGGGGAAAGACCTCTCTCTCTCTCTCACCTACACACTTCAAATAGTATGTTTTCAAACCTCCCTTGCCTGATTGCTAATGCCTTAAGCTTTTTACTTAGCTTGCTCGTTTTGCCATTTTACTATCGTAGATTTAAATATAATTTTAAATATCACTATCTTGTTGTTGTTAGGTGCCAGGGAGTGGATTCTGACTCATAGCGACCCTATAGGATAGAGTAGAACTGCCCCATAGTGTTTCCAAGGCTGTAAATCTTTACAGAAGTAGACTGCCACATCTTTCTCCCTTGGAGCTGCTGGGTGGATTTGAACCACAAACCTTTTGGTTAGCAGCTGAGTGCTTAACTGTTGGGCCACCAGGGCTCCTTTAGAATCCATATTAGACATATAATAATAATATATCAAATACAGATAAGAAAAGGGAAAAAAAAAACCCCATTTCCATCGAGTCGATCCCCACTCAGAGTGACACTTAACTCCTAATGAATTTATGTATTTTGAAGTAAAATTGCCATTTTTCTCAAGCCTATATGAATTCATTGGGTGGAAGGTTGTCATTTATTCCAAGAAAAACTTCAAATCGGTTTTCACCCCCTAAACAATATAACTCTTACATTTGTGATGGGTTCAATTGATTAAAACGATCTACGAAATTATCGCTGGCTTTATGTATTTCTTTTTGGGTCACATACCAAATTTCTGAAATTGATTATAGTGTCAGATGGTAAGAATACTGTGAGCAAGAATGAAAATGAACAGGAGGGTAGGGAATGAGGTGGAATGCTATTTTTCATAGGGTGTTGTGATATAGATGGCTGGTCGTCCGTCTGTCAGTCTGTCTATCCGTATCTGTGCCTACCACTGTTCCATGGTGTAGAGCTGTCACTGGAAGGCAGCTCGCAAGATGGAAAGAACATTCCTGGGCTCCTCAGGACTTAGAGGTGGTCATGTGACTAGTGGTTATCAATGAGATGTGGACAGACTTGGGTGTGGTATGTCTACAGAGCGGATGGAACATCAGCTGTTACCCCAGGCCAGTAATCTTTGGAGCAGTTGGAGAAGGGCCAGTACATTTCCCACCGGAGAGAGACCCAAGCCTCCCATTACCGTATGGACGGGAGGGCAGGATGACAAGGACGGAGACCCAGGTCTTCTGAGTAAAATCTCTTTACACTGAAAACATACAAGGCTCAGAACCATCTCATAGTAGTAACAGAGTCCAGGTTTGAACTCACATCTTTCTCACTCTGGATCCCATGGTCTTAACCCATTTTAATGTTTATATAGTTCTCAGCTCTTTCTCTTTCGGCCAGTAGCATAGAACCAACCCCAAGAAGCTCTTGGGATTAAGCCTTGGCTGCTAACCGAAAGGTCCATGGTTTGAACTCACCCAGCGGCTGCACTTGAGAAAGACCTGCCAGTCTACTACCGTAAAGATTACAACCTAGGAAACCTTATGGGGCAGTTCTGCTCTGCCACATGGGGTCGCTCTGAGTGGGAACTGGCTGGACCGCACCCAGCAACAAGAACATGGACACCACGCTTGTTAACTAACACAGTACTCCTGGGCCTGCAGAATGTGGGGCACTTATGCAAAATCAAATGAAGAACCCCCAAGCTTTCATTTGGGGGCTTCATAGCAGTGGATAGGCTGCAATTCCCCTGAAATTACTCATTCCTTATTCCTTCCCAGAACTTAACTTATATATATATAGTTTTCCAAGAACTGAGCGGGAGAATTTCAGGTCATGTTCTCTGTGGTGCTGGAAGGTAAGCACGCTTCCTTCTTAACTAAGAACTAAGGCTGTAATAATTAACCTAGTAGAAATTAAAGTTCAATTATGTTATAAATATAGTAATAACTGAACTGAAATTTTAAATATTTAAATATCACTTAACTCCACCTTTTAAATTGCAACCACAAAGTCATTTTTTACTCTGTATAATAAAACACCTCTAAGCATTAGGTATTCTCATAAATATCTAAATTTTTATAGAAATGTTAATTGCGTGTTTCGGTGAACTTCTGCGGTCATTGCAAGATTGGCTTAATGAATTTCAATCAGCGGTCCCTCTGCCCTTTGCAATTTAATATCAGGCACAAAAGGAAAAGGTGTTAGTGACCCTCAGGGTAGCTTTTGTACAGAGATTTTTTTCAGAAGTTACTTTGGTCTTAAATATTAATCTTCAATTTATTATGGTTACAAATTCAAAATACTGGTTTTCCTTAAGACTTTTAATTATAATAAATATTTTTAATAAATATTATTTTAATTAGAAAGGTAGCAAATTTTACAATTGCCCTTGAAAGATTTTTTTTTATTATGTTGGCATTAACAGATGTAATTATTTAATATTCATTAAACATCTTAATCCTTACAAATTTAATATATTTAATTTTCTTCAATTTTCTGATTGTCAAGGAAATTTACCCACGGACTGAAATAATTCCTGTAAATTAATAAATGCACCATATATGTTTGGCTGTGTGTACATGCGCATGCACACACACACACACACACACACACACACGCACTTTAGATCTAAGATTCCTTTTCAATTCTGTTAATAGGAAAACCCTGGTAGCGTAGTGGGTAAGTGCTACGGCTCTAACGAAAAGGTTAGGCAGTTCAAATCTACCAGGTGCTCCCTGGAAACCCTATGGGGCAGTTCTACTCTGCCCTACAGGGTCACTACGAGTCGGGGTCAACTTGATGGCAGTGGGTTTGGTTTTTTGGGTGAAATAATCTGTCATGGACTAGAATTTGATTTTACCCTAATTATAATGTGACAAAATTCAAACCTATTGCCATGGAGGCGATTTTGAGTCCTGGCGACAGCGTGTTACAGAGTAGAATTGTGTCCCATAGGGTTTGCTTGGCTGTAATCTTTACAGAAGCAGATCGCCAGGCCTTTCTTTCCTGGTGCCTCTGGGTGGGCTGGACTGCCGACCTTCAGGTTAGTAGTCCAGTGCAAACCGTTTGTGCCACCTAGGGACCTAGGTTAGGCTATTTGTTTCATGAATACTGTCAGGAGACATGAGACTCCTGGGTCAGAGACCAGGGACTTTACTGACGTACAGCAGGGCCAGCAGCAGGAGCTGTCTTTGTTCTGGCTTCCCCCATGCCCCACCAGGGCAATGCAGAGGCTGCCAGGTGGATGCTGGATATACAGTGGGTGTAGACACAGTTCAGGAAAGGGTGGGGAATCCAGGCTTTCACAGCTGAGCCTGGTCCTTTCCTGGGGGAGGTCCTTAACACAACTATCTCTAATCCTGCCTCATTATCATCATCATTATCATCATAGAGGTTAGGATTTACAACACAAAATGGTGGACAATCACACAATACGGGGAATCATGGCCTAGCCAAGTTGACACACATTTTTGGGGGGCACAATTCAATCCCTAACAGCAACCTTAATAGAACAGAACAAAACGTTGCCTGGTCCTGGGCCACCTTCATGATCGTTAGTTTGAGTCCATTGTTGCAGCTAATGTCTCAGTCCATCTTACTGAAGGTTTCTCTCCTTTTTGCTGATGCTTCACCAAACCTGATGTCTATATTAGACTGGTAAGATTCATCCATGTTGGATATCCCTTTGATGTATTCACTTGTATCACTATAAAATAATCCATTGCATGAATATATGAATATATTAAATTAATTTTTCTATTGATAAATGTCTGGGGAGTTTCCAGTTTGAGGGCTATTTCAAGGTGAAAATTCAAGTGTGTACCCGATTCTTGACTTAACAACATCACCATCAGTAAAGGCTGGCCAGAAACGTGAGGCTTGGGAGTGAGGATGCAGATGCCATCATCCAGGGCGACCCTTCTCAAACCCCTATTTTCTCTGCTGAACCCCTTTTTATAGCCAGTATTTACGTATTCAAATACCTCAAAGTGGGGAGTGGTCCCATACCCTATGGCCCTGTATTGTATTCGAGTTGCACGTTAACTAATGCACGTCAAAGCCAAAGTGTCTACACCAAGCAGTCACAGCACGTGACAGAGCTAAGAAACCATTACAGGCCCAACTACTAGCTAAGAGGCTGGTGGTTAGGATTCACCCAGAGGCACCTCGGAATATGGGCCGGCTATCCGCTTCGGAAGGTCACAGCCTTGAAAACCCTATGGAGCAGTTCTCCTCTGCACACATGGGGTCGCCATGAGTCGGGATGGATTCCACGGTAAGTAACAACAACTATATGCAGCTTGATTCTCTTCGGAATATACTGTTTTATATTACACCTGTTACAACCACAACTGATGTGGTTGATTCTGTCTACTTTAAAAAAAAAACTATGCCTGATGCTAAAATCACAGCTTCTTAGAGTATCGTTTTGGCAGCCACAAGGAACATCTATCCTGTTGAATTGCTTATGTTCTTGTTGGTCTTTGATGAGAAATAAGCCCTGTCCTCTTAGCGTGCTAATTTACAAAGAGTGCAGGCTTACACCGTGGTCGTACCTCACAGTCTAATACTAGGAGGTTCTAAAGTGCAGTCAAAAATAACCCTAGCTTCCCAATTATACGTCTGGACCTACATGGAAGAATTGCTTTGACACATTTTCCAACAGAAGCCAAGGAGAAAAGTAATTTCGGGATTTTGAGCTTGTGTAGTGGCCTAGATGTAAATTTCTTTTTAAGTGGTCAAATTTCTTCTTTTCTGAAGACTAAAATAACAGGAAAGAACTAAGAGACCAAGAAACAAATTTGTAATAGTATAACTCACATCAGTTTTATATAAACAGCTTGAAGAGTGCAGTACAATTTTAAGTGTCCTCAATTATATCTGAAAACAAAATAAATATTATATTTTCATAGCATTAAACTTAAGCAAGCAAGTCTGTGTGTGGCAATGGATGCTTTCAACTGCAAACTCTCAGCTCAGCTTACTTTCTTAGGGACACTGGGTATACTGCATGTGGAATCTTTCCGTTAAGAACATCACTTCTGAAATACCCAACCAGTATGGTTAACTTGAAGTCCCTGGGTGGTGTTAATGGTTAAGGGCCAACTGCTAGCTGAAAAGTTGGTGGTTCGAATCCACCCAGAGGCACCTAGGAAGAAAGCCCCGGCAATCTGCTTCCAAAAGGTCACAGTCTTGACAACCTCATGGAGTAGTTCTACTCTGCACACATGGGTTCCCCATGGTTCAAACTCAAAGTAACTAACAACATCAACGACATGGTGAAACTTTCCGTTTCACTTCAACTGTTTATTAGCTTATGTGTAACTTGTCCATCTTCAGGGGAAGAAAGTAATATTTTCTGAGATATTAAAGGGTGCCACCATGAAAATCCCTATATTCATTCATTCTTCCACCAAATTTTCACTGAGTCCGTGCTACGTTCCCGCCTCTGAGCTAAAAAAGGTATACGTAATGGTGGCAACACAGCATTTAAAGTGGTTGCTTTATGTGAAATGACTCTAACGGCTTAATCTAGCCTCGTTTTTACAAAAACATGCTTACGGTGTACGTTTTTTAAAAGACTTCCAAAACTTCCCCTTATCACCACCCTGTATTAAAAAAAATCAAAAACAAAAAACCAACTGCTATCAAGTAGGTTCTGACTTGTGGCGACCCCATGTGTGTCAGTGTAGAACTGTGCTCCACAGGGTTTCCAACGGCTGGGTTTTGGGAAATAGATCACCAGGACTTTCTTCTGACGTGCCTATGGGTGGACTCAAACCTCCAACCTTCTGTAAGCAGCCCAGCCTGTTCGTTCACCAGGGGCTCCGGAGGTGATCAGGATTCGATTAAGAGAGAAGAGGGTCAATGTGACAATTCTCTGAAGGTCAAGCTAATGACCTTGTTCATATTAAATGAGGAGAAGCTGTCGAGAAGAGAAAGCGAGAGAGGGGAAGCAAAAGCAGCTCTGAGATTTAAATCTTTAAGTCAGTGACTTGCAGGAGGTAGTACAGTTTACGGAGCGAACATGACAAAAGGTACCTGGGGAACTGCTGGAAGATAAATCTGGCTGTGGAAATGTTGAGTTCAATGTCCCTGGGAGATAAGCTAATATGTTCATCAAGTAATCAGAACTATTACTTTATTTCATTAAGTAAACATTCAAATTTAAGCCAAGGTTCTTTAAAAAAGCATTGGCTTAATATGTCTATAATTAATGTACGCTCTTAAATGAATGAGCTGTTTGTGAGGAACAGCAACGGTAACTAATATTGTTTGGTATCCCCTAACAGTGGTTAGGAGCTCGTCTGCTAACCAAAAGGTGGGCAGTTTGAATCCATCAGCTGCTCCTCAGAAATCCTATGGGGCAGTTCTACTCCGTCCTGTAGGGCCGCTATGAGTTGGAATCTACTTGACGGCAATGAGTTTTGTTTTGTTTTTAACAGTGTCATGCACTTTCCGTACCACATAAAAGAAACTTGCTTGGTCACAGGTATTAACTAGTAAGTTCAGGAATGAATGTAGCATGCCCAGAGGCAAAAGTACCAGAAATTCACACGACTCATCATGGTTTATTAAATTGCAAGTCATTGGATCTCCTCAAGGAAACACTACTGTTTTCGGACCAACCTCATTCAGGACCCTGAAGACCCCCTGAGCTGTCCCCCTTGAATGGGACGATGCTGAGCAGACTGTCTTCGGCTGCTTTGTTGTTATGAAAAGCTAAGAAAATGAATCCCTGCCCAAATGTGAGATCTGAGGTCAGGATGTCAGCACCGCCCAGCTCCCCGTTACCAAGGCACGCCAATCAGCACTTCTCTCTCTCTCAGTCCTTAGAAGAAAAAGGTCCTTTATCTACCCAGGGGAGAGATAGCACCAGTCAAAGATGATGGATTCGGTTTTGCTTCACCTTTGAGCTTCTCCAAATAGCACACCGCTTGACTAACTTTGGTTCTAAAGATCTTTCAGTCATTTTAAGCGATATTAAGTATCAGGTAAGATGAGAGCAAGTGAATGGAGGTTTGTTCTCATTGGCAAGATGTGTCTTCATGTACGGATATGTGTCTTCAAAAGTGAAGCTACAGGGGCATGTATCTTCATGGATCGGGAAACAACTTCATGTATGAGGGTGTACACATACATACATGTACATACGTATGTATGTATCTTCATGTATAAGGATACAGCTGCATGGATCTTCACGTGTGGAGATGCATATTTATGTATGGGGCTATGTCTTCACGTAGCTTCTTGTGTGCAGAAATATATTCATGTATGGAGATGTACCCTCCCATAGGTAGAAACACCTCCATGTGTCTTCAGGTATGAAGACACTATAAACCACACTGCAGAAAATAAAACTGCAGCCTTTCAACCACAATCTCTTAAAACAGGTAAATTAAGTACCTGTTTCTTTTACACGACATCTTCAATTATCATTTGAATAAATGCATACATTAAATCAGCTATTTCCTTAAACTCTCTGCTTAATAACTCATCGAATTTATCTAACACTACATTTTATATTTCCAAGTTGAGCTCTTTTCCATTTTTAACTGTATAGTCAATTTAGTACTTAATATTCATGTTGGCTTCTTACAATAGGCAAAGTTCAAGATGGAAAGTGATTCAGATTTTTTAAAAATTCTGTGGAATATTTCCAATGTTATGCCACATTTTCTCTACTTTGTTTATATTTATAAAATATAATTAAATTGTAGTCACATATACAGACATTAAATAACACTTTCCATCTGTTTCTACATGTTTTTATAGCAAAATTAGAAAAGGCAGATAGGCAAAACCAAAAGCCAAAACATGTAAATCACCTCCATTCTTTCTTCCAGGAAGATCTTCTCTTTACTGTGTTGGCCATTTTGCAATGCATACAGTCAATTTTTGGGGGTGATGAAGTATGTCTGAATATGTTTATTTAAAAAAAACTAGATGGTAATTATATACTAGCAGGTAAAGGTAATTTTTGCCAATTAGAATGATATCTGAAACTTAACTCATGGTAATAAAATGTGTCTAGATCATTGAAATGGCAACAGAGTATATTGTGTATATATCCTAAGGAAAAAAAAAAAAAAAAACTTCCAGTCTTGTACTTTGGGGGAATAAAGGGTTTCAGGTTTGTTGTTTGTTTTTTTCCCTAAAGTAAGCAATGTTGCAGCAAATCTTTTTCCTATAATTTCCATACTTGTCTGAATTTTAAATGCAAGATCCTAGACTTAGAGCTTGTTAGCTATTCCCTTTACCAAAATATGACTTTATTTTTTAACTTACAGAAGTACAACGTAAAAAATTGGAAATGATCTATAATATCCATCCAGTTAACACCACAGACGTTAAAAAAAAAAAAAAAATGCTTGCAAAACTGAAATAGCACTGAAAAATAGAAAATGACAAGTGATAATTTCCCCCTTCCCCATTTCATGAAAAATACAGATGGGAGAGCTGCCCATATGAGCATATGCAAGTATAACTTATTATTTAAATGGCTGTGATTTTTGAAAGGCTCACCTCTAAGGAAGGAACTACTCCTAGATTAAGTTGACTTTCTGGGAGTAGCTCTTAAGTCTATTGTTCTCCAAGGCGCTTGGCTGTTCCTTCTGAGATTCTCTCCCTTTGTCAACATGCTTCCTAGCCACTCTTGAAGAAGAAAATATGCCCTTTGAACAAATTTCTTAACCGGCTTCCTGTGCATACAGCACTGAAGACTCAAGTTCACTTTACATTTTGGGCAAAACGAGTCCTTTTTAATCCAGACTGGCAGCACTTTTCCAATACAATTCTCTCAAAACTTGTGTGAGTTTCCTATGAATGTAATTCTAGCCTGGTCCTGCAATCAAATTAGCAATTTGTTTTGAGACATGCCTCTGTTTCTAGACTTAGTCACTGCTTCTTTGGGCATGTAAGGCTGGGCTGGGACAATGCCCGAACATTTCTGATAGCTATGTTGCCCAGATGAGAAGCTCTACAAGGCTCTATCTTAATTAATTTAGAAGTTTTAACATAGGACCTTATTGAGACACCCTGGCTTTGATTTCTATCCTGAGGCCACATCTTTCTGTTAGTGACTTGGATTGATCTTTCCCCCAGTATATCTCTATATATTATGGGAAATATATCTCCATATACGAACTTATTTTCGAAATAATTTTCTCCCTGAAGATGCTGAGTTAAGACACATTTTTTTTTTATCATGTAATTCCCAGATTCTTATATTTTCTCTGAATTCTGTTTACTAACTGAGGTGTTCTCTCTGCATTTATCCTTTCTATTGTAGTATCTTATCACACACAGGTGGAGCCCCTGGGTGGCACAGGTGATTAAGTACTTTGGTACTAACAGAGAACTTGGTGGTTTGAATCCACCTAGAGGTCCCCTTAGAACAAAGGCCTAGCAATCTACTTCTGAAAAAACAGCCACTGAAAACTCTCTAGAGCACAGTTCTGCTCAACACATACGGGGTCATCGTGAATCAGAATCGATTCAATAGCAACTCTTTTTTTTTTTTTGAATCATATACATCTAGTAAGAGCCAGATGGCATTTGAAGCATTGTGCATGGGGATCACTTTACCCAAGTCCAGCAGTTCAGATACTTTTCCACCTTCCAAAGCTACCGGACCCAGTTTTACCAAATATGTTGTGACTACACAAAATGGCCCCCACATATCTGTCAGTTTGTTGTACTGTGGGGGCTTGTGTGTTGCTGTGAGGCTGGAAGCTATGTCACCGGTATTCAGATACCAGCAGGGTCACCCATGGAGGACAGGTTTCAGCTGAGCTTCTAGACTAAGACAGACTAGAAAGAAGGACCCAGCAGTCTACCTCTGAAAAGCATTAGCCAGTGAAAACCTTACGAACAGCAGCAGAACGTTGTCTGATATAGTGCTGGAAGATGAGATCCCCAGGTTCGAAGGTACTCAAAAGATGATGACCTGGAATGTACGAAGTATGAATCCAAGAAAATTGGAAATCGTCAAAAATGAAATGGAATGTATAAACATCGATATCCCAGCATTAATTAGTGAGCTGAAATGGACTGATATTGGCCATTTTGAATCAGACAATCATATAGCCTACTATGCTGGGAATGACAACTCGAAGAGGAATGGTGTTGCATTTATCGTAAAAAAAGAATGTTTCAAGATCTATCCTGAAATACAATGCTGTCAGTGATAGGATAATATCCATACGCCTACAAGGAAGACCAGTTAATATGACTATTATTCAAATTTACACACCAACCACTAGGGCCAAAGATGAAGAAACAGAAGATTTTTATCAGCTGTCTGAAATTGATCGAACATGCAATTAAGATGCATTGATAATTACTGGCGATTGGAATGCGAAAGTTGGAAACAAAGAAGAAGGATCAGTAGTTGGAAAATATGGCCTTGGTGATAGAAACAATGCCGGAGATTGAATGATAGAATTTTGCAAGACCAACGACTTCTTCATTGCGAATACCTTCTTTCACCAACATAAACGGCGACTATACACACGGACCTCGCCAGATGGAACACAGAGAAATCAAATTGACTATATCTGTGGAAAGACACAATGGAAAAGCTCAATATCATCAGTCAGAACAAGGCCGGGGCCAACTGTGGAACAGACCATCCATTGCTCATATGCAAGTTGAAGCTGAAACTGAAGAAAATCAGAGCAAGTCCACGAGAGCCAATATATGACCTTGAGTATATCCCACCTGAATTTAGAGACCATCTCAAGAATAGATTTGACTCATTGAACACCAGTGACTGAAGACCAGACGAGCTGTGGAATGACATCAAGGACATCATCCATGAAGAAAGCAAGAGGTCACTGAAAAGACAGGAAAGAAAGAAAAGACCAAGATGGATGTCAGAGGAGACTCTGAAACTTGCTCTTGAGCGTCGAGCAGCTAAAGCAAAAGGAAGAATTGATGAAGTAAAAGAACTGAACAGAAGATGTCAAAGGGCCTCTCAAGAAGACAAATTAAAGTATTATAATGACATGTGCAAAAAGCTGGAGATGGAAAACCAAAAGGGAAGAACGCGCTTGGCATTTCTCAAGCTGAAAGAACTGAAGAAAAAATTCAAGCCTCGAGTTGCAGTAGTGAAGGACTCCATAGGGAATATATTAAACGATGGAGGAAGCATCAAAAGAAGATGGAAGAAATACACAGAGTCCTTATACCAAAAAGAATTAGTCGGTATTCAACCATTTCAAGAGGTGACATATAATCAGGAATCGGTGGTACTGAAGGAAGAAGTCCAAGCTGCTCTGAAGGCATTGGTGAAAAACAAGGCTTCAGGAATTGATGGAACATCAATTGAGATATTTCAACAAACAGATGTAGCGCTGGAGGTACTCACTTGTCTATGCCAAGAAATATGGAAGACAGCTTCCTGGCCAACTGTCTGGAAGAGATCCATATTTATGCCTATCCCCAAGAAAGGTGATCCAACTGAATGTGGAAATTATAGAACAATATCATTAATATCACACACAAGAAAATTTTGCTGAAGATCATTCAAAAACGGCTGCAGCAGTATATCAACAGGGAAATGGCAGAAATTCAGGCTGGTTTCAGAAGAGGACATGGAACCAGGGATATCATTGCTGATGTCAGGTGGATCCTAGCTGAAAGCAGGGAATACCAGAAGGATGTTTACCTGTGTTTTATTGACTATGCAAAGGCATTCGACTGTGTGGATCATAACAAACTATGGATAACACTGCGAAGAATGGGAATTCCAGAACACTTAATTGTGCTCATGAGGAACCTTTACATAGATCAAGAGGCAGTTGTTCGGACACAACAAGGGGATACTGATTGGTTTAAAGTCAGGAAAGGTGTGGGTCAGGGTTGTAGTCTTTCACTGTACCTATTTAATCTGTAAGCTGAACAAATAATAGGAGAAGCTCGACTATATGAAGAAGAACGGGGCATCAGGATTGGAGGAAGACTCATTAACAACCTGCGTTATGCAGATGACACAACATTGCTTGCTGAAAGGGAAGAGGACTTGAACCACTTACTATTGAAGATCAAAGACCACAGCCTTCAGTATGGATTACACCTCAACATAAAGAAAACAAAAGTCCTCACAACTGGACCAATGAGCAACATCATGCTAAACGGAGAAAAGATTGAAGTTGTCAAGGATTTCATTTTACTTGGATCCACAATCAACAGCCATGGAAGCAGCAGTCAAGAAATCAAATGATGCATTGCATTGGGTAAATCTGCTGCAAAGGACCTCTTTAAAGGGTTGAAGAGCAAAGATGTCATCCTGAAGGCTAAGGTGCACCTGACCCAAGCCAGGGTATTTTCAATCACATCATATGCATGGGAAAGCTGGACAATGAATAAGGAATACGAAAGAAGGGTTGACGCCTTTGAATTGTGGCACTGGCGAAGAATATTGAATATACCATGGACTGCCAAAAGAGTGAACAAATCTGTCTTGGCCAGAATGCTCCTTAGAGGCAAGGATGGCGAGACTCCGTCTTACATACTTTGGACATGTTGTCAGGAGGGTGCAGTCCCTGGAGAAGGACATCATGCTTGGCAGAGTACAGGGTCTCCGGAAAAGAGGAAGGCCCTCAACGAGGTGGACTGACACAGTGGCTGCAACAATGAGCTGAAGCATAACAACGATTGTAAGGATGGCACAGGACCGGGCAGGGTTTCGTTCTGTTGTGCATAGGGTCGCTATGAGTCGGAACTGACTCGATGGCACCCAACAACAACAACACAATATGGGTCCCGATTTTTTAAAGCCTCTTAGAGAAATATCTTTGACACTCTTACAGACTGCTATATTCCCTTAATTTCTGTTTTGACTTTTCCATCTTGATCATGCTTGACATTGCTACCTACTTGCAGGCATTTTATTTGTACTGATACAGCAGGAATTACATTTTTTAACTCTTTCTCTTTTTTTGCCATGTGATTCAAATACTATATATATGTATATATTTTAGAAATGTTGGTTTGTGCTCTTTTGCATCATACTCTTGCTTGTGTAGGAACCCTGGTGGCATAACGGTTAAGTGCTCAGCTGCTAACTGAAAGGCTGGCAATTCAAACCCACCCAGTGGCTCCATGGGAGAAAAGACCTGGTGGTCCTCTCCCTTAAAGATGACACCCTAGAAATCCCTAGGGGGCAGCTCTACTTTGTTGCACGGGGTCTCTATAATATGTAACAACAATAAAAACTTCCTTGGGTGGCAGAAGGATTTCCACCACTATGTAGGAGGTGCTTTTCCATTTTAGGGAGTTGCTACTTTGAGGCCTCCAGTTGCTCTTTAAGTTCAGATTAAAGTCATGGATCCTTTTCTTCCATCAGAGAGTCAGCTTGGTTCTTCTTTTGGAAAGGCTAACCCTCTTCACCCGAGCCCTTTCACACACACCTAAAAGCACATGAAAAGGTGGGTGAGAGCTGGTATCTGATCCCAGCTTTAAGTCTCTGAGGGTGGAGAAGTAAATGCCATATGTGGTTCTCCGATTGTCTCCAGCTCACTTAGAAAGTCTTGACTGATTTAATTTCTCTTAAGTCGTCCCTTTTCACTAAATTCCTGATATTTAGAAAAGAAAGGAAAATAAACTAAATATATTACAGTCCTCCCCAATGTTTCTCCTTGTATTGTGTATCTCAGTGATCTTCTCATGTCTCTGGAGACACATGTCTTCAGAACATGGCCCTGTGGGTGGCCCAAATGGTTTGCACTGGACTACTAACCCACGCAGAGGAACTGCAGAAGAAAGTCCCATTGATCTGATTCCATAAAGATGACAGCCAAGAAAACCCTATGGAGCACAGCTCTACTCTGTAACACATGGGGCCACCATGAGTCAGAACTGACTGGATGGCAATGGGTTTGTTTTATTTTGTGTTGATCTTCAGAAAGGGGCATCCACTCTGGGGAAATTTCCCCAACTCCATCCTGGGCCAACCCCTTTGTCTATCCTAACACCATCCTTAAAGGTTGAGGGTAATTGCTGATGATTTTTCAAAATTACGTTTACTAACCTTCCCTTATAGACATTCTGATAATTAAGGATCAAAAATTACATAGAACTGAACCAAGCCACGCTTTTCATATACAGTCATACTTCACTTAATGTCCAAGATACGTTCTGTAATTTGGATGTTGTGCCAACACCATATTGTATAGCACTTAGCAGAGATATATGGGATATGTACTGACTGAACAGTCAAGGCACTATATACATACGCTGCTGTGTTTGAGCTAATAAATCTGGCAAGGTAATACATGAGTTAAGTAAGTTAACACTGTACAATACTGTATACATAATATAATTATATCCACTATGCTCCATTCTCTAACGGGGATTTTTGAATTCTATTATAAACTTATAGGACCACTGACGTATATACGGTCAGATGTTGCCGGAACAAATGTTATGTAGCATGACTATACTTGAAAATGTCAGGCTAGAAAACATGCTGGCCATAAATCCTTTCCTTTGTATGAATGCTAGTGGTATTTGAGAGATGGCTGGCTAGTTTTTGGACCATTGGGGTGCTTTATCATGTAAGTCTTCCTTATTCTATCCCTGTTTTCCACTACAATTAATCTGTTGGAGAACCTAGGTGGTTTGAACTTCACATTTCCCATAGTCTGAGTATTATCTGTTGCATATTCATGTTGTGGTTAAGCAGGCCACTCTGTTCTCTGTATTTTCTGATTATTGGCAGCTGAATACAGAGGGCTGGTCAGAATCAGATTTGATCCATTGGCAAGACCACAGTTGGAGTTTAATTCTTTCCTAAAGAGGCACATATTGTCTGGCTTTTGCTTGTCTCATCATCAGTCTTTGGTGCTCACTGTTCTACACCCATTAATTCACTGGAGACTGCAAAATGGTATGTTCTAATTCCATCCTTTTATTTTACTTATTTTTTTTTCTACAACAACTTTATAAGAGAGGCTTTCTCTCATCTAATACTCTATTGTTGTTAGGTGCTGCTGAGTCAGTTCTGAATCCTAGCGACCCCATGTGACAGAGTAGAACAGCCCCATAGGGTTGTCTAGACTGTAATCTTTATGGGAGCAGATCGCCAGGTCTTTTCTCCCTTGGAGCCACTGAATGGGTTTGAATCTACAGCCTTTCGGTTAACAGCCAAGTGCTTAACCACCGCACCATCAGGACTCCTTAATATTCTGCTACTTATATAGGAAAAGGAAGATACACGTTAGGTTGTCAAAGTAATGAATTAGTTACCCTCATACTCACGATGTGACCAAATGCCCCAAAAACATACCAGGTGCTGTAGAGTCAACCCTGACTCACGGTGACCCCACGTCTGAATAAGTAGAGCTGTGCTCCACAGGGTTTTCAAGGGCTGATTTTTCTAAAGTAGATTGCCAGGTCTTTCTTCCGAGGCATCTCCGGGTGGACTCGGACCTCAAACCCTTCTAGTAGCAGCCCATCACGTTAACCATCTGCACTATGCAGGATCTCCCACGATGTGATCAATTAGTTTTATCATTAAAATACCTTTATAAACTCATGGACCTAAACATATTTTCTTGGTTTTACTCCACTTTAAAAGGGAGTCCCTGAGTGGTGCAGATGGTTAACCTACTCACGGAAAGGCTGGCAATTCAAGTCCACCCAGAGGCTCCTCAGAAGACAGGCCTGGCAATCTGCTTCTGAAAGGTCAGAGCCAGGAAAACCCCACGAGCAATTCTACTCTGCACACATGGGCTCCCCGTGAGTTGGAACTGAATTCGTGGCAACTGGTTTACGGGTAATCTCTTTCAGATCCATCCTTACTAAAGCCTGGGTTGGTTCTTCTTTGGCCAGCCTGAGCCCTGTCAGGTGAAGTACAGAGTCCTTTTGATGTGACCTGAGCAGCCTTTGGGATCTTTCTTGCTCTGATTTGCTGAGGGACACTAGTCTTATCATGGACATTCTCTGACCAGGTATCAGTCATTTCTCCAAGAACCCCAATTTCTTTTAATAGGGAACGGTAGATTAAAACCAATAGAAAGAGGCAAGGAATACCATTATGATTTGGTTGGTCACTGTTGCTAGGATATATGAATTTTGAGACTTTACAGTAGTATTTTCAATACAAATTTAGGAGTTCAAGATTATTACTAAAGCTCTTCAATATTACATCTTTGTTCCACATTGAGAATCTTTCTTTTCAAGGAACAGGGGACGACAGAATATCTCACATAGTTTATCACATATCACAAACACAAGAGTTTCAATATATTTATACTAAGGCCAATTATGATTACAGGTAGTCCTCCACTTATGACAGGGTTCTGTTCCGACTTCTCTGTCATACGCCAATTCTGATGTGAGTTGAATACCTCTTTTTATTTTGGTTTTCATTTTTTTATTGCCTTTTATTATTAGTATTTTTATAAATCGGATCTTTATTTGCCTTTGGGGATTGGAAACATTACATACAAACTTACAGCTTCAACACTGGTGCTTCCTGCCTCTCCAATTATATACACATTATGTAAACTCAACAAAACAAAACACTGATGGTCATGGTCATAAGTCCGGTTCATTGCAACTTGAATACGTAGTTAAGTCGGGGACTGTCCATACTAAAAATAGTCAAACTTTTATTTTGCATATGTTATTGCCATTCTCTCTCTTTTTGATGGTTATATTCTATATCTAGGAGCCCTAGTGGCATAGCTGTTAAGCACTCGGCTGCTCATGGAAAGGCTGGGGGTTCAAATCCACTCAGCAGCTCTGTGGGAGAAATATGTCATCTGCTCCCGTAAAGATCACAGCCTAAGAAAACCTATAGGGCAGTTCTGCTGTGTCACATGGGGTCGCTGAGTCAGAATTGACTTGATGGCACCTAACAACAACATTCTATAATTACATTGTCAATTATATGACAATTGCATGAATTTTCTCCTTTTTAACCCACTTTTTATCTTAGTCTTACAAGTGACTCTGTATTTAATGACCACAGCTATATATATAAGTTGATGTCTCCGTTATTGTCGTTAGCTGTCCTTGAGTTGGCTCCAACTGATGGCAACGTTACATATCATAGAACGAAATGTTGCCCTGCCCAGAGCCATCTTCATGATTATCGGGATGTTTGAGTCCACTGTTGAGGCCACTGTGTCAATTCATCTCATTGAGGGTTTCCTGCATTTTTGCTGACCCTATACCTTTTTTTTTTTTTATACCTTACCAAACATGATGTCTCTAGCAATTTCTATTATCTGAAGGTTGTTCGCTAGTAGGAAGGGCTCATGGAAACAACGTTTCTTGAGTTTCTAAATGTTGATAACAACTTGTGCGATTATAAATGGAATTTTTAATTCTGTTATAAATTCAACATGGTTTGCATACAGGAAAGTCATTTACATGTGTATATTGGTTTTGTAATATGTGTTGCTGTCAAGTTGATTCTGACTCACAGGGACCCTATAAGACAGAGTAGAACTGCCTCATAGGGTTTCTAAGGAGTGGCTGGTGGATTCGAACTGTTGACCTTTTGGTTACCAGCTGAACTCTTAACCACTATGCCACCTGGGCTCCTGATTATAATAGGCTCCATTATTTAACCTGCTTATGTTTTCTATTATGTGTTTTAAAAATATTATTATTAATTCTTCTGGCTTTCCCACCTTCAAATAGTATGAATGTTGCTTTCCCAAATTTGAATATTTTCCTAACAAATAACTGTACTGGCTACAACTTCCAGGTTGATGTTAATAATAAAAATTAGAGAAGGTACCCTTTCTCCATATTGTTCTAGTGGAATGTGTAGAGTATTCCACCATCAAGAGCAAGTGTATCCAAAGATGTGGTTGAAATTATTTTTATTACTTTTATTTCTATTTTACTTAGAAATTTTATCAGAAATAATCGTTTTTGGGCTTTATCAAAATCTTTTTTGGCATCTGTTGAAATAATAAAGTTATGTCTCTCATTTACCATAATGATGTTCTGAATTACATTAATACCTTTCCTAATATTAAATAATTCTGGTATTCCTAAAATAGACTATTTCATCAGGGGACATTACTTCTTAATATACTGCTGGATTAAAATTTCACTTAAAAAGTTTGCATTAATATTTATGTAATTGAGACGACACACATCTATGGAGGTAACTCTCTTACTTTCTGATCTCTTTAGATTTTAATATCAGAGCTAATCTACCTGTATAATATTTAGTACAAGTATCCCTTCTTTTATATGGCTCTTGTCTGTTTCAGTACCATGGGGAGTAATTGCCCCTTTAAAGTTAAATAGCAAAGACATTGTACTTTCCCTGAATGTATACAAGGAAGCCACCTATGAAATAACCTTCATCTCTCACTTCGTGAGCAGGGAGAAAGAGTGGAGGGAGTTTTCAACAAGTATCCTCTGTTTATAGTTTCCTATAAACAGGGGCCCTGGTGGCATAGTAGTTAATAGCTCAGCTGCTAACCGAAAGGTCTGCAGTTCGAACCTACCAGCTCCTCTTTGGAAACCCTATGGGGCAGTTCTACCCTGTCCTACAGGGTGGCTATGAGTGGGAATCGACTCGAGGGCAATGGGCTTGGTTTTTTTGGTATCCATAATTAAATGTCCTCTTTAACTCTTGTTCTTTAAAGAAGGCTGTTTTAAAAAGAACATGTGCATTTAGCATTTTATTACTTTTGTTGTTATTCAATTCTAATTTTATCATTCTCTAGTCATAAAATGTCATAAAATTTAAAATGTCATAAAAGCTCAAGCTGAAACTGAAGAAAATTAGAACAAGTCTACGAGAGCCAACGTATGACCCGGAGCACATCCCCCTGAATTTAGAGACCATCTCAAGAATACCTAACCTAACCTAACTTAATCATAAAATGTGGCATGTAATTTTTTGTTGTCAGGTGCTACGGAGTTGAACTCGGCTCATAATGATCCCACGTACAACAGAACAAAACACTTCCTGGTCCTGCACCATCCTCACCATCGTTGTTACGCTTGAGCCCATTGTTGCAGCCACTGTGTCAATCCATCTCATTGAGGGTCTTCCTCTTTTTTGCTGCTTTACCAAGCGTGATACCCTTCTCCAGGGACTGTTTGCTCCTGATAACACATCCTAAGTGCCTGAGATGAAGTTCCACCGTTTCCACCTCCAAGGGCCACTCTAGCTGTACTTCTTCCAATGCCTTTTTAGATGTGCTGACTCTTTGTGGCTAAATAAAACACAAATTTTATAACTGTTCAGGAAGGTGTGATCTAACTGTGGCTCTGCATACGTACCCACTGCCGTCGAGTTGATTCTGACTCATAGTGGCCCCTTATGACAGAGTAGAGCTGCCCCATAGGATTTCCCAGGCTGTAATCTTTATGAGAGCAGATCTCCAGGTCTTTATCTCACGGCATGGCTGGTGGGTTTGAATAGCCAGCCTTTTGGTTAGCAACCGAGCACTTAACCACTATGGCGCCAGGGCTCCTTTGTGAGGTATTAGGTATTATTAATGCATACAGATGTATACATTAAACCCTGATAATTACTGTACCTGGCTTCCCAAATTTTGTTTACCTGCTCTATGAAGCTTGAGCGCTGTTTCCAAGTCTCCCCTTCTTGAATTTTTTTTTTCTACTCCTGACAGTGAAGCACCTTCCTACGTCATTTAGTCACAGCGGCACTTTCCTACCATCCATCGCTTTCGTCTTTTATCTACATTTTTCTTCATTAATTACACTATTACTTCTCCCCCCCACCCCACATATATCTTTGCCATTCTTTTTCAATAAGAATATTTGGATGCATTTATTTTAGGTGTATCTCTAGTAGGCAGTTGATTCAGATTCACGGCGACCCCAAGTGTACAGAGCAGAACTGTGTTCCGCAGGGTTTTCAAGGCTGTGACCTTCCAGAAGCAGATGGCCAGGCCTGTCTTCAGATGCTCATCTGGGTGAGTTAGAAGTGTTAACCTTTCATCTAATAGTCAAGCACTTGATCACGTGTGCCACCCAGGGCCTCCAGATATAGGTGTAGGGGATTTGGCTGTAGGTGACACAGGCGTAGATACAGACAAATCACATCTTTAATCATCAGCCTTTTCTCTTCACGCTTATTCCTCATTCAGTGCTGACACCTCACTAAGTGAAACACAGAAAAACACTTTACAAGTTCCTGGAAACCCAAAAAAATCCAGTGCCGTCGAGTCGATTCCTGGGAACGGTGACCCAAAAACCTATCCTCAAGTTGCCCAGAGTCAAGTTGCAAAAAACCACCCCAAACCTACAAAGGAAAACACCCAGAAAAAACCCATTGTAGTGTGATTAGTCAGGGCAAACAGACCGTGATAAGCAAAGAGCCCCCGCGTTGCAGAGCCTGGACATAACAATAACTTCTGTCTCGCTCACGGCACAGTCAGGCAGCCCTCCTCCACTTGCGACACTGGGTTATAGAACAGGTGTGCCTCCCGGTCACCACGGCAGGGGACAGGCAGCTGCAGTATTCTTGGGGTGGTTTCTGAGCATCAGTCTGGGAGTGGCTTACAGCCCTTCCTCCTATTCCATTTGTGAGAATTTAGTCATACGCTCAAATCTGACTGTAGGGAGGCTGGGTACTGTGCATGGCATGGGGACTGGTGCAGCGGACCCAGAGCACAGGTTGTACAAAGGGCCCCGTGGTACATCCGGCGATGGGGAAGGGAGCCGCTGGGCTGAATAACGACATTGTTGTGGACTTTTAAAAAATCACATGTGTAAGGAAAGGCTAATTCCTATGATGGAGTCCTATTAACTGAAAGGTTGGCAGTTGGAGTCCATCCAGAGGTGCCTTGGAAGTAAGGCTTGACAATCTGCTCCCAAAAGGTCGCAGCCGCTGAAAACCCTATGGAGTCCAGCTCTAACCTGTACTTGTGGGGTCGCCTTGAGTCAGAACTGACTCCATGCCAACTAGCCACAACCACAAATTCCTTGATAAGTCATTTTTTAAATGACTATACATTTTGTGAGTTATCAGCCACGCAATTAAAGGTGCCTGAACATGACTTGCTTTTTTTTTTCTTCCCCATTTCAGGTGGACTAGAATAATGTGTTTATCCAAACCTAATGACATTTATACAACATGTAAATATACACATTTTTTTCCTTTTTTTTAAAATTGTACTGTAGATGAAGATTTACAGGAGAAACTAGTTTCTCATCAAACAGTTAGTACACACATTGTTGTACGACATTGGTTAACAACCTCACGACATGTCAACTCTCTCCTTTCTCAACCCTGGGTTCCCTATTACCAGCTTTCCTGTTACCTCCTGCCTTCCAGTCCCTGCCCCAGGGCCAGTGCGCCCCTTTAGTCTTCTTCTGTTCCACAGGCCTGTTCAATCTTTGCCTGAAGGGTGAACCTCAGGAGTGACCTCTTTTCCTCTTTGCTGTCTAGCATCCTCCTTAAATGTCAGTTCTTTGGTCTGCAGATGGTATCTACCCATCATTTACTCTGGATTTGCAAAGACCACATGAATTACAAATAACTCAGGCTTAATGCTTTTATTAGGGAGGCTGGTTCCACAGCAAGAGAAAAAAATGGGTCAGTGTGACCCCTGTTTGAGTTCAGTAGCAACAACCAGCAGCAAATGCTGTACCCCCTCCCCCTCGGTGGTGAATCCTGACTTTTATAGGGGAGGTTCAGAAGAGTCTGATGGAGGTGCGCCCCCATTTCTCCCATCCCAGCCCCAGCATCCTCCTGGCACCCTCAGCAGCTGACAGCTGAGCAGCCCCCAGGCCTTCAAGCACCCAGGCACCAGAATCACCTTCAAGCCCATTAACTTTGAATGTGGTCCCCATCAACAAGGCTGCCCATTGTTAACCACAGCTGAGCTCCCTGCAATGCCGGTTTTCAGTGTTTGGAGTAAAAATTCTTCCAAAGCTGTGAAGAGTTGGCAAGGGCCTGATTAATGGGGCTTGGAGCTGCAGCAATGCCCCAAGCTGATGCAACTAAGAAGCCTGGAAGCCTGCAAAACGAAGAGGGGCCTGAAATACCGACATTGGCCAATGCTACCTCCGCCACCAAGACAAATCACATGCTGTTCTCATCTGGGAACTGAGATTTAAAGGTGGGCTGCAAAGCACTCTGGGTCAATTGCTTATGTCCTCAAATACAAACCAAAAAAATAAAAAAGTCATCTTTTTCCTGGGCTGAAATCTAGCCTCAGAATTTGAGTAGTTGTATCACTGGTTTTACCAAAATAAGGACAGGCTTCCTGGTTCTCTTCGAGTTAAAGCTGCAGCTACTTACATCTGTCTCTCCAACTCTCCAAACAGGCGTATTTCCTGAAGGAAATATTCCTGGGACTTTCAAAGATGCCCTTTGGTCTCTCCCTGGTGTTTTATGCCCCTCTGGGCACTCTTACAGAAACCTTGGTGGTGTAGCGGTTAAGAGCTACAGCTGCTAACCAAACGGTCTGCAGTTCAAATCCACCTTGGAAACCCTCTGGGGCAGTTCTACTCTGTCTTACGGGGTCACTATGTGTCAGTATCAACTGGACGGCAACGGATTTGGTTTTGGTATTTTTGCAATCCTTTGGAATGATTTCTCTCCGAAGTTCCCCCAAACCTATTGCTCAGCAGAAGAGCCCACCCCTTACTTCAACTGGGAAATCGGAAGCCACTGGCCTCCAGCCTCACCATGTTCCCTCTCTAACAATCTGTAACAGTCTGCATCTAGACTGTCTCTTCTCGGCCCTTTTTCCTGTCACAAAGAAAGGAGATACCCACTCCTTGCAAGCCTTAGCTCTCCAATTTTTCTCTCCTTCCTGCATCATCAGTTTCTCCTCACTTCTGGAACATCCCCCCAAGATTACAAATAAACTCCTCTAGCCCCCATAGTAGGAACCCCTGGGTGGTGCAAAAGAATAACATGCTTGGCTGCTAAATGAAAGGTGGGAGGTTTAAGTCCACACAGAGGTGCCTGGGAAGAAAGGCCTGGCCATCTACTTCCGAAAAAACCAGCCACTGAAAACCCTGTGGAGCACAGCTCTACTCTGACACACATAGTGTCACTACGAGTTGGAGTGGACAGCAACTTTTTTTTTTTTTTTTGGATCTCCCATATGAAACCACATGGAAACCCTGATGGTGTAGTGGTTAAGAGCTATAGCTGCTAACCAAAAGGTCAGCAGTTCGATTCCACCAGGTGCTTCTTGGAAACCCTATGGTGCAGTTCTACTCTGTTCTATAGTGTCGCTGTGAGTCAGAATCACCTCAATGGCAATGGATTTGGTTGGGTTTTTACATTAAACCACAAAACAACAACCCATACCTGCCTAGCCCCATTAGCCCATCCAGCTTTCTAAACATGTCTTTGATCAATTCATCGTAATACTTCTCAAAAGAATTTTCAACTGACTTCCACTTTCCTTCCCCCACATGCACTCTTAAAAATTATCAAAAAATGCTCTAATTACAGAAAAGCCCAGATGAATAACAGAACAGACACCCACCCAGGTCACTTCCACTCTGATTGGACAGACATTGATATTTTTTCCAAATTCGTTTTAGATCTCTCATTTTAAGACAAGTAAAATATTCTGACATGAATCAAAGACACACCCCACCTCCACCACTCTCTTTAGAAGTAGTGCTATCCTGGTGTTTCTACCAGTCCCATGTCGGTGATGCAAGCGGTTTGCTATCTGCTGCTAACCTAAAGGTTGGTGATTTGAACCCAGCAGTGGCTCCACGGGAGAAAAGGTCTGGCGATCTGCTTCCATAAAGATTCTCAAACCACCAAACCAAACCCATTGCCATCAAGTCGATTCCAACTCATATCAACCCTATAAAGCAGAGTAGACCCACTGTGCCACCAGGGCTCCCCATACAGCCTAGGAAACCCTATGGAGCAGTTCTACTTGGTCCTATGGGGTTGCCATGAGTCAGAATCAACTTGACAGCAATGGGTTTGGTTTGGTTTAATATGGTTAAGAGCTACAGCTGCTAACCCAAAGATCAGCAGTTCGAATCTACCAGCCATTCCTTGGAAACCCTACAGGACAGTTCTATTCTGTCCTATAGGGTCTCTATGAATTAGAATCAGCTTGACGGCAACGGATTTGGTTTTTTCTGGTTTCATATATGTTATATCTATAAGCAATACACAGTGTTTGGGTTTTTAAATTTACATACACGAAAACATATTGTACTTGTCCTTTTGCAACTTATTTTATTGACTGAACATTGTATCCTTGCAATTTATCTATATTGCCACTGACAGGTCCATGAATTGACATTCATTTTAACTGCAATGTCACATTCCATTCGGATGATAATCTGCGCTAATCTGGCTGTGTCCTCATGCTTCAGGCCTCTGGTCAAGGTCAAGGTCAAAGATAACTCCCATGCTGCCTCATCCATCCATAACTCCTTCGTCCTCAGGTTACCCAGCCTGTCCCAGTATTCCTTGAAACTTAGTGTCATTAAAAATAACATTTTCCTGATATTACATTTTATTATTAATGAGTCTTTTCTAAAATCAGACTCGCAGCTTGTTGAAATCCAAATATATCCATTTAGTCTTTTGTCTCCAGCCTTTGACTCGTTTTACATATGGCGGTTCCAATGGGAGGCACTGGTCCACTCTGGCTTGCTACTATCCAAGACCTCACGGCCGAGTGTCCTGCACTTGTCAGTCATAGAGCAGCATCCTGCCTGGTGGCCAGCCAGGTACTGCATCAACTACACATCTGCAGGCTGAACCCTCTTTCTGCCTCGCTTTATGACAAACAGCAACCCTTTTATGAGCTTAGCCGGTAAGGTCTTCCTTATGCCAGGCACAGTTTTAATAGTGGAGTAGAACGGAAATGATAACAGGTCAGGTTTCATAAGGACAGCATCAAGTCTAGAGGTAGTTGTGTAACATCAACCCTTGAGCCTGTCCGGGTATCTCAGTGGGAAGATGTGAGACTCTGTCAATACAGAGAACAGAATCCAATATCTGATGATAAAACCAAAAACCGATCCCAGTGCCGTCGAGTCGATTCCGACTCATAGCGACCCTATAGGACAGAACAGAACTGCCCCAAAGAGTTTCCAAGGAGTGCCTGGAGGATTCGAACTGCCGATCCTTTGGTTAGCAGCCGTAGCACTTAAACACTACGCCACCAGGGTTTTGATAACCAACTGTATTTCTCCTAACTGAGTCTGATATTCTGGGAGTGACAACCACTTAGAGTGCCTCATTCCTTTGTCTGGGAGTCATCCAACTGGTTTCTATGGGCGGACCCTGACTCATGGTAAAACCACGTGTGTCTCAGTAAAACTGTGCTCCATAGGGTTTTGAATGGCTGATTTTTCAAAAGTAGACTGCCAAGCCTTTCTTTCAAGGAGCCTCTGGGTAGACTTGAACTGCCAACTTTTCAGTTAGCAGCTGATCTCAACTATTTGCATCACCCAGGGACTCCCTATAAATGTTGTTGTTACTAGATGTCACTGAGTAGATTTTTGGCTCCTATCGACCCCATGTGACAGAGTAAAACTGTCCCATGGGGTTTTCTAGGCTGTAGTCTTTATGGGAGCAAATCCACAGGTCTTTCTTCTGCGGAGCTGCTGGGTGGGTTCGAACTGCCAATTTTTCCCTTAGCAGCCGGGCTTAGCCACCATTACACCACCAGGGCTCTGTGTTTTAAATAATCTTTACATAACAGTCTAAGGATTCTAACAGCTGCAGGTCAATGTGAAAAAAAAAAAAAAGTTAAACAGCTGCTAATTTAAACGGAATATCACAGTTAAAGGAAGAGGGTATTCTTTGAATTTCACTTTTTCCAGGAGTCTCCCTCTTTACACCTTGCTGTAAAAACAAACCACGTTCTCCTTGGAGGGCGCACCAGGTCTCCATCTTGAAATGAGCAGCCGTCAGCCTTACAAATGACCAGATTTTCTACTGACAACAAGAAACCCAGAGTTAACATGAAAGGACTACCACAAAGCATTGCATAGGTCCCAGCAGCTGAGAGCCCTCACTGACTTTCGGTCTGACCCTGGCAGGAACGTTCTAGCTTTGTCCAGAGGAATCTAGGGAGCTTCAGTGGGGTCTCTCAAAACTCCCAGAATCCTGTACAAAGTCGTGCAGGTGGGGGAATATATCAACCACCTTCTCCTCCCACCTGCAGCTGCCAGTGCCATGACTCACGCCCAGCCGACCAGGGGGTCCTCAGCCTTCCCATGCGCCACTGCCTCCGGAGCACTCAGAAGCCCTGGGAGAGACACGGAGGTTTCCACACCAACTATGGTGGAGTTACTACAAACATTAGACACTTTAGAATACGGGTGATTTTTTTTTTTTTTAAACCTCACAGTGCCCTTTAGTTTTCTACAACTTCAGTTAAACTCATAACATAGAGTTTCAACTTGTCTCCTTCATTGTTAGATTATGAGTTGGGGTGGCTGGCCATTGCACTAGTTGTAAAGAGGTTGGTTAGTTATTCCTGGCCTTGATATTTATTTACTGCTGCAGATAATGAGAACAATGCTGCCAGGATGAAAGAATCAGCCTTTGCAGAAGTTTTGACTCGTCTGTCTTCTGTATGTTTTGCCAATATGTTTTCACTTACATAATGGTTCAAATTATCTAGTTAGCACTGAGGTCACATGAAGTTCATCTCTTGGAAATACATGCATAAATAGAGTGCTGTGGAGGGACTTTTTTTCTTTGGGGGAATGGAGCATTGCAGGCAGAATCGGGCTGCTGATTCATGATCTGACTGGTGCATTTTACCAAGAGAGGTAAAACATTAGCTTCAGCTGACTGACCTCAAGTTATGCCTCGGTGTCTTAACTGCAAAGAGAGATGAATACCTCTCTTCGCAACAAAGGATGGGTTAAAAGATGAGTTTTAGAGATACCAAAGAAGTCACAGCAGAATAAACCTAATTCTGAATATGGTACACACATGGTATTATCGTAGTCTGTAGACACAGGGCATGTTTCATTGCTGGTATGATCTCTACCTGCGTCAGTCATATTTTCAGTTCTTGCCATTTTACTCAGCACCCTCCCCAGGAGTCCCTGGGTGGCAAAGATGGTTAAGCCCTCCACTGCTAGCTGAAAGGCTGGTGGTTCCAGTCCACCCAGAGCTGCCTGGGAAAACAGGCCCGGCGATCTGCTTCTGAAAAATCACAGCCTTGGAAACCTTATGGAGCACAGTTCTACTCTGTACACATGGGTCACCATGAGTCAGAATTAACTCAAATGCAACTAACAACAGCAACAACACAAATGCCCTCCCTGTTACAGAAAGCACCTCTGTTAAACAAAGTCAAATGACTACTTAGTAGGTCAAATGGTCAACCACCAAGTTCTAGAACTCCTCAAATCACAGACCTTTTATTTTACTTTTAATAAGAGTAAGCAACATGTTCATCTGAAAATCTATTCCAAATTATATTTAAAAGCAATTAAATGTTGGCTGTTAATTATCCCCTTCACAGCCCTCGAGTTGTCTGGTTGTTCTGGAGCTTCACTGACTTAGGAAACTCTTATTCTCATGTGGAAAGATTCCAGAGAGCTGCTTGCTGCAATGTGCAATGGTGAATGGATATATAGAAGACCACAAAACAGATCACCATTCCAAGGGCATAACATGCCATTAAAAGCATCATTTAAAACCTTGATTTAAACTTCTATCATTTTTTTAAAGTCAGTTCTCAGAGAAGAACCAGGTAGAAAACCTCATTTAACGATCAGGGGAGCTATTTATAGGACAAAACGATGTCTATTCTCTCCCAAAATAAAAATCATGGAGTTCTCCCTCCTAGTCTTAACTCACACTTATTCTTTCGTCTATGCTGGCCCTTTCCCTTCCCACCTCCCCTTCAAGACCAACTCTTCTCTCCCAGCTCCCATGAGGCCTCTAGTTATCCCAGTCCAAGTGTTGTCTCCATGCTGTGAATTAAATGGTACTGATAGGTACCAGGGAAACCATGGTAGCGTAGTGGCTAAGTGCTACAGCTGCTAACCAAAGTGTCGGCAGTTGGAATCTGCCAGGCGCTCCTTGGGAACTCTATGGGGCAGTTCTACTCTGTCCTATAGGGTCGCTATGAGTCAGAATTGACTCGATGGCAATGGGTTTTGTTTGGGGTTTTTGGTAATAGGTACCAAAAACCCTGGTGGCGTAGTGGTTAAGAGCTACGGCTACTAACCAAAAGGTCAGCAGTTCGAATCCTCCAGGCAATCCTTGGAAACGGTATGGGGCAGCTCTATTCTGTCCTATAGGGTTGCTATGAGTTGGAATCAACTCAATGGCAATGGGTTTGGTTTTTTTGGCTACAGGTACCACCAATTAGGCAAGTATTACCTCGTCAGTACTGCCTTTTCTCTCTTAATGTATCTTGGCTGTGTTCCTACTTGTGGAGTCCCTGGGTGGTACAAATTGTTAAGTACCCAGCAGGTTGGAGGTTCAAGTCTACCAGGTATGCCTTGGAGAAAAGGCCTGGTGACCTACCTTTGGAAAATCAGCCACTGAATACCCTATGGAGCCCAGTTCTACACTGGCACACACGGAGTAGTCACCAAGAGTTGGTGTCAACTTGACAGCAACAGGTTTGGTTCCTACCTGCATTCTCCTTAAGAGCAGAACACGTGTGTTTTAGGTATTTACAATCTCAGCCCAGTGTCCTGCCCATGAATATGCCCAGTTCAACTCAACAAGATTAAAAAACAAAACAAAACTGAGTATCTATTACAACATGAATTTCTAAAGACTACAGCGAAGATGGTACCCTTGAAGTCCTTCGAAACACTCATGGGGGAACATCTGGAAGCTGACTGCTAACTGTTGTCGTTGTTAGATGCTGCCGAGTCAAACCCGACTCATAGCAACCCCGTGGGACAGAGCAGAGCTGCCCTATAGGGTTTTCTTGGCTATAATCTTTATAGAACAGGTCACCAGGTCTTTCTCCAGTGGAGCCACTGGATGGTTGGAACTCCTGACCTTTTGGTTAGCAGCTGAGGCTCACCACGGCTCCTTGGAGTGCTAATACCACACTGGATTTTGTAAGCCATTCTCTCATGGCTGCATTTGTTTCTTTTTATGATGCCAGTTTCTTGTCTTCGGTTACTGTTTATGTGACCTGCTGCTCACATGGGGGTCTCTGCTTAGTCCTGCCTGCCACATGTATTGTAATACAGACGCCTGCCAGGCTAAACCTTGACAGTACATGATTTGTAAACCTGAACTGGTGCCTGAAGGTGGTCTTGCCCACACCACGCTAGAGCTGCCCTGATTCGTATTGCTGACTTTCTGGATGCACGTCACTCGGTCGTGTTTCTCTCTGCCAGGATATTCGTCTCAGAAAAAATATACAAAGGATTCTCAGGAAACATGAGGTAACCATTAAAACTTTGTTCTCAAGATAGCTGAGCATAAACAGAACAACCCGGCTTTGAGCATGATTAGAAAATACATCCAGTGACATTTACCTTTAAGTTCAAACTTCATCCCCCCTAAGGAGCTATAAGATTAAATCTAGAACAAATAACTCTGTAAGCACACAAGTAGACGTTTTTCCCTTGATTTTGAGAGTTTGAAGTAGAGCAATTTTAGCTTCTCATGACAAGGGTAGAGGAACCGAACTTCATCTCTGGCCTTTTTGTGCTTCTAGAAAACCATCTGTTTATAGCATGTGCTGCTATAATCCTGTGTGCAGGTAACACAATTATGTTGTTATCTACCGTTGCTTAAGAAAACTTTTAGAATGTTTTCAGACACACATTAATAACTATATGACTCATGCTGGAGGTATTACGTTTCTTTCAGAAATAAGAAGAATTCTCTAAAATTTCATGCAAAGATGGGTATCGGAGGCTTCAAAAAAGTGAAAAAAAAAAACTTAACTCCAAGATATTGTGGTCACCAAGTGTCTTAGTCATTTAGTACTACTATATATAAAAAAAAAAAATCAGAAATACACAAGTAGATGGCTTTAACAAAGAGAAATTTATTTCTTCACAGTCCAGTAGGCTAAAAGTCCAAATTCAGGGTGTCAACTCCAGGGGAAGGCTTTCTCTCCCTGTCGGCTCTGGAGGAAGGTCTTTCTCACCAATTTTCCCCTGGACTAGAAGCTTCTCTGCACAGGAACCCCAGGCCTAAAGGACGTGCTCTGTTCCTGGAGCTTCTTTCTCGGTGGTATGAGGTCCCCCTGTCTCTCTGCTAGCTTCTTTCCTTTATATCTCACAACCCGATCTCATAGGTTGAGTCCTGCCTCACTAACTCAACTGCCGCCCATTCTCCCTCATTAGCATCATAGAGGCAGGATTTACAACATATAGGAAAATCACACAATACTGGGAACAGCCCAACTGATACACACATTTTTGGGGGGGACATAATTCAACCCATGACTCCAGGCCCTTTTGTACTATGACAATATTGCATTTTACAGAGTAGAACTTCTCGAGTGTTTCACAGCAATTAATAATTCAAATCCTTGAACATGTCCCGCATGGTAACAACTCATGTGTATCAAAAATTATCCCTTCAAAAATCTCCTTAAGTGACATACCTCTCATTTTAGGTACAATGATATCAAAGGCTCATTAAGTAAACCCCCAAAGATAGCTCCATTTCTGCCATACTTTTTCTTACTCCTCCTTCCTTCCTCTCATCCGTAGGAATGCAGACAGCATGTGATTCCTGTACAAAACCATGCCGGCTCCAGCTCTATAAAGTCCAGGGAGAGTTTTAGCAATTACATTACCACGTTCATATTTTACGTATGAAAGGAAAAAAAAGATAGAATTCTGACTAGGGGGAAGAAGGGAATCAGGAAAAGAATATAACGGTACTTTTTCTCTAAGGAGCCCTGTTTGGCTGAAAGGTCGGAGGTTCGAACCCACCCAGCAGCTTTGAGAGAGAAAGGTGTGGTAATCTGCTCCAGTGAAGACTACAGCCTAGAAAACTCTATGGGGAAGTTTGACTCTATCGCATGGGGTTGCTATGATTCAGAATGGACTTGATGGAATCCAACAACTCTGTTGGCATCCCTGCAATACTCTGTCACCTCTGCTGCCTCTCCATTCTTCCTGTGTGTATAAGCCTCTCCATTCTTCCTGTGTGTATAAGCCTCTCCATTCTTCCTGTGTGTATAAGCCTCTCCATTCTTCCTGTGTGTATAACCCTCTCCACCCTGTTCCACTCGGCCTTAGACATCAGGAGAAGTGAGCACACTACAACCAGCCCAGGCGTGAATCTGACTCGAGTAAAGACTGGTGTGGGTCATGAGAAGGATTTCAACTGGGAAAGGCAACGGGTTCCCAGACATTCCAGGTTACCCACTGGTTGAGAACAGCCACTCAAGATCACCACAGTGCGCCACATACACGTTGTTTTCTACATGTCCCCCCAAAACAAACCCAAATCAGTTGCTGTTGAGTCAATTCTGCTTCATGGCAAGCCCATTCGTGTCAGACTAGAGCTGCTCTCCACAGGCCTTTCAATGGCTGATTTTTTAAGAAGTAAATCACCAGGCCATTCTGAGGCACCTCAGGGTGGATTCCAACTGCTGACCTTTCTGTTAGCAGCTGAGCTTTTAACCATTTGCATCACCGAGGGACTCCTATGTACCCAACATGTAAACAGTCTAAGAAGCAACAGAGGAAGGGTGGTTCCACTGCCTTTGAAAGCAGTTAGTTCAGGAATATCACGTGATCCACTCAGGCTAATGAGGGTGTCTGAGGAAAGTTTCTTTGCTCTTAGAACAGATCCACAGATTGGACAGTCTTTCTGACTGTGTGTGTACCAAGTCCTGCCAGGCTCAACTTATCTCTCTTTACCAGGCATAGGAAGGGTGACAGTGTTTCCAGAATTTCTCCAACAAAAGCCAACATTTGAAAATGTTTTTCAAGGAAAAGTTATCTTTTTCTATGCATCACAAAACACCAAGATTCAGTAAGTGGAGCCCTGGTGGCATAGTGGTTAAAGCGCTCAGCTGCTAACTGAACGGTGGGCAGTTTGAACCCACCAGCCGCTCAGCGGGAGAAAGATGTGGCAGCCTGCTTCCATAAAGATTACAGCCTTGGAAACCCTACGGGGCAGTTCTACTCTGCCCTATAGGGTCACTATGAGTCAGAATCAACTCGACAGCAACAGGTTTAGTTTTTGTTGTTGTTTGTTTATACTCTAATACTCTATACAACCAGAAAGCTCCTTAGAATTGAGGGTGGTGAGGCTTTGGCTCGCTTACTTTGGACATGTCATCAGGAAAGATCAATTGCTAAAAAAGGACATCATGGTTGGTAGACTCAGTGAAAACCAGGGAAATCCTTCCTGAGATGGATTGACACAATATTCAACAACAACGGACTCAAACCTAACAACCATCAAGAGGATAGCACAGGATGGAGCAAAGTCTCATTCTGTTGTACACGGGGTCACCACGAGTCAGAGCCGACTTGACGGACCTAACAAAAAAAACTAATAGTCTAATGAATATTCTTTTCTTTCTTACTATGCTGTTGAGAGAAGGAGCTGTTATATAGCCCACTGAAACCCTAGGGTTTATATAGAGCTGAATTCATAATTTGTACCCCTTAGGGCCTTCCATTAGTTTCAAAACATCTTCCAAATACTAACTCCACAGGCGACATTTCAGATCCAATTGTGTTATATACCAAAACAAAAACCAAACCCAGTGCCGTCGAGTCGATTCCAACTCACAGTGACCCTACAGGACAGAGTAGAACTGCCCCATAGAGTTTCCAAGGAGCGCCTGGCGGATTCGAACTGCCGACCCTTTGGTTAGCAGCCATAGCACTTAACCACTACGCCACCAGGGTTTCCGTTGTGTTATATAAGAGAGGTGAATTTGAATTACAAATTGATTGGTTTGCTCTTTGCTTTCTTTGCAATGTTCCCTTTTATTGAGATAGTTAACTTTCGCATTGACATATTAAGGTAATTTTGATAAAAATGTTCATGGTTATTTCATCTGTAACAGCTGAATTTTTGTTTTGTTTTCACTTAGAAATATAGTACACATAAACAACTGCTTTTCTTATCAAACGTGAATCTAAACGTAAGCAGCTCAAACTGGGGACAGATGCTTCTGGATTTTCATCCACAAACTGAGTTTTTCTTGTCACACCATTTTAGGATTACCCCCATGGGTTCCTTCTCTATTTTGGATAAAGTTTTTGAGAACAATTAACATGCTCGGCTTTGAACCAAAAGGTTGTTGGTTTGAGCCTACCCAGAGATACCTTGGAAGAAAGACCTAGAGACCTACTCACAAAAAAACTCAGCCATTGAAAACCCTATGGAACACAACTCTACTCTGACACACAGAGGGTCACCAAGAGGTGGAACTGACTTGATGGCAACGGGCTTTTTGAGATTAAGAACTGTTGCTTTCGTCCGGCATAGCATCAAGGGCATTTCACCTGATGGAAAAGCAATTACTGTTTTCAACTCTGTGCCCTCTAGATACTGGGTTATGGCCACTGCAGAGTGGAATTTGGGGGCACAGGAAGTCAAAAGTATGTCTCCAGACCCCTTAGCTACCACTTTAAATTTTAAAAAAATGGAAGCTGCCATCTCATCATTTACTGATAATATTTTTTGCATTTTTTATTGTTGTTGAGAATATACACAGCAAAACATACACCAATTCAGCAGTTTCTACATGTACAATTCAGTGACATTGATGACACTCTTCAAGTTGTGCCACCATTCTCACCCTCCTTTTCTGAGTTGTTCCTCCCACTCACG
Organism: Elephas maximus indicus; assembly: GCF_024166365.1. NCBI lineage: Eukaryota > Metazoa > Chordata > Mammalia > Proboscidea > Elephantidae > Elephas > Elephas maximus. The sequence continues at coordinate 172,960,624 of NC_064846.1, forward strand.
TAAACTCACTGCCCCCTGAGGTTCCTATCAAACCTCTTGGGTTGTGGTTATAAATTTTATCCCATCTAGATAGTTATTTAAAAAAGCACAATTGCCATGGCAGAAATTCTTTACCAGTTAAGATAGGCTATGGTTTGCTTTTAAGAAGACTTCAGGGGATATTTTTGATTTATGGTTTCAAGGTTAAAGATTACCTCAAGGTAATAGTTTCTGGGGTTCATCCAGTCTCAATGGCTCCAGAAAGTATGGATTCCACGACAACTGAAATTCTATTCTGCATTTTCTCCTTTTCGAACAGGACTCTTCTTTAGAATCTTTGATCAAAATGTTCAGTAATGGTAGCCAGGTACCATCCAGTAAGGGCACAATTTTTTTTTAATCTTTCTTGTGCTCTAAGTGAAAGTTTACAAACCAAGTCAGTCACTCATACAAAAACTTACATACACCTTGCTATATACTCCTAGTTGCTCTACCTCTAATGAGACAGCACACTCCTTCCCTCCACTCTCTATTTTCATGTCCATTCGGCCAGCTTCTGTCCCCCTCTGCCCTCTCATTTCTTCTCCAGACAGGAGCTGCCCACATAGTCTCATGTGTCTACTTGATCCAAGGAGCTCACTCTTCACCAGTATCATTTTCTATCCCATAGTCCAGTCCTATCCCTGTCTGAAGAGTTGGCTTTGACAATGGTTCCTATCTTGGGCCAACAGAGGTCTGGGGACCATGGCCTCTGGGGTCTTTCTAGTCTCAATCTGATCATTAAGTCTGGTCTTTTTACAAGAATTTGGGGGCTGCATCCCACTGTTCTCCTGTTCCCTCAGGGGTTCTCTGTTGTGTTCCCTGTCAGGGAAGCCATCGGTTGTAGCCAGGCACCATCTAGTTTTTCTGGTCTCAGGCTGATGTAGTCTCTGGTTTATGTGGCCTTTTCTGTCTCTTGGCTTCATAATTGCCTTGTGTCTTTGGTGTTCTTCGTTCTCCTTTGCTCCAGGTGGGCTGAGGCCAATTGACGCACCTTAGATGACTGCTTGCTAGCGTTTAAGACTCCAGACACCACCCTCCAAAGTGGGATGCAGAATGTTTTCTTAATAGATTTTATTACGCCAATTGACTTAGGTTTTCCCTGAAACCATGGTCCTTAAATCCCTGCCCCTACTATGCTGGCCTTTGAAGCATTCGGTTTATTCAGGAGACTTCTTTGCTTTTGGTTTAGTCCAGTTGTGCTGACCTCTCCTGTACTGTGTGCTGTCTTTCTAAGGGCATAATTTTTAGTCTTCACTTCGTTGTTCTGAATCCCTTGGGTTGGCTGGATTTTCCTAAAAACAGTCTCTACCTGATAATTTTTCTTCTCTCCTTCAGCATTTCAGTAAACATTCTTCCTCTCATTTGCAGCGATGACCTTTCTCCGGGTACCTGCTTTCTCACCTTGCCTGCTTTGCCCCACACTGAAATCAATTACAGCAGCACAAATCTGCTAGCATGAAATGGCTTTTAGGGGCTGCATTTCTCTAAACCACCAAAAGAAATCTCTTGCAAAAGTAAGTTGTCACCAAGCAAAGCCTTTTAAAAGGCTGAGCGTATTTGATAAACACCACATGAAAGTGTTCAATTAAAATCGGTCAAGTAACTGTAGCTGATGGAAAAATGTGAACATCAAATTTGCCAAATTAGATTAAGCCTTAGATTGTTGGTCCATCAAGCCCTCTAGGATGTCCTTGACAAAGTTCCAAACATCAAGTTTCACAGTAAGGCAAGATATTCCCTGGTAATGAACCTCATAAGCCATTGGAAGTAAAAATAAAAAGCAGCTTTATGAACTTGGAGGTCTAAACTCCGTATTGTATTATTTAGCATGTTTTATAATTTTTTTTCCCATTCTGTATCTTTAAATAGCTGCATCATCCAGTATGGTAAATGCTAGCTGCATGTTGCTATTTAAATTTACATTTCAATTCAATTATAATTTAAATTTCTCAGTTGCAAAGGCTACACGTTCTGTGCTCAGTAACCACACAGGGCTCGTGGTTACTACGTCGGATCGCACAGACACGGAACCTTTCAGTCACTGCAGGAAGTCCTACTGGACAGTCCTGCTACATAGACTGTCGCCATAAATCAGTGCCGTGATGAGCCCATGTGTGTCAGGATAAGGGTTTTCAGTGGCTGATTCCTCAAAAGTAGATCACCAGACATTTCCTCTGAGGCACCTCTGGGCAGTCTTGAACCTCCGACCTTTTGGTTAGCAGCTGAGCATACCAACCGTTTACACCACCTAGAACATAATCATACCTGAATATACTTCTGAGTATGTGTGATTCGGTTCTGCGGGATGAGCCTTGCTTCTCTCTTAAAACGTTGGCAACAATTACTTTAGCGAGTATGCAAACTCCCGCTCCTGCTACCTCGCAATGCCCATCACATTCAACGGCTCCCACTGGCCACTCAACGTCTGCGCGCCCCTCACACCGGCATTCCCAGCCCTCCCGGGCGTTTCCCAGCCCTGTCTCAGCATTTCTCTTCCATTCTTGTCCCCCACACACCCAGGGTCTTAGTCGCCAATTCTGCTGTAACACAAATATGCAAATGAGAGGCTTTACAGAACAGGGGTTTTCCTCACAGTTCTGGAGGTTAAAAGTCTAAATCGGGGTCATTCCCTTCCTTGTTCGGTAACCCCCGGCGTTCCTTGGTTCCTTGGCTTGTAGACAATCCTCACTTAGCATCTGACTCCCCCATGTGGGCTTCTCTTTGCCTAATCTGCTCTGTTGACAACTCAAAAGTTATTAGCTTTCGGGTCCACCCTACACTGGTATGGACTCATTAAGATAATGAAAGAAAGACCGTATTTCCAAACAGGAGTCCCTGGATGGCACAAATGGTTAAGTGCTTGACTACTGGCCAATAGGTTGGCAGCTCCAACCCACCCACTCAGAAGACAGGCCTGGCCATCTGCTTCCAAAAGGTCACAGTCATGAAAACCTTACGGAGCACAGTTCTACTCTGCACACGTGGGGTCAGCATGAATCGGAACTGACTTCACGGCAACTGACAACAACAACAATTTTTCGAGGGGAGCACCTTCATAGGTAACATTCAACACAAACTCCAGGGGACACAATTCCATCCACAGCCCCCAATGTTCTAGCCACATGCGACTGTTCTCTGTTTTCCAGACACAGGCAAGGGTTTCCTAGTTCCGAGCTCTTGCTGCTTCTACAAGGCCAGTAGAAACCTTGCTTCCTTCCCTATCTACCTCATCTTTCTTGTCCTCAGAGTATTTACCTGCTTCTCTAGAGTCGGGTGTAATTACCCCCTAATTGGACTGTAACAGATTGGGTATTTTCCATCTTTCACACTTCTTCACAAAACTTTTAATTTTGTAAATTCGTGTGTGTTATTGTTGTGTGCCATTGAGTCGATTTCAACTCACAGCAACCCTGTGTGACAGAGTAGAACTGTCCCATAGGATTTCCAAGGCAGATCGCCAGGTCTATTCTCCCATGGAGCGGCTGGCGGATTCAAACTGCTGACTTTTTGGTTAGCAGCCAAGCTCTTAACCACTGTGCCACCAGGGCTCCAGGGCACCACCAGGTCTCCTAAAGAACAAGGAAGCTCCTTAATTCCTACGTAGAGATCTGGATGCCTGTCACCAAGATTATCCCCATTGCTGAAGCGCGTCACCTCTGCTGGATTGGTCTGGGTGTTATCTGAACAGCATTTCACATTTTCAAAGCCACGTGGGCAGACAGAAGAAGCAAAGCCGACTCACTCAGCCATCACTGTGTGATTCTTGAGAGTGTGACATCGTTGATAATCACCATCACTCCCACTGTAAGATGAGTTTTCATTTTGATTCACTGACACCCTCATAACAAAATGTTGTGGTGTGCTGTGAAGCCGATTTTTGACTCGCAACAACCCCACGGGACAGAGTAGAACTGCCCCATAAGGCTTTCTTGGCTGTAATCTTTACAGGAGCAGATCACTGGATCTTTCTTCTGCGGAGCCAGTGGGTGGGTTTGAACTGCCAAGCTTTCAGTTAGTGGCTGAGTGCTTAACTATTGTGCACCAGGACTCCTTGTAAAGGAATGTTGTTGTTAGGTGCAGTCCAGTTGGTTCCAACTGATAGTGACCCTACGTACAACAGAAGGAAACATTGCTTGGTTCTGCGCCATCCTCAAAGTTGTTGTTATGCTGGAGCCCATTGTTGCAGCCACTGTGTCAATCCACCTCGTTGAGGCTCTTCTTCTTTTTTGCTGACCCTCTACTTTACCAAGCATGATGTCCTTCTCCAAGGACTGGTCCCTCCTAATAACATGCTCAAAGTATGTGAGACAAAGTCTCACCAACCTCGCTTTCAAGGAGCACTCCGACTGTACTTCTTCCAAGACAGATTTGTTCTCTCCTTCTGGCAGTCCATGGTATATTCAATATTTTTCACCAACACCATAATTCAAATGCATCGATTCTTCTTTGGTCTTCTTATTCATTGACCAGCTTCTGCATGCACACTTGGCGATTAAACCTGGCTTGGGTCAGGCACACTTCAGTCTTCAAAGCGACATCTTTGCTTTTCAACACTTGTAAGAGGTCTTTTGCAGCAGATTTGCCCAATGCAAAACATCATTTGATTCCTTGACAGCTGCTTCCATGGGCTAATTCATCAGTACAATTTATTTCTGGGCTGTAAACTGCCTTTGTCCTGCCACACAGATGCAAATTCTGAGGACAGACGCACACATAACCTGCCTTTGGCAGGTTTACACAGGCCCCATAGACTCATGACCTAAGACAGGAGAGCCAGGCTTGAGGTCATTACTTTTGGTTCATCACGTAGAAATGAAATATAGTATACAAGTCTATAGATGTTGTCTGATGAATGTGTTTTCTCAGCAAAAAACCCCAAATACATTCATAGTGACTCAATGGGATGAAACGTTTTCATTCTTCAGGGGTATCACCAATGGGGCTGGGTGGTTGGAGTTCCAAGAAAAGAAAATAATCGACACACTGGCTTTCAAGACTATCAGGCGGGAACAACAGTTTTCAGCACACGCACAGAAGATTTTATTTAACATGACATTTTTTAAAAATAATTTTTATACAACAAGTTGCTTATTAAGTTTTTTTTTTTGCGGGGGGGGGAGATAAATCCAGAAAACTCGATTAATAAAAGTAATTATCTCCTATGTAGCAATTTTGACCTAGACACCCACTTCCACCCACCGTGGAGGTGAGAATGTGTACAACGTAATGATCTAATGATCATTAGGAGTCCTGGTTCCTAATAATACGGTGGTTAAGAGCTTGGCTGCTAACCAAAAGGTTGGCAGTTCGAATCCACCAGCCACTCCTCCGAAACCCTATGGACAGTTCTACTCTGTCCTCTGGGGGAGCTATGAGTCGGAATTGACTCAACAGCAACTTTTTTTTTTTTCCCTAATGATCATTAAAGGGTCTCTGGGTGGTGCAAATGGTTTACTTTCCGCTACTAACCTAAAAGTTGGTGGTTGGAACACACCCCGTGGCACCACAAAAGAAAGTCCTGGCAATGTACTTCAGTAAACATCACAGCCAAGAAAACCCTACGGAGCAGGTGTACTGTGTACACAGAGGGTCACCGTGAGTCAGAATCAACTCCAGGCAAAGGGTTTGGGTGAATCATCATTAAGGGAATTGACTTGTCTTTTCATACCTGACCACCCCATATACATTTCTAGATTTGTACATAATCTATATTCAACCTGACTTCAGAGTAGAGGCTTCTCTCACAAGGATATACATTTGGATTTCTTAGTTTATTTTTGCTCCATTAGACAGATAGTTATTTCAAGTCAAGACTCATGGAATGCCCTTGCTGAACTGAAGTACTTCAAACGACAGTTTCCTTTTTCTCTGTTTAAGTACCCCAGGTTTCCTCAATCCTAGTTCTATATGAAGACTTTTTCCTTTTTTTCATTTTCCCTAACTAGTTTTGCATGGTCACCACCTATCTGTCAGTGGAGGCTTGCATGTTGCTATGATGCTGAGCAGGTTTCAATAGAGATTTCAGACTAAAACAGAGTAGGAAGAAAGGCCTGGCAACCTACTTCAGAAAATCAGCCAATGAGAACTCTATAGATCATGACAGTCCAATCTGCAATGGATCATGGGGACCTGGCAGCATTTCCTTTCATTGTACATGAGGTCTCCATGAGTCGGGGGCAGACACGAGGGCAGCAAACAACAACAACACAACAGACTTCGGGGGGAAAAAATGTCTCCCAAAACATGCACCAGAGATCAGCCTAGCAGTTCTCTGCCCGCAGCTTTATTGGCACCTCTTCTGTTGCCATCATGGAACAGAATGACAATGGATTCCATGATATATCAGTCTATTGGCATCACTTCATATATATATATGATGGCAACGGGTTTCCGAGCTTTACTATAATTTGAAAGGACCCCTGGTGGTGCAGTAGTTAAGCACTTGGCTGCTAACTGAAAGATTGGTGGTTCTAACATACCAGCCACTCTGTGGAACAAAGACGTGGCAGTTGGCCTCCAAAAGGATTACAGCCTATAGGTCCCAATGATCCATTGCAGATTGGACTGTCATGATCTGTCTGACCTATCGCCAGGAGTTGGAAATTAACTTGATGGCAACGGGTTTGGTTTTTGTCTTGGGACTATCATTTGGGCCCTTGAAAATGTCCAGAAAAACCTAAAGCACACATTTTTCAGTTTAACTCAACACCGACTTGCCACAATTACTGTTTAAAATGAGCACTACTCTCCAGTACAGTCCTGCCTCACTTTTTATTCTCAAGAGAAGACACAATTCCTCTGTTACAGAGAAAACATCAGCCGCCAGGTAGGAATGCCCTCAGTCTTGGGCCTCCAGGTCAACTAGCCATCTAATTAGCACAGATTAGATGTCTTCTCGAAGTGGAATGTACAAAGTATGAATCTGGGAAAACTGGACAACACCTAACAACGACAACAACAACGCCTTCTTACCCCCACCTGTTTCCTATTTAGAATAGCTCCTCTGTTTGTTCTTTAGATCCAATTCTGTCTTCTCAGGAATACTGCACTATTCACCACACCTTTTTATCTTTAAAACTTCTTTTTTTTTTGTACCAGAATATTCATGAAAACATTAAAAAACCTTCAAATATCTCATCTTAAAAGAAAGAACAGAAGAAAATAGAGTGAGAACGAAAACAGTAACAAGGAAAAAGAAAGAATGGAGGACGTAAAGAAAGAAAACAAGCCACAGGTGGTGGCCTTGTCTACCCTGAGACCAGAAGAACTAGATGGTGCCCAGCTAGTACTACCGACCTTGTTCTGATCAGTGCCATGATAGACAGACCCTGATGGAATGGGATAAAAAGAGGGAACAGAACTTTAAATTCCCAAAGAAAATAAACAAACAAAAAAAGATTTACTGGACTGGTTGAGACTGGAGAACTCCCAGAGACTACTGCCCTCAGATACTGTTTAACCAAAACTATTCCCAGCCCAGAGGTCGCCTTTAAGAGAAATATCAGATTGGCACACAAAATAAAGGCTATTACCTGTGAGCGCAGTAGTCCATTAAAAAATCATCTGTATGAGACTAAAAGGTCAACTATGACTCTATAGCAAAAATGCGATGGGGGGCAGAGAAACTAGAGCACTGGAGACAGGACAACCAGAATGCAATTAAAGAGAGTGAAAAATGGAACTCATGTCACTGAACAATTTGTGTAGAAACTATGAAACGGGAACCTAATTCGCTGTGTAAACTTTCACTGAAAACACAATAAAATATCATTAAAAGAAAAAGAAATAAAGCAAGCATAGAAAAGAACAGAAAAAGTATCTAGGAAAAAAGAAAAGAAAAATTCTCCTTTGACTTCCTTCTCCGGCTACCCCTGTATCAATTCCTGGAATAATGTCCTCAATTGCATTTGTCAGTTCCTCACTTCCAGCCTCTTCCTCACACTAACCTGTCTTCCCAGCTCCCATTCTAAAAAACGGCTCTTACTAAGGTTACCAACTATCTCCAACCTGCAACCCGGTTTTCAGTCCTCCTTCTTGTTGACCTCTCAACAGCATTCATCACAGCCTGAATATTCTATTTCTCTGACATCCCCGACACCAGCAATCTTCCTTTTATCTCCCTCCCCATTTTCCTGTTCCCTCTCATTTTACTTGGCTGGCCTGGCTGCCTCCTTTTATCTGTGTGACTCAGCATCCTTTCAGTTTCAAATGACAGAAGCCCAGCTGCAGCTAAGTAACTAAAAAGAAGAATGTTTCTTTGGAAGTAGAACACAATGATAGGAAACCTAAGGATGCTGGCTCAGGGAGAGCTGGAAGACAGAGGTGGAATCCTCCCAGGAGGCAGTCTCTGCTTTCTGCTCTTACTCTCTGTCCACTCCATGAGTGCAGGGGCCCTCTCCTCTCTGCACCTGGGCTCTATTCTCTCTTGATGAACTGTCCTGTGGAAGACAAGGGGGGCCAGACGTCTCAGAGCTTCAGTTCCCATGCCTCATCTCCAAGTCTACAACTGGAACAAAAGTGAACGCCTTCTCTAGCTCCAGTTAGAAACTTTCCTGAAAGAACATTAAATTGTCTTCTTCTATCACATTAGAACATTAAACCAATCAACTGTGGATAGAAGGGTGAAGTCAAGGGAACAGGAAGAAGACTATGAGAAAACTATATGGGGAAAATCCATTTCTAAGAAGAAACGTGTACTCCACATTTTGTCAAGGAAGGGAGAAGACTAAGAATGCTAGGCAAACAAAACACTAGACCTTGGCCATATTAGCTCTTGTGAGTCCCTGGATGGTGCCGTTAAGCATTCGACTACTAGCCAAAAGGTTGGCGGTTCAAACATACCCAGAGGTGCCTTGGAAGACAGGTGTAGCAATTTGCTTCCGAAAGGTGATAGCCTTGAAAACCCGACGGAGCAGAGTTCTACTCTGAAAACATGGGGTCGCCATGAGCTGGAATTGACTCAAGGACGACTGACAACAACACTTTAGCTTTTAAGTATTGGAGTTTCTCAAGAACCGTTCCTTGACCTCCTATCTTCTCCCTCTATACTCTTTACTCAGGACACTTAATCCCACCTATGACACCAATCATTACCTCATTCTTCTCTTTGGAGAGTCAAGACGGTAACTCAATGTCTATTCAGTATCCCCACTAAGGCCTCAAAGACACCTCAAGTTCACCACTTGCACATGGATTTCATAAACTTCTCCTTCGCACCAGCTTCCTTCTAGTATTCACTCTCTGTCCACCCAGTAATGCAAACCGAAATCTAGAGATGTTCTTGAGGATTCCCCTCCCGACCATCCTCCTACCATGAACAAATTACTACTGCATCTTTTCAATTTCAACTCCTAACTACCGCTCAAATGCACCCAATTTGTTCCATCTCCACCAACATCACGTGATACAAGCTATCATCATCTCTAACCTAAATGACTGTGACAACCTCCTGATTGTTCTTCTCTTTCTCCTCTTGCTTGCTCTTAAGACCAAGATTCTCCATTAGATTCCTCCTGCTTCCTTTTCTCTCCAGAGTCTTCATGTGCTAATCCTCTGCCTCACAACCACTAAGCCACCAACCCCATCGTCTCCATTATAACCATAGTAACTTAGTTATCTAGTGCTGCTATGACAGACATACCATAAGTGGATGGCTTTAACAAAGAGAAATTTATTCTCTCACAGTCCTGGAGGTTAGAAGTCCAAATTCAGGGTGCCAGCTCCAGGGAAAGGCTTTCTCTCTGTCAACTTCAGGGAAAGGTTTTTGTCATCAATCTTCCCCTGGGTGAGGAGCTTCTCAGCGCAGGGGCCCTGGGTTCAAAGGATGTGCTATTCTCCTGGCTCTTGTTCTTGGTGGTATGAGGTCCCCCTATCTCTGCTCCCTTCTCTCTTTTTATATCTCAGAAGAGACAGACTCAAGACTTGACCTAATCTTGTAGATTGAGTCCTGCCTCATTAAGATAACTGCCTCTAATCCTGCCTCATTAACATCATAGAAGTGGGATTTAAAGCACACAGGAAAATCACATCAGGTGACAAAATGGTGGACTATCACACAATACTAGGAATCATGGCCTTGGAAGGTGACACATTTTTGGGGGACATAATTCAATCCATGATAGTAACCTTCTCTCAGTTCCTCAACCACCCCATGAATTTTCCAATACGGAACTGTACCTGGACATGCCTTGCTCCAAGCCCCATTCCCGCTGGCCTGATTAACAAAGGTCAGTTCATCAGGGAAGCCATTTCTGAACCCCAAGGCAGTCTGGGTTCTACCCACACAATATATTACATCTTCAATGACATATTCTGGTGATTCTTCCATTAATATCTGACTCTCCCATTAATCTGTAGGCTCCCTGAGGACAAGCTTGCAGTTCATTCTAACGGTAAGGACTCTAAAATGTTTGTTTAATGAGTCTTACTGTAAATGTCTTGTTTTATACCTAAATTTTCTCTCTCGATTTTTCTATTACAAGTGGCACCCAGAATAGCACCTTTCCCACTCTGAGGCTGTTCTCTGTCCCTCTGTCTCCATCTCCACAAACAAAATCAAACAGTGATTTGAGGTAATTGGGCATTTGCCATCTTTTTGCAAATCTGAACAGAAAAAATTTATCCATTCAAATGAATGCAGACCTTCCCTTAACCGTACTTTGTGGCAGCTTCTCCTTTTGTACCTTTCTCAGTAACCTTTGAGTGAGAACTATGGCCCATCTGGCAGCTATTTTCTTTAAATAGCAGGGAAGTTCACGTGTGTAACAAAAAGCAATTTGTGAACTTTCCATAACAATCAAGCTATGCAAAATATGCCATTTGAGGAGTTCAGAGATTTAGAATTATGTGCCCAAGCATAACTTGGATACCTTGCAGACTCTCTCAAACAGCAACAACTAAAATAAAATAATATGAAGTGAAACAAAATAAAAAACAGGTCCGGCTATGTTTTCCCACTCTTGCCACACACATTCCAGTGCGGTGTTTAATTAAATATTGGCTTCCAAACCAGGCAGCCACTTTATCAGCTTCACCTTGACAACTTTGGCAGTAACCAGTCCTCAACAGGAGAGACTACAGGGGGTTTTCAACCATGTCCTTGGAGGCCTTCGCTAAGTCATCTCATCTGGCACGTTCTATCCTTACAGACCTTTTCCACAAGCTCAGTAGCACTTCTTTTATACAACCAGCACAACTGTTTTTAATTGTCACAATGGCTCAGTTCCTTCAAGCTTGGCAAGGTCGGCTGTGTTCCTCAGCAAGAAATATGACTGTCTGGTTCAGGTTAATGACAGAGCTTCAGAATACATCCGCTGTCACACATGTATACAGAGGTAAAAACAACCCGACACTCAGATGCCACCATTAGATCACGGGTCAAACTCCGTGCTACGGATATTCCGTAGAGCAAGAGGTCTTCAGAAAAACGCATCCAACACACACACATAAATGCACTGATAGTAATTTTATGTTAAAGAGGATTAGGGTGGCATTGTAACACCCTTACTAAGGTCACATTTCTGATCCAACGTAAAGGGAATTTCCCTGGGGTGTGGCCTGCACCAACTTTTATCTCTCAAGAGAGAAAAGGAAAGGGAAGCAAGCAGAGAGACATGGGGACCTCATACCACCAAGAAAGCAGTGCCAGGAGCAGAGTGCGTCCTTTGGACCTGGGGTCCTAGTCCTGAGATGCTCCCAGACCAAGGGAAGACTGATGACGAGGACCTTCCTCCAGAGTCGACAGAGAGAGAAAGCCTTCCCCTGGAGCTGACCCCCTGAGTTTGGACTTGTAACCTCCTAGACTGGGAGAGAATAAACTCCATTTTGTTAAAGCCATCCACTTGTGGTTTTTCTGTTGTAGCATCACTAGGTGACTGAGACACCATCCACTGTGGTATTTCTGTTACAGCAGCACTAGGTGACTGAGACACCATCCACTGTGGTATTTCTGTTACAGCAGCACTAGGTGACTGAGACACCATCCACTGTGGTATTTCTGTTACAGTAGCACTAGGTGACTGAGACACCATGCACTGTGGTATTTCTGTTATAGCAGCACCAGGTGACTAAGACACCATCCACCTGTGGTTTTTCTGTTATAGCAGCACTAGGTGACTGAGACACCATCCACCTGTGGTATTTCTATTATAGCAGCACCAGGTGACTAAGACACCATCCACTGTGGTATTTCTGTTATAGCAGCATTAGGTGACTGAGACACCATCCACTGTGGTATTTCTGTTATAGCAGCACCACGTGACTGAGACACCATCCACTGTGGTATTTCTATTACAGCAGAGCTAGGTGACTGAGACACCATCCACTGTGGTATTTCTGTTATAGCAGCACTAGGTGACTGAGACACCATCCACTGTGGTATTTCTGTTATAGCAGCACTAGGTGACTGAGACACCATCCACTGTGGTATTTCTGTTACAGCAGCACTAGGTGACTGAGACACCATGCACTGTGGTATTTCTGTTATAGCAGCACCAGGTGACTAAGACACCATCCACTTGTGGCTTTTCTGTTATAGCAGCACTAGGTGACTAAGACACCATCCACCTGTGGTATTTCTATTATAGCAGCACCAGGTGTCTAAGACATCATCCACTTGTGGTTTTTCTGTTATAGCAGCACTAGGTGACTGAGACACCATCCACCTGTGGTATTTCTATTATAGCAGCACCAGGTGACTGAGACACCATCCACTGTGGTATTTCTGTTATAGCAGCACTAGGTGACTAAGACACCCTCCACTTGTGGTTTTTCTGTTACATCACTAGGTGACTGAGACACCATCCACTGTGGTATTTCTGTTACAGCAGCACTAGGTGACTAAGACACCATCCACTGTGGTATTTCTGTTACAGCAGCACTAGGTGACTGAGACACCATCCACTGTGGTATTTCTGTTATAGCAGCATAGGTGACTGAGACACCCTCCACTGTGGTATTTCTGTTATAGCAGCACTAGGTGACTGAGACACCCTCCACTGTGGTATTTCTGTTACAGCAGCACTAGGTGACTGAGACACCCTCGACATCTACTTGGTAAGCTTCAGATACTTTGAGAGACAAAGCACGGGAGCAATTACTTAACTAACACAGGACAGCTCGATCAAGAAGGGACTCACAGCTTGATCAAGAAGGGACTCACAAGCTTGATCAAGAAGGGACTCACAAGCTTGATCAAGAAGGGACTCACAAGCTTGATCAAGAAGGGACTCACAAGCTTGATCAAGAAGGGACTCACAGCTTGATCAAGACGGGACTCAGAAGCTTGATCAAGAAGGGACTCAGAAGCTTGATCAAGAAGGGACTCACAGCTTGATCAAGAAGGGACTCACAGCTCGATCAAGAAGAGACTCACAAGCTTGATCAAGAAGGGACTCACAGCTCAATCAAGAAGGGACTCACATTAGCATCACGATTCCTCACAAGCAGCTCTGTGAACAGGTGGTTTTCTGGCCCTAATTTATTCTTATGCTTGTTTTTTCTTTCCATCAAAATCAACATTCTAACAGGTTTTTTTCCTCTCTTTCTTATCAAAAATATCAGTTCCTCCATAGTAAATGGAAAAGATGTTTGTGAGGTGACATTACGTATGTCATGATGTTTATAAATATACACTTAAATTTATAAAATTAATTTTTTAAAAATAATTGAACACAAAAACAAAGCTCTTTACTTGCATTGGTGACAATTATGTCTTCCTTAGGCTCCCCAAGAGGTCGGCAGTTCAAATCCGCCAGGTGCTCTTTGGAAACTCTATGGGGCAGTTCTACTCTGTCCTATAGGGTCGCTATGAGTCAGAATCGACTCGACTTGGCAGTAGGTTGGTTAGTGGGTTTAGGCTCCCCTAGTGACTTTCTACCAGAGCTCTCTCTTTTCTTTTGAATTTTTCCATAATAAAAGGTTCTCTTTGTTAATATACAATGAGAAATCTCCCTCCTTTATCCCAGTTCCCAGCCCCCATATATCAATACCATACACTGAGATAAGCTTTGTTGTTGCCTTCTTAAATATCCCTTCAGATTAGTCTAGGAATTTACAAGAAAAAATAAATATGTATTAAAAAAAAAATTCTCCCTTCTTTACATAAATATAGCATATCTTATACATCAATCTACTTTTTTCATGTGATATATGTTAAAATTTTTTCCTTCTGATTAGATGATGGCACCATTTTTGTCATCTGTGTGTACAACTCTTATTTAGTCAGTCCTCTACTGATGGAGATCTAGGTAGTTCACAATTCTTTGCTATTAATAACCAGTTTCCATCAAGCTGGTTCTGACTCATGGCAGCCCTATGTGTGTCAGAGTAGAACAGTTACAACATACTGCTAAATTTTACATGTAGCATATTATTTAATCATGTTTGTGGATTTACTAAAAAATGGAAGCAGACGTTTGGAAAACTTCCTCGTACTAAAAACACTACGTTAGCGTTTCTACGTTTGGAAAACAGTGTTAGAGCCCAAAGAAGAACGAGTGAGGACTGATGAGGTGGCCAGGTTGCGCTGGTTGGGAAACCTCAGTGTCTCCATCACACCCCATTCCAAAAATCTATTGGAGAAAAACTTGAAGCCATGTTGAGTTACTTAGGTTCGTTTCCTGGTTCTTTGTGGCAGCTGATGAGGTTTAGAAATAAGCAAATTGATCTTAGACGGAAAGGGGGAGAAGAAATCCATTGTGGCACCAATTCAAAACATCGTGTTAAATGAAGAGCTGAGGGAAAACGGTTCACTGGAAGATGCTTAACAGTAAATCGGAAATGACATGTACTAAAACCTAGGGCTGGAGCATGGCAGGACTGTAGGATGAGTCATCTGAGCTTGTATAACTAACCGGATTCCTGAGGGACACCTTCTTTAAGTTCAAACTGCTTGATGCCAGGTTCGATGTAAATCAAAACGTCTATACTGGTGGGCGCGTTGTCTTGAGACATTTCTCAAATGATCAGTGGCCTTCATTTATTAAGTGCGTGCTGAGGGCAACGATAGATATGACGGTGTACGTGCTTAGAGATGTTGAAATTCATTTATTGTAATGCCAGGACTGTGACATGCAAGACATGTCCTAAAATAAGTAATAAGAGCTGAGGTAAGCTTTTACCCATTATGTATTAGTAATTATATCCACACAGAATAACAGCATCTTAAAGTAAATATACCAACCCCCCCCCAAAAAAAACCCATTGCCACTGAGTCGATTACGACTTATAACGACCCTACAAGACAAAGCGGAACTTCCCACAGGGTTTTCAAGGTTCGAACTGCAGACCTTTCGGTTAACAGCTATAGCTCTTAACCACTGCACCACCAGGAAGATGAATATACACCATCCCCAAATTAATTTTATCATAAGTGCCTCTTTTTCTGCTTACAGATAAAAGCCTTACAAATTCAAATAATTAAAAATCATGTTTTCAATTTGCACTCTGGCATAGATGTATGTTTGGACCAAATAGAATCTTTTTTAAAAAAATATGTAGACAAAAGTTTTCAAATCAGCTCACAGAAAGCAAGCCCAACCGGTCTAAAGTAGGTAGGAGGAAATTTGAGAGCGGAGGTCTGCAAACTACAGCCCTGGGCCGAATCTGGCAGCCTGTTTCTGTAAATCAAGTTTTATTGGAACACTGCCACGCCTTTCATTTACATACCATACAAGACTACCTTCAGGCTGATTCAGCAGAGTTGATAGTTGGGACATAGGCTCTATGGCCTGCAAAGCTAATAATATTTACTATCTGATCCTTACCTGAGGAACCCTGGTGGCGCCACAGTTAAGTGCTTGGCTGCTGACCAGTAGGTTGGTGGTTCGAATCCACCCAGCAGCTTCTTGGGGGAAAAAAGATCTGGTGATCTGCTCCAGTAATGATGACAGCCCAGAAAATCCCATGGAGCAGTTCTACCCTGTCCTATAGGGTCACTATGAGTTGGACTTCACTCAAGGATACACAACAACAACAACGATCCTTATATAGAAAAAGCTCCCTAGCCTCTGGTTCAGAGCCATGGATCTCAAACTTGAGCACACATCAGAATCCATAGAGGGTTTGCTCATACAGAGATTGTTGCTTCCTCCACCTAGGGGTTCTGATTTAGTAGGTCTTATTTTTATGAGTAGCTCTGGTGGCACAGTGGTTAAGAGCTACAGCTGCAAACCAAAAGCTCGGCAGTTGGAATCCACCAGGTGCTCCTTGGAAACGCATTCTGTGCTATAGGGTCACCATGAGTAGGAATTGACTAGGCGGCAACTGGTTTTTGGTTTTCATGTGGAGCAGAAGAATTAACATTTTTAAACAAATTCCCAAGTGGTGCTGATGTTGGTGATCTGGGGACCATACTATACTGGGAGAACCACTGGTTGAGAGTATCAGACTTCTGGCATTAGGCCAAAACATTATCCACCTCAGCTATACCCATTTCCTCTCCTTAAATGATGATACCATAAACCATGGTGACTGACTCGCGGCAACCCCACGTGCGTCAGAGTAAACTGTCCTCCATAGGATTTTCAGGGGCTGCTTTTATGGAAGTAGATCTCTAGGCCTTTCTTCCCAGGCCTTTCTTTCTACCACTGGGTAGACTCCAAACTCCAACATATTGGTTAGCACCTAAGTGCACTATTTGTATGACCCACTGCCTCCATAAAATGGCTTGATGTTGTTGTTAGGTGCTGTCGAGTCAGTTCCAACTTATAATGACTCTATGCACAATAGAACAAAACATTGCCCAGTCCTGTACCATGCTCACAATCACTGTTATGCTTGAGCCCATCGTTGCAGCCACTATGTCAATCCATCTAATTGAGGGGCTTCCTCTTTTTCACTGACGCTCTACTTTACCAAGCATGATGTCCTTGTCCAGGGACTGGTCGCTTCTGATAACATGTCCAAAGTATATGAAAAGTCTTGCCATCCTTGCTTCTAAGGAGCATTCTGTTTGTACTTCTTCCAAGACAGATTTGTTTGTTCTTCTGGCAGTCCGTAGTATAGTCACTGTTCTTCACCTACACCATAATTCAAAGGTGTCAACTCTTCTTCAGTCTTCCTCACTCATTGTCCAGCTTTCGTATGCATAGGAGATGACTGAAAATACCATAGCTTGGGTCAGCCGTACCTTAGTCCTCAAAGTGACGTCTTTATTTTTAACACTTTAAAAAAGGTCTTTTGCAGCAGATTCGCCCAATGCAATGTGTCATTTGATTTCTTGACTGCTGCTTCCATGGGTGTTGATTGTGGATTCAAGTGAAACGAAGTCCTTGATAACTTCAATCTTTTGTCTGTTTATCATGGTGACACTTACTGGTCCAGCAGTGAGGATTTTTGTTTTCTTTACATTGAGATGTAATCCATACCAAAGGCTGTAGTCTTTGATCTTCATCAGTAAGTGCTTCAAGTCCTCTATGCTTTCAGCAAGCAAGGTTGTGTCATCTGCATAATGCAGGTTGTTAATGAGTCTTCCTTCAATCCTGATGCCCTGCACTTCTTTATACAGTCCAGCTTCTCAGATTATTTGCTTAGCATACAGATTGAGTAAGTATGGTAAAAAGATACAACCCTGATGCACAGCTTTCCTGACTTTAAACCACTCAGTATCCCCTTGTTCTGTTAGAACCACTGTCCCTTGGTCTATGTTCATGTTCCTCATGAGCACAATTAGGTGTTCTGGAGTTCCCATTCTTTGCAATGTTATTCATAATTTATTATGACTCACACAGTTAAACACCTTTATGTCATCAATAAAACACAGGTGAACATCTTTCTGGTATTCTTTGCTTTCAGGCAGAATCCATCTGACATCACAGTGATATTCCTCTTCTGAATCCGAGTTGAATTTCTGGCAGTTCTCTGTTGATGTACTGCTGCAGCCGCTTTTGATCTTCAGCAAAATTTTACCAAAATCTCTCTTAGTTATCTAGTGCTGCTATAATGGAAATACCTCAAGTGGTTGACTTTAACAAACAGAAATTTATTCTCTCACAATCTAGGAGGCTAGAAGTCCAAATTCAGGGTGCCAGCTCCGGGGAGGGCTTTCTCTCTTGGTTAGCTTTGGAGGAAGGTCCTTGTCATCAATTGTCCCCTGGGTCTAGGATTTTCTTAGTGCAGGAACCCAGGTCCAAAGGATGCGCTCTGCTCCCGGCTCTTCTTTCTTGTGGGAGAAGGTCCCTTTCTATATTCAGTTCTTTGTAGAAATCATTTGCTCATATTGCTGAAACTGTCATCTTTGTTTTGCCGTCTCTCATTCAAAGTCTTACATAAGAAGCAGGTGCTCATAACCTGTTGATGACTCCTGGATGTGCATCTCCAGGCACATATTGTCATCCAAGCTCCATTTGTTTGTTCTCAGGGGCACCGCTCACTCCATGCGATGACTGTTTCTCATCATCTCAAACTACGTGCAAAACTCACAGCAGCCTTCCTGCATGAGCTCTCTCTCTCTCATTTCTTATATTCTATGAAGAATATTTCCAGTTTTCAAGGCATAATCCTTGAGAATTCACTCTTTCTCCTTTCTCTTAGTCCTTCCTTCAATCTTTTACACTCAGGCATGCCCCCTTCCATATCTCATTGCCCTGTCCTGACAAACTGACAGATGAGCAGTGGTAAAATGGCTTAATCAAAAATCAAACCTGTTGCCTTTGGGTTGATTCCAACTCATGGCTTATAAGTTGCTAAATTAGCCACTTTCATTGCATCTTTAATCTGCTAATCATTACCAGTGCCAGTTTCCACTGAGTTGATTCTAACTCACGGCAACCCCACGTGTGTCAGAGTACAACCATGTTCTATAGGGTTTTCAATGGCTGTGACCTTTCAGAAGCAGATCGCAAGAACTTTCTTGGAGGCACCTCTGGGTAGGCTAGAACCTCCAACCTTTTGGTTAGTAGTTGAGTGATTAACCCTTTGTGCCACCTAGGGATTCCTACTAAGCATGAATTATTCTGACAGCTAGTGGTGAAGTTTAGGTAATCATGACTCCCCACTTTACAGATGACTTTTCCTAGAAGAGGCATTGAGTCAACAGTAGCAGATGTCTGAGAGCCCAGATTTCCTCCTTGACTACTAAGCTCTCTAGATCACAGGTGTTTTTGCAGAAATTCTACAACTGCATGGTTGAAAAGGAACCAGTGGTCAATATCTCATCCCTCTTGCCTGTAAGCCCCCTGACAAAGGTAAAATGAGTATTTCCCCGCTACTCTGGTGCCCAGCAAAGGAGCCCTCCATTCCATTCTGGGACCTGGACTTCAGAGAGACAGAAGAAGGCAGAGTCCTAATATGGCCATACACACTTTCAAAGCTGGAGCTCTCAGCAAAACCCAGGCGCTGTTCGCTTACACTTTTAAGTGAATTCAATAAGGGTAAAATGGCCTTGAAAAATAAACTAACTCTCCAGCAGTAATGTGGTGATTCTGGGTCTGTGATTACATTCCCTGTATTACTTGGAAAAGGAATTTCATTGCCTAGTGTTATCAAGATTATTTGATCCGTTAGTAGTAAGGTGACAAGTTTTTAAAGACCTCATTCGGAATCAATTACATTCTGTAATACGCTGGCGAACTGCAACAAGATATAATATTTTTTCTTGAATGTCACATCCAGTCAAAATGCACGCTTGGTTTGAGTTTCCAAGCCATCTAGCTTAGTTTCTTCATCATCTTTCAAAACTCATGACATCCATGTCCCTTTCAAGTAAAGCCCATGTGGTTGTTACTTCAGAAAAAAAAAAAGAAGGAAAAGGAAAACAAACCATAGTTCTGAGGTCAAGTTCACAGTTGGCTAAAAGAAACAACAGAAGGTTTAAAATGTTCAAATGACATGCGAGTGTTGAAGCCATCACTTAAGATTGAGGATTGAGATTTTATCAAATTTTAAACTCCAAATGCCTCAACTCAGGTTACAAGAAAAAGGAGGACAATTCAATTATAACCATTTAGCTTTAGCGAATACATCTTATCTCTATAAAACGTGCTAGTTGTACTTACGGTTGACGTCTTCCACAATGGGAACTTGGTGCAGGTCGCAAAGAACAGGCGGCTTCCCTGAACTGCAAAGGCGTTTGAAGGCACACCCACGCATCTGAGAAAAAACGAGGAGACCTTCAGACGCAACGTGCAGATTTTCAGAAATAAACACGTTATCGTTCTCATTCATTAATTGTCGACAACAACGGAGATAATGTCATGCCCAAAGTCATACATTACACCTTAATATTTCTATGTAGATTTACGTTCACGGCAATCTGGAATCAACTCAAAATTTAACTTCTGAATTCTAAACCTAAAATTATAGCTAAAATAAATTTGGTAGGATATTAAAATGGAATTGTTTTAGATTCCAAAGGGGTCTGAAATAAACACATAGATCCTGAAAACTTGCTGAGTTTATTTTTAAAAAGCGTTTTGGAAGGTCAATACCTTGGAAAAGATTCACCCTATTTTTAGCCTAATTAGAAATATACAACCTGATTTATTGTCTTCTCTCCGAAAGTAAAGGGGGGGGGGGCTTTGTCCTGTTATAGAAAGAAAAATAAAAAACTTATTAAACTGACGTCCAAATCATCTTTCCTGTAGAACCCAGGGTGGAAAGGGCAAGGGGGAGAGTGCTGATACATTGTGGGGGCTGCAATCGATGTCACAAAACGGTTTGTGTAAAAATTTCTGAATTCCACCTAGAACACAAAAATATAGAGAAAAAATCACCTTTCCTCTCTGCATGTAGGGAAAAATATTTAAATGCGAGCTGTGCCTCTCGCTAGGTAATTGTGGGGCTGACAGATCCAATTTAGCTTTAAGACCTGCTCCCACAAGGACAGAATGGTAAGCACTTCACTGCTCCAGGTCTGCACCATTTTTATGCCTTATTTATGTATTTTGCTTCCTAATAATGCAGTTCCAATGAAATCGCTACCCAGTGAAAAGTCATCTGAGAGTCCCAAGGTTGACGCTGACATTAAATCATTCCGGTTAATGAGGCACTAAATTGATGAGCGGAGACCCAGCAAATGGTGGCATTCAGCGGGGAGACTGCTGACGGCTGTGAATGGGGATAAAAGCAAGGCGAAGGCCTCAGAAAGAGTCTGGAGTCCATGTAGACCACAAGGGGCATGAGCGTAGGAAGCCAACGAGACTGATCTAACGAGTGGAGAGCAAAACTTTCTTCACAATGTCTTCAGAGTTCCTGTATCGACCTGGGTCTCTCCCCATGACGTGAGCCCAGGGCTTCTCACAACGGCTTCTTCTCCAGCTGACAAGAGTTGGGCCTCCCTCAGTTGAAAACAAACGTTTCCTCATCAGTACACGGCTAATTTACCACCAAAAAAAAAAAAAAGTCGCCTTTGAGTCAATTCCAATTCATAGCGACCCTATAGGGCAGGCTACAAATGACCCATAGGGTTTCCAAGGAGCAGCTGGTAGATTTGAACTGCTGACCTTTTGGTTAGCAGCTGATCTCTTAACCACTGTGCCTCTAGGGCTCCAATTTACCACAACCACAGCACGTTTTCTTTACCATCACGTTTCTGTTGCTGTTCCTGTTAGTTGCCTTTTAGTCAGCTCTGACCTTACACGTAACAGAACCAGATGTGGCCTGGTCCTGTACCATCCTCATGATCCTTCTCATGTTTGACGCCAACGTAGAAGCTATTTTGCCACCACTATTTTTTTTTTTTTTATGCTTAATTAATAAGGAGCCCTGGTGGCAGAGTGGTTAAGTGCTCGGCTGTTAACCAGAAGGTCGACAGTTCCAACCCACCAGCTGCTCCACGGGGGAAAAGACCTGGCGGTCTGTTTCCACAAAAACTATAGCCTGAAAACACTATGGTGCAGTTATACGCTGTCCTATAGGGTCCCTATGAGTCAGAATTGATTTGACAGCTTACTCAAAGGAGCCCTGGTGGCACAGTGGTCAAGACTTCAGCTGTTAACCAAAAGGTCAGCAGTTCGAATCTATCAGCCACTTCTTGGAAACCACATGGAGCAGTTTTACTCTGTCCTATGGGGTTGCTATGAGTTTTTTTTGGTTTGGGGTTGGTGGCACAGTGCTTAACTTATTTTTAGGCAAATAACATATGCCTTCTGTGTCCGTTTGCCAACCACTCCACCCTCCCCCAGGTATTTTCATAAGCAACGCTATCCGCTATCTGAAGGCAGTGCTTAAGAAAACACCAGCGGGGAAGGGGGAGTGGTTGGCAAACAAACGTAGAAGGTGTGTGTTATTTGTGTAAAAATATGGTAAGCACTTGGCTAGCAGTTCGAACCCATAAGCTCCTCTGCTTTGGGGGAGGGGAGGGGAATGTGTAGACCTGCTTCTGTAAAGATTACAGCGTTGGAAACCCTGCAGAGCAGTTCTACTCTGTCCTATAGGGTCACTATGAGTCAGAATCGACTGGAAGGCAATGGGTATGCTTCATTAACCCTTTATTTGTTGTAGTTAGTTGCCCTCTAGCTAGCTCCGACCTTACCTATCACAAGACCAAACACTGCCCAGTCCTGAGCCATCTTCATGGTCTTTGGTATGTTTGAGCACATTGCTGCCATTACTGTCAATCCATCTCATGGCGTGTTTCCCTCATTTTTGCTGACCCTCTCTCCACTTTACCAAATGTAACGCTCTTTTCCAGGGATTGGTCTTCCCCAATGGCATGTCTGAAGTATGTAAGCCTGTAGTCTCGCCATCCTCGCTTCTAAGGAGCATTCTGGTTGTATTTCTTCTACGGCTGATTTGTTCCTTCTGCTGGCAGTCCACGGTATAGTCAATATTCTTCGCCAACAACACAGTTTGAACACATCCATTCTTTTGTCTTCCTTTTTCACAAAGGAAAACAGCAAATGTTCCTTTTATGATTACATTTTTGTTATCTTTAAGATTGAACGATCATATGTAAAAACTGAAGTTGGGGCAAAGATAAGAAATTATTTTATGCCGAGATTTGGGTGATTTGGGCAAAAAATAATGGGAACATTTTGCATGAATTTCAAGTTGACTAAGATCAAGAATCGACTCGACGGCACTGGGTTTTAAGATCAGGAAATGGAGTATTGATACCTGCTGATACAAATCTCAATGTTAAAATATTAAATTTAAAACGGTAAAACTTTATTTTTAATTCTTACCGTTTTTACCTCTTACAGAAATAAACATGATGGCCATAAGCAAGGATGTATGATTTTCCTATTAAAGTCCTAATTAGGAAAAAAATACACCCCAGGATAGTATGGTAGAAATATTAGGCCTCATAGGATTCATTTAACTTCTTGATTTTCTTTATTTTGACATCAAATTGCAGTTAGTTGTCACTGTAAGTGTCTGCATAGGACTGGTATAAAAGCCAATTTCATTTAGTGATTGAGAGATATTCCCTTTTTAATTGAATTTATGACTAAGGTTGAATCTATAGCCCCAAGATAGCATGAGAAGTAGCAGGAACTTTCGCTAACTTTGTCATTTTCATCTATATAATGCTTCCTGGTCAGTGGGGGTGGTGGTGGGGGATAGGGAGTCGGGGGTGCAGGGTGGGGCGGGGGAAAATCAGGGGCACCCAACAGGTGTTAGTCATTTAATCACATATAGGTAAGCCAGACCACTGGGGGCCTGTAGTTTTTCCATATTTGAAAGCTGCATCATTCATATTTTTCTTTTCTTCCTACTCCCCAGGATGATTTATTAGATAACTTCTTATAACTTTATATTTCTTTAATTTCAATTATTTTGTCAGAGTCTGCACTTTAAATTGTTGCATTTAAAAAACTGAATGTCTTAGTCATCTGCAATACCCAGTGCTGTTGAGTCAATTCTGACGCATAGCGACTAAGGCGTGTTTGTTTCCTGAAACCAGCCGGAAACAAACATGCCTTAGTCATCTAGTGCTGCTGTAACAGAAATACCACAAGTGGATGGCTCTAGCAAACACAAGTTAACTCTCTCATAGTCTAGAAGGCTAGCAGTCCAAATTCAGGGTGCCAACTCCAGGGGAAGGCTTTCTCTCTCTGTCCGCTCTGGAGGAAGGTCCTTCTCATCAACCTTCCCCGATCAAGATGTTTCTCAGAACAGGGACCCCAAGTCCAAAGGACACACTATTTTCCTGGCTTTTGTTTCTTGGTGCTATGAGGTTCCCCTGTCTCTCTGCTTGCTTTTATATCTTCTCTCTTTTACATCTCAAAAGAGATTGATTTAAAATAACTGCCACTAATCCTACCTTATTAACATCACAGGGGTAAGATTTACAATGCATAGGAGAATCACATCAGATGACAAAATGGTGGACAATCACACAATACTGGGAATCGTGGCCTAGCCAAGTTGACACACATTTTGGGAGGACACGATTCAATTCATAACACTGAAATTCAAGTATTTTCTTTGTAAAATCTTCCACAGTTACATGTTGTCACTGGGTGCCATCAAGTCAATTCAGACTCATGGTGACACTGTGTGACAGAGTAAAACTACCCCATAGAGGGTTCCCTAGGTATAATCTTTACAGGAGGAGATTGCCAGGTCTTTTCTCCTGGGAGCAGCTGGATGGATTGGAATGACTAAGGTTTCGGTTAGTACCCCAGCCCTTAACCTTTGCACCACCAGGGCTCCTTCTCATCAAACTACATGAGCTCACAGTTTCCATTTGGAGATTTTACCAATTCTCATTCATTCTCTGACTTAGAGGAATAATTACCCCACACCTGGACTTACAAGGTTTTCATGGCCCTCCCTGAAATTGTGGCCCCATGTCTGCCAGGAGACCCTGTAGCCACAATTTCCTCCTTTGCCCACCAACCTCTGCTTCTTGCTCTTTTCCTGCCTGCTCTGCCTTGTTACCCAAACATTTGGTCCCCAGAGTGACACTAAAAGGGTGAGTTGTTATTGTTGGTGGTGGTTGGTTGGTGGTGCTTGTTGTAATTGCTGGTTGGTAGTTGTTGGTTATATATGGTTGCTGGTGGTGGTGGTAGTGGTGGTTGGTTGCTGGTTGTGGTGGTAGTGGGGTTGGTGGTGGTAGTTGGTTGTTCTTGTTGATGGTGGGAGGTGTTGGTTGCTACGTGCTGTCAAGTTGATGTCTACCCATAGTGATCCCATGTGACAGAGCAGAACTTCCCCATAGTGTTTTCCTGGCTATAATCTTTATGGGAGCAGATTGCCAGGTCTTTATCCTATGGAGCTTCTGGGTGGATCCGAACCAAAGACCTTTCAGTTAGCAGCCCAGGCACTTAACCGTTGGGCCACCAGGGCTCCTGAAAGTGTGAGAAGAAAGGCTGAATGGGGCCAGAACCCAAGCTTTCACTTCAAGTGCATCAAATTGCAGCAAACACAGACACACATGGCTATGGCTTGAAGCCATAAGGTCCTTTTTCCAAGAAGTCTGAGGAGGGCGTGTTACCATGGATCATGCTATCCTGCAATGCAGCTACTACTGTGATCGACCCCGCTCCCTCATTACTAGGGAACTTTGCCACAAGACACCCGGGAATACCCCAGGAGGCAGGTTGATTAGGTCCTAACCAGCTGCCCCTACAACTACTTGCTTGAGCAGGAGCGAAGCTTGTCGGCAGAGTTGAGCTGACTAATGTATAAAACATCTCTTCCCATCTTCCTCTCCAATCAGTTTTTCCACAAGGACAAAGCCTCAACTTTGAAAATCAGAATCTGACTAGGTAGTATCGGCTATATTTTGGACTCTCTGGGTGGAGCAAACGGTTAATGTGCTCAGCTGCTAACCCGAAGGTTGGTGGTTCAAGTCCAGTTAGAGGCACCTCTGAAGATGGCCCAGGTGATCTACTTCCAAAAATTCAGCCACTGAAAATCCTATGGCACACAGTTCTACCCTGACAAACATGGGCTCGCGATAAGGTGGAGTCAACTCTATGGCAATGTTTTGTTTTGTTTTGTTTTAAATAGCTGTATGCAAATAGAAGATGCATGAAATGAAATGATGAACGTGTTCTTCCGTAACATCTAAGAGGCTAATACTTTGACGAACTCTCCCATGTGCTTGATTTTGAACAGATGATTTGCTTTGCCAAGCAGACGGCTTTTGATGTTTGTACTCACTTTGTAATTCCAAACCGGTTGACTTGATTTGGAAATCTCTGGCATTGAAACAGCGTGAGTCGTGGCACCTGAAAGAGTATTCTGGAATCTTCCTCAGTCCATTTCACTCAAGAAAAGCATGTATAATAACTCTTCTCATTAGGCACTTGAGCATGTTTGCTAAAGCTCTAAAAATGTCTTTTGAAAATATCTCATTCAGTTTCTATTAAGAGTCCCCTGTTTAATTTAAAGAAATAATAATTTTTTTAGCCTATCCATAGTCAGTGGTTCGATTCCACCAGCCACTCTGCGGGAGAAAGATGCGGCAGTGTTCTTCTGTAAGGACTTACAGCCTTGACAACAACAGTTACATAGACCAATGGAACAGAATTGAGAATCCTGACATAAATCCATCCACATATGAGCAGTCGATATTTGACAAAGGCCCCAAAACAGTTAAACGGGGAAAAGACTGTCTTTTTAACAAATGGTGCTGGCATAACTGGATATCCATCTGTAAAAAAATGAAACAAGACCCATACCTCACTCCATGCATAAAAACAAGCTCAAAATGGATCAAAGACCTAAATATAAAATCTAAAATGATAAAGATCATGGAAGAAAAAATAGGGACAACGTTAGGAGCCCTAATACATGGCATAAACAGTATAGAAAACATTATAAAGAACGCAGAAGAAAAACTAGATAACTGGGAGCTCCTAAAAATCAAACACCTATGCTCATCCAAAGACTTCACCAAAAGAGTAAAAAGGCTACCTACAGATTGGGAAAAAGTTTTTAGCTATGACATTTCCAATCAGCATCTCATCTCTAAAATCTACACGATACTGCAAAAACTCAACTGCAAAAAGACAAATAACCCAATTAAAAAATGGGCAAAAGGTATGAACAGACACTTCACTAAAGAGGACATTCAGGTAGCTAACAGATACATGAGGAAATGCTCACAATCATTAGCCATTACAGAAATGCAAATCAAAACTACAGTGAGATTTTGTCTCACTCCAACAAGGCTGGCATTAATCCAAAAAACACATAAATGTTGGGGAGGCTGTGGAGAGACTGGAATACTTATACGCTGCTGGTGGGAACATAAAATGGTACAGCCACTTTGGAAATCAATTTGGCACTTCCTTAAAAAGCTAGAAATAGAACTACCATAGGATCCAGCAATCTCACTCCTTGGAATATATCCTAGAGAAATAAGAGCCTTTACACGAACAGATATATGCACACCCATGTTTATTGCAGCACTGTTTACAAAAGCAAAAAGATGGAAGCAACCAAGGTACCCATCGACAGATTAATGGATAAATAAATTACTGGAATATTACGCATCAATAAAGAAAAGTAATGAAATCTATGAAACATTTCATAACATGGAGGAATCTGGAAGGCATTACGCTGAGTGAAACTAGTCAGTTGCAAAAGGACAAATATTGTATAAGACCACTATTATAAGAACTCAAGAAATAGTTTAAACAGAGAAGAAAATATTCTTTGATGGTTACGAGATGGGGGAGGAGGGAGAGAGGGGTATTCACTAATTAGACAGTATATAAGAACTACTTTAGGTGACGGGAAAGACAATACACAACACAGGCGAGGTCAGCACAACTGGACTAAACCAAAAGCAGTTTCCTGTATAAACTGAATGCTTTGAAGGCCAGCGTAGCAGGGGCAGGGGTTTGGGGACCATGATTTCAGGGAATATCTAAGTCAATTGGCATAATAAAATCTATTAAGAAAACATTCTGCATCCCACCTTGGAAAGAGGCATCTGGGGTCTTAAATGCTGGCAAGCAGCCATCTAAGATGCATCATTTGGTCTCAACCCACCTGGATCAAAGGGGAATGAAGAACACCAAGGACACAAGGTAATTATGAGCCCAAGAGGCAGAAAGGGCCACACAAACCAGAAACTACCTCAGCCTGAGACCGAAGAGCTAGATGGCGCCTGGCTACAACCGATGACTGCCCTGACAGGGAACCCAACAGAGAACCCCTGAGGGGGCAGGAGAGTAGTGGGATGCAGACCTCAAATTCTCGTAAAAAGACCAGACTTAGTGGTCTGACTGGGGCTGGAAGGACCCCGGTGGTCACGGCCCCCAGACCTTCTGTTCCCCCAGGACAGGAACCATTCCCGAAGCCAACTCTTCAAACAGGGATTGGACTGAACAATGGGTTGGAGAAGGATGCTGGTGAGGAGTGAGCTTCTTGAATCAGGTGGACACTTGAGACTATACTGGCATCTCCTGCCTGGAGGGGAGATGAGAGGGTGGAGGGGGTTAGAAGCGGGTGAAATGGACAGAAAAAGAGAGAGCGGAGGGGGAGAGCGGGCTGTCTCATTAGGGGGAGAGTAATTGGGAGTGTGTAGCAAGTGGGTTTTTGTGTGAGAGACTGACTTGATTTGTAAACTTTCACTTAAAGCACAATAAAAATTAAAAAAAAAAAAAAAATATTTACAGCCTTGGAAACTCTATGGGGGCAGCTCTACTCTGTCCTATAGGATCATTATGAGTCAGAATCGACTATATGGCACCTAACAACAACATCTGAACGTTTGAACACAACAGCTGCTCTGTGGGAGAATGGTGTGGCAGCCTGCTTCCATAAAGATGTACACCCTTGGAAACCCTATGGGGCAGTTCTACTCTGTCCTATAGGGTTACTGTGAGTTAAAACCAACTATATGGCACCTAACAGCAAGAACATCTGAACGTTTGAACACAACAGCTGCTCCATGGGAGAAAGACACAGCAGTCTGCTTCCATAAAGATGTATACCCTTGGAAACCCTATGGGGCAGTTCTACTCTGTCCTATAGGGTCATTGTGAGTCAGAAATGACTCAGTAGCAAAGGGTTTGTTTGTTTGGTATCCATGGTTGAGCCAAATATAGATTTAAAAACATTACTGCAAGTTATATTTTACTGTCATTCAACTCTAACAGAATTTGAGGAAATTTTTGTGTACTTAGAGAAAACTACAGTTACTGAAATCTAAGGGGCGCTGGTAGCTCAGGGGTTAAGAGCTCAGCTGCTAACCAAAAGGTTGGCAGTTCACATCTACCAGTTGCTCCTTGGAAACTCTATGGGGCAGTTCTACCCTGTCCTACAGGGTCCCTATGAGTCAGAATTGACTCAACGGCAATGGGTTTTTGGTTTTTTTATGGGACTCTTAGATTCAGTTGTTGTAAACATAACAGGGAAATGTATGAATTGAAATTCCGACTGAGGTTGAAAACCCTGTCCATCAACATCAAATATTTGGGGATGCCAAACTTTCTGTGGGACTATAGGTATTTAAGAATAAAAATGGGACTGCAACTTGGGAACTGATACTAGAGGCAGGACTCATTACATTTCAGCTTCTGTGAGCTCTGCTGTTTAATGAGTAGCTAACAGCCCAGACTCTCTGCCAGGTGTATCTGGTTGGCGTGGGCTGAAATGGATCACAGGTAAAGAACCACTATGTTTGGAGAGCTCCAGATCTCCTTTGATCACCATGCAGCTAGTATTAAAGCCAATTTTACAAATACCAGGCAAAGACACCACAAGCCTTTCTGAGCATGGTTCAATCACCCAGAAAACCAAATTATCAAGGCCTATATGTCTTATAAGGAGCCTTGGTGGCGCAGTGGTTAAGAGCTCAGCTGCTAACTAAAAGGTTGGGGTTGGAACCCACCAGCCATGATGTGGCCATCTGCTTCCGTAAAGATTACAGCCTTGGAAACCCTAAGGGGCAGTTCTACTCTGTCACATGGGCTTATTACCAGTCAGAATCAACTCAATGGTAATGGGTTTGAGTTTTTGATACATCGTTTAAATGCAAAGGGAAATTTCATTTTTTTCAAACAGGTTATTACCACTGAAAGAATAAGGCTCCCTGCAGCACAGGCTCAAAGAGTTCTTTGTCGATTCATATAAGTAAAGAGTTAATTATAGAATTCTACACATATAGGTTTAACCGGCTGCCATCGAATGGACTCTGACTCATGGCGCCTGCGTTTGTGCCAGAATAGAACTGTGCTCCACAGGGCTCTCAATGGCTGCTTTTTCAGACAAGGATTGCCAGGCCTTTCTTCTGAGGTACCTCCAGATGAACTTGACCCCCAACCTTTTCGTTTAGCAACAGCCAAGTGTGTTAACCATCTGTGCTACCCAGGGGGTCCCTGTACAGGTTTACACCAACTTAAAGATGAAATTAGGAAACACAGCAAATGTTCTAAGATGCAACATTTTGTTACAGCCCATGGAATCAGTCTGCATTTATCAACAGCTGTTCTTATTCTCACATTTACTTTGTTTACAATTTTACAAAAATCTGTGAAACGGGAAACACTTTCAAAATTCAACTAGGTAGACATCATTCACCTGGTAAATCCCCATTGTGGGTTTTTTGTCCCTTACAATAGAAACCACTTCTTCCCCCTTGAAAATAAATAATTTGAGAGAATATCCGCTTGTTCTTCAGAATATTTTAAAAAGAAAGAACACCCAGAATAATTTTCCATTTAGAGACTCAGATGCTATCGTTTGCTGCTGTCGAGTCAGCCCACGACTCATGGTGACTCCGTGCACGGCAGAACCAAACAGAGCCTGGTCCTGTGCCATTCCCATGATGAGCTGCAGATCAGACCATTGTGCTCCACTGGGTTTTCACTGGCTGATTTTTGGAAGCAGATTGCCAGGCCTTTCTTCCTAGTCCCTCTTACCCTGAAACTCTGCTCAAGCCTGTTTAGCATCCTAGCAACACTGAAGCCTCTGCTGGCAGGTGGGTGCTGACTGTCCATGAGGTGCACTGGCCGGGAATTGATCTCGGGGCTCCCGCATGGAAAAGACTGAAGCTGTCAAGGATTCTATTTCACCCGGATCCACGATCAATGCCCGTGGGAGCAGTGATCAGGAAATCAAATGATGGGTTGCACTGGGCAAGTCTGCTGCAAAACACTCTTTACAAAGATTGAGAAGATGTCACTTTTCGATCTAAGCTGTGCCTGACCTGAGCCACGATATTTTCAATCACCTCATATGCATGCAAAAGCTGGATGATGAATAAGGAAGACCAAAGGAGAACTGACACCTTTAAATTATGGTGTTGGCAAGGAATATTGAACATACCATGGACTGCCAGAAGAACGAAAAAATCAGTCTTGGAGGAAGTACAGCCAGAACGCTCCTCAGAAGCAAGGATGACGAGACTGCATCTCACATACTTTGGACATGTTATCAGGAGGGACAAGTCCCTGGAGAAGGACATTGTGCTCACTAAAATACAGGGTCAGTGGAAAAGAGGAAGACCCTCAATGAGATGGATTGACACAGTGGCTACAACAATGGGCTCAAGCATACCAACAGTTGTGAGGATGGTGCAAGACTAGACAATGTTTCCTTCTGTTATACACATGGTTGCTATGGAGGTTCCTTAGCTCAACTGGAAGTCAGGACCGTGTAGTTGACACAGAGGTGCCAGTCCTTGCTGAGGACCTCTAAGAATTCTGTGTAAGAAATTCCGTGTAAGTTATGGTCCTTGTCCTTGGACAGAATAGCCCCAGTGCTGAAACCAGGCTTTACTTTCAGGACATCAGCCAGCAGCAGAGAAGGGTTAGAATCAAAAGTGCAGAGTGGCCACCTAGACGTGGAAAATAGGGAAAGTGTGGGACGAGAAAAACTTCCTGGGACGATAACAAACTTTCGATGTGAAGTAAAAAATGGAAAGAAAAGGACTGTGGTTGAGTGATGGCCAAAAAATAAACAAAAAACCACAGAGACTAACAGACTATTGACAGGACAGGACAGAGAGAGGAACTTCCAGCAGGAAATAGCAGAACGAGGTACACAGAATTATACATAGGAGTCCTGGAGAAAAGGCAGGACAAAAGCAAAAAGCACTAATGAGAAAAAGGCTGAGTGGGAAGAGGGGGAAGAGGTGCCCCAAGGTATGACATGGGAAATACGGAGGGGTTAAATGAGAGAGGTGGGAGAAAGAGGCAAGCATGTGTGTGTGTGTGCGCTCACGTGTGTGCATGCCTGTGTGCGTGTGAGAAGCACTGGCTATATCAGGCTGGTGGTGAGGGAAGGGAACAGAATGGACAAGTGAATGGAAGGCCCCAGTTGCTGAGAAAACAGAATGAGCAGTTCTAGAAAGCTAAGTGCTCAAGACAGTCAACACTGATCTAAATCCTCGGGGAATCTGATAGGTCATCAACAACATAAACCACACTCAACGGGGACGGCTTCCCTGGAGCCCAGAGAATCAAATCGCTTGTGTTCACACCCACTGCTTCTTGGTTGTATGGATCAGCCGATGCCCACCTCAGACATGCTTGCTGGTTCCTGAAAACTGCGGAAGCCTCACGGGCTTTGTAGCATTGTTGGACCCAACTTCCTTTTATGCTCAAGGACTTCTGTTTTAGCTGGTTTGCCTTGCTGAGAGGCTTGGATTGTTGAATTGTTTTCCCTCTTGTTCTGATACTGTTTTGGGGCTCTACACAGAGTGGTGCTTGTGTACATTGTTTAATAAAATTTTTATAGAACTATAGGATGGAGAAAGGGCCCTGGTGGTGCAATGGTTAAGCACTCAGCTGCTAACCGCAAGATCGGCGGTTCAAACCCACCAGCTGCTCCATAGGGGAAAGATGTGGCAGTCTGCTTCCGTAAAGATTCTCAGCCTTGAAAACCCTACGGGACACTTCTACTCTGCCCTATAGGGTCACTATGAGTCAGAATCGACTCGACGGCAGTGGGTTTGGTTTGGACTTTAAAGGATGGGGAACCTTTTAAGAGTCCTTTGTTACAATGTGGAATGTAGTTTTGTTGTAATTATTTTATTTTCCTGTAGAGATGGTAATTTGTAGATGGGTCCCTCGTACTTCCAACCTCAAAGTGTCATTCTTCCAACAAACATGTTTGTACTGTAGGAATTTGGGGGGAACCTAAATAAATGAAAAAGCGATTTTGCCGTGTTTTGCAGAGGCTTGCAATGGAGCAGGAGCAGTAAAACACCTTCTTAAATAACCCTGGGTAAGAAAAGGCCTAGTAGGAATGAACCAAAAGACAAGCCAGTGCCGGCCGTTACTAAGCCTGTGGAGCAGAACAGGCTGAGTGGCTCAAGTGCAGGTGGGGAGTGTGATCCTGAGCCCCCCGCACAGTGCACCGTAATCATGCGTGTCAGGGATTCAGGCTCTTCACAGTCTGTGTGGCTTACCAACAGCAGGGCCAGGGTATTTCTTACAATGTCATTTCCTACACAGCATCTCACATCATTGTGTGGTGTCCCTGGGTGTCACAACTCACTAAGCACGCAGCTACTAGCCTACAGGTGGGTTGTTTGAGCCCGCCCAGAGGCACCTGGCTATCTCCTTCCGAAAGGTCTTAAGAACCCAGTGGATGGAACATAGTTCTATTCTGACACAGGTGGGGTCGCCATGGGTTGGAGTTGATTCAACGGCAACTGTGATGGTGGTGTGTGGAATTAATGCTGATTATGACATCAGTATTGGTTACCTATACTGCGTAACAAATTAACATAATCTTAGCAGGTGAAATCAATACCATTTGTTAGTCCACTATTTCTCTAGCTTAGAACTCCATGCATAGGTTAGCTGGGTCCTCTGCTGAGGGAGGGTCTCATCAGGCTGAAATCAAGGTGTCAGCTGGGCTGTGTTCTCATCTGAAGACTCTGTTGTGGTTGCTAGTTGCTGTCCAGCCGGCTCTGACTCACGGCGACCCCATTATTAGAGTAGAACTGCCCCCTAGGGCTTCCTAGTGTCAGTTTGTCATACTGTAGGAGCTCCTGTGTTGCTGTGATACTGGAAGCTATGTCCCTGGTATTCAGATACCAGCAGGGTCACCCACGGCAGACAGGTTTCAGCCAAGCTTCCAGACTAAGACATACTAGGAAGAAGGATCCAGTGGTCTACTTCGGAAAGGAATTAGCCAGTGAAAACCTCATGGACAGCAGCAGAACACTGTCCAGTATAGTGCTGGAAGATGAGCCCCTCAGGTTGGAGTACGGCACGAGGCCGGGCAGTGTTCCATTCTGTTGTGCACAGGGTTGCTGAGTCAGGATCAACTCAACAGTACCAAACAACAACAACAATAACCTGCATGGAAGCCAATCTCCAGGCCTTTCTTCCATGGCACTGCTGGGTGGGCTGGAACCGCCAACCTTTTGGTTAGCAGCCAGAGCTTAACCGTTTGTGCCACGAGGGCTGAAGCTCTACTGGCGGAGAACCCATCTCCCAGCTCACGTGGAGGAGGCACTTCTGCCTGGTCCAGGGAGGGAATGGCTCATGCAGGACAAAGCATTTGAGCAGGCCATAAAGAAGGGTTACGTTAGGCAGAGGTGGCGGGGATGACCTGCACCTGGAAGGAGAGCCCGTATCAATATTCTGAAGGGAGATACTGCAATGTGTAAGCCTGGTCAACTGGGGACTCCAGGTGATAAAAAGCCATGGCTGGAAGGTTGCATAGGGCAGTACCTTGTCCTCAAAGACTGGCTGACCCATCAGACTTTATTAGGGAAATAAGGATGACATGCCGCAGGCTCAAAGACACAACTGAAGAATCAAGTACACAGTCCCAATGTTCTTTGTTGCTGGGCTGTTCTTTGCATCTCATAGTCCTTCCATAGAGAGATCTAAGGCTTTAGGATTCATTAATATCACCGTTTTCACCAGGTTTTTGAAGATGAGCCCTTTTATCATCAATTCCTTTGGTTTGAGACAATATAATGATGACAAACCCCATTGTCTGGAAGAGGCAAAGTTGTCAGTTTACAGGTGGCTGAAAAGTATTAAGGGTTTACTGGCTTCACTGAGATTAATGACATAGATGTTTTCCACTGTTATGTTTCAAAAATATAAAAGCTGTTACTGAATAAAAGAAAACAAACTTTGTTTTCAGTGTGAGGAGAACAACAGGGCAGCCAACAAACCAAAGCCATTGCTGCTGACTCTATCCCGACTCATGACAACCCCTGTGACAGGGCAGAACTGCTCCCTGGGGTTTTTCTTGGCTGGAATCTTTATGGAAGCAGGTCACCAGGCCCTTCTTCCACAGTGCTGCCGGGGGTGGGGGGGTCCAAACCACCAACCTTTAGGTTGGTAGTTGAGCACAAACCATTCGCATCACCGGTGGACCTAACAGCGGAGCAGAGTTACCCACGCTGGGTGGGCTGGGATGCAGAAGGCCTGGCTCTAGACCAGGTGTGCACTGAGGACAGGTGGCATTCACCTGTGCAAGCTGCACTCCCCTCACCTGTGAACTGGTGATAAGGATACCACTCTGCCTTCCAGATCACAAAGCGATCTGAAAACTTCCGTCAAATTACCAAGCATAATGCACAATTAAGTTAAAACTGCTACTCTCTGGGATGTAGTGATCTTTTTGATATCTGTGTATTTTTTTCATCTTTCTTTTTTTATGGGGAAACCCTGGTGGCATAGTGGTTAGGTGGTACAGTTGCTAACCAAAAGGTCCACAGTTTGAATCCACCAGGCGCTCCTTGGAAACTCTATGGGGCATTTTTTTTTTGGTGTGAGTTGACAAGCATGTTTCATATAACTTTATCAAACATTCATTCCTAAGTGGCAAAAACAAACAAACAAACAAACAAGCCAAACCCGACGCCATCAAGTCGATTCCAACTCATAGCGACCCTATAGGTCAGAGTAGAACTGCCCCGTAGGGTTTCCAAGGAGCACCTGGCAGACTTGAACTACTGCCATTTTGGTCAGCAGCTACAGCACTCAACCACTACGCCACCAGGGTTTCCAGATACTTCAGGGGCTGCCTTTCCCATCACTTTGTTTGTGCAGAGCCTTTAATTTCAAATATTCTCTGTACACCTTCTTGCACACCACAATGCTGAGAGTTACACTGCGTCGATCCATCTCTTTTTCGCTGTCTCTCAACCTTACGAAGCATAATGTCCTTCTCCAGGGACTGATCCCTCTTGACAACATGTCCAAAGTGTTTGAGAAGCAGTCTTGCCATCCTCGCTTCTAAGGAGCATTCTGACTGTACTTCTTCCAAGACAAATGTGTTTGTTCTTTTGACAGTCCACGGTATATTCAATATTCTTCTCCAACACCACAATTCAAAGGTGTCAATTCTTCTTCTGTCTTCCCTATTCATTGTCCAGCTTTCACATGCATATGAGGCCACTGAAAGCAAGTCAGGCACACCTTAGTGTTCACGGTGACATCTCTACTTGGAGCAAGGTGGACTTTTGCATTTCAGTTTGTCTGTGTTTCCTCAGGCTGCCATAGCAAAAAACCACAAATAGGTGGCTTGTAAGAACAAAGTCATTGTCTAACAGTTCTGGAGGTTAGGAGTCCAAAATCAGGGTGTCAACAGGGTCATGCTCTCTCTGAAGGCTCTAGGCTGTCTCTTCCAGCATCTGGTAGCCCCAGGCACTGCCTGGCTTTGCTTAGCTTGTAGTACACCATAGGCCAACTTCCCTCTGACTTCCCTCTGCATCTGTCTGTGTCTCTTCTCCTCTTTCATAAAGACACTACTCACAGGGGATTAGGACTCGCCCTGCTCCAATATGACCTCATATTTACTTAACTAATAACACCCACAAAGACCCTATTTCCCAACAGGGGCATATTCAGAGATACCTGGGGTTAAGGCTCCAACATATGGGGGCATGATTCCACCCATAAAAAAACACCCATAACACTATCTAAATTGCCTATAAGGCAGTGATAATTTTATGTAAATCTAAAAAAGTAATTAATAGTTTTTTTTAAATTATCTTTATCATACATTTGTATACAGCCACTAACTAACTCTACTGACTACATCTGAGCTGGCAGTAGTCATTCCACAAAAGCAGTGGTCAAATTCCACAAAATTTTATGTATAAGCACGAGCGTTCCACGGCTTTGTGGAAAAATACGTGATTTCTAGTCAAGGTTGAATTTCACTTGCACTTTCATAAATAAATTATGCCTGTCATTTCCATTAGACACAGCTCTTACCCTAAATCATTACAGAACATCTCTGAGAATCTCGGGACAGCTTCTATGTTCCACTGCAGTTATGCATATAACTCACCAAGGTGTTAGAAAGATTGATCAATAAAGCTTATGAAATGTTTCAGCATTTAGAAATATAAAAATGCTTAGAGCAAAAATTCCTACGGAAACAACAGACACTGAGATGAATATAACGCTTACTCAGGTTCACTCCTGGTTTAAAGAATTCCCTTAAAGACAAAAAAAATAATAATAATTTTAGGATTTCTTTAAACCATAATAAAGGCATCGCTCTAATATTCTCTGTGATGTGACGTAATTGAGAATACGAAGTGAGATACAAGTGTTTCTACACCTCAGAGAAACAGTTAGAAGGTCTCTTTGTTGTTGGTTGCTGTCAAGTTGATTCTGACTCATGGCGACCCCAGGTGCAAAGAGTAAAACCTTGTTCCCTAGGGGTTTTCAAGGCTGTGACCTTTTAGAAGCAGATCGACAGGCCTTACTTCCGAGGCACCTCTGGGTGGTTTCGAACTACCAACCTGATGGTTAGTAGATCAGCATTTAACCATTTGCGCCACCAGGGACACCCAGAAGGTCTTCCAGACCTGATAAATGAAGCATCTGAGAAGTTGAACTCATCCTGATGGTAGAGCGTAGGGCCAGCTCTAGGGGAATGACCAGATGTGAACACGGAGAGCTTTGATGCCTGTTTGACGTGACATAAAACCAAAAAACCAAACTAGCTGCTGTGGAGTTGATTTTGACTCCTAGCGATCCTACAGAGTAGAACTGCCCTACAGGGTTTCCAAGGAGCACCTGGTGGGTCTGAACTGCCGACCTTGACATCGTGTAGAGTACATTAAATACAAGGTTCATGCCATGAACACCATTATCTTGGTCAAGTAACAACCGATGGCTGTCTGTGGCCTATGCATGGTGCTCCTCACATTTCAGGCCAGGGATCCTTCTGTTCCTGTTTCCCAGAAAACTGTGTGCTACCAAGATGGTGGCAACGGGATTTCTGGAGGGTGGAACAGGAGTGTGGAGTGTGGAAAAGCACGGAAATTTTGGCTGGTCAGAACTCTGATTTCTGCCTGTATGCAAGGGTATGGTAGGTATACTGGCCAGCTATACACCCTCTTCATTGAAAATATCTGCAAAGCTTGCCCAAGGAGAAGGGGCAGAAAGAAGTACTAAATTAGTTTGCTCCTTTAAAAAAAAAAAAAAATTGTGGTAAAATATATACACATAACACAACACTTATGATTTGTTTTTTATGTGCACAATTCATTAACGTTGTCTACATTAGTCATGTTAGGCCACCATGACCCGTATCCGTTGCCAAATTTGCCATAACCATTTACAGAAACGCACTGCTTCCAAAACCATGGCACCTCTTTCCCCCATCTCCTGCCCCTGATAACTACTAAGTTTGGTCTGTATGCATTTGCCTACTTCGGAGATATCATATAAGTGGGATTATGCAATATTTGTTCTTTTGTGAAATCTGTCAACAGACGAATGGATAAGCTATATGTGTTATATCAATATATGTGTTATAAAGAGAAATTAAAGGAGCCTGGGTAACACAATGTTTAAGCACTTGGCTACTAACCCAATGGTTGATGGTTCGAACCCACCCCACTGCTCTGTAGGAGAAAGCCCTGGCTATTTTCTCCCATAAAGATTTTAGCCTAGAAAATCTTATGGGGGCAGCTTCACTCTGTAACAGATGGGGCCTCCATGAGCCAGAACTGACTTGACGGGACCTAACAACAACAGCAAAAAGAGAAATGAAGTCCTGACACATGCCACGACATGGATGAGCCTTGAAAGCATTATGCACAGTGAAGTAAGTCGTTCCTTTGCCTTGAGCATACCAATCAAAAAATATAAAAATCTTATAATAATATTCAATATCTTAATATTGGAGTTTTCCATTTAAATTGCAACTTTTTTTGATGACTCACAGCCTATTTAAAGTTTTTGAATAGTTTTGAAGGGGGTAGAATTTTGCTTAAGACTCTGAAGCCCTGAACTTTCAACCAAGAGCCACAAACGAATGAAGATCTGAAGCTTACAAATGATTAAGGGACCCACTCTGGATGGGAGGGAATCACAGCAGTGGGATGCCTCACAAAAGACGGCCTTCAGGATGGGAAACGGAAATGCGCTAATGGAAAACACTTGACTCTCAGGTTTAAACTGTAGCCTCGGACACTGGGTCAAAACTATTGACCTGGACATGTGGAACAGAGATCGGTTACACTGATTGAACGAGGCAGTGTGAAAAGGTTCCCGGTTTTCAACATGACTGATATCCTGATCAATTACAATCCAGGCCGCTTGATGAGCGAAGGGCTCCAAGTCTGGGAAATCTGGTGGAATCTAAAACCAAACCTATCAATTTGGATCTGTCTTCTCGAATCATTGTTGGTTTCCAGTATGTATTCAAACGAAGGATGTGTTTGACAATGTATGATTTTCACAATACTTATGTTTCTTTATTTGTCAGGCTTGGCGCTTATTTTCACCCTGAACTTACAACGTATCAAATTCAAATCAAAACCCAATAAACTGCATGTTAAAAGCCCTCAATTACACACAAACGCACAGTCACACATACACACACAATCAGGCTTCCGCACTCCCCCAACACACGCCCACACATGCACGCACACACACATAGAAACTACAATGGGATGCTGTTATGGATTGAATTGTGCCCCCTTCCCCCGCAAAATATGTGTTTTAAATTCTAACCTCTATGCCTGTGGTTATAATCCCACTGGGAAGTGGGTTGTCTTTGCTACATTAATGAGGCAGGATTAGTGTAAGGTGTGTCTGAGTCAATCTCTTACAAAACATAAAAAGAGCAGATTAGGACAAGCAAGCAAGCAGAGATGCGGGTAGATGGGTGCCTAGCCACCTGGAGGTCTCCAGGGAACAAGGAAACAGAAGCTGAAGAGGCAAGAACCTTCCCTTAGAGCCGACAGAGACAGAAAGCCTTCCCCTAGAGCTGGCACCCTGAATTCGGACTTCTAGCCTCCTGAACTGTGAGCGAATAAATTTCTGTTCGCTAAAACCATCCACTTGTTCCACGTGTCATAGCGGCACTAGAAAACTCAGACAGATGCATCAAAAAATCATTCGATTTCTTAAGAATAGGGCTAGAATATATCATTGGTTTTGCTGGATTTAACAAAAGACAAAGTTATGAAATTTGATCATTATATTTAAATTTAAAAAATTTAAAAATCAGTATTTTCTTAATTATGACTCATGTTTTCCTCAGGCTATCTGAATGCATAAATATGAGGCCAATCATAAAAAAGGAAAGGTCATTCATTTATTCAGCAAAGATTTATTGATTCCCTTGCCACTGAGGATTAATGGGGTCTACTAAATCAATGCCCCTGGATGACGCCAACTGTTAACAACCTCAGCTGCTAATCAAAAGGTTGAAGGTTCAAGTCTACGCAGAAGCATCTCAAAGAAATGCCTGGCAATCTACTTCCGAAAATCAGTCGGTGAACACCCTATGGATCACAAGAGGTCTTCATGCTGTACTGGAAGACGAGACTCCCAGGTTGGAAGGCACTCAAAATACGACCGAGGAAGAGCTGCCTTCTCAAAGTAGAGTCGACCTTAATGATGTGGATGGAGTCAAGCTTTCGGGACCTTCATTTGCTGAGTTGGCAGGGCTCAAGGTGAGAAGAAGGAGCAGCGAACATCAATCCTGAGAGGTCCCACTAATCTCGCACCTTCCACGTGGCTATGTTCGAGTCACCTTCACTCCCCATTGTAGCCGATCCTGGAAGCAGGTCCTTAGTCAAGAAGAGACTGTGGGCATGTGGTGGGGGCTAGGGGGTTAACTTGGAAAAGCCCTGAGGGTCCACACTCCCCATGGCAGTGGAGGGAGGGAAGCGGCAATGGGCAGAGGCAACAGTGAGTGAGCAGCATGGTCCTGCAAAGCTGCCCCGAGTTGGAGCCAGGGGACAAGCTGCTGTGTTCCCACTCCATCCATCACTGAAAAGCGTGCCAGGTGGCTTGTTAAGGAGGCTGTCTTCAGGGAAGACAAGGTTCCCACCCAGAAGGCTGACAGCTGTCTGGAGAACAGGCAGCACCCCCAGTGGCTGGGGTATCTGAGCAGCACAACAAGGCCTCCACATCCACCCTGTGAAGTTCAATTTCATCCCCATTGCTCACATGAGAAAGTCCAGCAGTCCCCAAGGCAGTCTGTTAACTCAGCTATGGCCCTCACAAAGCCAGGTGTACCAAGTCTACCATATTGGTCTTCTGCCTTCCTGAGGCAGCTTCATAGATCATGGAGCCCTGGAGCTAAGCCCACTGGCCACCAGGAGCGTTGTATTGTGATCAAATACAAGAAAGACCTTTACCATGCCTCTTCTTAGAAACAAGACCCGGGTCCTGCAAACAGTTAACACAGCCAACTGACAAACTGGAGGTTCAAGTCCAACCAAAACTTTATCTTCTATCTTGTATCCACCCTCCATCCTCCATCTTGTACCTACTCTCCATCCTCCATCTTGTATCCATCCTCCATCTTCTGTCTTCCATCTTGTATACATCCCCCATCTTCTATCTGTCCTCCCTCTTGTATTCATCCTCCATCTTGTGTTCATCAAACAACCCCCATCGGGTATCGAACCTTCCTCTTGTATCTATCTTCCATTTTGTAACTGTCCTCCATCTTGTATCCATTCTCCATATTGTACCCATCCTCCATTTTGTATCTGTTCTCCATCTAGTATCCATCCTCAATTTTCTATCTGTCCTCCATCTAGTATCCATCCTCCACT
Organism: Elephas maximus indicus; assembly: GCF_024166365.1. NCBI lineage: Eukaryota > Metazoa > Chordata > Mammalia > Proboscidea > Elephantidae > Elephas > Elephas maximus. The sequence goes on from NC_064846.1 coordinate 173,002,508, forward strand.
TTGTATCTGTCCTCCATCTTGTGTCCATCCTGCATTTTGTATCTGTCCTCCATCTTGTGTCCATCCTCCGTTTTGTATCTATCCTCTATCTTGTATCCATCCTCCATTTTTGTATCCATCTTCATCTTGTATTCACCTTGCATCCAGTATTCATCCTCCTTCTTATCTCCACCCTCCATTTTGTCTCCACCCTCAATCTCACCAGGATGGAGAGATTCTACCCCACTACATAATCATGTTTGATCAATTTCAGAGTGCAGCAGCTGATAAAAATCTTCTATTTCTTCATCTTTGGCCCGAGTGGTTGGTGCGTAAATTTGAATAACAGTCGTATTAACTGGTCTTCCTTGTAGTCGTATGGCTATTATCCTATCACTGACAGCATTGTACTTCAGGATAGATCTTGAAACGTTCTTTTTGACGATGAATGCAACAACATTCCTCTTCGAGTTGTCATTCCCAGCATAGCAGATTATATGATTGTACGATTCAAAATGGCCAGTACCAGTCCACTTCAGTTCACTAATGCCTAAGATATCGATGTTTATGCATTCCATTTCATTATTGATGATTTGCAATTTTTCTAGATTCATCTTCGTATATTCCAGGTTCCGATTATTAACAGATGTTTGCAGCTGTTTCTTCTCGTTTTGAGTTGTGCCACATCGGCAAATGAAGGTCCCAAAAGCTTTACTCCATCCATGTCATTAAGGTTGACTCTACTTTGAGGAGGCAGCTCTTCCTCAGTCATCTTTTGAGTGCTTTCCAACCTGGGGGGCTCATCTTCCAGCACTATATCAGACAATGTTCCGCTGCTATTCATAAGGTTTTCACTGGCTAATGCTTTTCAGAAGTGGACTGCTGGGTCCTTCTTCCTAGACTGTCTTAGTCTGGAAGCTCAGCTGAAACCTGTGCTCCATGGGTGACCCTGCTGGTATCTGAATACTGGTGGCATAGCTTTCAGCATCACAGCAACACACAAGCCCCCACAGTACGACACACTGACAGACATGTGATTGAACATGCAATCAAGATGCATTGATAATTACTGGCGATTGGAACGCAAAAATTGGAAACAAAGAAGAAGGATCAGTAGTTGGAAAATATGACCTTGGTGATAGAAACAATGCTGGGAATCGAATGATAGAATTTTGCAAGACCAACGACTTCTTCATTGCAAATACCGACTTCTTCATTGCAAATACGGCGACTATACACATGGACCTCACCAGATGGAACACACAGAAATCAAATTGACTACATCTGTGGAAAGAGACGATGGAAAACCTCAATATCATCAGTCAGAACAAAGCCAGGGGCCGACTGTGGAACAGACCATCAATTGCTCATATGCAAGTTCAAGCTGAAACTGAAAAAAATCAGAGCAAATCCACGAGAGCCAAAATATGACCTTGAATATATCCCACCTGAATTTAGAGACCATCTCAAGAATAGATTTGATGCATTTTTCAGAGAGAACAAGGGGATACTGATTGGTTTAAAGTCAGGAAAGGTGTGCGTCAGGGTTGTATTCTTTCACCATAACTATTTAATCTGTATGCTGAACAAATAATATGAGAAGCTGGACTATATGAAGAATAACAGGGCATCAGGATTGGAGGAAGGCTCATTAACAACCTGCGTTATGCAGATGACACAACCTTGCTTGCTGAAAGTGAAGAGGACTTGAAGCACTTACTAATGAAGATCAAAGTCCATAGCCTTCAGTATGGATTACACCTCAACATAAAGAAAACAAAAATCCTCACAACTGGACCAATGAGTAACATCATGCAAAACGGGAGAAAAGATTGAAGTTGTCAAGGATTTCATTTTACTTGGATCCACAATCAACAGCCATGGAAGCAGCAGTCAAGAAATCAAAAGACGCATTGCATTGGGCAAATCTGCTGCAAGAGACCTCTTCAAAGTGTTGAAGAGCAAAGATGTCACCCTGAAGACTAAGGTGTGCCTGACCCAAGCCATGGTATTTTCAATCGCATCATATGCACGTGAAAGCTGGACAACGAATAAGGAAGACCTAAGAAGAGCTGACACCTTTGAATTGTGGTGTTGGCGAAGAATATTGAATATACCATGGACTGCCAAAAGAACGAACAAATCTGTCTTAGAAAAAGTACAACCAGAATGCTCCTGAGAGGCAAGGATGGCAAGACTGCGTCTTAAAAACTTTGGACATGTTGTCAGGAGGGATCAGTCCCTGGAGAAGGACATCATGCTTGGCAGAGTACAGGGTCAGTGGAAAAGAGGAAGACCCTCGACGAGGTGGATTGACACAGTGGCTGCCACAATGAGCTCAAGCATAACAACGATTTAAGGATGGTGCAGGACCGGGCAGTGTTTCGTTCTGTTGTGCATAGGGTCGCTATGAGTCGGGACCGACTTGACGGCACCTAACAACAACATAATCATGGGAGTCACGGTAGTGCAAACGGTTAAGGTGCTTGGCTGCTAACCAAATGACTGGAGGTCTGAGTCAATCCAGAAGCATCTCCGAAGAAAGGGCTGATGATCTATTTCTGAAAAACCAGCCATTGAAAGCCTTGGGGAGCACAGTTCTACTCTGACACATAGGGGTCCTCATGAATCAGAGGTGACCTGACGGCAACAGGTTTACTAAATTAGCAGCTTTCCTTTACCTGGAAGCAATTAAGAGACAGATAAAGAAGGCAGGCAGTTAGAAATCCAAATGTCCAATTTACCCTGATAAAAGTTGAACGACATAATTTAGAAGTGCAGAAAATGGACTTCCTCATAGTCAATTCCCAAAATAAGAGCTCAGGCTCGGGCACCCCTACAAGGGGTGACATTTGTGGTGTGCAAGAACAGAGCCAAATGCTTGCTTTCCTGGGGACAGGTTTTCTCCCAATAAGGATGGGAACTGAGGAAGGGAAAAAGCCAAGTTCCCTGTCCCAAACCTATCAAGCAAGCAAGTCAACCTTTTTGCGATGCTGTGTGCTGCAGAGACTGTATATAAATTCACCAGATACTGTTGTTACTGCCCTGCAGTGGGGAAAAGGAAGTGTCAGAGAGACAGGGCAACAGTCAGTCTGGCTTCTGCCTTACTGGAATGTACACCCCAGATCCATGGACCTAAATACACTAGGGAGTCAGACACATTCAGAGTTTAATTTTGGCACAAAGGATTTATCGCATGTAATGTGTGTGTGTGTTGCATAAGTGGATAAAGGATCCACACGATAGTATCACTTCTTTATATACTGATGAACAAGTATAAGAATATGACAACAATATTCACAATCTTGATATTGTCCTTTTTCTCCTAGCATGCATCACTTGAGACACTTGTCATCTAAAATTTGCAAGTTGGCAGAGGTGCCAACCCAGTCACTAGACCCCTTCCCTGTGAACATATTTGCCACTTTCCATTTACATCTGCCCCGTGAGCCCCTATTTCTCCAGGCTGCTGTGAGCCTGAGGGCTCTGCCCAGTGACAAGACCCTACCCTGAGTTGAGAGTCAGACTTTTGAATCTTTTGTTCCAGGAATGGAGGAAGAGTCATCAACAACCTGTGTTATGTAGATGACACAACCTTGCTTGCTGAAAGTGAAGAGGACTTGAAGCACTTACTAATGAAGATCAAAGACCACAGCCTTCTGTATGGATTACACCTCAACATAAAGAAAACAAAAATCCTCACAAATGGACCAATAACCAATGTCATGATAAATGGAGAAAATATTGGAGTTGTCAAGGATTTCCTTTTACTTGTATCCACAATCAGCACCCATGGAAGCAGCAGGCAAGAAATCAAAAGACGAGGCGGGGCCAAGATGGTGGTCTAGGTGGACGCTACCGCGGATCCCTCTTGCAACAAAGACTTGAAAAAACAAGTGAATCGATCACATACATAACAATCTACGAACTCTGAACAACAAACACAGACTTAGAGACGGAGAACGAACAAATACAGGCAGACAGCGATCGTTTTCACAACCAGGAGCCAGCGTACCAGGCAGGTGACCTTCGGAGCCCGATTTTGGGCAGAGCCCAGGGGGGCAGACGGCACAGACAAGGGGCCCAGCCCTACCCCCCGAACTCATCCGGGGAGAGAGCCTAGCCGGTTGGCGTGGGCGGCGTAGCGGCGCAGCCGGTGGGAGAAGCACCCAGGAGGCAGTGACTGATCTCGGAGCGGGGATAGCAGCGTCCCAGCTGGGGAGCCGTCCCGCCGGGAGTTTGGCGGGAAGCGGGCGTGGCGCAAGCGTGGGGATCAGCTATATTTCCCTAAAGCGACCCCGGGGACGGGCCCACCCGTTTGTGCGAGTGACGCCCACCTAGTTCGCGCCAGCGGTGCGGCACACCGGAGGGAGAAGTCCCCGGGAGGAAGTGACTGGTCTCGGAGCGGAGAGACCAGCGTCCCAGCCAGGGAGCCGTCACAAAGGGAGTTTGGCGGGAGTGGGCGGGGCGTGAGCGCGATCCCCTGAATAGACCCCGGGGGCAGGCCCTGCTGTTCGTGAGGGTGACGCCCACCCAGTTGGCGCGAACGGAGCGGCGCGCTGGAGGGAGAAGTCCCCGAGAGGAAGTGACAGGTCTTGGAGCGGGGAGAGCAGCATCCCAGCCGGGGAGCCGTCCCGCTGGGATTTTGGCGGACGCGGGCGGAGCGTGAACGGGGGGATCAGCTCTATATTCTGAGGTGCTACACTCCTAGCTCTCTGATCCCTCCGCCACCCTCCCCAGGCGGCTCCATTAACATCCGAATACCCTGAGCCAGAGGAAGAATTCAGATAGGGATCTGACTGCATTTTTTTTAGCTGATTACCTGGAAAAACTAGTTTCCCAGTGATGGCTCGGAGACAGCAGTCCATATCAAACCACATAAAGAAACAGACCATGACAGCTTCTCCAACCCCCCAAACAAAAGAATCAAAATCTTTCCCAAATGAAGATACAATCCTGGAATTATCAGATACAGAATATAAAAAACTAATTTACAGAATGCTTCAAGACATCACAAATGAAATTAGGATAAATGCAGAAAAAGCCAAGGAACACACTGATAAAACTGTTGAAGAATTCAAAAAGATTATTCAAGAACATAGTGGAAAAATTAATAAGTTGCAAGAACCCATAGAGAGACAGCATGTAGAAATCCAAAAGATTAACAATAAAATTACAGAATTAGACAACGCAATAGGAAGTCAGAGGAGCAGACTCAAGCAATTAGAATGTAGACTGGGACTTCTAGAGGACCAGGGAATCAGCACCAACATAGCTGAAAAAAAATCAGATAAAAGAATTAAAAAAAATGAAGAAACCCTAAGAATCATGTGGGACTCTATCAAGAAGGATAACTTGCGTGTGATTGGAGTCCTAGAACAGGGAGGGAGGACAGAAAACACAGAGAAAATAGTTGAAGAACTCCTGATGCAAAACTTCCCTGACATCATGAAAGATGAAAGTACATCCAACCAAGATGCTCATCGAACCCCATTTAAGATTGATCCAAAAAGAAAAACACCAAGACATATTATCATCAAACTTGCCAAAAACAAAGACAAACAGAAAATTTTAAAAGAAGCCAGGGAGAAAAGAAAGGTTTCCTTCAAGGGAGAATCAATAAGAATAAGTTCAGACTACTCAGCAGAAACCATGCAGGCAAGAAAGGAATGGGACGACGTATACAGAGCACTGAAGGAGAAAAACTGCCAACCAAGGATCATATATCCAGCAAAACTCTCTCTGAAATATGAAGGAGAAATTAAGATATTTACAGATAAACAAGTTTAGAGAATTTGCAAAAACTAAACCAAGACTGCAAGAAACGCTAAAGGAGATTGTTCGGCCTGATCACCAATAATATCAGGTACCAGCACAATACATGGTCACAAAACAGAACGTCCTGCTATCAACGCAACTCAAATAGGGAAAGCATAAAAACAAACAAATTAAGATTAATTAAAAAAAATAAATAAATAAACAAAATAATACACATAACAGGGAATCATGGAAATCAATAGATAAACGATCACAATAATCAAAAAGAGGGACTAAATATAGGAGGCATTGAACTGCCAGATGGAGAGTGATACAAGGTGATATAGAACGATACAAGTTAGGTTTTTACTTAGAAAAATAGGGGTAAATAATAAGGTAACCACAAAAAGGAATATCAATTCCATAACTCAAGAAAAAAGCCAAGAAAAACGTAACAACTCAACTAACATAAAGTTAAACATTATGAAAATGAGGATCTCACAATCTACCAAGAAAAACGTCTCAGCACAAAAAAGTATGTGGAAAAATAAAATGGCCAACAACTCACATGAAAAGGCATCAAAATGACAACACTAAACACTTATTTATCTATAATTACGCTGAATGTAAATGGACTAAATGCACCAATAAAGAGACAGAGAGTCACGAACTGGATAAAGAAACACGATCCATCTATATGCTGCCTACAAGAGACACACCTTAGACTTAGAGACACAAACAAACTAAAACTCAAAGGATGGAAAAAAATATATCAAGCAAACAATAAGCAAAAAAGAAGAGCAGTAGCAATATTAATTTCTGACAAAATAGACTTTAGACTTAAATCCGCCACAAAGGATAAAGAAAGACACTACATAATGATAAAAAGGACAATTGATCAGGAAGACATACCCATATTAAATATTTATGCACCCAATGATAGCGCTGCAAGATACATAAATCAAATTTTAACAGAACTGAAAAGTGAGATAGACACCTCCACATTTATAGTAGGAGACTTCAACACACCACTTTCGGAGAAGGACAGGACATCCAGTAAGAAGCTCAATAGAGACACGGAAGACCTACTTACAACAATCAACCAGCTTGACCTCATTGACTTATACAGAACTCTCCACCCAACTGCTGCAAAATATACTTTTTTTTCTAGTACACATGGAACATTCTCTAGAATAGACCACATATTAGGTCATAAAACAAATCTTTGCAGAATCCAAAACATCGAAATATTACAAAGCATCTTCTCAGACCACAAGGCAATGAAGCTAGAAATCAATAACAGAAAAACTAGGGAAAAGAAATCAAATACTTGGAAAATGAACAATACCCTCCTGAAAAAAGACTGGGTTATAGAAGACATCAAGGAGGGAATAAGGAAATTCTTAGAAAGCAACGAGAATGAAAATACTTCCTATCAAAACCTCTGGGACACAGCAAAAGCAGTGCTCAGAGGCCAATTTATATCGATAAATGCACACATACAAAAAGAAGAAAGACCCAAAAGCAGAGAACTGTCCCTACAACTTGAACAAATAGAAAGTGAGCAACAAAAGAACCCATCAGGCACCAAAAGAAAACAAATAATAAAAATTAGAGCTGAACTAAATGAATTAGAGAACAGAAAAACAATTGAAAGAATTAACAAGGCCAAAAGCTGGTTCTTTGAAAAAATTAACAAAATTCATAAACCATTGGCTAGACTGACTAAAGAAAAACAGAAAAGGAAACAAATAACCCAAATAAGAAATGAGAAGGACCACATCACAACAGACCCAACTGAAATTAAAAGAATCATTTCAGATTACTACGAAAAATTGTACTCTAACAAATTTGAAAACCTAGAAGAAATGGATAAATTCTTGGAAAAATACTACCTACCTAAACTAACACATTCAGAAGTAGAACAACTAAATAGACCCATAACAAAAAAAGAGATTGAAACGGTAATCAAAAAACTTCCAACAAAAAAAAGTCCTGGCCTGGACGGCTTCACTGCAGAGTTCTACCAAACTTTCAGAGAAGAGTTAACACCACTACTACTGAAGATATTTCAAAGCATAGAAAAAGACGGAATACTACCCAACTCATTCTATGAAGCTACCATCTCCCTGATACCAAAACCAGGTAAAGACATTACAAAAAAAGAAAATTATAGACCTATATCCCTCATGAACATAGATGCAAAAATCCTCAACAAAATTCTAGCCAATAGAATCCAACAACACATTAAAAAAATAATTCACCCTGATCAAGTGGGATTTATACCAGGTATGCAAGGCTGGTTTAATATCAGAAAAACCATTAATGTAATCCATCACATAAATAAAACAAAAGATAAAAACCACATGATCTTATCAATAGATGCAGAAAAGGCATTTGACAAAGTTCAACACCCATTTATGATAAAAACTCTTACCAAAATAGGAATTGAAGGAAAATTCCTCAACATAATAAGGCATCTATGCAAAGCCAACAGCCAATATCACTCTAAATGGAGAGAACCTGAAAGCATTTCCCTTGAGAACGGGAACCAGACAAGGATGCCCTTTATCACCGCTCTTACTCAACATCGCACTTGAAGTCCTAGCCAGGGCAATTAGGCTAGACAAAGAAATAAAGGGTATCCAGATTGGCAAGGAGGAAGTAAAGCTATCACTATTTGCAGATGACATGATCGTATACATGGAAAACCCTAAGGAATCCTCCAGAAAACTACTGAAACTAATAGAAGAGTTTGGAAGAGTCTCTGGTTATAAAATAAACATACAAAAATCACTTGGATTCCTCTACATCAACAAAAAGAACACCGAAGAGGAAATCACCAAATCAATACCATTCACAGTAGCCCCCAAGAAGATAAAATACTTAGGAATAAATCTTACCAAGGATGTAAAAGACCTATACAAAGAAAACTATAAAACTCTGCTACAAGAAATTCAAAAGGACATACTTAAGTGCAAAAACATACCCTGCTCATGGATAGGAAGACTTAACATAGTAAAAATGTCTATTCTACCAAAAGCCATCTATACATATAACGCACTTCCAATCCAAATACCAATGTCATATTTTAAGGGGATAGAGAAACAAATCACTAATTTCATATGGAAGTGAAAGAACCCCCAGATAAGTAAAGCATTACTGAAAAAGAAGAAGAAAGTGGGAGGCCTCACTCTACCTGATTTCAGAACCGATTATACAGCTACAGTAGTCAAAACAGCCTGGTACTGGTACAAAAACAGGCACACAGACCAATGGAACAGAATTGAGAACCCAGATATAAATCCATCCATGTATGAGCAGCTGATATTTGACAAAGGCCCAGTGTCAGTCAAGTGGGGAAACGATAGTCTTTTTAACAAATGGTGCTGGCATAACTGGATATCCATTTCCAAAATAATGAAACAGGACCCATACCTCACACCATGCACAAAAACTAACTCCAAGTGGATCAAAGACATAAACATAAAGACTAAAACGATAAAGATCATGGAAGAAAAAATAGGGACAACCCTAGGAGCCCTAATACAGGGCATAAACAGAATACAAAACATTACCAAAAATGATGAAGAGAAACCAGATAACTGGGAGCTCCTAAAAATCAAACACCTATGCTCATCTGAAGACTTCACCAAAAGAGTAAAAAGACCACCTACAGATTGGGAAAGAATATTCAGCTATGACATCTCAGACCAGCGCCTGATCTCTAAAATCTACATGATTCTGTCAAAACTCAACCACAAAAAGACAAACAACCCAATCAAGAAGTGGGCAAAGGATATGAACACACATTTCACTAAAGAAGATATTCAGGCAGCCAACAGACACATGAGAAAATGCTCCCGATCATTAGCCATTAGAGAAATGCAAATTAAAACTACGATGAGATTCCATCTCACACCAGCTAGACTGGCATTAATGCAAAAAACACAAAATAATAAATGTTGGAGAGGCTGCGGAGAGATTGGAACTCTCATACACTGCTGGTGGGATTGTAAAATGGTACAACCACTTTGGAAATCCATCTGGCGTTCTCTTAAACAGTTAGAAATAGAACTACCATACAACCCAGAAATCCCACTCCTTGGAACATACCCAAGAGATACAAGAGCTTTCACACAAACAGATATATGCACACCCATGTTTATTGCAGCTCCGTTTACAATAGCAAAAAGCTGGAAGCAACCAAGGTGTCCATCAACGGATGAATGGGTAAATAAATTGTGGTATATTCACACAATGGAATATTACGCATGGATAAAGAACAGTGACGAATCTCTGAAACATTTCATAACATGGAGGAATCTGGAAGGCATTATGCTGAGCGAAATGAGTCAGAGGCAAAAGGACAAATATTGTATAAGACCTCTATTATAAGATCTTGAGGAATAGAAAAAACGGAGAAGAACACACACTTTTCTGGTTACAAAGGGGGGAGGGAGGGAGGGAGGGAGAGGTTTTTTTATTGATCAGTCAGTAGATAAGAACTGCTTTGGGTGAAGGGAAAGACAACACTCAATAGAAGGAAGGTCAGTCTAATTGGACTGGACTAAAAGCAAAGAGGTTTCCGGGATAAAATGAAAGCTTCAAAGGTCAGCGGAGCAGGGGCTGGGGTCTGGGGAACATGGTTTGAGGCGACTTCTAAGTCAATGGGCAAAACAATTCTATTATGAAAACATTCTGCATCCCCCTTTGAAATGTGGCATCTGGGGTCCTAAATGCCAACAAGCGGCCATCTAAGATACATCAATTGGTCTCAACCCACCTGGAGCAAAGGCAAAGGAAGAACACCAAGGTTACACGACAACTAAGAACCCAAAAGACAGAAAGGGCCACATGAACCAGAGAGCTACATTATCCTGAGACCAGAGGAACTGGTTCCTGCCCGGCCACAATCGATGTCTGCCCTGTCAGGGAGCACAACAGACAACTCCTGAGGGAGCAGGAGACCAATGGGATGCAGACCCCAAATTCTCATAAAAAGACCATACTTAATGGTATGACTGTGACTAGAGGAATCCCGGAGACAATGCTCCCCAGACCTTCTGATGGCACAGGACAGGAACCATCCCCGAAGACAACTCATTAGGCATGAAAAGGACTGGTCAGCGGGGGGGAGAGAGATGCTGATGAAGAGTGAGCTAATTAACTCAGGTGGACACTGGAGAGTGTGTTGGCAACTCTTGACTGGAGGGGGGATGGGAAGATAGAGAAAGAGGGAAGACGGCAAAATTGGCACGAAAGGAGAGACTGAAAGGGCTGACTCAAGAGGGGGAGAGCAAGTGGGAGAAGGGAGTAAGATGTATGTAAACTTACATGTGACAGACTGATTGGAATGGTAAATGTTCACTTGAAGCTTAATAAAAATTAATTTAAAAAAATTACTGCAAAAAAAGAAAAAAAAATCAAAAGACGCATTGCATTGAGCAAATCTGCTGCAAACGACCTATTTAAAGTGTTGAAGAGCAAAGATGTCACCTTGAAGACTAACGTACACCTAACCCAAGCCATGGTATTTTCAATCACATCATATGCATGTGAAAGCTGGACAATGAATAAGGAAGACCGAAGAATTGATGCCTTTGAATTGTGGTGTTGGCAAAGAATATTGAATATACCACGGCCTCCCAAAAGAATGAACAAATCCATCTTGGATGAAGTACAACCAGAGTGCTCCTTAGAAGCAAGGATGGTGAGACTAACATAATTTGGAAGTGTTATGAGGAGGGATCAGTCCCTGGAGATGGGAAAGGGTCTAGCGACTGGGTTGGTACCTCCGTAAACTTGCAAATTTTAGATGACAGGTATCTCAAATGCTGCATGCTGGGAGGACATCATGCTTGGTAAAGTAGAGGGTCAGTGGAAAAGAGGAAGACCCTCCAAAAGATGGAATGACATAGTGGCTGCAACAACGGGCTCAAGCATAACAACAATTGTGAGCGTGGCACAGGACCAGGCAGTGTTTTGTTCTGTGGTACATAAGGTCGCTATGAGTCGGAACCGACTCGACGGCACCTAACAACAACAACGTTCATCTATTCATTTTATTTTTCAGTAGTGAAGATAATTTCGAAATAGGTCCTTTATACTTACACCCAAAAAACATCATTCTTCCAACAAAGATGTGAGTGCAAGAGATGTGCCCTCCACTTTTCCCTTGTGCAGCCATGGCAGCAGTTAAAACCAACTTCAAAAGCAATGGAGTTCACTTCTTATGATAACCTAGCCTTGTACTGATACGTGTTTTAAAGCTGGAAGTCACACACATATACATGGGATTTGGTACAACTGACAGTCTTGGCCTGAAGAAAAAAAGACCTGGGTATAAAACATACTATTTTAAAAAAAGGCAAATGATTGCCAATACTATGGCCCCATATCTGAAAGTCCTGAATACGGAAATATATATGTATATGTATATGTGTGTATATGTATATATATATATATAGCTTGTCCAGGGCCTGCGTAATTCAACATCCACCAGCCTCTGGCTGCACCATAAAACCTGTACCTTTGCTGAGTCCCACACATGCGTGCTAAAGCTAGTGCTTTTCTGAGGCTGGCTTTTACCCGAGGTACCCTGCACTCTGAAAACACTGACTTGTCCATGGTCAACAAAGGAACTCCTGGCTGGTGAAATGGTTAACACGTCAACTGAAAGGTTGGCAGTTCAAGTCCACTCAGAGTTACCTCAGAAGAAATGCCCCGCAACCTGTTTCCAAAAAATCAGCCATTGAAAACCCTGTGGAGCACAGTTGTACTCTGACACACATGGGGTCACCATGAGCTGAAGAAAACTTGACAGCGAAAACTGGATCGTTCATATGGCCAAAAATTGTAGTGACTCACCAAAGGAAAAATGTCAACTCTAACAAGCCACTTGATAATGCCAAGATCTGAAGCCAGAAGCCCAATCCCTACTCAAAAAATAACAGTTGGTCCCTAAATTGTAATCCATGTCTATTTCTCAAGACTCCCAGATGAAATACCAGAATTGACTATTTCGACTCTCTCAAATCAGGGCTTTGAACCAGATACTTTCGTTTCGACCCCCTGCTGAGAATTTCCATTTCCACCCCAGATACACTGACTCAGTCTTTTGTACACGTAAGAATCACCAGGAGATTTTGTTAAAATGTAGATTCTGATTCAGTATATCTAGGGTGGAAATTCAACTTCTCAGCAGGGGGTTGAAATGAAAACAACTGGTTTGAAGCCCTATCTCAAATATACCCCTTTTTCTTCTGCAAAGTCATCAGGCAGATCAATGGCTAAATATCACCTTTGTGACGGATAAAAGCTGGGTCAGAACATACTCACTATATGTTTATTAATAATGGGCTGAAGGTGAATCCCAGACCTCAATTTCTGCCCAACTGCAGTCAGTCTAAACAACCTCAGGCCTCTCCATACAGGGACATGACCCTATAAAACTTACAGCATGGAGGATCAGACCAAAACACATGTTCTCCTGGCAAGGCTGCCTCCCAAAAGCTAAGGAAGGAGATAAAAAACAGAGCTATGTACCCCCAGTTCCTTGCTGCAAACTTAGAATCAGAGACATGACTCATCCTCCCCAACAGAGGAGGGAGTGAGCGAAGGACAGCGAGACCAGTAGTGCTGCTGTGCCAACGCATTCCCCCTGCCTCCTGAAGAGACAAAGAGCGCAGAAACAAGACTCCACTCTCCCATCAGCCTCTCCTTCGTGCCTGAAATCATTCTAGGTGGTTACAGATGGGTTATATTTTGTACTGTTTATACTTGTATGTTATTAAAATCCATCTCAAAATGTCAAGACTGGATGGAAAATTTCCAAATTCGAAAAGAAAAGACCAGTTAAAAATAAGCTTGACTCCTACTGTCATAAAAAAAATGTTCCCAAAACAAACTAATAGCCCCAAATTCACATCATTGAGATAACTGGGAACATATGAGATAGAAGACTAGTCAAGCAGGTCAGACGGCAGCCACTGTGGTGTTTGGAAGATATATTACAGTCAATTCTTAAGAACATTATACGCAAAAGGGGAAAAACTCAATGCACAATCAGAATTTCAAAAAGAAGAAATACAGTACCCTTGCTTACAGTTTGGACTCCCTGGGTGTCATAAACGGTTAACAGACTTAGTTGCGGACTGAGAGGTTAGAGGTTAGCGTCTGCCCATAGGCTTCTCAGAAGAAAGGTCTGGCAATCTACTTTTGAAAAATCAGCCATTGAAAATTCCAACAGAGCACAGTTCTGCTCTGACATACGTGGGGCCGCCATGAGTCGGAGTCGACTCATGGCAACTGGCTTGGGTTTTTCTGGGTCGCAAAAGTTTTCTACATTTGACAGGGTACAGTTTTACCACTTTTCTGTCACTCTATTAGTGGTAAATATTTCTGTCTTCCTTCTCTGACAGGTTTCTGCTTTATAGTTCTGGCTTTTGCAGGTTTTACTGTAGTAAATAAATTATTCCCTTTTGGAACTATCAATCGGAATTGACTCGACAGCACTGGGTTTGGGCTGGAAAACTGAAGTATTTTTCACTTAGAAAATGTTTGTCCAGTTTTGGATAATGGCTGTTATCACGCAGGAATACGATGACCATCAATTCCCCTGTGACTCCGCCCTAGAATTATTTGCGATTTACACCAGAAATTGTGTGTCCATGATGACTTCCTACTTCAACAACCAGCAGTGAGCAATCTTCTGTAATGTCTCAACTAGGAAAGATAAAGAAATCTTAAACGCCTGGCCTCTGCCTACCCCAGTTTTTACAGAAGAATCTCGGAGGAATACCGACTTTCCTCAAAGTAATCCAAGGTTCTCCGCATAGTTCGGTGGGAACAGGTTATTTCAATGTAGGGACTTTATAGATATGTTGCCCAAATCGGAAGGAATTGTGCTCATGATGACGAAATGAAGTCATTCCCCCAAGCATGTCCATCCCACTCGGGCCATCATTTTACAACTGGTGTAATTTGGTCATCACTGTTGTTGACCTCTGGAAGAATCTCTTCTACATTCCATTCCACTTATTTCTCCTCCATAAGTGATCTTGGGTTCTTTGACCAAAAGTGTTGGCTCGATTCAACAAACTCTCAGTTATGCTGGCAGAACACTTCAAATATAAACCTATCCATCTACTTTCTAAAGCTCAACAATTACTTGGTGGAATCAGCAAGAGCTTCCTAACTTCTTCCAACAGACTGCAAGTCTAGTATTATAAAATAGCCTTTTTTTTGGGGGGGGGGGCTTAAAATATATATTTTCACAATATATATGACAGTATTAGCACAAAGGACAGGGAAGGAAATGGAGCTATCCTGGTACAGAGTTGCAATATTTTGCCAAAATATAACTTGTATTAGACTATGATAAGTTAAACATAAATATTGAAATATCTAGCACAAACCCTAAAACGTACCTCAAAAAAAAGTTAAACCATTGAGAGAGGAATTAAAGTGCTACACTAAAATATCTGTATAACATTAAAAGGCAGAAAAGAAAGGACAGGGGAGCAACAACAACAACAACAAAAAAGCCATGAAACATATATAAAATAAGTAGCAAAACGGTACGCATGAACCCATCCATAGCAATTGTCGTTGTTAGGTGCCGTCAAGTTGGTTCCAACTCATAGCAACCCTATGCACAAAAGAATGAAACACTGCCCGGTCCTGCACCATCCTTACAATCATTGTTGTTTGAGCCCATTGTTGCAGCCACTGTGTCAGTCCACCTCGTTGAGGGCCTTCCCCTTTTCTGCTGACCCTGTACTCTGCCAAGCATGATGTCCTTCTCCAGGGACTGATACTTTCTGACAACATGTCCAAAGTATGTAAGATGCAGTCTCACCATCCTTACTTCTAAGGAACATTCTGGTTGTGCTTCTTCCAAGACAGATTTGTTTGTTCTTTTGGCAGTCCGAGGTATAGTCAATATTCTTCACCAACATCACAATTCAAAGGCGTCAATTCTTCTTCAGTCTCCCTTATTCATTGTCCAGCTTTCACATGCATATGATGCAATTGAAAATACCATGGCTTGGGTTAGGCACACCTTAGCCTTCTAGGTGACATCTTTGCTTTTCAATACTTTAAAGAGGTCCTTTGTAGCAGCTTTGCCCAATGCAATGCATCTTTTGATTTCTTGACTGCTGCTTCCATGGATGTTGATTGTGGATCTAAGTAAAATGAAACTCTTGACAACCTCAATCTTTTCTCCATTTATCTTGATGTTGCTTAGTGGTCCAGTTGTGAGGATTTTTGTTTTCTTTTTTTTTTATTTATTATTAACTTTTATTGAGCTTCAAGTGAACGTTTACAAATCAAGTCACTCTGTCACACATAAGGTAATATACATCTTACTCCTTACTCTCACGTGCTCTCCCCCTAATGAGTCAGTCCTTCCAGTCTCTCCTTTCGTGAAAACTTTGCCAGCCTCCAACTCTCTCTATCCTCCCTTCCCCCCTCCAGACAGGAGATCCCAACACAGTCTCAAGTGTCCACCTGATATAATTAGTTCACTCTTCATCAGCATCTCTCTCCCACCCACTGACCAGTCCCTTTCATGTCTGATGAATTGTCTTTGGGGATGGTTCCCATCCTGTGCCAACAGAAGGTTTGGGGACCATGACCGCCGGGATTCCTCTAGTCTCAGTCAGACCATCAAGTATGTTCTTTTTATGAGAATTTGTGGTCCGCATCCCACTGATCTCCTGCTCCCTCAGGGGTTCTCTGTTGTGCTCCCTGTCAGGGCAGTCATCGATTGTGGCCAGGCACTAACTAGTTCTTCTGGTCTCAGGATGATGTAGGTCTCTGGTTCATGTGGCCGTTTCTGTCTCTTGGGCTCTTAGTTGTCGTGTGACCTTGGTGTTCTTCATTCTCCTTTGCTCCAGGTGGGTTGAGACCAATTGATACATCTTAGATGGCCGCTTGTTAGCTTTTAAGACCCCAGACGCCACATTTCAAAGTGGGATGCAGAATGTTTTCATAATAGAATTATTTTGCCAATTGACTTAGAAGTCCGCTTAAACCATGGTTCCCAAACCCCCGCCCTTGCTCCGCTGACCTTTGAAGTATTCATTTTATCCCGGAAACTTCTTTGCTTTTGGTCCAGTCCAGTCCAGTTGAGCTGACCTTCTCTGTATTCAGTGTTGTCCTTCCCTTCACCTAAAGCAGTTCTTATCTGCTAATTAATCAGTAAAAAACCCTCTCGCTCCCTCCCTCCCTCCCCCCCTCGTAACCACAAAAGTATGTCTTCTCCTCAGTTTATACTATTTCTCAAGATCTTATAATAAAAAAAAAAAATTTTTTTTTTTTTTTTTTAATACTGGTCTTACACAATATTTGTCCTTTTGCCTCTGACTGATTTCGATCAGCATAATGCCTTCCAGGTTCCTCCATGTTATGAAATGTTTCACAGATTCATCACTGTTCTTTATCGATGCGTAGTATTCCATTGTGTGAATATACCACAATTTATTTACACATTCATCCATTGATGGACACCTTGGTTGCTTCCAACTTTTTGCTATTGTAAACAGAGCTGCAATAAACATGGGTGTGCATATATCTGTTTGTGTGAAGGCTCTTGTTTCTTTAGGGTATATTCTGAGGAGTGGGATTTCTGGGTTGTATGGTAGTTCTATTTCTAACTGTTTAAGATAACGCCAGATAGATTTCCAAAGTGGTTGTACCATTTTACATTCCCACCAGCAGTGTATAAGAGTTCCAATCTCTCCGCAGCCTCTCCAACATTTATTATTTTGTGTTTTTTGGATTAATACCAGCCTTGTTGGAGTGAGATGGAATCTCATCGTAGTTTTAATCTGCATTTCTCTAATGGCTAATGATCGAGAGCATTTTCTCATGTATCTGTTAGCTGCCTGAATATCTTCTTTAGTGAAGTGTGTGTTCATATCCTTTGCCCACTTTTTGATTGGGATGTTTGTCTTTTTGTGGTTGAGTTTTGACAGAATCATGTAGATTTTAGAGATCAGGCACTGGTCGGAGATGTCATAGCTGAAAATTCTTTCCCAGTCTGTAGGTGGTCTTTTTACTCTTCTGGTGAAGTCTTTAGATGAGCATAGGTGTTTGATTTTTAGAAGCTCCCAGTTATCGGGTTTCTCTTCGTCATTTTTGGTAATGTTTTATATTCTGTTTATGCCTTGTATGAGGGCTCCTAAGGTTGTCCCTATTTTTTCTTCCATGATCTTTATCGTTTTAGTCTTTATGTTTAGGTCTTTGATCCACTTGGAGTTAGTTTTTGTGCATGGTGTGAGGTATGGGTCCTGTTTCATTATTTTGGAAATGGATATCCAGTTATGCCAGCACCATTTGTTAAAAAGACTATCTTTTCCCCAATTGACTGACACTGGGCCTTTGTCAAATATCAGCTGCTCATACGTGGATGGATTTATATCTGGGTTCTCAATTCTGTTCCACTGGTCTATGTGCCTGTTGTTGTACCAGTACCAGGCTGTTTTGACTACTGTGGCTGTATAATAGCTTCTGAAATCAGGTAGAGTGACGCCTCCCACTTTCTTCTTCTTTTTCAGTAATGCTTTGCTTATCCGAGGCTTCTTTCCCTTCCATATGAAATTGGTGATTTGTTTCTCTATCACCTTAAAAAATGACATTGGAATTTGGATCGGAAGTGCGTTGTATGTATAGATGGCTTTTGGTAGAATAGACATTTTTACTGTTAAGTCTTCCTATCCATGAGCAAGGTATGTTTTTCCACTTAAGTAGGTCCTTTTTAATTTCTTGTAGTAGTGCTTTGTAGTTTTCTTTGTATAGGTCTTTTACATCTTTGGTAAGATTTATTCCTAAGTATTTTATCTTCTTGGGGGCTACTGTGAATGTTATTGATTTGGTTATTTCCTCTTCGGTGTTCTTTTTGTTGATGTAGAGGAATCCAAGTGATTTTTGTGTGTTTATCTTATAACCTGAGACTCTGCCAAACTCTTCTATTAGTTTCAGTAGTTTTCTGGAGGATTCCTTAGGGTTTTCTGTGTATAAGATCATGTCATCTGCAAATAGAGATAATTTTACTTCCTCCTTGCCAATCCGGATGCCCTTTATTTCTTTGTCTAGCCTAATTGCCCTGGCTAGGACTTCTAGCACGATGTTGAATAAGAGCGGTGATAAAGGTCATCCTTGTCTGGTTCCCGCTCTCAAGGGAAATGCTTTCAGGCTCTCTCCATTTAGAGTGATGTTGGCTGTTGGCTTTGCATAGATGCCCTTTATTATGTTGAGGAATTTTCCTTCAATTCCTATTTTGGTAAGAGTTTTTATCATAAATGGGTGTTGGACTTTGTCAAATGCCTTTTCTGCATCAATTGATAAGATCATGTGGTTTTTGTCTTTTGTTTTATTTATGTGGTGGATTACATTAATGGTTTTTCTGATATTAAACCAGCCTTGCATACCTGGTATAAATCCCACTTAATCGTGGTGAATTATTTTTTTGATATGTTGTTGAATTCTCTTGGCTAGAATTTTGTTGAGGATTTTTGCATCTATGTTCATGAGGGATGTAGGTCTGTAATTTTCTTTTTTTGTAATGTCTTTACCTGGTTTCGGTATCAGGGAGATGGTGGCTTCATAGAATGAGTTGGATAGTATTCCGTCATTTTCTATGTTTTGAAATACCTTTAGTAGTAGTGGTGTTAACTCTTCTCTGAAAGTTTGGTAGAACTCTGCAGTGAAGCCGTCCGGGCCAGGGCTTTTTTTTGTTGGGAGTTTTCTGATTACCGTTTCAATCTCTTTTTTTTGTTATGGGTCTATTTAGTTGTTCTACTTCTGAATGTGTTAGTTTAGGTAGGTAGTGTTTTTCCAGGAATTCATCCATTTCTTCTAGGTTTTCAAATTTGTTAGAGTACAATTTTTCATAATAATCTGATATGATTCTTTTAATTTCAGTTGGGTCTGTTGTGATGTGGCCCTTCTCGTTTCTTATTCGGGTTATTTGTTTCCTTTCCTGTATTTCTTTAGTCAGTCTAGCCAGTGGTTTATGAATTTTGTTAATTTTTTCAAAGAACCAGCTTTTGGCTTTGTTAGTTCTTTCAATTGTTTTTCTTTTCTCTAATTCATTTAGTTCAGCTCTAATTTTTATTATTTGTTTTCTTCTGGTGCCTGATGGATTCTTTTGTTGCTCACTTTCTATTTGTTCAAGTTGTAGGGACAGTTCTCTGCTTTTGGCTCTTTCTTCTTTTTGTATGTGTGCATTTATCGATATAAATTGGCCTTTGAGCACTGCTTTTGCTGTGTCCCAGAGGTTTTGATAGGAAGTATTTTCATTCTCGTTGCTTTCTAAGAATTTCCTTATTCCCTCCTTGATGTCTTCTATAACCCAGTCTTTTTTCAGGAGGGTATTGTTCATTTTCCAAGTATTTCATTTCTTTTCCCTAGTTTTTCTGTTATTGATTTCTAGTTTTATTGCCTTGTGGTCTGAGAAGATGCTTTGTAAGATTTCGATGTTTTGGATTCAGCAAAGGTTTGTTTTATGACCTAATATGTGGTCTATTCTAGAGAATGTTCCATGTGCGCTAGAAAAAGAAGTATACTTTGCAGCAGTTGGGTGGAGAGTTCTGTATAAGTCAATGAGGTCAAGTTGGTTGATTGTTGTAAGTAGGTCTTCCGTGTCTCTATTGAGCTTCTTACTGGATGTCCTGTCCTTCTCCGAAAGTGGTGTGTTGAAGTCTCCTACTATAATTGTGGAGGTGTCTATCTCACTTTTCAGTTCTGTTAAAATTTGATTTATGTATCTTGCAGCCCTTTCATTGGGTGCATAAATATTTAATATGGTTATGTCTTCCTGATCAATTGTCCCTTTTATCATTATGTAGTGTCCTTCTTTATCCTTTGTGGTGGATTTAAGTCTAAAATCTATTTTGTCAGAAATTAATATTGCTACTCCTCTTCTTTTTTGCTTATTGTTTGCTTGATATATTTTTTTCCATCCTTTGAGTTTTAGTTTGTTTGTGTCTCTAAGTCTAAGGTGTGTCTCTTGTAGGCAGCATATAGATGGATCGTGTTTCTTTATCCAGTCTGTGACTCTCTGTCTCTTTATTGGTGCATTTAGTCTATTTACATTCAGTGTAAGTATAGATAAATAAGTGTTTAGTGTTGTCATTTTGATGCCTTTTTATGTGTGTTGTTGGCCATTTCATTTTTCCACATACTTTTTTGTGCTGAGACTTTTTTCTTAGTAAATTGTGAGATCCTCATTTTCATAGTGTTTGACTTTATGTTTGTTGAGTCGTTAGGTTTTTCTTGGCTTTTATCTTGAGTTATGGAGTTGTTATACCTCTTTGTGGTTACCTTATTATTTACCCCTATTTTTCTAAGTAAAGACCTAACTTGTATTGTTCTATATCGCCTTGTATCCCTCTCCATATGGCAGTTCTATGCCACCTGTATTTAGTCCCTCTTTTTGATTATTGTGATCTTTTACATATTGACTTCAGTGATTCCCTGTTATGAGCATTGTTTTTTTTAATTAATCTTAATTTGTTTTTGTGATTTCCCTATTTGAGTTGATATCAGGATGTTCTGTTTTGTGACCTTGTGTTGTGCTGGTATCTGATATTATTGGTTTTCTGACCAAACAATATCCTTTCGTATTTCTTGTAGCTTTGGTTTGGTTTTTGCAAATTCTCTAAACTTGTGTTTATCTGTAAATATCTTAATTTCGCCTTCATATTTCAGAGAGAGTTTTGCTGGATATATGATCCTTGGCTGGCAGTTTTTCTCCTTCAGTGCTCTGTATATGTCGTCCCATTCCCTTCTTGCCTGCATGGTTTCTGCTGAGTAGTCTGAACTTATTCTTATTGATTCTCTCTTGAAGGAAACCTTTCTTTTCTCCCTGGCTGCTTTTAAAATTTTATCTTTATCTTTGGTTTTGGCAAGTTTGATGATAATATGTCTTGGTGTTTTTCTTTTTGGATCAATCTTAAATGGGGTTCGATGAGCATCTTGGACAGATATCCTTTCATCTTTCATGATGTCAGGGAAGTTTTCTGTCAGCAGATCTTCAACTATTTTCTCTGTGTTTTCTGTCCTCCCTCCCTGTTCTGGGACTCCAATCACACGCAAGTTATCCTTCTTGATAGAGTCCCACATGATTCTTAGGGTTTCTTCATTTTTTTTAATTCTTTTATCTGATTTTTTTCAGCTATGTTGGTGTTAATTCCCTGGTCCTCCAGATTTCCCAGTCTGCATTCTAATTGCTTGAGTCTGCTCCTCTGACTTCCTATTGCGTTGTCTAATTCTGTAATTTTATTGTTAATCTTTTGGATTTCTACATGCTGTCTCTCTATGGATTCTTGCAACTTATTATTTTTTCCACTATGTTCTTGAACAATCTTTTTGAGTTCTTCAACTGTTTTATCAGTGTGTTCCTTGGCTTTTTCTGCAGTTTGCCTTATTTAGTTTCTGATGTCTTGAAGCATTCTATAAATTAGTTTTTTATATTCTGTATCTGATAATTCCAGGATTGTATCTTCATCTGGGAAAGATTTTGATTCTTTTGTTTGGGGGGTTGTAGAAGCTGTCATGGTCTGCTTCTTTATGTGGTTTGATATGGACTGCTGTCTCCGAGCCATCACTGGGAAACTTGTTTTTCCAGAAAATCCGCTGACTGAGACGCTGGCTCCAGGCTCCAAAAACAGTCGCTGCTTCCCTGTATTTGTTCGTTTTCCGTCTCTAAATCTGTGTTTGTTGTCCAGGGTTCGTAGATTGTTATGTATGTGATCGAGTCACTTGTTTTTCCGAGTCTTTGTTGCAAGAGGGATCGGAGGTAGCGTCTATCTAGTCCACCATCTTGGCCCCACCCCTAAAATAGCCTTCTTAAACATGTTAAGATTTCAACCCCTGAAACTATTGCCCTCAGATAATCTTTAAACCTTAAACCAAAAATATCTCCTGAAGTCTTCTTTAAACCAAACAGAGTTTAGCTCAACTAGTGAAGAATGTTGGCCTTGAGCACTGGGCTCTTTTTAAGAGCTCATCTGTACCACACTGATGTCACACTGACGACATCACACTGACGACAGCATCTGGAAAGGTTAGATGGGGAGCTTAGGGGGCGGTGAGTTTACATTAATGGGGGAGGAACAACTCTGAAAAGGAGGGTGACAATGGTTACATAACTCAAAGAATGTCATCAATGTCACCGAACTGTACATGTAAGAACTGCTGGATTGCTGGATGTTCTGCTGTGTATATTCTCAAAAACAACAAATAAAATAAATTAAAAAGGAAAGAAAACGTTTTATAGAAAAATAGATGTTCAGATTCTATCATGTTTGTTGATCACATACTACGTTACTCCATGGGATGTTGGTAAAACCAAAGGAAAGCGCCATGATCGTCAAGAAAAAGAGAACTCAGCTGTGTACCTCCTATTTACTCCCTGATGGGAAATAAGAAATGCATTGTATTTAAGAACACCAGCCTGAGGAAATCATTCTGTCTGATTAAATAGTGCCTCATGATTCAACGTAACAAGAAACACATGATTAGAAAATGTTGGTGGTGGTTGCCATGGAATTGACTCCAACTCATGGTGACCCTGTATATAACAGAATGAAACATTGCCTGGTCCTGGGCAATATAACAATATTGTGGAGATTATGTTCACATCTGGAAGAATGACTTCATATTTTCACTCCTGTAGCCATAAGGTAGGAACCCTGGTGGTGCAATGCTTAAGCACTAGGTTGTTAACTGAAAGGTTGGTGGTTCAAACCCACCAGCGGCTCCCCGGGAGAAAAGACCTGGCGATCTGTTCTGTAAAGATTACAGCCAAGGAAACTCTATGGGGCAGTTTTACTCTGACTTATAGGGTCGCTATGAGTCAGACTTGACTCAACAGCACACAACAACAACAACCACGAGAACCAAAGGCTTGTTCTTTCTGGATCCTGCAAATAAAGAAACTGATGAACACACATGGGGAAAAACTTGAAGCTGATCTCTTCTGGATGAAAAATGTAAAGTTCAGGTGAACCAACGTGAATACATATAGTGATTTCCTAAGTGTGGCTGGGCTAATGGATAGCAGACTGGCTAAGAGTACAGACTTTCACTTCAGAGTACCTGGACTCAAATCTTATCTCTACTTTAAATTTTGGCAAGTTACTTTACCTCTCTGTGCCTCAGTTTTCTTAACTGAAAAGTGAAGATAATAACAGCCCTTACCTTATAATATGGAGTCCCTGGGTGGTGCAAACTGTTAACGAGCCCAGCTGCTAACCAAGAGGTTGGAGGCTTGAATCCACCCACAGGCAGTGTGGCAGAAGAGCCTGCTGATCTACTTCCGAAAATCGGCTATTGGGAACTCTGTAGAGCACAGCTGGACTCTGACACTCACGGGGGTCAGTGTGAGTTCGAATCAAATCCATGGCAACTGATTTTACCTTAGATATGGTTTTGTGCTGCAATAATTAATTAATTGGCACAATGATTGAAACATACTAAATTCAAAAAAATTGTTACACATTATTATTAAAATTAAGATTTATTGAAGTAGTAACGGTTTAAGCAAAACCTGTCATGAGGATTCAGTACCTGTTCTTTGTCAGTGTTTACAATTGCCTTTAAGACCAAGACTTTAAGCCTTGTTTAAAGTGTTAAAAAGCAAAGACGTCACCTTGCAGACTAAGGTGCACCTGACTGCACCCAAGCATGTGAAAGCTGGACAATGAATAAGGAAGACCAGAGAATTGACGCCTTTGAATTGTGGTGTTGGCAAAGAATATTGAATATACAGTGGACTGCCAAAAAACCGAACACATCTGTCTGGGAGGAAGTACAACCAGAATGCTCCTTAGAAGCAAGGATGGTGACACGTGTACACCTCACATACTTTGGACATGTTATCAGGAGGTACCAGTCCCTGGAGAACGACATCATGCTTGGTAAAGTGGAGGGTCAGTGAAAAGGGGGAAGACTTTCGACGAGATGGAGTGACACAATGGCTGCAACAATGGGCTGAAGCACAACATCGATCGTGAGGATGGTGCAGAGCTGGGCAGTGTTTTGTTCTGTTGTACAGAGACTTGTTATGAGTCGGAACCAACTCGATGGCACCTTACAACAACATAATTGGCTTAGAATCAAGTAATTCCCTCTGGCTGTCTCCAGGTAATGAGAACAGAAGAGAGCTGGACCAGGTATATAAATGATGTGTTTATCCCGGTAAACAAAAACTGGCTTCATTGTTTGTTGTCCAAGGAGAACGGTGTGCACGTGTGGTGGACAGAACACATCTACGTGTGTCCTTCCTTCCATTGTTGTTGTTAGCTGCCACAGAGTCGGCCCTGACTCATGGTGACCCCATGTACGATGGACTGAAACGCTACCCAGTCCTGTGCCATCCCCATGATCAGTTGTGGATGGGACTGTTCTGATCCACAGGGTTCTCGCTGGCTGATTTTCAGAAGTGGATCGCCATTTCTTCCTAGTCCGTCTTATTCTGGAAGCTCCACCAAAGCCTGTTCAGCACCGTAACGACACAAAGTCTCCGCTGACAGAGGGGTGGTGATTGCGCATGAGGCGCGTTGTCTGGGAATGGAACCCAGGTCTCCCCCATGGAAGGGGAGAATGCTCCCACTGAACCACCACGGTTCCCTATATCCTTTCTTCCAGAAAGGATAAATCTCCATTGCTGGTGTGTTCATCATTACTGTCATTTGTGATAAAAGGTCAGTAGAACTGAGAGTCAGAGGATGTGGGGAGGTCACCCACTGGAAGCATTCGCTGTTCTCTCAGGGCTCCAGCCCCCAGCAGCACCCTCAAAGGCGTCAGGATTCTCTAACAATCCCAGGCTCCAGTGAAGGAGTCCGCCTAGTCTGGCAGCTGGTATAGACAGAAAGCCAAACCCAGCTGAAGGCTTGCACAACAAAAAAAGAAAAGGGACTCCATAATTCCCCACCAGGGTGTGAAATCCAACCTCCGGCATCCCATCCTGACAGGTGGTTAAGTTTCATCCGCCCCACCTCGCTCGCTAAATTAAATGAAAACCGCAGGGGAGGGCGACCTCTCCTATTGTCTCCCCACAAATCTCCAGGCAAATAAAATATGTGTGGTCCACCAAAAACGGTGATCCACCTCTGGTGGCAATCATACGTGGCTATGAACTCCAACGAAAGACGAGGCTGCCTCAGACTTCCTCCAACCTGAGTATCATAGAGATGCTCTCCAAAAGGGACATTCTCCGTGACCTTCAGAGGTGACTTAAATACACATGCACAAAAGCTAAAAAAGTCTATGAATGACATGTAATGGAACTGGCAATACTGGAGAAACCACCAAGCCCGGAATGTGTTCAAATTCTGATTAAGATGGGATGGAAAATGTCAATGTATTTTTCATCTCCCAAATGACTTAAAAAAAAAAAATATATATATATATATATACAAAAAACCAAACCCAGTGCTGTCAAGTCGATTCCAACTCATAGCGACCCTACAGGACAGAGGAGAACTGCCCCATAGAGTTTCCAAGGAGTGCCTGGCAGATTCGAACTGCCGACCCTTTGGTTAGCAGCCGTGGCACTTAACCACTACGCCGCCAGGGTTTCCATATATATATATATACATACACACATATATATATATAAAACTTTTTTTTTCACGTAAAGCGTAGGCATCATTTAATCAGAGTACATTCACATTTAGAACACATGGTTTACCTAATGGAACCAAATGGAATGAAGTCTTCTACACCATTAACACAGCTACATATAGATTTTTTTTTTTAATTTTTTAATTTTATGTGCCATCCTGAGATTTTTTTTCCTAGAATTTCTAACACCACTTACATGGGAAAATATGTTCTGAGTTCCAAACAATCACTTGGAACGACCCTAATGCAATAAACAAATCCACATGATAATACAATGTTGTTTAACAGTTGGGAGAGAAGCTTCTTTTCCTCTGAAGGTTGACCTGAATGATAATATAACTTGCACTGCCACATGGCATTAGGGGTCCTTGCACAACTGTCTTGGAATTAGACCCTTGGGAGACCGGGAAAGGCTGCTTTACATATTTGAATCCTAAGGAGTGTTTCCATAGAAATTAGCAACGTGCCTTAAAGGTGGCTCCACATATGCGATAGGAAGAAAGTAGACAGAATGAGGAAATGACAAACAAGTGCACTTACCGTGACAGGTCCGTGAAAGACCTACTGAAGTGAAAGCCTATTCTGAGACTCCACTCATCTCTGAGTTGTGAACTAGAGAATATTATATCTCAGGACTCAACCAGGTGTGGCGTGATTAACAACAGTGGAACAGTTGGCACCAGAATGGTGGAGGACTGGAAATCAATCCTGTTTTTTTGGAAAAGGTGAGCCGCTCAAATCCCCAAGTACTGAAAACCCAACCCAGCAAGAAGAAGGTGACGTTGAATAGTCACAGAAGGCATCCAGCAAAGAAGGTTGTTGCTGTTCGTTGCTGTTGAGTCTGCTCCAACTCACGGTGACCTTACGTATAACAGAACGAAACATTGCCCTGTCCTGCACCATCCTCCCAATCGTTGATGTGTTTGAGCCCACTGTTGCGGCTATTGTGTCAATCTGTCTCCTTGAGGTGACCCTCTGCCGGACATGATGTCCTTTTCTAGGAATTGGTAATAGATCATGGAACTGGAGACGGAAATCAGAAACAGCAGGTGAGATGTCATAAGAGAAGATAAGAACAGAATGTGATTAGCTTTCCATTTGCGCAGAACCAGGATCAGACCTGTAGCTGAACTGTTGATGTTATGTCTCACAGTGGTCTTAGGGATATACAGGGATTAACTTTACACACAGGGCCAACTGGCCCAACCAGGGGAAAAGGAAAGACGCAGAGATTAGGAAATTGGCTGCTCGATGAAGTTAATGCCGGAGTGTACAGGGCACACCACCAGGCAGGGGGGAACAAATCCACTAAGTTCTGTCTTGTATAACTTGTACCCTAATACGGAAACATTATACAGATCAACTTCACAGGAAATTACATTTGAGCATACACCATGTTTATTCTCTGTAATGCCATTAACATATTTGGCTCATTTTATTTCTCAAAACTGCTACAAGGTGTAAGAATTGCTTCTGTTCCTTTTCAACAGCTGCTTTGGCATCTGAAGCTACCAGAGTTGCTGCTAACTAGAACAGGGATGCGCCAGATGTCTTGGAGCTCCAATCAATAATTTAAGTTTCCAATGTTTAAACGTCTATTGCGTTTTAGCAACCAGATCCCCAGCTGCTATGTCTGTGACTCCTGTCTTATCTTGCCTTTGTTCATAGTCCTTTTTGGACTCCTGACTGTAGATGCTTTGATTTCCAAGCCAAGACCACGAAGGAGCCACACAGATGTGGTCATTCAAGATGGCGGCCACGGGGTAGACTCTTTGGTCTGGATTCTAGCCAGAAAGTTTTTCTCCCAAAACTCTTTCACACTCACGAGAAATTCAAATAAAATGCAAACATGTGGCAATGCCTAGACACCGATGTGAACCTGGCACAGCTCACGTTAGGTAACCTGCTGCCATACTTTTCATGTTTGCCTACTTCTGTTCTCCCTCCATCTGAAAAGTAGAGGGATTTATCTCACTTCTAAAAGGTGTGTATAAACCAAGCCAAAGACTTCTGGAGGCTCAATTCCGCTTTTTCCATAAAGTTGGAACAGAATTTCCTCAGATAAACCAAAGCAGCTGTGGCAATTAGCCTGACAAGCTCCCATCCACATACTGTTTTGTCTAATGACTTTGCAAACAGCGCAGCGCTCATGAGCCTTAATCACCACACCACCCACTGCTGTCCCACGTTCATCATCGTCTGTCTGAGCTCATCTGTCTTTGCTGTCACAGTAATGAACATGGCAGTGGGAGCACTCAGTCTAGCACGCAACATCCAGAAGAACAGTGACTACAGCAAGTAACCATGCACGAGCAATGCCCTGTCTTACTTTGTTGGTGGATCAAGTTAACCCACTTCCGCTCTCTGAATGGTACATGGGGAACAAATTAATCAACTTCAGAGCAGTTCAGAAAAACCAGCACCAGAAAAGAAATGTAAAGCCAACCCTTCTATAAACATGTGTCTGCATACCTAAACATGCCTGTGTCTACAGAATTCCAAATCGCCACATATCCATGCTTCACTGAGTTCATTAGCTGTCTTCCTATCAGTCACGACTCAACAGCACGCCAGTGCTCCCACCTTGTAATTACTTGTGTCTTGACCACCTACATCAGCCACAGGATTGCCAAATGGCAGAAATTGCTCTACCATTTTCAGTAGTCAAAGAGAGGAAGCCATGGAAAGACTAGCCAAAAAAAAAAAAAACAGTTGTTATCAGGTCAGTTCCAACTCCCAGCAACCCCATGGGTATCAGAGTAGAACTATGCTCCTCAGAAGGAGATTGCCAGGCCTTTCTTCCAAGGTGCCTCTAAAATGGTACCTCTAGGTAGGTTCAAACTACCAACCCTTCTGTTAGTTGCCAAGTACTTAACAGTTTTTGCCACCCACAGACTCCATGAAAAGACTAAGGAGGTCGACTTATGCCGATGTAATGAGGCCTCAGTAAATAAATATGGACTGAGTCTTCTACTCAGCAGCAGCTGAGTCATTGCCTGGATTAGCGCTTGCAGTCTACAAACAGCAGAGTAGTTGTATTTTGCTCAACTCTCCGAGCAAATAAATCCAAATCGGCCTGCCCCGTGATTTGAATAGGCTGCCCTTTTAGACATGCCTTCATTTCTAGCAAAGCTGTTGAGCTGCTGGGTGTCCCCGTTCACAAAGATGCATGGCTTGAGTTAATGGGTGTCAACCCCCACCGTGGCTCATTCCGTACTTACACCAGATACGCACGTTCACACCGCTAACTCCACTTCTGCAAGCCAGCCACTTACTTTCAATTGATATAGTGGTTAGGGATTTACACCCAGCATTGCCCTTCAAGGTGACGGCAGCCCTTTTTCCCTTGGGTTAGTGGTGCCGCAAAACATGGCTGAAGTCCCCTCAACATCGGTGGGCTAATTCGCAGTCCTCAAATGCACATGGTAAATTCCCCAAACAGGAAAACTATCAGGATGATAAATAATCCCCCACAAGTTTAATTTTAACCTATTTCACAAACGAAAACAAAGCCAAATCTGTTTTGCTTATAAAACTGGAGAATGAATGGGGAAGAACATCCAAGTTGAGATGCATTTCAGTGTTTACAGGAGAGCTAATTAAAGCATTGACAGAATACTTACAACTCGCCAGTGGGCAAAGAAAACGGATTACACACTCAAAGTTTTATTATATACCATTATAAAACGTGGGGAAGGCTCAGTTAACGAGGAATAAAAGGAAATCTTTTGTTGAAGATAATAACTGAACATAATTTATTAAGTACTAAGGAATTTTTTTTTTTTTTTTTAAGGAAGGTTTGAAGGAGCCCTGGTGTTGCAGTGGTTAAGCCCTGAGCTGCTAACCTAAAGGTCAGTGGTTCAAACCTACCAGCCGCTCCGTGGAAGAAAGATGTGGCAGTTTGCTTCCATGAAGGTTTACAGCCTTGGAAACCCTATGGGGCAGTTCTACTCTGTCCTACAGGGTCGCTATGAGTCGGAATCAACTCGACGGCCATGAGTGAGGAAGGTTTCATTTTACAATCAGTCTGTACCAGGGTTTCTCTATATCGGCGCTATTCACATTTTGGGTTGAATAATTCTTTGCTGTGAGGAATTGTTCTTTGCATTTAAGTTGTTTAGCAGCATCCCTGGCCTCTACCCACTAGATACCAGTAGCCTCCGGCCAGTTGTGACAACAAAAAAATGTCTCCAGACATAGCCAAATGTCCCCTGGGGGGCAAAAGCACTGCCAGGTGAGAATCAGTGGCCTGGAAGAACCAATGACAGGCAAGGAGGTCGACATTAAAAGTGGGAACTATGAGTTAGCTAGTGGCCCATGAATTCATTTAACATTTTCTGAGCACGGTTTACGTGCTGGGCTTACCCCTGCCCTCAGAAGAGGCGGGAGGACAGCCATGGCAAACGCCCAAGCTGCCATTGCAAAAGGACCAGGTCAGCCATTGGACGTGTGAATTCATCAGGAGGGTCACGGAAGCCACCGAACACTCCCGAGCTGGGGGTCCATGACCTGACCCGTATTCCAGAAAGTGTCTCTGTCTGTGGGGTCCCCGGGTGGCACAAACAGTTAACACACTCAGCTGCTTGCCAAAATGTTGGAGGTCTGAATCTACCCAGAGTTGCCTTGGAAGAAAGCCTCGGTGGTCTAATTCCAGAATATCAGCCACTGAAAACCCCGTGGAGCACAGTTCTACTCTGACACACATGGGGTCACCATGAGTCAGAGTCAACTTGACGCAGTTGGTACTGGTGTTGGTATCTCTCTGTGCTTGGGGAATGGACAGGAAGACGGCAAGTCTGCCAGTGTGTGAAGTTTGCAGAGGGTAACTGTATCTCTAAGAACGGAAGGGGAAGGAAGTGAGGGGGAAGGGTCCCTGAGTAATTACTGGAGACAATGGAAGGTAATTGATGGGTGTATTTTGAGGGTGGGTTGCCAGGTAAGAAGAAAGAATCAAGCGAGAATGAGTCTTGGTGTCCCGGCTCTGGCTTGGCCAAGATGGTGACCTCTGATGACCTTACAGAAAACAGGGCCTGAAGGAGACTGCAGATGTGAATTGGATGACTTTGGGCTCAGCTTCTTCTGGATGGGAAGCTGAGGGTTTCCACTGTTTGTAAAATCAATATTTTCATTATCCCAGTTACTTTGACATTCTAGCTAACAAAATAAACCTAAGAAATAATTTTATAAATCAAATAAAAACCTATGAAATCTCAAGTTTACAATCATTCTAGTACTCTTTTCATGAACTTAGGAAAACATTTTTCTACCTTTCATCTTAAATCTAATTCCTCAGTTGTACAATTTACATAGGAATTACAAAGCTAATATGTTAAACTTTTATTATGTACAATTCTCTTAAATATTTTCCTGATTAACTACCAATATTAACACAAAAGTACAAATGCAGTATTTTTTACATTTTCTATATTATAGTTAAAAAGCCCTGGTGGAGCAATGGTTAAGCTCTCAGCTGCTAACCTAAAGGTTGGTGGTTCGAACCTGCCCAGCTATTCCACACTAGAAAGACCTGGCAATCTCTCCCGTAAAGGTTACAGTCTAGAAAACCCTATGGGGCAGCTCTACTCTGTCACATGGGGTTGCTATGAGTCAGAATCGACTCGATGGTACATAGTCACAACACAACGACATGTTCTTGGCATTCAGCTTCCCCGGGTTTAAGGGACACTCACTACAAAAGGCAGTATGCTAACCACGCAATTTGCTTTTCCTGCTAAGCAACTTAGATACCTTCTCAGCAGGCAGGTGTTTCATATGAGACCTGTGGTCACAGACATATAGCTCTAGTCTCTCCGAGAGCTCTTTTGAAGCCCCCTTGTAATGGGAAACACTGAGTCTAGTTCCGCTATTATGTGCACCCTTGACATCCAAGTTACCTATCACATATCACCTAGTCTCCATCTCTGACTTGAGCTTACAATACCCCATGCCAATTACTTCACCAGAACTCAAATCGCCTATCTAGTGTGTGTGAGGGCGCTGGTGGCTCAGTGGCAGAGACTCTTCCCCTTTCGTGCGGGAGACCTGGGTTCAATTCCTGGCCAATACAGCTCATGCGCGGCCACCGCCCGTCTGTCCGTGGAGGCTTGCGTGTTGCTGTGATGCTGAACAGGCTTCAGTGAAGCTTCCAGACTAAGAAAGCCCTGGTAATCTACTTCCAAAAACCTACAAGTGAAAACCCTGTGGATCATAGCGGTCCAATCCACAACCTGTCATGGGGATGGTGCAGGGCCAGTTCCTCTTTTTTGCTGACCCTCTGCTCTACCAATCATGACATTCTTCTGCAGGGATTGGCCCCTCCTGATGACTTGTCCAAGGTAAGCAAGATGAAGTCTTACCCTCCTCAATTCTAAAAACCATTCTGGCTGTTGTACTTCCCAAGTTCCAGTTACTAACTGATGTTTGCAGCTGTTTCTTCTCTTTTTGAGTTGTACCACGTCAGCAAATGAAGGTCCTGGAAGCTTGACTCCACCCATGTCTTTAAGGTTGACTCCACTTTGAGAAGGCAGCTCTTCTTCGGTCGTATTGTGAGTGCCTTCCAACCTGGGGGGCCCATCTTCCAGTGCTGTATCAGACAATGTTCTGCTGGCATTCACGAGGTTTTCACTGGCTATTTTTTTCTTTCCAGAAGTAAACCATCAGGTCTTTCTCCCTGGTCATCTTAGTCTGGAAGCTCCACGGAGACCTGTCCACCATGGGTGAAATACCTGGGGCGTAACTGCCAGCGTCACAGTAACACGCAAGCCACCACAGTAGGACGAACTGACAGACAGGTGGTAGTCAATATATACACACATATAGACACAAATTAACAAGACAACCAATTTTTGTTATTATTTTTGTGTATATTATATTTGGGAGAAGAGAAAAAATACTACCTTTTTAAAAAACACATATTTCCACAAAGAAGCCATTTTTCAAATATATCATTTCGTGCAAAAATCTGCAATACACCAGTGCCCTTATAAATATCAATGACTCCCAGGATTCTGTCTCAGGTGCCTAAGACAGAGCTGTTCCTCCAACTGAGCTAAGGACGACAGAGAGATGAGTCGATGGAGGTTGGTCAAGATCAGGGACGCAGCTGAGGGAGTGCTGAGTATAATAAGTACTGCACTCAATCCATAAATTAGCTCTTTAAATCTTTAAAATACCTCTTGGAGTCCCCGGGTGGTGTAAATGGCTAACATGCTGGATTTGAGGTCCAAGTCCACGCAGAGGCACCTCGAAAGAAAGACCTGGCAATCCTTCCAAAAAATTAGAAATCGAAAACCCTACGGCGCCCAGTTCCACTCTGACCCACGCAGGGTTGCTGGGAGTTGGAGTTGAGTCCACGGCAACCGGTTTGGTTCTTCCAAGTAAAGAAAGTAGGATAAAATCATACCACAAAATTACCCTAGTCAAACTTTCAACTATGTCAAAAATAAGGGAAAACTAGCTCCCTCAGAAATTTACCAACGGCGACAGTGAAAAACTTAGAAAGTGGTAGACAAGGGGAAAAACAAAGGGAGTTAATTCTGAAGACAACAGGCTCAACTTCTTCCCATCACTCAGCAAACACACCTGAGTGTCAACAGCATCCTGAGAATTCCTAACAACACCTCTAACTTTGGAGAGAAACGCCCACAGATCAAGGAGTCTTGGAAGGGCTGCCAGACGGAAAATGGCGACATGAGAGACACCAGCAGCTGGGTCTGACCAGTGCAGTAGGAAGCGAAGGCTCCAGGGCCACAGGCAATTAACTAGGCCAAGGGTCTACTACGACCTGGAGCCCTTGAACCCCACAGGTTTGGACAAGGCGTGTGATTAGACAGAAGGAGCATGAGTCGGGGACCTGTAACAGACTTCAGGAAAGGGCGCACCGCTGGGTACTCTAATGAAGCTGATTACCCACTGCCACAACTCAGCTCCGCCCAGCCTCTGTGTCCGCAGTCTCTAATAACATGGATGGGTGAGTGAGTGCCCCTGGCCTCCAGCTCTGAGGGAAAAATACACGGGCAGCAGAAGCAAGTACAAAAAAGGAAAAAAAAATTCATTTACATCAGAACAGATATAAATGAAAATTCAAACGCAGACGAGATGAAAAGACACTACCTGATGACTATGGGAAATTACCATGAAACCTGGATAAAATGGAAACCAAACCAATGGCCGATCAGCAGACCCAGAGTCATGGCCACCCCATGTGTGTCAGAGGAACACGGTGCTCCGTGGGGTCTTCAATGGCTGATTTTTCAGAAGGACGTCGCCTCTGTGGGGACTGGAACCCCCATCCACTCAGTTACCATTTGCACCACCTGGGGTCTACAGCAATATATGCAACAGATGGGGGGCTCTCCAGCAATATATGCAATGGATGGGGGGGTCTATAGCAATATATGCAACAGATGGGGGGGAGATGAGAGAGTGAGAAGATACCCACCCATTCTGGAAGAAAATACAAAAGAAATAAAAAATTCTCCGAAAGTTTTTTTTGTTTTGTTTTTAGTTCTGTTGAAAAACTGATTAAAAACATGACTTGCATTGCTTAAAAAGAGCTTAACGTTAAGGTAGTAAAAGTACCAAAAGAGATAAAAAGAAAGCTTGCTAAGCTAAGGAAACCAAGCGATGCCAAAGGCAATGAACAAAGGAAGCATCAGGAAACAAGATAGGTGGGGCTATAAATTGAATTTCTGCTTGAAAGGAAAGCCATCTGATACAGTGAGGGAGCTGAAAAGGATAATACGTTTATAGTAAAATTTGAAAGAGAGGTGATGACAAGTATGAAGGATAAAGATGAAACAAACAAACAAAAAAAATTAAGGATGTCCCTGAGTAAAGCAGCATTTTAAACAACACAAATTTATGGATATGTAGGCTTTGTTGGAGAACAACCTGGTGATCTGCTCCTGTAACATGACAGCCTAGAAAACCCTATGGGGCAGCTTTACTCTGTCATACAAGGTTGCTATGAGTTGAAAATTGACTGGACTGCACCTAACAACAACAGTAAAAATATTTTGAAAATCTTTACAAGAAAGGTAATCTTTATGTATATTTTAAAATAATGTTTTTGTGTTTCAGGTGAAAGTTTACACAGCAAATTAGGTTCCCATTGAAAAATTTTTATACAAATTTGTTTCATGACATTGGTTAAAATTCTCAGTCTGTCAGCATATTCATTGTTTCCAGTTTGTTCTGTTTCTCTTCCCATCTTTGTTTCAGGGTAAATGTTGACTGTTTGGTCTCATATAGTTGATTATTAAAGGGAACACAGTACTCAGGAGTGATACTGTTTATTTTATGAGCTATTCTATTATTTGCCTGATAGGTAACCTCCAGGAATGGCTTCAGTTCCAAATTCAAAGGGTGTCTTAGGGCAACTGTCTTCAGGGGTTTCTTTAGTATCTATAGGTCCAGTAACTCTGGATTTTTTTAGTAATTTGAGTTTTGTTCTACATTTTTCTCCCATTCTATCCGGGACTTTCTACTGTGTCCCTGACCAGAAAGATCAGTAGTGGTAGCCAGGCCCATCTAGTTCTTCTTGTCTCAGGTTAGATGAGACCTTGGTACATGTGAGCTATTAGTCCTGTGGACTAGTTTCTTCTCTGAGTCTTTGGTTTCCTTCATTCTCTTTTATTCCAGATGAGTAGAGGCCAAAAGTTGTATATCAGATGGCTGCTCCCAAGCTGTTAAGACTCCAGGTGCTACTCACCCAACTAGGCCGTAG
Organism: Elephas maximus indicus; assembly: GCF_024166365.1. Classification (NCBI taxonomy): domain Eukaryota; kingdom Metazoa; phylum Chordata; class Mammalia; order Proboscidea; family Elephantidae; genus Elephas; species Elephas maximus. The sequence goes on from NC_064846.1 coordinate 173,038,611, forward strand.
AACATTATCTTTAGGAACTATGTTATGCCAATTGACACGTTTCCCACAAGACTAAGATCTCAAGCCTTTTAACCCAATAAACCAATCCTGAGAGGTGTCTGGGTATGTCTGGGAAGTCTCTGTAACTGAGCCCCCTACGTGCTTTACTATCTATATGCATACACGTTCAGCACACACAAACACGCATATACATATGCCTACAGATATACCTATACATGCAGGTACATATGTCCTCACATATGTCTTCCTATACACATATATACATACTGTCATGGATTGAATTATGTCCCCCCAAAAATGTGTGTATCAACTTGGCTAGGCCATGACTCCCAGCACTGTGTGGTTGTCCTCCATTTTGTAATTGCAATTTTATGTTAAAGAGGATTAGGGTGGGACTGTAACACAATTACATTAATGGGTGATATATGACATGTAGCATACAGTATATAGCCTAGTAACATATGACATATAGAATCAATTAGCACTTAGTAACTAATCAGTAAATGCCTGATGAATTTAAAACTTTCATGCTATATTTTAAGGGTTCACTCAAATGTTTAGTCATATAGGAAAAGTACAAGTGACTGGCTTAACAGAAAGGTTGTTCTTGCTCTCTAGATAGACAGATTTATAGATCAATATATATAGACAGGAAACCCTGGTGGCGTAGTGGTTAAGTGCTACAGCTACAAACCAAAGGGTCGGCAGTTCAAATCTACCAGGTGCTCCTTGGAAACTCTATGGGGCAGTTCTACTCTGTCCTATAGGGTCGCTATGAGTCGGAATTGACTCGATGGCACTGGGTTTTGGTTTTTGGTATATATAGACGGATGGTTGGGTGGATGCATGGATAGACACACAGACACCAAAACCAAAAAAAAAAAAACCCATTGCTGTGAAGTTTGATTCCAATCCATAGAGAGATAGGTTAAAAAAACAAAACAAACAGTTGCCACAAGTCCATTCTGATTCCTGGTGATTCCATGCGTGTCAGGGTAGAACTGCACTCCATAGGGTTTTCAATGGCTGTGATCTTTCAGAAGTAGATCCCCAGGCCCGTCTTCTGAGATACCTGTAAGTGAGTTCAATCCGCAGACCTTTCTGTTAGTAGCTAAGAGGTTAACCATTTGCATCAGCCAGGGACTCCAGATTGATAAATGGATAGACAGTTGTTTTGGGGTGCTTTTGAGTCAATTTTGACTCATAACGACCCCATGTGACAGAACAGAACTGTTGCGCAGGGTTTTCTAGGCTGTAATCTTTATGGGAGCAGATCACCTGTTCTTTCTCCCACAGAGCAGCTGGGTGTATTTGAACTACCAACATTTCCGTTAGCTTCTAAGCACTTAACCGTTGTGCCACCAGGGCTCCTAGATGGATAGACAGCTACATATAATCTTGAAATTTATGGGTACCATTCAGAAACGATTGACTATTCTTGGTTAAATCATTCCAGTAATGCTCATGTGAACGTAAGTCCGTTGCATCCATTCATTCATTGTTCACTCTGTCACTTGACAAACATTTACTGAGTGCCCACTGTGCATAAGTCACCGCTATTATAAAGAAAATACATCAGTGTACAAAATACGGCACTGTGTTCACAGACTTGACAATCTAGTGGGGGAAACTATCAGGCAGAGACAGACACGCTGAAGAAGAAAAAAAGTCTCTGAAAAGGAAAGTATTCCTGGAGGCAAGGTCGTTCCTTGGCAAAATGATCATACTGGAAATGTTTATTTGCCGTTGTTTAATCTTTCTTTGACTTGTGTGGATTTTTCTCCTATTCCCACCCTCCTGAGCCCTTGATGTCAACCGAAACCTGTACGTGGGAAAGTATACAACTGTCTCCTATTGCTGATGTGACACAAATACACAAGTGGTGGCTTTAAAGAACAGAAGTTTATTGTCTCACAGTTCTGGAGTCTAGAAATCCAAACCAGGGTCTCGGTAGTTGCATTTTGCCTTGTAGGCAGTACGGGGCACTTTATGGTTCTTTGATTTATAGACAACCCTCATGTATTGTCTTAGGCTGGGTTCTCTCGAGAAGCAAAACCAGTGAGGTGAGTTTATGTGTGTAGAGAAAGAGAGAGATTTATCTCAAGGAAATAGCTCACATGGTTATAGAGGCTGGCAAGTCCCAAGCCTGTGGGTCAGGTATCAGGCTGGAGGCTTCTCCTGATTCACGTAGCTGCAGGAGATGACAAACCCAAGATTGGCAGATCAGATGGTAGGCTGCTGGCTCACGGGCTTCGGAGGCTGACAAATCCCAAGATCAGCAGGCAATACAGCAGACCGATGGCTCAAGTCCCAAAAACCAGAGGTCAGATGATGATGAGCCAGATACAGGATCCTGAGCAAGCAAGAGATCTTTGCCAGAACATCCATGTATATTGCATACAGGCCAAACCAAGGAAACTCCCCTTACAACTGATTAGCTGATTGTATCAGATCACGTCATGGGGGTGATTACATTATATCACAAAACAGAGGTAACTATATCATTATGTAACTGCCGAACTACATCCTTACATAACTGCAAAACCACTGAGACTCACGGCCTCAGCAAGTTGACACACAACCTTAACCACCACGTCTATCATCTCTGTTCCCGTGTGTGCAAGTCTCTCCATCTAATCGGCTCTTTTTAATCTCAGAAGTGATTAGATTTAGAGCCCACCTTCCTGAGGTATGACTCATTAATGTGACAAAGAAAAACCTACCTCCCAAACGGGATCACATCCACAGACAACGAGGTTAGGATTCCAACACATATTTGGGGGGTACACAATTCAATCCATAATAACAAATGCATTCTCTGGAACGATACCCCCTTTGATGTGCATAAAAACAAAACAAAAAACCGTGGCCGCCGAGTTGACTCAGACTCATGGCAACCCCATGTGTGTGTTGGAGTGGAACTGTGCTCCACAGGGTTTTCAGTGGCTGATGTTTTGAAAACAGATCAGCAGCACTTTGTTCTGAGGAACCTCTGGGTCGACGTGACTGGCCAACCTTTCCGTTAGCAGCGAGGGTGTTAAGCATCTGCACCACTCAGCAACCCCTTGATTGCACAGCACAGTATATTCTTCAGTTACATTGCCTCATTTGATTCCTACAAAACCTGGAAAGAAACGGCCTGCTGTTTTCAATGTGTCATGCCACCAAGGATGTTTGGATTTTCACGGCTCCGATCACAGCAGCAACAACACCAGCAGGACAATATGACAATATTGACTTTAACTGGAGCCCTGGTGGTGCAGTGGTAAAGAGCTCGCAGCTAACAGTTGAAATTCATCAGCCACTCTTTGGAAACCCTATGGGGCAGTTCTACTCTGTCCTGTAAGGTTGCTATGAGCTGGAATCGACTCAACAGCAACGGGTTTGTTTTTTGTTGTTGTTCTTTAATTAACTTGAGCCCTGTACGTTCATTTTTCATTTAATCCTCACAAAAGTCTCTGAGGTAGGTACTGCTACTATCCTCAGCTCATAAACGAGCTAACAGTTTAGACAGATCCCTTATGTTGTGCAAGGCCACAGAGTAAAGAAGTGGCAAAACTAAACAGTCCAGGTCTGAGTCCAGATCCTTAGCTACTAAAGGCGGTGCTGCTGAGTCAGTTCTAACCCGTGACGACCCCATGTGTTACAGTGTAGAACCGCCCCATAGGCTTTTCTTGGCTGTAATTTTTATGGACGCAGATCCTTCTTTATGAAACCAGGCCTTTCTTCCCAGCACCACTGGACGGGTTCAAACCACCAACCTTTGTGTTAGTGGTTGAACGCAAGCTGTTTGTACCACCAGGGACTCTTTTAACTACTCCAGTACCAAACATGAAAAGCAATGGAATGCACCCAGAATTTTTGGAATTACATGTCACACATTTGGCTATGGATGATCACACACAGAAGTATAAACCATGGGCAAAAAAAATTACATGGCTGAGTTGAGGCTTCTCACAGTTCCCACTTTTAGCTATTTTGAAGGCCTTTTAATGTTCAGGAGCTAGTAACACTGTGCACTGTAGGTATTGTGCGTGACCTTCAGCACAATATTTACCAGAAAATAAGTTTAAATGGGTCACCCTGACATTCTGAGAATGATCTAGAAAGCAGATGAGACAATTTCCTCCTCTTTTGCCAACAACTAATACCAAGATATCAGAAGACACCTGGTTAAGTAGAAATTAAAAGCAGGAGCTATTTTTTAACGTTGTGTTGGAAATAAATGCTGCGGAATTATAATCCTAGAATTCATATTAATTCACATTTCCTAATATCTCACAGAGGCACGGTTTGCAAACACCCCCCCCCACGCACAAACACAGAACACCCCCATTTCCGCAGGTGGGAAAAATGAAGGCAACTAACCCTGTTCCCTGGTGTCATGGATTGAACTATGTCCCCCGCAAAAGGTGTGTAGTAATTTGGTCAGGCCACGATTTTCAGTATTGTGTGGTTGTCCGCCATTTTGTGATTGTAATTTTATGTTAAAGAGGATTAGGGTGGGATTGTAACACCCTTACCAAGTCCTGTCCCTGATCTAATATAAAGGGAGCTTCCCTGGGGTGTGGTCTGCACCACCTTTTATCTTACAAGAGACAAAAGGAAAGGGAAGTAAGCAGAGAGTCAGGGACCTCATACCACCAAGAAAGCAGAACCTGGAGCAGAACGTATCCTTTGGACCTGGGGTCCCTGAGCCTGGGAAGCTCCCAAAAACCAAAAAACCAAACCCACTGCCAACGAGTCGATTCAGTCTCATAGTGACCCTAGTCTGGGGGAAATTCGACAAGAAGGCCAACAGAGAGAGAAAGCTGTCCCCTGGAGCCGGTGTCCTGAATTCGGACTTCTAACCTAGTAGGCTGTGAGAGAATAAACTTGTCTTTGTTAAAGTCACGCACTTGTTGTATTTCTGTTATAGCAGCACTAGGTGACTAAGACATTTGATAAGATAGTAGTATGTAATTCTGAACTAAAAACAATTTTTTTTAAGTTTCCCCAATTTAAAACTTCTTAGAGGCTTTAATATTCTAACATGAATTTGAATCTTCACAGCATGAACTATTTACCAAACTTACTTCCCCTCAAACATTACTTTATACCGTTTTCAGCTTCTTGACTAGTTGCTATGCCGAGCTATCAAATTGACTTCCATTGTTTTCATTGACCAAATAACTTCACATATGTAAAGATACACAACATTGGTAGGGTTGCCAGATTTAGCAAATAAAAATATAGGAAATTCTGTTAAATCTGAAGTTCAGATAAACAACAAAGTGTTTTTTAATTTAAGTACGTCCTGCACTGTTCGATATTTCGCCCATAGAATCCTTCACTATTGCAACGTGAGGCTTGAATTTTGTCTTCAGTTCTTGCAGCTTGAGGATCGCCGAGCGTGTTCTTCCCTTTCAGTTTTAAACCTCTTCTCGAGTCACCTTTTGAAATCTTCTGTTTAGCTCTTCTACTTCATTATTTCTTCCTTTTGCTTTAGTGCTTCACGTTCAAGAGCAAGTTTCAGAGTCTCTTCTGACATCCATTTCGGTCTGTTCTTTCTTTTCTCTCTTTTTAATGACCTCTTGCTTTCTTCATGTTTGATGTCCTTGATGTCATTCCACAACTCGTCTGGTCTTCGGTCATTAGTGTTCAACGCATCAAATCTATCCTTGAGATGGTCTCCAAATTCAGGTGCGATCTACTCAAGGTTGTCTTTGGGTCTTGTGGACTTGTTCTAATTTTGTTCAGCTTCAACTTGAACTTGCATGTGAGCAATTGATGGTCTGTTACACAGTCGGTCCCTGGTCTTCTTCTGACTGATATTGACCTTTAGCTACTCTTAGTTCCTCAACTCTCCTTTTGCTGCGGCCCTGACGTATATGTTATTTTAAAAAAAACAACATTTACTTCCCTTACCAACTCATACCCCTATAAACTGAAGGAATTTATTGGCTAGCGGTGAACTTTGTAGTTAAAATTTTTTTTTATCACTACAAAATGGTATGTTGGAGGACGAGAAACAGCTGATAAAGGCCCAAAATTTGTCACTGGATATTCTCAGGTATATGTGATGGCTGTACACTTGAGTCATTATTATAATGTTCTCTAAGACTTACTTTTTCACGGTGACTAACACGTCATTATTTTGCTTAAGTAACGAAAAGCTGGGAACTCTGCCAAAAGTTATCTTAGCAGATGCTATTTTATCATTTCGATGACTCCCATCATTTTTCACATTCTGGTAATTATATTTCCGAGGTGGAATTCATGCTGAGCACGGTGTGTTGCTGCTACAAAAACAGACTCCCCCCCGAAATGCGTTAGCCTGATAACTCCCCCAGTCCCAGGCCTGCGGAGTGCCATGGCCTGCTTCGCCCGCCATGTGTTTTTTGGGGATCCACTATTTCCCATCTTGTGTCTCTTCTCCACTCACCTTCCCACTCCTGGCCCACATCAGATTACCTGTGGGGAATCATTAAACTCACGGTGCCGTTTTGGGAGGATGAACTCATGGCAAACATCCTGGAATTAGGGAAGAAAAGAACCACAGACTCTAATCAATTAGTTGCCCACCTTTGAATTGAACAATTACAGCATTTCCGAAGAGCGCCAATGGTGTAAAAAGGCACAATTACATGTGAATGTTTGCGTAAAATGACACCAGCTCATATTGCCTGTTCTGTCTTCAAACAGATTGAGACAGGAATCCCACCAGTTTGGATATCTAATGAAGTCTTCAGCTAAATCACTTCATTTCATCAAATTCACAAAAAGATAATCTTGGCTTCTCATAGTTCAATGCTCATTAGGCCACATTTGTCCCAAGAGCAGAGAGTTAATAAAACACGTAACTTCATTCCAAATTGGCATAAAAACCCATGGCTATTGAGTCAATTCTGACTCATAGTGACCCCACATGTTACTGAGTAGAACTGCTCCGTTGGGTTTTGTTGGATGTAATCCATCCGGAAGCAGATTGCCAGGCCTTTCCTCCTTTCAATCTGCCTATCTTTAAGTTACTAGATGATTGCAAACTGCTTGCACTACCCAGGCTTCTCTCCAATTGTCCTAGACATTGGGAATATGCTACTTATCCTAGTCCATCTTCCTCTGAATGAGGAAAGAGACATAAGGAATAATGTACACACTCAGAACTGTCCATCAGTCTACGACAAAAAGCACATTAATTCTCACACAAAAGCCCAGGTTTGTGAGAACTGGAGGCGACACTGTTTTTCATTCTGAATTTCGTCCACAACCAAGAGCAGTCATTCCTTTCCTACAGCTTGTGAAAGTCAGCCTATGGTTGGGTCACCTTGGGTAGAAGCTTTTCTTTCCCAGCCCTTTCCAGATCAAAGGTCCCTACTAAGGGGACACACTTCACTGGCAGAGAGCAAAGAAGTCCTTGTGCGTGGAGGGCCTTCGAGCTCTTTAAGGAAAAAAAAAAAAACAGAAAACAAAATCCAACTGAAAAAGGTTGAATGGCCTAGAGACACAGGACCAGTTGGAGCCATTCAATTAGAAAGTTGACGGGTATTAATTTGCCTTCTTTATTTGTTCTGAAAGGTACCAGGCTGCTTTCATTAACTATCCATTAAATTGGCTAACGGGCCCTGGAGAGAACTCTGCTCAAGAGGCCACTTGGAAGACCGGATTATGCTAGAAACATATGATCTGAAATATAAAGAATCCTTTCTACGTATCTCTTTTTTTCAAGTGAGGAGTAAAAGCCTAATGATTAGATTTCGAACGCAAAGAGATGGGCTTCTTCTACAACAGGTAAAGAGAAAAAAACTACCAGAATTTTTGAATTAGCAAACATTAAGTTTGAGGATAAGGTGGAGGGTTTAGAGGCAAGAATCACTAGTAACAAATCCATTGTGAACTTTGAGAAGAATGAAAACATTTATTTCTCTACTTAAATGGCTAACAAGACTGGCAAAGCTGAGGGGACTGCCACAGTTAATGCTTCAGATCCTTGGGAAGAAAGAGATTATTGAAGCTAATAAATTAACAATCTTCGAAGTGACTTTAATGTTACCTTTTTCTGTACTCAGGATATAAAAGCTTTTTCTCTCCTCTCTTTTTATTTTTTTCTCTCTCTCTTCTAAGTCTGGAAGTCCGACAGTTTAGAGCCCATAGACCACAAAAGGCAGAAGGTTGTTTTGCATCAAGGTTAATCTGACTGCATTAAATAAATATTCATTTGCAACTTGCATCCTTTATACGGTTTAGAAGAAACTGTGTACAAGTCATGATAATACTGAAAAAGTAAAAGAAACCAGGCTGTTCTGGCCTGAACATACTGTTTCCAAACTAAATTCTGTACATTAAAATTAAAGATGAATTTAGCATCTACAAAAACTACATGGAAATACACCCTCTCAGTGATACCTGTGTATGCACAGACACGCATGCACGTATACATAGGTAAGCCATTTTCTACAAGATCAACAGATTATATACCACTCAGCCTTTACAAGACTAAAAATTGCATTTCAAACAAATTTACTTAAGTAAACTATCAACTTAACTCATGCTAATTTCATTTTCAGCATTCAGCTCTCCTGATTTATAAATCCAGGATGTGAAAACATTTATAGTTTTAGCAAATAATTTTATGAAGTTATGCATATAAAAACATGGATACTGTTTTTACTCTGAAATCCCTAGTTCTGGGTTAAAAGTATGTCAGAAGTTTCAACCAGAGGGCTTGCTGTGACAGAAAGTGTTGAAGGAAAGCTGAGTCCAATGGTAAAGTAAACTGTAGCAGAAGGACCAGCTTTTGTTTCCCTCCCTGCGCAGCAGTCTGTCACCCACAGCTTATGCTTACAAAGTTACGCTACCATCATTTCTTCAATGCTCACCTTTGAGATCAAGAAACAGATAAAGGGAAAAATGTGGAACAGAATTTCAAATTCTCATGGACTCCAGATTTTCTGCAGCCCTCAAGGCTGAAAGAACCCCTGAAACTATTGCCCTGAGGTAATCTTTAAGCCTTAAACCAAAAACATCTCCTGAGGTCTTCTTTAAACCAGACAGTAGTTTAACTTAACTAGAAAAGAACGATTGCCTCGAGCCTTGAGCTTTTTTAAGATCTATACGGTGTGGAAACGCTGGTGGCATAGTGGTTGAGAGTTCGGCTTTTAACCAAAAGCTCTGCACTTCGAATCCACCAGGTGCTCCTTAGAAACCCCATGGGGCGTTTCTACTCTGCCTTATAGGGTTGCTATGAGTTGGAATCGACTTGGCAGTCCCAGGTTTGGGTTTTTTTTTTTGTTTGTTTTTTAATATGGGATCAAACTGACAACAGCAACTCAAAAGATTAGATAGGAAACTTAGGCTCGGTGAGTTTATGTTAATGCAAAGAAACAACTCAGAAAAGGAGAGTGAGAATGGTTGCACAACCTGATGAATGTAATCAGTGTTCCTGAATTGTACACGTAGAAATTGTTGAATTGGCGTATGTTTTGCTGGGTGTATTTTCAACAATAGCGAAAAAAGAAAAACAAACCTAGAAACAGGTCCTATCTAAACAGTCTTAACTCCGGGGTTTGGTGTCATCAGTTATTCCCTCTTACATCTAAAATACAAATTCCTCACTGTAAGTGTGCTACCCCTTCCAAAATATTTACCTTTTAGCAATGACCCTGACTCCCTCCACATAGGAGTCAGTGTTTTCAGACGCCCCTGCAATACGAGAGATCGGTCTGACATAGATGGAGCCAGGACCTGAGTGGAGAAAAGTGCTCCCTGTGCTGGTAATCAATTTAATGTCCGTCAGCTCCAAATGCACATTTCTTCGCTCTGCTTTGTGGCACTCAGAGCCAGACCCTTTAAACGTTTCTGCTTTGGCAGTGGGCACACTGTTAACGTTTGCCAGTAGAGGGTGCTGGAGGGACCCTACAGGGGAAAAGGGCTCCTTTTCCTGGTTCTGGTGAGCTCCTCCCTTTGTGCTCTTATGTCAGGAATGTAGGGGGAGGGTCCAGTGGTGCTCACCCTCCAACAAGTCTTGTTTGTCAACCCCAGCCCATGGCTCTCTGTGCATCAGGCAACCCAGTGGACCAGCTCTACCATGGGCCAACCTACCATCCAGGGGCTGCAGCCATAGTCTCCCTATGAAGTCTGAATCCCAGCCTTGCAGAGGGCCCCTCCCGGGTTTATTCCTCCCTTCGGTCCTCTTCTTCAGCCCTGTGGTACTCCTTAGAGCTCTCTTTCACCTCTTAGTAACCCATCCCTTATTGTAAATAAGTTGCTGTGGCATTGACCCCGACTAATGGTGACCCCACGACTGTCAGAGCAGAACTGAGTTCCATACGGTCTTCAGTGGCTGATATTTCGGAATCAGGTTGATAGGCCTTGATTCCGGGCCGCCTCTGGGCAGACTCGAGCCACCAACCTTTCAGTTAGCAGCCAAGTGCATTAAACCTTTGTACCATATAGGGACTCGTCATTTTTTTACAAATAGTAAATAATTCTTAATGTTTAATTTTCCCTTTTCAAATAACTGGTGTGGTATCTGTCTCCTGGCTGGTGTTTGACTGATAACATTCCTCAAATCTCTTTCATAGCTCTCGTTCCAGGGTCCACTCCTAAATAAAGTATACATATCAGAAAAACATATATATCCAAATGGAACTCAAAAGTACTTCAATTCCCTTTAACGCCAAACTCATCACTTTCCAGGATTCTCTTGAACAAGGTCAACCTCAGAACTCCTTGACCTGTTGAAAATAGTGCTCAAGCAGCCCCAGAGTTCAGGCATCTGAGCTCTGAGTCACAGCTAGGACAAAGGAAGCCCTCCTGCCTCTTGCTTCCATGTGTGTTGTATACGGCATTTTAAGCTCCTCTGGCGAACCCACGCATACACAGCACTCCCCGTTTCTCATCACGTCTGGATCCTATCTACGACCCTGCACCCACACATGGGTGTCTGACTGAGGACAGCCAGGAAGCGGAAGAACTTTATGGCTGGATACAGTGCACTTAAAACAAAACTCAACTCTGCTTTGTCGTTTTGTTTAGATGAATGTGATTTGTTCCTGTGAAACGTCGGTAGCTAAAGGTGAATAACCAGGCCCTGCTCAGCTGCAACAGGGGCTTTCGTCACAGAAAGAAAATAGTACTTGCAGTTGGGGTTGTCAGCTTTTTGCGGGGGGTGGTAATTTGTTTGCTTTTATCTCCCCTTCATTAAGTCCCTAAAAGATCCAGGTAATTAGATAATATTGGCTATAATTGTCCTAGTTTCTTAGTGGTGCTGTAGCAGAAACACCATAAGCAGGTGTTTTTAACAAATAAAAACTTACAGTTTAGGGGGCTGTTGTTGTTAGGTGCCATTGAGTCGGTTCAGACCCATAGTGACCCTATATACAACAGAACGGAACACCGGCCGGGCCTGCGCCATCCTCAAAGTCGTTGCTATGTTTCAGCTCATTGTTGCAGCCACTGTCTCAATCGATCTCTTGAAGGTCTTCCTCTTTTTTTTTTTTTTTTTTTGCTGACTCTTTACTAAGCATGATGTCCTTTTCCAGGGAGTGGTACCTCCTGGTAACAAGTCCAAAGTATGTAAGACGCAGTCTTGCCATCCTTGCGTCTAAGGAGCGTTCGGGTTGCACTTCTTCCAAGACAGATTTGTTTGTTCTTCTGGCAGTCCATGGTATATTCAATATTCTTCGCCAACACCATAATTCAAATGCATCAATTCTTTTTCAGTCTTTCTTATTCACTGTCCAGGTTTCACATGCATGTGAGGTGACTGAAAATACTATGGCTTGGATCAGGTGCACCTTAGTCCTCAAAGTGACATATTTGATTTTTAACACTTTAAAGAGGTCTTTTGCAGCAGATTTGCCCAATACAGTATATCAAAGTATACTTTTTTTTTTTTTAATTTACAAGAGACCTAGTTTTGATCTAGCCAAACCCCAAATGCTGGCATTTAGCTTGTCCAGTCGAACAATTAGACATAGTGGAATGCAGTGAACATGATATATGATCAACATTGTTTGAGAATAACATGGAAGGATTTTATCTGCCCATAGCCTAAGGTGCTTACATGAAGGTGATACTTCATACACCCAGCCCAGGGAGGAGGGGGTGGTTCTATTTTAACCTGAGGCAGCGCATGGCCAGGAGATGCAAAATACAACCTGTCCCTATAAATCACCCCACTGTGGGCCAGAGAGTGGCAATATGTTAGTCGGCGTGCCAACACGCGAGACCGACTTGGTTGAGATGATAGCCTCGCCTAAGGGCCCCGTCCTGTTTCGTGATTAAGTTTTGGATTATTTGTGTTTCTTTCACCGACGTTTAAAACTTTCCCCATAGGGCATCATCTGCATCGCCACAGCAGTCTGGTCGCTGTTGATCCAAAGTCTGCTTTATTTCTTCAGTCGAAAATAACCCTTTGTGGGCAGTGAATTTAAGGTAACGGTGGTGGAGCGATCTGGAAGAGGAGAGCAAGGATGATAGCTCAACTTGAAGCATGTCACCAAGGGCACTGAACTGCACCTGTAGAAACCATCGAAATAGTGTATCTTTGGCTGTGTAGACTTTCACCATAAACAAATAAATCTCTTCCCCTAATATTATGTGGTTGCTTTAAAATTTTATTTGTAATATTTATTTACGTTTCTTCTATCAGTGCTTTGTTGTGAGAATGCTAATGCATTTTTGCCTCTTCAAATTTACCTATGAAAGAACGCTAGGTTCATTGTTAAAACCAAAGATATTTCACTGAGTTTTGTGTTAGGTGCCTTCGAGCTGGTTCCGACTCACAGTGACCCTGTGTACCATAGAACGAAACACTGCCTGGTCCTGCGCCATCCTCACAATTGTTGTTATGCTTAAGCCTATTGTTGCAGCCACTGTGTCAATCAAAAATAATGCAAATTAGTAGTCTGCTCTATTCTCTATATTTGCATTTACTTTTCTCTTAAAACAGCACATTTAAGGAGGGAATGTGTTAAGCAACCAGTTTATCCAAAAAAAACCCAAAAAACAAAAAACCAAACCTGTTGCTGTTGAGTCAATTCCGACTCGTAGCCACCCTATAGGACAGAGTAGAACTGCCCCATAGGGTTTCCAAGGAGTGGCTGGTGGATTCGAACTGCTGACCTTTTGGTTAGCAGCCAAGCTCTTAATCACTGCGCTGCCAGGGATCTGTATGGTTGGTGAACAAGCAACCAATAGAGTTCTCGTCTCCCATTGTGTCTCTTTCTTCTACTTCTTGGAGGTAGTCTTTATGTCCTCCAAAGTTCAAAGACTATTCTAGTCCTGACAACGCTGTAATTCAGGGGTTTGAGCTTGAAAAGGGCGTTTTCTTTCTCTGATCTACTTGTATTTATGGACTCATTTAAGCTCCACATCAACTCCTCATGCTGCCATGTTTTGCCCATCCCCTGGCTTGGTTCTTCCACATTCTCTTGGTTTCCTCTTTCATGAAACAACATCTCTCCTGGAAGATGTGAAAGTCATGGGAGCCATCTAGAATTCTGCCTGCCACACCCCCGAATGAAAACGTCCAAACTGATTGTTTTTTCTTTTCTTATGAATGTGTGACCTAAAGGGTCCTAAGCAGAAATGGGAAAATGAGTACATGCTAAACAGCACTGCTGAAGGCTGAAACTCGCTTCCAGACGGTGAAGTTAGAGGCTTACATGACTCGCAGACAATGCAGTGAAGTCATGCCCTGAAGAACACGAGTAAATGGAAAAAATGGGTGAGGAGAGAGGAGACCAGGGCAGGAAAAAACTGAGCAGCAGTAAAGATTTAATTTTTAAACACTCGTGAGAAAAGAACGACTTCCAAACATTTGAGATGTCTGTCTTTAACAGATCTAAACTCACTCTAAATGGCAACGTCACATCTGTAAGGGGATCATTAAATGACGTTGGGGCGGATGAACCATGCTGTTTGCCATGATGACATGGATGAGGTGATTCACAGGGAGTGTTAATATGCTCAAAATAACGCACTCTTCAGTATTATCTCTATTTTTACACATACTTTTAAACATCGGAAAAACAATGAAGGGCATTATACAAAAGACTAGATGACTTTCTTTTATTCTTTATGAATAGCAATTGTTGTTGTGTGCCATTCTATGGATTCATAGTGACCCTGTATGTTACAGAGTAGAGCTGTCCCATAGGGTTTTCTGGGCTGTGATCTTTTCAGGAGCAGATCACCGGGTTTTTCTTCCACAGAGCTGCTGGGTGGGCTCGAACCTCCAACCTTTCGCCTAACAGTCAAGTGCTTAACCATTACACCCTCAGGGATCCTTAAATATCAATTATAAAGTAAGAAAGAAAAGACTAAGAAGAAGCAACGTGGTATATGAAATGATCACTGGAATATGGGAAAATATGATTTCTGGTCTTTGTTTCTCCTTTAACTGGCAACATGACTTCGGACAAGCATGACGCCCTCGGTAAAGCATGGCGCCCTGTGTTTACAGTGAGCATACTAGATCACTTTCTCCTTTAATGCACAAAGAGCAGATCGTTGACTTGATGAAGTATTACGGGCAGGTTCACCAATTTTCACTGTTTTGGAGCACTCTCCAAGTTCTCCATGAACTCTCCGTATCGCCCAATCTCATTTAATGGATTGTAAACAACCTGCTTGCTTCCATCTCCTCCCAGAGATGCAGATTCCCTTTCCTAATTGCAGAAGGTCCTTTGTTTTTGTCTGACTTCAATCAGACCGTCTGGTTTCCACTCTCATATGCCCATGGGCACACAGCTAAGTGCAGTAGCTTATTGCTTTCATTTCTGGGTCGGGACTGCTGTTTTATATGGCCACGATCTCATTCGTCAGGCCCCCTGCCTGAACCCACTGCATTTTAGTATCTCAACTTTTCACACCACTCCTTCTACCAGTCTCTGGAATTGAGGCCAAATCCATAAGGAAGAAGACATCAATTATATGGCTTTCTGTTAAAGAGGTAAATACCAGCAACTCTCCAGGTTTTGCTTTGTCTCCCTGGGGGATTCGAATGCATTGCGATCACCTGTTGTTCCATTAAGCAGAAAATTCATCAAAATCTTCCATTGCATTAGCCATTGTCTTAGCGGTTCTTAAAGAAACAACAAAAATTTAGTCACAGGTCTTTATGAATATAGAGCAAACTCTCAAAACGCCCACGCACAGAAGAATAAGAACACAGCCTTACTGGGTTACACAGCGTTTGCACCGTATTCCTGCACACCAGCAGGGCTTTGTTTCTATTCTTCATTATTTGCGGGTAGGGTTGTACAGGGAGGGGGACAGACAGCATTTGGCTTGTGTTTAAAAGATTCGTGTGATAAAATTCCTTATTAACACGTTTTCTACTTTCCAGTACCAGTACCTTGTTGAGCTTGAACCATGACCATTTTTAAATTTGAGAAAGACCCTTCGAGCTGTGGTGGCACAGTGGTTAGGAGCTCAGCTGCTAACCAAAGGGTCGGCACTTTGAATCCACCATCTGCTCCTTGGAAACCCTACAGGGCTGTTCTACTCTGTCCTATAGGGTCAGTGTGAGTCGGAACTGACTTGAGGACAAACCGTTTCTGTTTTTTGGTTTTTTTTTTTTGGTGTTAGAAAAGGAAAACAAATAAATATTGAACAGAGCGCTTTAAGCATTATCGGAGATAATATAATAAAAATCACAGGCTCATTTTTTTTCTTTTATGTGCATGTTCCTGGAATGCATATTCCTAGACAATTTTTATGAGTTAGTGTGTATCTGAAGTGAGTAAAATATATAAACACACGTACATAGGTATACACATATGTACACATGAGATATAGCTGATATATATACACACACATATATGTACTATAGATGTCTGATTATAGCCCTATGGACAATATGGGTCTGCTATATATATGTATGAAGGAGTCCTGGTTGTGCAGTGATTAAAGCACTCAGCTGCAAACTAAAAAGCCCAAAGTTTGAACCCACCAGCCTCTCCACAAGAGTAAGGTGTGGCAGTCCGCTTCGGTAGATATTCCAGCCTTGGAATCCCTGTGAGGTAGTTCTACTTGGTCCTATAGGGTTGCTATGAGTTGGAATTAACTCCATGGCAATGGTTTTTTTGCTTGCTTTTGTTAAATGTATAAGGAGCTCTGGTGGCACAGTGGTTAAAGAGCTTGGCTGTTAACCGAATGGTCAGAGGTTCGAACCCACCAGCCGCTCGAAGGGAAAAAGATGTGGCACTCTGCTTCCATAAAGACTACAGCCTTGGAAACCCTATGGGGCAGTTCTACTCTGTCCTACAGGGTCGCTGTGAGTTGGAATCGACTCAAAGGCAATCTTTTTTTTTTTTTTTTAATGTTAGAAAAGGAAAATAAATATTGAACAGAGTGCTTTAAGCATTATCAAAGACAATATAATAAAGTCACAGGCTAATTTTCTTTTGTGTGCATGTTCCTGGAATGTATCTTCCTAGACAGTTTTTATGACTTTATGTGTACCTGAAGTGAGTAAAATATATTTACACACATATATACTGTATACATGTATGTATACAGGAGACCTGATGGCATAGTGGTTAAGAGCTATGGCCAGGCGCTCCCTGGAAACCCTATGGGGCAGCTCTGCTTTGTCATATAGTGTCGCAATGAGCTGTAATCGACTCTACAGCCGTGGGCTGAAAATACGTGTGTGATATAGACTCATTAGCTTCAGGCACTGCTGTTCTTGGACCCTTTATCTATAAAGTGCCACTAGCTAGAGACTCTATCAAGAGATTAGTTATCATATGGTATGCCTGTTTCCACCCTCGAAGAGAAAGCAGACTGGCCATCACTTCTTAAAGAAGCCCCTGGAATAACTGTTGACGTGGTACTGCCCTGAAATGGAGAGCTGTAGGTCCAAGCCAAAAAGAATGGAGCACTTTTCACCACAGAACAAGCAGGCTTGCCCATTTCCACAGCTAATGCTCATGAAGTCTGAACACACACTTAAGACAGGCTACTCATAGAACTTTGCTATGAACGGGTATCTTCAGTTTCTCTGTACGTTAATACCTTGGAAAAGGGAGTACACTTGCTTTTCAGTTGAGCCTTTTTATCTGGCTAAACGTGTTCTGGAGTCCCTGGGTGGTGAAATGATTAACACACTCACCTGCTAACCAAGCCAGGTGAAGGTTTGAGGCCATGCAGAGGTGCCCTGGAAGAAAAGCCTGGGAATCTACTTCCAAAAACTCAACCACTGAAAACCCTGGGAGCACAGTTCTACTGGGACACATGTGGGGTTGCCAGGAGTTGAAGTGGACTGGATGGCGACTGGTTTTTACTAGTAAATGTGTTCCGGCTAATAAAATTCAGGAAGGATGCCACAGAATTGCACGGCCAAGGATAAAGAGCTGGAGCTGCAATATGAAATGTAGGATGGAACATCTTTTCTGTCCCCATTAATCCCCGAGTTCTGGCTGATTTGTTTAACGTGCAGCACACTCCCAACAACAGCTCACCATTAGGTCAGTGAAAAGACACAACTGTCATAGACTAGGCTTACCAGAAGCAGACCCCGGGATTAAACTTTCAGAAAAAGTAGAGGGGACCCAGCAGCACGGGTAGGGTGTAAGAAGCCCATGGGGACGAAAAGGAAGACAATAAAGGGAGCCCTGGTGGTGCAGTGGTTAAGAGCTTGGCTGCTAACCAAAAGGTCGCAGTTCGAATCCACCAGTGGCTCCTTGGAAACTCTATGGGGGGCAGTTCTACTCTGTCCTCTAGGGTCACTATGACTCGGAATCAACCGGATGGCAATGGGTTTGTTTGTTTGTTTGTTTATCCCGTTTTAGGCCTTTATTACATCTAGTAATGACTAGTAAGAAGCATTCTCAACCTCTCCTTCTCGGTCCTGGAAACTCTATGGGGGGCAGTTCTACTCTGTCCTCTAGGGTCACTATGACTCGGAATCAACCGGATGGCAATGGGTTTGTTTGTTTGTTTGTTTATCCCGTTTTAGGCCTTTATTACATCTAGTAATGACTAGTAAGAAGCATTCTCAACCTCTCCTTCTCGGTCCTGCCCATTATAATGTTGTTGTTATTAGTTGCTAATTACTAATGGATGTTTGCTGCTGTTACTTCTCATTTGCGGTTGTGCCACATCAGCAAATGAAGGTCTCGAAGGCTTTACTCCATCCATGTCTTTAAGGTCCACTCTACCTTGAGGAGGCAGCTCTTCCACAGTTGTATTCTGACTGCCTTCCAACGCAGGGCTCTCATCTTCCAGCACTACATCGGACACTGCTCTGCTGTGATCCACAGGTTTTCATTGGCTGAATTTCAGAGGTAGATCACAAGGCCTTTCCTCCTAGTCTGAGTCTGGAAGCTCCACTGAAGCCTGTCTACTGTGGGTGACCCTGCTGGTATTTCAAATACTGGTGGCATAGCTTCCAGCATCACAGCAACATGCCAGCCATGGTAGTATGACAAACCAGCAGACGGAGGTGGGCCCAATACTTAGTACTAGTCTATTCCTGCCTCCCTAAGCAGGGTGCCCTGGTGGCATAGTGGTTAAGTGCTAAGACTGCTAACCAAAAGGTCAGCAGTTCAGATCCACCAAGCACTCCTTGGAAACCCTATGGGGCAGTTCTACTGTGTCCTGTAGGGTCGCTACGAGCCGAAATCGACTGTCAACAATGGTTTTGTTTTTTTTTTTTGTCACCAGGATGCATAAAAGAGGGAAAGAGACGACTAGTCTTCAGTGCTTGGATCAGAGGGCCAAAAACTCCTATCAATATATGTGGATTTACCTGCCTACAAGGTCCCTGAGTAGCGCAAATGGTTTGTGTTCAACTCCCAGTTGAAGGGTTGGTGGTTTGAAACCACCCAGCAGGGCTTCAAAAGAAAGGCCTGACGAACTGCTTCAATAAAGATTACAGCCAGGAAAACCCTATGGAGCTCAGCTGTACTCTGAAACACAGAGAATCAACTCAGCGGCCACAGGTTTTTTGTTGTTGTTTATTTGGTTTTGGTTTTGTCTGCCTACACCAGCCTCCTGAAATACTCAGTTTGGACCAACAGCTTCTTTGCAAACCCCATCTTTCATGGTGGCTTTCCATCTGGAGTGATGGCTCTCCATCACTGTCAGTCTCCCACCTGGTTTAAAAGAGTTATATCCAGGGTAGGAACCCTGTGGTGCAGTGGTTAAGAGCTTGGCTGCTAACCAAAAAGGTCTGCAGTTTGAATCCACCAGCTGCTCCTTGGAAACCCTCTGAGACAGTTCTACTCTGCCCTATAGGGTTGCTATGAGCCGGAATCAACTCGACAGCAACAGGTTTCGGGGTTTTGTTTTTCTGTTTTTTTTTTTTTGGCATATCCAGGGTGCTCGTCGAACAGTTGCCCCAAATCGGACTTCGTTTTTTTATCATAAAGGGTATAGTATTTCCGTTGTTAGGTGCCATCAAGTCGATTCTGACTCATGTGATCCCATGCGACAGAGTAGAACTTCCCCACATGGATTTAAAAAAAAAAAAAATCTTTCCGGACTCATGGTGGCAGTAAAATGCCCAGGTCTTTCTCCCACAAAGCCACTGGGTATATTTGAACCACCAACCTTTTGGTTAGCAGCAAGCATTTAACAATTGTGTCACTATGGCGTACTACTCTGTAATACATGAAAAGCTGAGAGTTGTGGCCACCCTACCTCTCACCCTGTTCTGATCTGCTCAAGCCCTGTACCAAACAGAGAAAATCATCTAGTGAGGTTTCCTATCACTGAGTTGTGGTGTGTGGAAAATAGTGTCTTGATAACGAGGTCATGGTGATTACCTGCGGGTTGTTGTTGGGAGCCATCGAGTTGATGCTGACTCCTACTGACCCTATATGATAGAGTAGAACCACCCCATAGGGTTTCCTATGTTGTAATCTTTATGGGAGCAGACTGCCAAGTCTTTATTCCCACTAAGCCTCTGGTGGATTTGAACCGCCCACCTTTCAGTTAGCAGTTGAGTGCTTAACCACTGCACCACCAGAACTCCTCAGCCTAAGAGCACAGTAGTTAAGGAGGGTTTCTTGTGGAGTGGATGAGTCTTCAAAGGGAACGAGGAGTCAGCAAGGCACCCTGCACTCTTCTGATGCGTTCATGAACACTCTCTGATTCCCCTTTGCCCTCGGGGTGCCCTCTATATGGACCGCATCTGTTGTCTGCTGGCCTGCTCAGCTCCTTCTCAATGCCGGCTCTTCCATGTTCACAGAGTCTCGGCCGTCTTTGCTCACCAAACGTGAGCCTCCAGGCCCTACTTTGCTCTTCAAAGTCATACATCCACATGAATCTCCATAAAGCATTCCTGCCTTTGAGAGAGAAAGCTGAAATGCTCATGGGTGGAAAAACGTGAGTCTGAGTTTTTTTCAAAGTAATCTAAAGGAGACCGTGGGAGCAGGGACCCAATGAATGGCAGACCACGTTCAAGGCTCACATGATTGAATACATATGTAGTGACTAAAGAAGAGTATTTTTATAGTCTACATATTGCTCATGATTATTCTACATAATGAAAAGAGAACTAGGAAAATCAGAGGTCCACGGGTGATGCAAACAGTTTGTGTTCAACTGCTTACCTAAAGGTTGGCGGTTCAAACCCACCCAGAGGCACCACAGAAGAAAGGACTGGCAATCTGCCTCCATAGAGATTACAGCCAAGAAAACCCTATGGAGCACCTCTATTCTGTCATATACAGGGTTGCCATGAGTCGGAATCAATTCAACAATAGGTTTCAAGGAAAGCAGAGAATAACTGGGATACAACGACATTGGTATCTGACAGTCTTGCGTTATCTTGAAAAAAGCTAATTTGTGATTTGTTTCTATTTATTTTCTTCTACTAGTTTTAAGGTCTAGTTCTTCCATCTTGCTATCCAAGGGATACTGCTCTGAATAATTTAGAGGAAGAGATATCTTGTATTGGAATGACACTACCCACTTTTGGGTAAAGGCTCTGAGCGACTACAAATGATGACTTGTGATGGAAAATTTTACTCCCAGAGGCTCCGTTATCTCCCATGTGAACCCTTCATCATGCACCACAAAGGACAAAGTCCGTTGAACGGCTGCTGACATTGCTGCAGCTGCTGGAAGCTGTCGGAATTGGGAACGAGCCTCCAATATCCTCTGGTGCTAAACTACATGCTATTACATTTCTGGTGGTTCGATTCCTTTAGGAAAAAAGAAAATAAATTCACCCGTACCATTTAATTAATTGTGATATGATTCTATTGACATGGCCAGGGAATGAGAAGATATGTTTTTCCTCTAGATGATTAAAAATAAAGCCTGGTTCCCCCCCCCCACCCCAAAAAACCTGAAAGCACGTCCCTCTCATAACACAACAGCATTGTTCCTCTAAACGACTTCACCCTCCAGGAGTCTACTCTGAATTTATCGTGGGTTTGCTTTATTATTTCTAATAAAAGCAAACACAAAATATAAAACAGGTTAAAACAAATATTCCTGTATATGTCACCCAGAATCAGCAATGGTACAGTCACTTTTGTTTCAGACACTTCAAAACAGCATGAGAGATTTCACATAGAGATGAAGTCGTCTGTCATAACCTCCCATGGCCTTCCGCGCTTTCTCCTTCTCTTTCCTCCAGCTGTGACCACGACTGAGAAAATAATGGCCCACCAAGCTCTCAAGTGAGGTAACTATTTCCATAAATAATACAACGTTCTATACGTTTCAGTGCAGGTAAACAGCAGATAGTACGTATTATTCTGCAACTTGTATTTATCACTTTACGTTAGGTTTTTGAGATCTATTCATTTATGAAGACCCCTAATGGTGCAATGCTTAAGTGCTCAGCTCTAACCGAAAGGTCGGCAGTTCACAAGACTGTCAGATACCAATGTCGTTGTATCCCAGTTATTCTCTGCTTTCCTCGAAACCTATTGTTGAATTGATTCCGACTCATGGCAAGTTCAAGAAAGACCTGGCGATCTGCTCCTCTAAAGAGTATATCCTAGAAAACCCTATGGGGCAGTTCTACTCTGTCACATGGAGCTGCTATGAGTCAAAATCGACCTGACAGCGCCTGTCAACAATAACAACATCCATATATGTGACGTTTTGTCTTAACTGTGAGACCATTCGTGCATAGTATGCATATATCCCATATTTACCACGTATCTATTCACAGGCAGTTGAGAGTTTCCCTTTTTTTCACCAGAAAATAAACATGAAAAATTAAACAATGAACTTTCTTGTACATGTCTCCTGTACCTATCTCTCTGGTTCATGTAAATATTCTAATTTGTCCCAAAAAATGTAACAATGTGTGTGTTTGTGATTGTATGTGTGTGTATTCAAGCAATTTCTGTCATTCAATCAACCTTGAGATTTGTCTAGAGTTTTGTTATTTTGATGCTATGTTATCAGGGATATATGAAATTCAGCTTGTGGTATTTTCCTCAGGGATTTTTAGGTAAGAGTCTTAGCATGCTTAACTACTCTATCGACACAACTTTTCATCTTCCATGTTATTACGTCATTAACTTCTTATCTATCTCTGAAACAAAGGTTAGTTAAATTGATTGACCAACACAGCTTACTCAAGTATTTGACCACTGAGGGTGCGTGTGTCAAAACTGAGTTAGACACAAAGAGACGGATGTATAACAATGCTCATTGCAGCACTAGCCACAATTGCCAAAGGCTGAAAACACCTAGACGTTCATTGGCAGGTGAATGGATCAACAAAATGTGGTCTCTACACACAGTGGACCAGTACTCAGCCATCAAGAGAAACGAAGACCTGATGCATGCCACGGCGTGGGTGAAGCTTGACAACATCATGCCGAGGGAAATGCGTCAGCCAGAAATGCACAAATGTTGTATGATCTCACTTACGTGAAATACCGAGAACAGACTGTGTACAGAGATCAAAGTTTGTTAGTCGTAACCAGCAGCTGGGGTGGGGAGGGGAAAGGGCAGGTAAGAGTCAGGAAGCCTTCAGTTTCTGTTCACGGTGATGGGAAATTAGCAACGGATTTTGGGGAGGCTGCACCACCTGATTGATGTAATTGGTGTCACCGATTTGTACATGTAAAAAAATGTTGAATTGACAAGTGGATTATAAATATTTTTACAACGATAAAAAAAAAGAGAGAGAAGAAAGCTGAGTTAGGCATAAATGCTCCGGCTGGGAATAAATAAGATATTTAATAGCTTAGTCCCTCCACTGTCTACCCCAGTACACTGTGCAAAACTTTCATCTAAGATGCTGATGAATTATATTTGCTGTTTTTTAAAAATGACTCCCATTCTATCACCCTCTAGAACACCGCCATGTCTTTTAATGGTAATAATATTCATCAACATAAAAATTATACCACCGATATTGACACTAACCCTAAGAGGCGCTATCATTTTGAGTACTTAGCATCACGCAAACATTTTATATAAATTATATGAGCAACACCACATGATTATAAGGTGGGAGCGGTTTCTTCCATTTTACAGAAGAGGAAAGTAAGACTCGGGCTTATATTGGTCACCCCAAGTTACTCAGCAAGACAGAGACATGGATGAAGAGAAGCCAAAAACCTTGGGCTCTGGACTTAAGCTATTTCGTGTGTATCCAGTGTGCCTGTGTCTTGGACTCAACAAGCACGCACAGATTTTTAAGCAAATGAATGACATGTTTTACAAGGACGATACAATACTGATTAATGAGGTGCTCTCTTATGCCATGGAGCCCCCGGATGGTACAATCAGTTAGCTGCTTGGCTGCTAACCTAAAGGTTGGAGGTTCCAGTTCACCCAGAGGCACCTCGGGAGAAGGCCTTCATGATCTCCTTCCCAAAACCCTATGGAGCACAGTTCTACTCTGACACACATGGGGTCACTGTGAGTCAGAGTCAAGTTGACCAAAACTGGTTTTTGTTCTTGTCCCACGTGAGTAAGAACAAGTGATTGACAGCAAATTACTTGAGGACCAATTAAAAGATTCAGCATGATATATACAACTGAGAAGACTGTTTTTGAATTCATATTCTATGAGACTTCTGCAAATTTCCAAAGGTCAAATATATTTATCTTGCATCTTGACTTTGGTGGTTAATAGGAAGAAAATGATCATTCCATAAACAAGTGTGCAGCTAACGGAGAGTGAATTCCCTGAACGAGAGTATCGCTGAGTTCCCCGATGATGAGAATCACTTGGGAGGTCTTGTTAGCAGTATCAACTCCTCGGTCTCCAGCCTGTTGTTCTTGTTGGGTGCCGTCAGGGGATTCCAACTCATAGCATGTGACACAGTAGAACTGCCCCATAGGGTTTTCTTGGCGGTGATCTTTATGGAAATAAATCTCCAGGTCTTTCTTCTGTGGAGCCATTGGATGGCTCAACCCAGTTGAACCCAGTTCAACCGCCAGCCTTTCAGGTAGCAGCCAAGTGCTTCAACGTTGTGCCCCCAGGGTCCTTTGAATACCAAAGCAAAACAGCTAAGGCAATTAGTGCCCAGCCTTCTTAGCTGTCAGTTAACAGCAGTCAATTAATCAGTGTTAGTTCAGGACAAGCAGAGAAACAAATACACGCACACAAAAACGTCAGTTTTTTCTATGGCTCCTAAATGAGCTTTCACCAAAAGTATAAAACATAGGAAGCAGACATTGGTCCATCCATGTTGCGTTTGCACCCCTGTAAATTTCCAAGGATCATATATGTATATTTTGCATCTTACTTTAGGGCTTAATAGGAAAAAAAATTATCTCCCCCAAGCACACAGGTCATTTTGTAAAATTTCCTTTGTCCATCGATGTGTTGGCTTGAAGTATGCAAGGAAAAGGAAACATAGGTGTACGGACTGAATTCCAGAACAGGTGTGGGAACCCTCACCCCTACACCTCTGCGTGTGATATCCTGTCTGGAAATAAGGTTCTCTTTGTTCTGTTAACCAGGCCTTATCAGTGCAGGGTGTATCTAAAACCTGATCCCTTCTGAGTCAGAAAAACAGCAGGCTGGACACAGAAGCACATCCTGGGGATGACAGATGCCCCGTGGGGGTGGCCAAGGAACCTGGGAACACCATGGCTACAGAGCTGAAAGGAGACAAGGACCTTCCTCCAGGGCCCACAGAGGAGAGCCTGGCCTAGAGCCAGCACCCTGAATTGGGACTTCTAGTCTCCTGCACTGGGAGAAAACAAATTTCTGTTCTTAAAAGCCACCCACTTACGCTGTTCCTATTACAACAGCACCAGGCAACCAAGACAGCTTACCTTTGTAACCCTGAGGCTGATAAAACATTTCAATTGCCCAAGACTTTCTGTTACAGCTATGGCACAAACAAGCAGAGTCACTTTTTTAAAAATTCTACTTAAACTCAGCACCATTTGATCTCAGAAAAACTGTCAGAATAGAAGATGTTGAATATTGCTTTGAATGACTTTTAAACATTTTAAAGTCATTTGGGGAATAGGCTGTACCTAAAATCAGGTGTCTGAAAAACGCATAAACTTTCTTCCGCAGCCTCAAAATCCCTGCCTTTGGACCAGCCATGGAGAGTTTATAAAGAGATTTCTCGGTGTCAAGGCCCAAGAAAAACACCGAACCCAGTCAACTGCTAGTGTCATTATTTGGTCTTTCTCTAAATACTGGGAACTATTTATTCATAACTTGGTCATGCTTTCGCTGCTATTGAGTAGACCCCTGACTCTTGGTGACCCCACGCACAATGCAATGAAATGCTGCCCCGTCCTGTTCCATTCTCCTGATCAGTTGCCAATCAGATTGTAGTTATTGATACGGTTTTCACTGGCTGATTTTCAGAAGTAGATCACTAGCCTTTCTTTCTAGTCTTAGTCTGAAAGCTCCCTGAAACCTGTCCGCCATGATAACAACATGTAGGCTTCTACGGACAGACAGACAGGTAGTAGCTACACGTGAGGTGCGTCAGCCAGGAACCGAACCCGGGTTTTCTGCGTGGAAGACGAGAATTCTACCACTGAAACACCAAATGCCTCATAAACCTGTTGCCATCGAGTCGATGTCAACTCATAGCGACGCCATAGGGCAGAGTAGAACTGCCTCACAGGGTTTCCAAGGAGCACCTGGTGGATTCCAACTTGCATAGAACGTTACATCATTTTTTACATAGCGCTCATACTTTTAATGGAAACCCTGTTGACATACTGGTTAAGACCTATGGCTGCTAACCAAAAGGTTGGCAGTTCGAATCCTCCAGGTGCTCCTTGGGAACTGTATGGGGCAGTTCTACTCTATGAGTCGGAATTGACTCGATGGCAAGCAGTTTATACTTTTATCTTCAGGTGGTACAGCCTCAGCAAACCTCCTTCTCCATTAAGGACCAAAGAGTAAATTTTTTAGGCTTTACAGGCCAAAGACCCTACTGAGGTCTACTGTTACATTGCAAAAGAAGCCATAGGCAGTGCGTAAATGAATGTCTGTGTCTGTGTTCCAATAAAACTTTATTTACAAAAAAAACAGGCTGCAGAACACAGTTTGGTGACCCCAGGCATAGTGGAAGGGGTATAACATGCAGACAAACTGCTTCACATTTCTTCAGAACACTTTCCTGCTAGTCAGAGAAAATGGCTGCATTACAGCGGCCTAATATTTTATTCCTTCGCAGTATTTTCTGGAACATGACACATTTAACCAAGAAAAAAATATATATATCAAGGCAGGCAGGCCAATTTTTTTTTCTTTTTTTTTGCACTCCCACAGAACTAGTTAAGCATTCTAAGCCTGAGTAAGGCCAGCTCTGATTTTACCATCTTTTAAACTACGTGCAATGGTCTCATGGATCAAGCTGGCTTGAATTATGAGCTACCTGGGGAATGTCATGTCCCAGCAACGCCAAGGCCTTTTAAACCTAGCAGGCTCTCCTAGAAGGCTGAGGGGCTCTGATCCCACTTGGGCATTGACAGGCCTTGTTGGAAATGAAGCAGCTGGCTGGTTAGGAGGACACCGGTGGCCTGGGTCGCCCAGTGCCTTGTAACAGGCCTCCTCAGACCTCTGTGCCTTCGGTCTTTACACCAATGAAAAATAAAAGGCATGTCCCCCCCCCCCCGTCTCCGTCCCCCCCCCACCCCAGCAGATTGTCACAAAGAAACCGTCTGGCAGTCCTTAATGCCAAGTTCAGGAAATAGAGATTAAAAAGCATTTCCCTCCTCCTGAGCCAGTATTTCAGAAACGAATTTAGCAGAAACCCTTGGCCCCTCTAGAGAGGAGTTAAGTCATTCTCCTGGATACCTTTACAAAGAGCGGGAGTATCAGGGCACGTGAGGAGAAATATGGCAAGCGGCTCAACACAGGAGAAACAGAGCACGAACAAAAGCCAGCTGAGCTCCAATTTACGAAGAAAAACATTCTGGCTCTGTCTTTACTGAAATCCACAGTGATGTGGCCGTATCAGAGCCAGCTTTAGGACATGGACTTTCCTATCAAACAGACTGATAACGTATTTTACATGTCTTACACTGGCCTCAACTAGGTTTAGTTTATCCAATTGATCCTAAACAAAGAAAATATCCTAACGTAAAGAAAGCCCAGGAAAAACAATGACAGAATCTAGGTTGCTTTCTGGATACATAAATTTAGGAAATACGCACCACCCTTGTATGATGATTGGGGCGCTATTTAGAAACCTCTGCTATGAGCTTTGCACAGAGCTGTTGTTAGTTGCCCTCGAGTCGATTCTGACTCATGCTGACCCCATGGGACAGAGCAGAACTGCTCCACAGGGTTTTCAAGGCTGTGACCTTTTGAAAGCTGATGGCCAGGCCTGTCTTCTGAGGTGCCTCTAGGTGGGCTCAAACCATCAACCTTTTGGCCAGTACCTGAAAGCTTAACAGTTTTCCCATGCAGGGACTCGATGGCACATACTAGACACTCGTTAAATAACTGCTGAATGTGTGGATAACTCTCCAGCTAACACTACAGTATGGTTGGACCTCTATTACCGAGGGTGTCCCTTAAGTACGTACTGCATTTTCAGATATGTCATTACTCAATGGCAACAGGTTTGGTTTTGGTTTTGTCATATATATATAAAAATTTTATATATATATATGTATGTATGTATTATGGAACCCTGGTTACACAGTGGTTAAGAGCTATGGCTGCTAACCAAAAGGTCAGCAGGTCAAATCCACCAGCCGCTCCTTGGAAACCCTATGGGGCAGTTCTACTCTGTCCTATAGGTCACTGAGTCTGAACGGCAACGGATTTATATATTACACATTCATTCATATACATGAATGAATAAAATGGCCACTCAGTGCATATTGCTAGGTCTCAATGCCCTTGTCTCTATTCTATTTTCAGTTACTCAAATGATGAAATTCAAGCTCGAGGAAGTTTAAAGGATGACCACACAGCTAGGCAGGAAGGGTAATTCAAAGTTTAACCCAGCCCCAGCTCACACATATTATACCCAGGTTTCTCCTTTGCCTCTTACACCAGTCGGTCACCACCCATCAGGCTCTTTTAGGATGTACTTAGTAGAGATTGTCTAGGATTGTGGGTTCCTTCTATATCAAAATTATCACTGTGACACGTACAAATACACCCAAACACAATTATCATTATTATTTTACAGACTTTTTTGACTACCCCATAAAGTTGGGATTGGATGCTGTCAAAATTAAAGATTAATTAGGGACAAAAAGAGCTAGGGTGTCACAAATGGTGAAGTGTTCACTGCTAACCCAAAGGTTGGAGGTTCATGTCTACCCATGAGGTGCCTCGGTGATCTACTTTTGAAAACTCAGCCAATGAAAACCCTGTGGAGTAAAGTTCTACTCTGACACACATGGGGTCCCCATGAGTTGAATCAAGTCAAAAGCAACTGATATACATGTTTTTTAAATACATGGGCTGCTACAAGAAGAACCTTCTTCCAAATTTTATCAATAGGCTATAGAACGAGTCGATTCTGACTCACTCATCGTGACCCTACAGGACAGAGCAGAACTGCCTCAATATGGTTTCCAAGGCTCTGATCTTTAAGGGAGCAGACTGCCACATCTTTTTTTAGTGGGTTTCGAACCGCAGACCTTTTGGTTAGCAACTGAGCACTTTCACCACTGCACCACCAGGGATCCTGGCATTTTACATACATTTACATACTTTTTTAAAAAATAAACATACATTTATCTTGAATTTAAGTTTCAAAAGAGGCTCAAAAGGAGGTCCAAGGTGCAACCTTTGTGAGGAAAGGAAAATAATGAGCAGAGTTTTGAATTCTGGGTCATTGGAGAGTTGCCCCCATTTCATTCCTGATGAGTTTAAATTAGGCGGCTCCCAGTTTTGGGAGGAGCCTATGATATTGCCAAAACGCCCATCAGTTATCACCCACCATTAAGTCTCTGGCCCTCCCCTTCAACTCTGCACTGCAGCTCAAAGTCTGCCCCACTGGCTGGTGGAGGTGCCTTTTCCTGACGGTCTCTCAGTCAGCTTCCTGTGCCAGCATGGGAACGGTCTGGCCGTCTTCCCAGACTCTACAAGGAATCAGCAGTACGTCTATGTAGGTGTGTGATGGTCAACAATTACGGTCCAAAAAATACAACTTGCTCCCTTGTTCCTTCTGAGTCATAGGTTCTTCCCCTTGCCTGCCCCTACCTGTCTGCATGCACTGCTTTGATATACCGGCTTTGTTGTTGTTGTTAGGTGCCGTCAAGTCAGTTCAGACTCATAGCAACCCTATGAACAACAGAACGAAACACTGCCCGGTCCTGCGCCATCCTTACAATCGTTGTTATCCTTGAGCTCATTGTTGCAGCCACTGTGTCAATCCACCTCGTTGAGGGTCTTCCTCTTTTCCGCTGACTGTGTACTTTACCAAGCATGATGTCCTTCTACAGGGACTGACCCCTTCTGACAACATGTCCAAAGGATGTGAGCCACAGTCTCGCCATCCTTGCTTCTAAGGAGCATTCTGGTTGTACTTCTTCCAAGTGTGCACTGCCTTGATCTACCGGCTTTACCTGCTACTTTAAAAGGTGACCTGATTCGTCCTTTCAATCAGCCTTGGCTTTAGGGAGATATGTGTGCTTCGGGCATTTGCACTTTCCCCTAAAGTTCATGTCAGATTCTGATACAAGGAAAAGCAATTGCTCAGCCAAAGGGCACTCTCTGTAAGACATTCTGAGCCTTGTTATTGTTACTGTTATTTCCCCCCAGCCCCCTGGGAATGGATAGTCTTCCTGTAAAGTACAGGGGTCATCTTTCAGGGTCAAATGCCTGGGTTACATTTAACTGGTGTTGTCCAACAAGCCACTTGTCCAGTGTTACTGGCCATCTGAGAAGTCGAGAGGAAACTGACCACATGGCATTTATTACACTGAAAAAGAATCTGACTTTTTTCTCTTTTGCTATTCTCAAAAGCATACAGGCCTGTACTTTCCTGAGGAGGCCTGTGCTTCCATTTTTTGGTCTGTTTCAATGCTAAAAAGAGAAGAAAACAAACCAAACCTGCTGCCATTGAGTGTTTTGACTCATGGCGGCCTCGTGTGCTACGGAGTGGAACTGCTTCACCGATTTTCTCAGCTACAATCTTTATGTAACCAGGTCGCCAGGCCTTTCTTCCACGGTGCCACTGGGTGGGTTTGAACCACCAACCTTTAGGTTAGTAGCTCAGGGCAAGCTGTTTGCACCACCCATCTGAATGCTTAGAAGTCCTAATCTCCATTAAGAATGGGAACCATGCAATCTCAAAAAAAAAAAAAAAACCTCACTGCTGTGGGGTTGATTCTGACTCACAGGGAGCCTACAGGACAGAGGAGAACTGCCTCGTAGTGTTTCCAAGGCTGTCATCTTTACAGAAGCAGACTGCCATGTCTTTCTCCTGATGAGCATGGGGCGGTTGGTGGGTTTGAATTGCCCACCTTTCGGTTAGCAGCTGAGCACTTAACCACTGAGGCGCCAGGGCTCCTTATGCATGCTCAAAAAAAAAAAAAAAACAAAACCCAGTGCCGTCGAGTCTATTCCAATTCATAGCGACCCTATAGGACAGAGCAGAATTGCCCCATAGTTTCCCAGGAGCACCTGGTGGATTCAAACTGCCTACCCTTTGGTTAGCAGCCGTAGCACGTAACCACTACACCACCAGGGCTCCTGATACATTCTCAGAGCACAAATCCCTTCCCTAACTTTTTTTCTTCAAACAGAACAATGAAGGTGCCTTTTGCTGTTGCCTGTAGAAACCCCATAAAAGCAGAGGCTTGGGGCAGAAAACCTAGGATGGGAAGACAAGAGACGCTTCTGAGGAAATGCTGACACCAAGAACCCTGCTGCGTGGTTTTCGGAGGGCAGAGAATGATGGAAAAGTACTTTTTAGGGGGCATGGCATTTAACCGACGAGTTGTTTCTTTCCAGCAAAAAGGAAGGGTGTCCTATAAGTCCTCCCTAACTTCAACCTCTCTTCTCACCACGCAACAGAGTATGTTGTTGTTGTGGGTGCTGTCGAGTCGATTCTGACTCATAGCGACCCCATGTGACAGAGCAGAGCTGCCCCATAGGGTTTCCTAGGCTGTGACCTGTATGGGAGCAGATCACCAGGTCTTTTCTCCTGCAGACCGCTGATGGTTCGAACCACCAACCTTTGAGTTAGCAGCCCAGTGCTTAATAACTGTGCCACCAGGCCTCCCTGATTCTGAGGGTAAGAAGGTCCTATTAATACAGGCTTGCAGGAACCTCACCCTGCATTATCCCTGGAGCAATGGCTCAATATTCCCTAGTCCAGTGTTCGTGGTGACTTTATACACAGTGTTCTTGTTGGGTGCTGTCGGTCGATTTTGACTCACAGTAAGCCCACGTGACAGAGCAGAACTGTCCCATAAGCTTTTCTTGGCTGTCATCTTTACGGGAGCAGATCACCAGGTCTTTCTCCCGTGGAGCCGCTGGGTAGGTTCGAGCCACAACCTCTGAGTTAGCAGCCGAGCGACTGACAGTTGTACCACCAGGGCTCCTTTAACAGAACACAGAAAAAGGTATTCCCTGTGGGCAACAGGTATGCAATTTTGCACACACGCACAGTTGGGCAGGTCTCCTTAATTTCTATACTGCATGTTTCTGTACAGGTGCCAAGGGGAAGGTGGCTGACCTACAGAAATGCAATTAGCCGAGAGTCTCACACACACACACACAATCAACAAAGTCAGGCTCACACAGACACAATCAACAAAGTCAAACTCACAGCTGGCAAAGTCAAACTCACACACACACAACCGACAAAGCCAGACTCACACACACAATCAACGGAGTTAGACTCACACACACAATCAAGAGACTCAGACTCACATACACACACAATTGACAAAATCAGACTCACACACAGTCAACAAAGTCAGGCTCACACACAACCAACAGAGTCTGACACATACACACAATAGACAAAATCAGACTCACACACAGTCAACAAAGTCAGACTCCCGCACACACGGTCAACAAAACCAGACTCACGCGTGCATATGCGTACAGTAAACAACAGTGGGAAGCAAGCTAGTCTCTGCCCCCGGATATGATCAGCCTAGTTGTAAATGACACAGTTAGAAACAGCAGAAGCTCAGAGCCCACACAATGTAAGTAACTCCAGTTCCCTCCTATATTTTTTTTTTTTTCAAATGCTGTTAAGCTTAAAGATTTCCAGGATAAAAATGTTAGTTAAAAAAAAAAAGGAGATATTTGTGTTCAAATCATCAGGTTCTGTTTACAGGAAGAGGGGTAAAAAAATTAAAACGAGTTATTACTCACAACTATAAACTTCAGATAAAATTGTAGTAAAAATATAGATTCCATAATTCACATCTGAATTAATTAGGTAGTAACTGATAAAAATCGGCTGTTATGGAGTCAATTCCAACTCACAGAGACCCATGCTTGTCAGAGTAGAACTGTGCTCCACAGGGTTTTCAATGGCTGAGTTTTCAGCCAAGGCACCACTGGGTCGACTTGAATCTCCAATCCAAGCAGCTAAGCACTTAACCATTTGTACCCCCCAGGGATCCAGTAAATGATTAGTTCTTACTAATCACCCCATGAAATAATTTAGCAGCCTCACAGCGCCCTAACACTCTAACAGGTTTTAATGAAGCTTAGGGTTCACAAATGTGCTGTACATTACAAAGATAAATCCCCACGGTTGTTGTTGTTAGGTGTCATAGTGGTACCATGCGACAGTAGAAATGCCCCAGACACCTTGCTAGGTTATAATCTTTACAGGAGTAGATCTCCAGATCCCCTCTCCCACAGAGCCACTGGTGGGTTCAAACCACCAACCTCTGGATATGTAGCTGGACACTTAACTGTTTGCATCACCAGGTCTCTTTAATTAAATCCCAAATAGAAGCAGGGAAATGCCTTTTATCCTCTGGAGAGTTCCCATTTGGGGACAATTAAGCCATGCTTCCCTTTGTTCCTAAAATGTAAGACACTCAGATTCTTACTAACAGATGTCCTGCTGGGTTTTTGTAGTTCATCCTAGTTCCTCTTTGGAAGTTTCTAAATGTTTCTGAGGCTCAGATTTTCATCTGTAACGGGACCATCTATGATAGTTAGGGACTAAAGTGCAAATAACATTTTCATAGTTGTTGTTGGGTGCCGTCAAATCAATATTCGACTCATTGTGGACTCTGAGTGACAAAGTAGAACTGCCCCCACGGAGTTTTCTTGACAAGGTCTTTATCCCACAGGGCCACAGGTGGGTTTGATCAGCCAACCTTTTGGTTAGCAGCTAAGTGCTTAACCGTTGCACCACCTGGACTCCTTATTTTCACAGTAGATAGTCAAATATTAAATCACAAACTTCCTTGATTACATGTGCACTATCTACAGACTTTGGACATATTATCAGGACGGACCGGTCTCTGGAGAAGGACATGATGCTTGGTAAGGTAGAGGGTCAGTAAAAAAGAGGAAGAACCTGGATAAGATGGATTGGCACAGTGGCCACAACAATGGGCTCAAACAAAGCAACGATTGTGAGGATGGTGCAGGACCGGGCAGTGTTTTGTTCTGTCGTACATGGGGTGGCTGAGTCAGAACCTACTCGATGGCAACAACAGCTGTAGACTTTAGTTCTTGTGTTTTTAATGAAATACATTACAAAATTGAATAGTAAATGTGAGACTATACATTTAAGCAGGAGACTGAAATTCTACATTTTCTAGGACCACCTTAGCTATATCAGCCCACTGCATCTAACTTAAGTTTCATTTCCAATTAGTCTGCTGTTATGCTTCAAGTATTTCCTGACAATTGCCAGTCTTCGGGTAATCCATGTCCCTAGTAAAATGGAAAGTCTTCAAAATTTTAGCGATAGCTATAATTTGATGCTGAGGGAAAGACAGGGAAGCCTGACCATTTGATACAAGACATCTTATCCCGATATTCTGAAGGTTGGGTTCTCTATATAAAGCAAAATCTACCAGACTTTCTCAGTATTTCGGCCATTGAGAAGCCTCTTCTTTCAAGATGCCTTGCTTGAGTGAAATTGACTTGGAGAAGAACACGAATGAGGACAGTGAAGGAGGTGGGGAAGGAAAGAAGAATGGTGTCTACTCCTGTATTCCTTATTAGTTGGCTTAGAATCAATTCACTTCATTGCAAAATATATTACCGGAATGTATATTCTAGCTTCCATTTTCTATAAACAAACAAACAGTTGCCATCGAGTCAGTTCTGACTCCTGGAGACCCCATCTGTGTCAGGGTGGAACATGTGCTCTATAAGGTTTTCAACAGCTGATTTTCAGAAATTGACTAACTTTAGAATTTCCTGAAAGGGGTGCAATAAGTTTGCTGTATAAAAATGCAGGACTTCAGTAAAATTTGAATTTCAGATACACCATGAAAAAAAGTTGGGTGTGGGTATGTTGCGTGGGTTTGCAGCTTCCTCCAGCCACAAAAACAGAGCAGTGTCTGAAATGAAAGCGAAGCAGGAAACCAGAAAACTATGAAATAGAAACCAGTTACTGAATAAACAAGGCATTTGGGGGCCATTTCGTGTCAAGTCAAACAGACTTGCGTAGCCCAGTACACCTTGAGGGCGATGTCTGTGTCATGGTGGTGATCTTGGATCATTGACCAGCACATAAATGAAAATCTCCAGGTGCTACAGCAGGGCAAGGAGATAAGCAATCTGTAAGTATTTTTTCCTACAAAAATGGATGAACACTCTTTAACAATACACATGTTTTTAAAAGCTTCTATTTTCTAAGAAATTCACAAGTGTGGGAAGCCTCAATCATAGTCTCATGGTGCTGAAAAAACTAGGATGGTCAAGGACACTTGCTATGTGTTTCCTTTTTTTTTTCCCCTCTCTTTTTATCTTTTTTTACTGCAATGTAAATAGTTCTCTAAGGAGCTCTGGAGGCACAATGGTTAAGCACTCAGATGCTAACCAAAAGGTCAGTGGTTTGAGCCCATGCAGCAGCTCCCCAGGAGAAAAGATGTGGCAATCTGCTCCCGTAAAGATTAACGCCTAGAAAACCCTGTGGGGCAGGTCTGCTCTGTCACATGGGTTGCTATGAGTCAGAATCGACTTGATGGCACCCAACAATAACAACAACAACAAATAGCCCTCTAATGCCTTAACTACAACTATGCTTTTCCAGGTGCCTAATTTAATACAGGAGCCCTGGTGGCTTAGTGGTTAAGAGATCGGCTACTAACCAAAAGGCTGGCAGTTCAAATCCACCAGCCACTCCCTGGAAACCCTATAGGGCAGTTCTACTCTGTCCTATAGGGCTGCTAGGAGTAGGAATCAACTGGATGGCAACGGGTTAATTTAATACTAAGAAGCCCTGGTAGCACAGTGGTGAAGTACTCGGCTGCTAACCAAGAGGTTGGTTGTTCAAATCCAACGGCCGCTTTGCAGTAAAAAGATGTGGCAGTCTGCTTGCATAAAGATTACAGCCTTGGAAATCCTATGGGGCAGTTCTACTCTGTCCTATAGGGTCGCTATGAGTCAGAATCGCTTTGATGGCAACGAGTAATTTAATACTACAAAAACAAAAATATTCTATTTGCCATCTACAAGTCTTCATTTGTACACTGCAGTAGTATTTTCAGAATCTCATTTTTAAAACTTGAAGAGATGTTATATGGAAGGATGACAAAAACAACAAAAAAAACTCTAGCCATTTACTTCTGTGAAACAAAACCAGGATTATTTTGAACAATGGTTCACAAATACGAGTTACGCCCAAGAGAGTTCTCAGTCACATATTTCTGTTTGTCAGGAATCCCCAAACGATGGATAGCTCTGTGCCTAGCAGTTTGCTTTCTGCAAGAGTGGAGTTGGTTTAATACTTTACAGCCAGTAGTAGGCTGCACAGAAGTATTAAAACCACAATGGAGCTGACTTGTAGACTTCCCAACACTGGGCTCCAAAGTCACAATGCCATTTTCTTCTCACTCGGAGAAAGAACCACTGGCCCAGCGGATCTTACATGTACTCCTCACTGTGGAAAATGAGATTCTCACAGTGTCCTTGAACTAAAAGTTTCTTACCCCACGCCTTCTCAATGAAGTAAAACAAGAAAAGCCTTACCCCAGAGTTTCTGCTATTTGTGCTGTCACTAGTGAACCAAAGCCCCAGAAAGCCTAAGAATGCAATTCACAATGGTCAGAAATAAAATGAGGTAAGGGCAATGGAGTCCATGGGTGGTGCAAACGGTTAAGTGTGTGAATTACTAGCCGAAAGGTTGGCTGTTTGAACTCACCCAGAGATGCCCTGGAAGGAAGGCCTGAGGGTCTCCTTGTAAACCCTACGGAGCACAGTTCTACTCTGCCACTCATGGGGTCGCAGTGAGTCGTTAACTGCCTTGACAGCTACTAACAACAACATGAGCTGGGTTATGAATAAAAGCTTTCCCCGAAATGCCGACAGCACCTTTTAAAGCTGATGGACTCTTGACTGCGATTGTTACAGCCCTGGTTATGTTATAACACATCACAAAACAAAAATTATTCTGAAAACAGAACCAAGAAAGTGGGAACATCCACAGAAGACACTTCTGATTATATACAGAAGCTTGTGCCAAAACCAACATTGATCGAACGCTGAGTTCTCCACGGGAGGCTTTTTCTGGCAGAATCTCTCTTGCTAGTGTCCAAAACAATCAACAGCAACGCCTTTCAAGATCCTGAAACCTCAGGAGCATCTTTTATTGAGTATGATGACTGCACTGCACTGTTAGATAGAAGCTGGTGTACATTGCAGACACCTGGGGCCTTTTGGCCCTGTAATGACAGCGACACCAAACTCTCCCAGTGTATACAGAGTATGAAGACCCCACCAAATCCTTTAGTTCACTTTAGTACTACCTAGTAAATTACCCGTATGCTGAAGGCTTAGACAAAGCCTTACAGTTTTAAAAATTTACATTCTAATTGCTTATGCCCAAGGAGAGCATCCATTTCTAAAGGGTGGTGAAAGAAAGGTATCCTTTTGTTTCCCCCCCAATCTACTGCTTTCTTAGGTTCAGATACTAAACGTTTGTTCACTTAAGAGAAAATATACTTGGAAGTTTTGTCCAAATAATTCTACTCAAAAATTATTCGAATCCATTCAGTTCACGAGTTTAGATAGCAAGAATTCAAGTAACAAGAGTTCAGTTTGGGAGGAGGTTTTATATATTCTCCTTAGCACATGTGTGTTCTACTTATTGAATTGCTCCAAAGATCTTTCCGTTAGATTTTGTGTGTGTGTGTGTGTGTGTGTGTGTGCACGCAGTGATTATGTACACATCAGAGTAGATACCCAAACGTAATGCTAATGTATATACGTGAAAATCATGAGATCACAGCTCATTCTTTCTCAATGAATCGTTCAACTCTGCTTATTTATACTGAGTTCACTCAGCATTTTTTTTTTTTTAATTCAGTACTAAAAAAACAGCAGAAAGATTCAGATTGCGTTAGACAGGAGTTCCAGAGTTCTAGTTAATCCATTTGAGCTGTAAATACTGAAAATTCAAAGGATGAAGGAAAACATGACTGGCCAAGGAAAGAGAGGTAATAACAAGATTTAAAAATATCACCAAAGAAGGCAAAAGAGAAATAAGAACATACTACAAGGGTTAAAAATCACCAGTTGTAAGATCCCTCTGAGTAAAGGAACGCTCTCAATCCAGGTTGATACTTGGATAACATCTTTGGCTGGAAGGTAAGATCCTGAGGAAATGGATTGGCCAGAAATAAAACACAGGGGAGCTGGAAACATAGAAATCTACCTTCGTTCAAAGCAAAGGAGGCAGCACAAAAAAGAGGATAAGAGAGAACCAGAGATAAGGACGCCTATGCCACATGTGGAGCCAAAAAGGCGCTCAAAGAAGGAGACTGCCAGTAGTCAACTTGGCTGTTTGCGCTGCTGTTGTTAGGTGCCGTCGAGTGGGTCCCAACTCACAGGGATCCTGTGTACAACAGAAGGAAACACTGCCCGGGCCTGCACCATTCTCACAATCCTTGTGGTGCTCGAGCCCATCGTTGCTGCCACTGTGTCAGTCGCTGACCCTCTACCAAGCAGGGTGTTTGTGGGCTCACATATTTTGGAAAATATTGTCAGTCGCCTGCTTAAGGATATGGCTGCTCCAAAGGACAAGACCTGGGAAAAACAGTCCACGCGTTAGAAAATCTGGCTCAGAATGGCTTGGAACGAAGTCTTAAGACTAACGTGATTTTGTTTTTAAATGTGAGGAAGCAAACAACACATCAGCATGAATAGAACCCAGAAAGGGCAGGAAAAAGAAACCTACCTCCCATCCTGTTACTCCCAATATATTTTTATTTATATTTTTTTCTTTTTAACTTGATTTTTATAACATCGTTTTACTCAGAGATATTATTTCTACACAATATAAAAATGTAAATACTTGAACTTAGAATTTAAAATAAATCCGTAAGTACCTAATATTGGAAAGTGGTATATAAAAATTACTTAAAATTTTTACTTCACTATAAGTTCAATATAAGTCAACAGCATAATTACTGTCTCAAAAGTTAAAGCAATTCTAACTTTTTTATTGGAACTCTGAATATCTAGTGGCACAGTGGTTAAGAGCTTGGCTGCTAACCAAAAGGTCAGCTGTTCAAATCCACTGGCCACTCCTAGGAAACCCTACAGGGCAGTTCTACTCTGTTCCATAGGGTCCCTGTGAGTCAGAACCAACTTGACGCCAATGGCTTTGGGTTTTTATTTGATTTTATTTTCTTAAATGACTATCCGAAACAACAAGAAAAAAATCCATAGCTCCAATGTACTCCACCTCTTTAGACTCCCTCCAGGGTGTTGGATTCAGACCTTTGCCCTTTGACATGGGATTGGAAAAGTGAGGAAATGTCTAGTAGAGTGAGCTCAACACTAGGAGGAGGGGAAGGAACCCCTCCACCAGGCAGGTGAGTTAGAAAAATGGAGCAAAGACCTGGAGTGCTGACACTATAACACTCAGCAAATACCTGAAGTGGTTTCATTTAGAAAGGTTTTAAAACTATGCAATGTTGTTGAAAAAGACAGTATGTAAAACAAGGAAGACAGATTCCAGAGAGGTAGATATGCGTTTTAGAACAAGTAGGAAATGTAAAGCTGTTTATGAAGATGGCGCTGGACAGGGCAACGTTTCGTTCCGCTATACATAAGATTGCCATGATCAGAGCCGACAAGATGGCAGCTAACAACAATCACAACAAACTGATAAATGGTTGTCTCAGAAGGTAGTCAGATCCCCAATTCTTGAATTGGGGTTGACTCTGTAGGGATTTTTGTTGAGAGTGTCTATGAATTAAATAGAGGGAGGCTGGATTGGAAAAACCAAATCCTTTCCAAATATGACATTCCATAATTTTTACTTCTGTGAAATAGAAATTTCCAAGAGACTAAAATTTGTATTTTTGCGTTATTATTCCCCTCTCCCCGTAAATCCTCTCCCCCCCCCATTTTAATCTTGAATACAGTGAATATCATTGCTTCATTGATCAGAAGAATCCATGGCTTTCCTACTTAAATAATTTCAGAACATGTTGCTATAGCTATTTGAAAGTGTAGAGCTGGGGTATGTAATTCTACTTTTATAAGGTGATCATTTCCCGCTCTTTAAATTCACAGAAAAAAAACAATGTTAAATACTTAAACAAGTGATAGGAAAGAGAGGCCATAAAGAACAAAAGAATCTTGTCTCAAAGTTTGGCAAAATACAAGAATATTTCCCAACTAAATGAAGGGAGGCATTTGACCAATCCAATATTCTCTCCTTTTGATTTAAGAATTATTTTTCTATTCTTCTTGGCTCAGCTGTAACATACTGAAGCCAAGAACAATTAGAACACAAAGAAGGTCTTGAAAACATTTGAACTTAATTCATGAAGTTAAAGGTAAGTGAACATTGTAGAGTCAGAAGCCAAGCTATGAGTAAGAAGTAAAATATATACCCTAAAATGGTTCCCTTGAAATTTCTTACTGTAACTATGACTATAAAAATTCCAAATTTCATGAAACCGAATGCAATGCTAAAAACCTGACTAAAAGGCACCATATTAAACACACCATAATTCTTATGTCTGTAATGCTGAGGTAGGAAATGTCAGCATTGAAGAGTTAGAATATCTCAAAATGAGGTGACTTCAACAGCACATAAATGGACAATTTCTCCAGTCTGACAAATTTTTCCATTTTCCCTGTATGCACTTATTGACGATTTCCCTACTCCATAACGGCAGAGGAGAGCATGGAGCCATCGTAGTGTTTCTCAAGAAAGCAAGATAGTTGAGTCGGTGCCCAGGCAATGCGAGAGGGGGAGAACATAACCCAGGTACATGGGCAGCAGAGTGGCTGTTTTGAAGAGAGCTGCCCTTTACATGCCCAGCATGACTTGATGACCACCAAGGCATTAAACCACGAGGGGATGGTGAGTGTTTTTAGAAACCATGCTGAATCGTATATGTGGGACTTAGCCACATTCTTCAAGCGTTTACTGATTGAATAATACTACCCTCCTTTCAATCCCTTTTGAATTCTCTTTTTTTACGATGTCCTTGTATCTGAAAGGAGCCCTGGTGGCACAGAGGTTAAGAGCCAGGTGGCTTACCAAAAGGTCTGCAGTTCCAATCCACCAGCCGCTCCTCGGAAACCTTGTGGCGCAGTTCTACTCTATCCTATCAGGTTGCTATGAGTTGGAATTGACTCAACACCAATGGGTTTTTTTCTTTTTTTAATCTGAGGTACATTCTTTAGAATATTGTTAATGGCATATTTTTAATGTTTTATGTTGGATATGACTTTA
Organism: Elephas maximus indicus; assembly: GCF_024166365.1. Classification (NCBI taxonomy): domain Eukaryota; kingdom Metazoa; phylum Chordata; class Mammalia; order Proboscidea; family Elephantidae; genus Elephas; species Elephas maximus. The sequence continues at coordinate 173,079,836 of NC_064846.1, forward strand.
CAATGCAGCTAAAATGATTCTGGGCAAAGAAAGGCTGATAGATATGATGAACTAATAGGACAGATAATTAAATATGCAATAGCACATAAAGCATGAAATGCTCAAATGTTTGACAGCAAGCCCAAGAGGGTTTCCAAAAATAAGATTTGAATATATTTATAAACAACAGTGCAGGAGTAAGTATATCTGCATACAAAACTTCTAGGTTTTAAATTTTTATTTTCAAAGAGTAAGTGTAATATGCTCATGCACATATCAGTACCATTCACAACAGCCAAAAGGTGAAAGTAACGTTAAGTGCTCATCAACGGATGAATGGATAAACACAATGTGGCCTATCCATACGATGGCGTGTTATACAGTCATAAAGAGAAATGGCACTCTGATGCATAGTACAACATGGGTGAACCCTGAAAACATGACGCTGAGTGAAACAAGTCTGACACAAAAGAACAGATATTGTATGAAACCCTGTATATAAAATACCTAGAAGAGGCAGACAAATAGCAAAAAAGAGGAAGGCACTCTATGAATAGATTAACACAGTGGCTTCAACAATGGGCTCAAGAAAACAAGGTCTGTGAGGATGGCACAGGAGCAGGCAGTGTTTTGTTCTGTTGTACGTAGGGTCACTATCAGTTGGAACCACCTGGACGGCACCTAACAACCACAACGACAACATAAAGACCAAAGTAGATGAGTGATTTCCAGGGTGGAGGGGGAAACAGGAAGTTGAAGATAAACAAAAGAATCAATATATCTGGAGAAAAGTCCATGGAGGGGCGGGGGGCGGAAAACAAATGTAGAAACTAAAACTAAAAGGAAAAAGTAGGAAAACACAAAGTTCCCTGTAGGCATCCCTACAAACGATCACTATGGAAACCAATCAACGGTACCACCAGTCTTAAGGCTGACACTGCCCAGCGATGAATCTGTAGAAACCCATCAAAGGTGACTCTGAAGACACCACCTGTATAAAACGTCTAAGCTTGCTCAATGACTCTATACGCCCACGCCTGTCCCATTAAATACCCCAATGGAGGCCCGTGCCCGGAGGCCTGTATCTTCTCTGGAGGCTCCAAAAGGAACAGGAATAGGATCACAGGCATTGGTTTTTAATCTTAAAAAGAAAATTGTCGATGAAAACTTAAATCTGTGAAATTAGTTAACTATTTTCTGAGTTTCAATCATTTTACTAGAGAGACTACTCGCTTCAAATATTTAATGATCTTTGTTCTCCTTGCAATTTTTTGGCAGCTTGTACCATTTTTATAGCTTTCTACCCCTTACACGGAGTCCCTGGGTGCTGCAAATGGTAAACACCCTTGGCTACTAACCGAAAGGTTGGAGGTTCAAGTCCACCCAGAGGCACCTCAGAAGAAAGGTCCGGAGATCTACTTCTGAAAAACCAGGCATTGAAAACCGTACGGAGCAGAGTTCTACTCTGAAACACATGGGGTCGCCATGAGTTGAACTGGCTTGATGGTGACTGGTTTGGACCGGTTTTTCTACCACCACTTCTATAAAAGAACAGCGCCTGAAGAATTAGATCCAAAGCTTCTAGTGCCACAAGCCTTAGGAGAGGGTTGTCTCACTCCCTTTCGAATGCTAAACACCTCATTACTCCTGTCCCCTGTTTGGCTTGTGGCGCCCGACCACGCAGGTCTCCCGCTTGGCAGCTATGGGCTCTTCACACATCCTTCCGACAGTTACCGAGCGACGCCAGCTTCACAGGTCAGACATGTCTCAGGCGCTCTACCAGGAATGAAAGCTGTTAGTGATCACAAAAGGGGCCTATTTTATGCCTTTTCCAGTTGTCCCGAAGTCAGTTCCACAGTGAAGCAAGCGACTGAATTAACCCGTGCAATCCTGGCACTTTGGAGAGAATCACCAAAAAAAAAATTATTTTTTTTTTTTCTTCACAGAATTATAAAATGAGTCTCAACAATTGTATCGAGGAGCTCTTTATGACATATGGAAACTCCTCCGAGGGGCCACCTTTAGGATTATTTAACTGAAAATAATATATCTTTCTTCTCTTTCTATTTCCACAACCTAACACAATGTCTGGCACTCTACCAACCAACCAACCAGTCAGTTGCCTTCCAGTTGACTCCAACACATGGTGACCCCCATGTGTACACAGTAGTACTGCTCCATAGGGCTCCTTTGGAAGCAGACTGCCAAGCCTTTCTTCTGAGGTACCTCTAGGTAGTTTCAAACTGCCAACCTTTCTGTTAGTAGTCAAGCGTTTTAACTGTATGTGCCACCTGTAATTAATATGTGCTCTCGACTGAAAAATTTAATTAATGAAAGCCTAGATGGATGGATAGATGGATGGCTGAAGACCTAGCTGGCTGTAGTTCTTTCTGGCTTTGCCATTGGCCAGGAAACTTTTTTTTTTTTTTAAATATCATTTACCTCATTTGTGTTAGTCACTTGACATAAAAAATTTAGATTCTGCATTTTCAAGTTATCTTTTTAGAGTCACTTAATATTATTGAAAATACCTTTTCATAAAAAAAATGTTTTGCTTTAGTTTGAGTATAACTAGATCAGTAAGGTCATCAAAAATTAATCATCGACAAGGTCAGCGGTGAACTCTACCTCCTACAGCAAACGTATTTTAGCATTCTGGTTGTCCCAGTGGTGCCGTGGTTAAAGCACTCGACTGCGTACTGAAAGGTCACTGGTTCAAAACCACCAGCAGTTCCTCAGGAGACAGATGTAGCAGTCTGCTTCCATAAAGATTTACAGCCTTGGAAACACTATGGGGTTGCTGCAAGTTGGAACAGACTTGACGGCAGTTGGAAGTGAACAGAAGTAGTTATCTACAACAAATATTCTAGCAGATGTCACTGTAAATAATAAACATTCTAAACTTAAGGTTACAAGTCAATGATCTTGGGAAATATTCAAATAAATGCATAAATATTATAGAGAAACTCCTTGTTCTTTTATCAGACTTGCAACTTGGTGATGATGAAATTCAGAATAAACATATTTATCTTTAATTTTTTATAACACTTGTGTAACTATTTATTGACATTTTTCATAGCTACCTGACAAAATGTAAGTTACCAGCTGAGTCCTTGCCATCTCAAAACGTCAGTGTCTAGAGAGGCTGTTTTTTTTTTCAGGGGGTTCTATTAACTGCTGCCTGAACCCCGCAGCTTCTGTGGTGGTCACAAGTTCCAGCCATGGAAGAATTTAAAAAAGTACAATGTTCCCAAGGCCGTAAATCTTTATGGAAGCCGGCTGCTGCATCTTTCTCTGCAGGAGTGGAGCGGCTGGTGGGTTTGAACTACCAACCTTTTTGGTTAGCAGTCCAGCGTTTAACCACTGCACCACCAGGGCTCCTCAAGCATGTGTTGTTGTTGTGTGCTGTCAAGTCGGTTCCCACTTATAAACGACGACTCTATAGGATAGAGTAGAACTGCGCTATGGGGTTTTCTAGGTTGAAACCTTTATGGGAGCAGAGCACCAGGACATTTCTCCAGCAGACCTGCTGGTGGGTTCCAACCGCTGACCTTTTGGCTAGTACCCAAACGATCATGGCACTACCAGGGTTCCCCATGCATATGTTAACAAAAACCACAGCCGTTGCCGTTGATGGGATTTCCACTCATAGTGACCCTATAGGACAGAGTAGAACTGTCCCATAGGGCTTCCAAGGAACTACTGACGGATTCGAACTGCTGACCTATTGGTTAGAAGCCAAATCCTTAATCACTGTGCCACCAGGTTTCCTTACGCATATGTTAGAAGCGTAGAATTTCTTGATTAGTTAATGTACAAGTGAACTGTGTCCCTGCCCAGTGGCAACATTAGGGGGTATGGGGCGTGGCCATAGCACCTCCGACACTATCAGAGGGGTGACTCCAAAATGACCCAGGGTCCGTGGTGGTGATGGGCAAACCACCACTGTTGGGGGAGGGGCTGTCAAGGCAGTTGGGTCAGGGTGGTTGGTGTCACGTGTCACCCAGTATGCTAACTCATCACTGCTTCCCCACCACCCACTCCCCACCCATCAGGGTGCAGAAGGCTGGGCGACTGGGCGGAGAGGATGGTTTCTGCCTTGGCCAGTGGGAGAGGAGAGGAGCTGTGGGGGGACCTGTGGGGGGTAGGCCTGGGGGGTGTGACACCATGAGTTACCTCAATGAGCGACACCAACCCTAGTGGACACAACTGCCCTTACCCCTCTTTTCAGGTAAAAAAAAAACATAAATAGATAGGACCATAAATAATTCATCCCACCATCAGCATCAGGATCAGCCCCACATACCCAAAATTTGACAAACACCATTGTCATGGATTGAATTAAGTCCCTTCAAAATATCGGTCAACTTGGCTAGGCCATGATCCCCAGTATTGTGTGATTGTCCACCATTTTGTCATGATATGATTTTCCTCTGTGTTGTAAATCCCACCTCTCTGATGTTAAATGAGGTGGGGTTAGTGGCAGTTATGTTAATGAGGCAGGACTCAATCTACAAGATTAATCTACAATTTAAGCCAATCTCTATTGAGATATAAATGAGAGAAGCAAGCAGAGAGATGCTGGACCTCATACCACCATGAAAGCAGTGCTGGGAGCAGAGCGCATCCTTTGGGCCCAGGGTCCCTGAGCTGAGAAGTTCCTACTCCAGGGGAAGATTCCTCCAAAGCTGACACAGAGAGAAAGCCTTCCCCTGGAGCTGGCCTTGAATTCGGACTTCTAGGCTACTAGACTATGACGAAATAAACTTCTGTTCGTTAAAGCCACCCACTTGTGTATTTCTGTTATAGCAGCCCTAGATAGATAACTAATACAACTACCTATAGGGTTGTTATAAGTTCGGATTGACTTGACGGCAACATGTTTTTTATATATGTAGGGGGTTGTGGTAGATAGAGAGGGAAACCCTGGTGACATAGTGGTTAAGAGCTACGGCTGCTAACCAAAAGTTCCGCAGTTCAAACCCACCAGGCACTCCTTGGAAGCTCCATGGGGCAGTTCTACTCTGTCCTATAGGGTCACTATGAGTCAGAATCGACTCAACGACAATGGGTTTTTTTTTTCTTTTTTGGTGGTAGACAGGGAGTCCAAGGGCGGTGCAAACGATTAAGCACTCAGCTACTAACAGAAAGGTTAGAGGTTCGATTCTACCCAGAGGCACCTCGGAAGAAAGATCTGGCGATCTGCTTCCAAAAGATCACAGTCAAGAAAACCCTATGGAGCAATTCTACTCTGTAACACGTGAGTCACCACGAATCAGAATTGAGTGATTCGCGGCTTCAACGGCACAAAGCAACAACAGATTCATCTAAGCTCTTGTCTCGTGATTTCAAGTACCAACTAGACTTAACCAATGTGATATCCTCCGATACCCCAATCTAAGCATACTCCAAACTAAAATCATGAACTTCCCTCACGTGACAGCCTCTCCCCTTCTTTTCCTAGCCACTCAAATCAGACACTGTTCTATAAACCTCACCTTCAACTGATAAGCAGATCCCATTAAGTTTTCTGAACATAGAGCATTGCCATCCCTTCTGTCCCGACCCTACAGCTACCATGTTAGCATCTGGCCCCTGGATGATGGCAGTAGTGTCCCAACTACTTCTAGGCGAGCACTGCCATCCCTTCTGTCCCAACCCTACAGCTACCATGTTAGCATCTGGCCCCTGGATGATGGCAGTCGTATCCTAACTACTTCCAGGCGAGCACTGCCATCCCTTCTGTCCCAACCCTACAGCTACCATGTTAGCATCTGGCCCCTGGATGATGGCAGTAGTGTCCTAACTACTTCCAGGCCTCTACACTCCCTCCACACCCATGACACCTTTCACACTGCCATTAGGGGGATTTACTAACACACGACCTGACCATGGGACTCCCCACCTTAAACTCCTCAATGGCTCCCAGAGTCTAATTGATAAAGCACAAAACATGATTCCCAGGGTCCTCTGTTGTGTGTCCCTAACAGTTTCCATAGCCTGCTGTATTGAGATGCACCATTACACACTGATGCACGTGACACACTGACTACTTCCATTCACCTACATTCACGACCATTTCCCACATCCGTGCCATTGTTCACATTGCTGTCTTCCCTACCACCTGGAATACATACTCTTATACCCACCTGTTAGGGTCAGTTCCAATGCCATCTCTGCTACAGAGCTCCTACCAGGCATCTTCTCAGCCACCAGGCAGACATGACCCTGCTACCCTTTGCGGCTCCTTCAGGTCAGGGACCATGTCTATCATGTCTCTTACGTTCCCAGCTGCTCCTGCAATGCCAGGCCCTTAGTTGGCACTCAGTAGCTATTTGAATGGATAATGTGAATAAAATTTTAAATAACTGTGACTAAAACGATAAGATTTATATTTGCTCTCCCACGATCAAACCCTTAAATAAGACTTAAGGAAAAATATACACTTTGAATATTAAAGTCAAATAAACAGAACTACCTATTTTTGGCAGTTTCTAAACAAAGTCTCAATAGTATCCGGCATATACCAGGACAGACCGATAGCTGCACTTTTTTCCATTTCCCACCTCTTGTCTGTCAGTTTCTTTTACTGCAGTGGCCTGTGTGCGGCTGTGATGCTGGAAGCTATGCCACGAGTATTTCAGTGGAGCTTCCAGACTAAAACAGGCTAGGAAGAAAAAGGCCTGGCAATCCATTTCCAAAAATTTGTCAGTGAAAACATCACGGATTCCAGTGGGGCATGGTCCAACTTGCTTGCTTTGGACATGTCATCAGGAGCAATCAATTGCTAAAGGAAGACACCATGTTTGGTGAAGTGCAGGACCAGAGAGTCCTCTTAGTGAGATGGATGGGCACAACAGAACAACAGTGGACGTGAACATGCCAATGACTGTGAGGATGGTGCAGGCCCTGGAAACGTTTCACTCTGTTGCACATAACGTCGCCATGAATGGGAGTGAACTTGAAGGCAGCTCTCTCCAGCTATTGTTAACTTTACTAAGAAAACATCCCCACAAGCGTGAATCCGTTTTAAATATTATAAACAAGAACATGTGGTTTACAAGCACAATAAATCAGGATAACCGTTCAATAACTTTATAGAGACTTTTAAAATTAAGGTTTTCTTCTGCTCAGCTAAATTTTAAATCCTAGACATTTATAAAAGAAAACAATACTTCTTGTTGTTGTTAGGTGCCGTAGAGTCACTTCCAACTCACAGCGACCCTATGGTACTACAGAACAAAACACTGCCCAGTCCTGCACCATCCTCACAATCGTTGTTATGTTTCCGCCCACTGTGGCAGCCACTGTGTCAATCCATCTCGTTGAGGGTTCACTGACTCTCTACCAAGCATGATGTCCTTCTCCAGGGACTGATCCCTCCTGATGACATGTCCAAAGTACATGAGACGAACGAAGTCTTGCCATCCTTGCTTCTAAGGAGCATTCTGGCTGTACTTCTTCTAAGACTGTTTAGTTTTTTAAATTTTAAATCCTAGACATTTATAAAAGTACATGACATTAGACAGAATCTATTCAAGTTCTTTCCTCCCAATTTTGTCCCCAGTAATTAGGAGAGTGAGTGCTAAAGAGGTTAAAAGAATTTTCTGAAGTCCCTCATCTTGTTAGGAGCAGAACCGGGATTGGACTGTTTGGAAACCTAGCTGAATACCTCCTGCCAGCTGTATACTGCCATAAACAAAGACAACTTGGGGCCCCTCTTTATACAAGAACAGGAGATAAAGGTGCTGAACCTACTAGCTTAGGTAAGGATCTCAGTTGCAGGGGGATAAGTTACAAATTATTAATGGGTACACCGTGGGAAGCCGGAAAACAGGAAATTGCTGTTTTATAATGGTGTGCTATAAATTAGCCCAGCCTGTGGATCCTGACAACCCTGCTGAGGTTTAAATGCTGAGCTATTTCTAATCAGCACTTTTTTTTTTTTTTCTCTCCTCAAGTTCATGCATCCGTTCAGCTTTTTAAATTTCTGTAATTAGCAATGACCATGTGAATATTTTGGAAAACAGTCCATCTAATGTTGCAGGAAAATCACTGCCTAAAGCATTCAATGTCTTCCCAATTAAGCAGAAAACGATACAGCAACAGTATCCTCTTGGAAATGAGTCCCTGGGTGGTGCAAATGGTTGGCAGTTCGAGTCCACCCAGAGACACCTCGCAAGAAAGGTCTGGTGATCTACTTCTGAAAAGTCAGTCATCGAAAACTGTCTGGAGCACAGTTCTACTCTGACACACACAGGGTCACCAGCAATGGGAGTCAACTTGACAGCAGCTGGTGTGATGTGTTGCAGCCTTTGAAATACCAGAACACCACGAAAGTCATAAATTACGTATTATGATACCATATACTTCTATACATAACATAACAGAATGACTTGTAAAAAACAATAAGTTGCATGAAAATATTCCACTCTGAGACTTTTTTTTTAATATCTTGGATGGATGTAGCTATTGTTTTCTCCACAGGACAGTTGCTTCTCATATGTCATCACCAAGTTCAACTCCCACAAAACGGAGAATAATAAAAACTGAAACAATGTCACCTTCTAGGTGTATTTAAAAGAACTGAAAGAAAATAGTCCTATGAGGCATATTGACCACATAATATTTACACATTCCAAAATAACTAAATTAAATAAATACAGCTAAACAAATACAAGCGCTATTTCTGCAAACTTGTTTGATAATAATTAGGCTCAGGCTTCTATCTGAACGGTCAGTGACCCAAAATAAGGTTCCAACTTTACCACCCTTTCCTCAACTTGAATCTGGGGCAAATGGTGAATGTCAGACCAGAGAAAATAAACAACGAAACAGAGAAGGCTGAATTAAGTCTGGAACAATTTGAATCCTGAAAGCATCATAAGTAATCAATTAGGAGGATCAGGTTTTGAAAGACCTTGGGAAACATGAAAAGAACTATGTAAGTAAAATTATCTCGAGACAATATTATTTATATCGAACGCGGTTTCTGAACTTCAGTACTATTAACATTTGGGGCTGGTGAAATCTTCGTTGTGGGATGCCGTCGGTGCATTGTAGGATATTTGGCAGCATCCTTGGCTTTTTTTAAATATTTCATTGTGTTTTTGGTGGAGATTGACACAGTAGTTTAGCTTCCCATTCAACAATTTCTATACAAATTGTTCAGTGACATTGATTACATTCTTCACAACGTGTAAACGTTCTCATTATTTCTGTTCTGGTTGTTCTGTTTCCACTAAGCTAGTTTCCCAGGCTTCTTACATTCTCATCCTTGTTTTAAAGTAGCTGTTGACCATACAGTTTCATATAAGTAATTTTTTAAAGGAGCACAGTACTTATGGGTGATATTCATTATTTTTTGAGCCAATTTGTTAGTTAGCAACAAGGTGACCTCAGGGGCTAGTTTCAATTCGAGCTTTGAAGAACATCTCAGGGCAATAGTCTCAGGGAGTCCTCCAGTTTCAGCCAGTCTGGTAGGTCGTCTTTTTTGCTTGTTTGTTTGTTTTTCCTTTTATTTTTTAGGATTTTGAGGTTCTGTTTCACATATTTTTATCCAGGCCATCTATTGTGTCCCTGATCAGAACAGTTGGTAGTGGTAGTAGGGCACCATCTAGTTCTTCTGGTCTCAGGGTAGATGAGGCCATGGTTCATGTAGACTATTTGTCCTGTAGACTACTTTCTTCTTTGAGTCTTTGGTTTCTTTCTTTCTCTTGCTCTGGACAAGAAAAGCATTCATGGGTTTTCCTGACTAGTTGCCAATAGCACCATTTTCCCCGAGCTGTGACGATTAAACATGTCTCTAGACATCTCCAGGTTTTTCCTGTCACTTTTTGGTCTTTCCTTGCCTTTTCTACATTTAAAAACTGTATGTCTTAGAAGAATAATGCAATTATTCTCTTCAAGTTCCATGACCCTTTCCTGTAATGTGGGTGAATAAATGACCCACGTTCAACCTGAGTTTCTCCTAGAGCAGTACGGGACTGTCTTCAGAACTGTCACATGTCCTGCACTTTCTATTGAAAGTCCTAGGACATGAAGGACTCACATGCCAGTTCTCACCTTGCCATACTCTGATTTCTCCTGCCCTAGTGTTCTCAGAGGACCCTGGGTGGCCCAAATGGTTTGAGCTCAACTAACCTAGAGGTTGGCAGTTTGAACCCCATCCAGTAGTGCCATGGGAAAAAGGTCTGGCAATTTGTTTCTGTAAAGATTCCCCCAAAACTAAACCCACGGCCATCGAGTCGATTCCAACTCATAGTGACCCTACAGGACAGAGGAGACCCTACAGGACAGAGGAGAACTGCCCCATAGGGTTTCCAAGGCTGTAATCTTTACTGTAGCAGCCTGCCACTTCTTTCTCCTGTGGAACAGCTGGTGGGTTCAAACCGCCAATCTTTTGGTTAGCAGCCAAGCCTTTTAACCACTGTGCCACCAGGGCTCCTTCTGAAAAGATTACAGGCAAGAAAACCTTATAGAGCACAGTTCTACTCTGTTAACACACGGGGTCACCATGAGTTGGAGCTGACTTGATGGCAACTAGTTTGGTTTTAGTTTTGGGGTGCTCTCAGACCACTCAAACACCAGGACCATCGTGCCAAGGGGAGCTCAGACTTCTCTGAAATCACATGGTCACCACAGCCTGGCTGACCTAAGGCATTGGTGCTGACTGTTAAAGAGAGCTAACGCTCCGCGGATATCTAGCTCAGCTGGCATAGAACAGTTTGTAATGAAAATATTCTACATCCTACTTTGGTGAGTAGAGTCTGGGGTCTTAAAAGCTTGTATGTGACTATCTAGGATACATCTACCAGTCCCGTCCTGTCTAGGAGCAAAGGAGAATGTAGACAACCAAACACACAATGAAAATACTAGTTCACAGGACTAACGGACCACATGAAGCACAGCCTACACCAGCCTAAAGCCTGAAAAACTAGATGATGCCCAGCTATCACCACCGACTACTCTGACAGGGATCACAACAGAGGGTCCCGGACAGAACAGGAGAAAAATGTAGAACAAAACTCAAATTCACACAATAGACCACAGTTACTGGTCTAATGGTGACTGGAGGAACCCCAAGACTATGGCCCCTGGAAACCCTGCTAACTCAGAACTGAAGCCACTCTCAAAGTCCACCTTTCAGCCCAAGATTAGACAGGCCTGTAAGATAAACAATAACACACGTGAGGAACATGCTTCTTGGTTTAATCAAGTATACAAGACCAAATGGGCAGCCCCTGACCAAAAGCAAAGATGAGAAGGCAGGAAGGGACAGGAAAACTGGACGAATGGACACAGGGAACCCAGGGTGGAAAGGGGGAGAGTGCTGACACATTACAGGAATTGCAACCAATGTCACAAAACAATTTTTACATACATTTTTGAATGAGAAACTAACTTGCACTGTAAACTTTCACCTAAGGCACAATGAAATTATAAAAAAATAAATAAAAAGCTAACACATGAAAGTATGGATGAAGAAATTGTTGGACTCAGTGGGAAATAAGCATCAAAGTAAATAATAACAGCAGAAAGTCGTAACTCACAAATAAAATAGGAATCTCTGAGTCCACAATCAGACAGATCAACGAGGACGTGGAGGATGGAACTTTTCTTAGAATGTCAAGCGATGAATGCAGAAGAAATGATGAGTTTACGACATCACTTTTTGGCAACCACCCTTGTAATAATTAATCCTTTCATGAAATATCAATGGATACAAAAACTAGTGGGCACAAATTTGACAAGGAACAGAATATTTACGTTTTCTCCAAGTAGCTCTACACAAAATATTTACCGATTGCAATGGAGAAACCAAGAGGAGGCCTCCTTAATCAATCTTAGAGTCACAAATCATGAAACTAGTCTACCTACCACCAGACTGGATGCAAGGAGAAAACCATAGAATATTTATCATTTTCTTGCCAAAAATTCATAACCCAAATCTAATGAGGAAACTTGAGACAAACTCCAAGCGAGGCACAACAGAGAAAATAACTGGCACGAAATTGTAAAAAATGTCAAGGTCATGAAAGTAAAAGATTGATCAACTGTTCAGATTTAAGGAGACGATGGAAACATTCAGCACAACGCAGGATTCTGTATTCAGTCTTTTTACAAGCAAGGACGTTATTAGGATCAGTGTGGCAAAACCTGAATGGGGATTTTGGAAGTCACACACCAACGTTCGTTTCCTAAAGTTGATGGGTTTTTTTTGTGACAAATGGGGTCCCCATGAGTGGACCTGAAGGTAACTAACAACGACACTGTGGTTATGTAGAAGAATGTTCTCCTTTATCGGCAATACGTGAGAAGATGTCACGTCGGTAACTGACTCTCAAATGCTTTAGGAACAGTGAAAGCTCTTGGCATTTTTTTTGCAACTTAAATGTGCTTCAGTTTGAGATAATTTTAAAATCAAAATTAAAATGTATAATACACGGATTAAATTTCTTTTAAACCAGTGGAAATTTTGAAGGACTCCAGAAAAATTAGTTTTGAATAGCTGAATAATAAATCTTTCTGATTTAGATACATGGATGAAAACAGACATTCTCAGTCACCAGGAATAACCTGTCAAATAAGTAAGAAATTCCTCTGACAAAGAAAAACTTAGACAATATCAATGAATAAGCATTGAAACTTGACGTCTTCATGCCTCCCTCCCTCCCTTTCTTTCATTAAAAGAAAGCCAAGGATGGATAACTATATCACAGGTAAAAAATTTTTCTAAGTATTTTCCAGAAATAGACCCTTTCATCCGATTAAACTTTGTTGTGTATATATACATGGAACTCACAGTATTCAAAGACAGAAACACCTTTGAATACCTGCATATTATTTGATGGTTGGAGTATACCTTGGTCTGCCCAAATCTCGAGGCACATTAATTTTGAGTGCCTAGTCAGGTAGAGTTCAAGCAGTACAGGTGGCTATCTGAACCAGCATCGGGAGGGATTTTTAACTGAGCAATAAAAATTAACGAAGAATGATTGGTCCATACATCCATACTTGGCTTCTGTACATTGTTCTGATAAAATACGCCAGGCCTCCCACACTAAACGGTAGCCACAAGCCTTGGTATATCTAGTTCAATGGTTCTCAAGGGCATAGAGATTATTTTGTCCCCCAGAAGACATTAAGCAATGTCTGGAGACATTTTTGATTGTCACAACCAAGGGTAGGGTGCTACTGGCATCTAGTGGGTAGAGGCCAGTGATGCTGCTAAACATCCCACAGGACAGCCCTCTACAACAAACAGACGTTTGGCCCTAAATGTCAATGGCATCAAAGCCAAGAACACATGACCTAGGCTGCTGTGCAAATTGCCCCCTTTGTTTGGTATGGTTTGGTCCACTGGGATACCCCCCCAATTAACTGAGTCAGGAGTAGATTCCAAGCAACCCAAAGAGGAGCAAAGAATGTCTTTAAAACATCAGTATAGTTACTGTTTTTGATAATGCCTTTAAAGATCATGTTATTGAAATTGTTGAAAATTAATCTTCTACAGCGTACACAGTAAACGGCAGCATGATCTTTCGAACTTTAACTGCAAAACAATGTCACAGCCGCATAACCTACAATCTACAAACAGAGTGATGCAGATGTCAAAGGAACGTTAGAAGAGCTCTCTCAGGTGTTGAGATATCACACGTTTTAAGAACCAGAGGTCATCTGCTACGAGCAGCAGCTCCTCTGAACGGGAGGCAGACAGAGACACTTGAAAAGACACAGTAAGGTCAGGCAGAAGATGCTGACGGATATTTACCAAAGAGCTTTGCAAGTATGATGCCTTGGCCACAGACTGTGAAGTCAAGGAACTTTACCATTTCTCAGTCCGAGTTCTCTAGAAAATACAGAGAGAGATTGTCTTCAAGGAAATGGCTCACACATTTGTGAGAAAATGGCTCATGCAATTACAGAGGCTGGCAAGTCTCAAATTGATGGATCAGGCTGCAGGCTGGAGACCTTTGTTGGCTTACATCCCAAGAACCAGAGGTGAGGCAACGTGAAGAGTGCAGGGTTGAGAGACAGGGCCAGCTTTGCCAGAACGTCCATTTATATACTGGAGGCAGGCCACATCCCCAAGGAAACTCCACTTTCCACTGATGTTGCTAATAACAGATCACATTGTGGAACGTGATTACATTACACTATGTTACGGAAGAGCACCCAGTCCAGTGTCTGCCTTGCTAAGTTGACACATAACATTAGCCATCATAACTTTACTCCCATCTTCAGGTCGGCTAAAATTTCTGCATAAATGGTAACTTTTTTGATGTTATTATCACAAGGTGGTTCCATTTTGATAGCTTTTTTCCCCCTTAGGAAAAGAATATGTGCTGCAAATTATAATTTGGAGTAGAAAAATTAACAAGAGAAATCAATTCACTGCTGTTTGTCGATGAATAGTCAGAATTTTACTACGATGTATATGCATTGTGCCATTTTCAGGCAACCTCAACTGTATTTACTTCATCCAGAGCCATGAATAATGCTGTTTTTATGTTATTTCTGTCCTAAGTTTGTACTAAATAATAGGTTCTAACACATTTCCACTTTATAAATTCATTTATTTATTGTTGTTGTTGGGTGCCATGGAGTCCATCCTGACTCATAGCGCCCCTGTATGACAGAACAGAACTACTCCATAGTGTTTCCTAGGCTGTAATCTTTACAGGGGAGCCCTGGTGGTGCAGTGATTAAAACATTTGGCTGCTAACTGAAAGGCTGGCAGTTCAAACTCACCTAGTGACTCCAAGGGAGAAAGACCTGGTGATCTCCCATAAAGATTATAGCCTAGGAAACCCTATGGGGCAGTCCTACTCTGTCACATGGGGTCACTGTGAGTCCAATAAACTCCCCGGCACGTAACAACAACTATTCAGACTCTTAGCCTCCTGAGCTGTGAGACAATAGATTTCTGTTCTTTAAAGCCACCCACTTGTGGTATTTCTGTTATAGCAGCACTAGGTAGCTAAGACATGTGGAAATAAGGTTCAGAAGGTAATGTATCCCAAATTACAGAGCTACGAAGGAAGGTAACCTGTTGCCGTTGAGTCAATTCTGACTCATAATGACCCTATAGGACAGCGTAGAACCGCCCCATAGAGTTTCCAAGGAGCTCCTGGTGGATTCAAACTGTCGACCCTTTCTTCGGTCAACAGCCATAGCTCTTAACCACTGCGCCGCCAGGGTTTCCACTAAGGACGGTAAACAGGCTTTCAACCACGGGATTCCTGCAATTCCAAACTGCTCAGTGAGATAGCTTTTCGAAATAACAAAAGCAAAATCTCACACTATCACCGAAAGCTACTGACATACCCCTGTTCCCACAGGACACAAGAAGAATCTCTACTCACAATAAGGGTGATGGAAGAAAATAAAGAAAAAAACAAAACAATAATTAGTCCACCTAAAGCCAAACCAAGGCAGATGGGTGCCTGTCTTAGTCACCTAGTGCTGCTATAACAGAAATACCACAAGTGGTTGGCTTTAACAAAGAGAAGTTTATTCTCTCACAGTCTAAGAGGTTACAAGTCCAAATTCAGGATGTCAGCTGCAGGGGAAGGCTTTCTCTTCTCTGTTAGCTCTGGAGGAAGGTCCTTGTCATCAATCTTCCTCTGGTCGAGAAGCTTCTCAGGCGCAGGGACCCCGTGTCCAAAGGACGCACTCTGCTCCTCGTGTGGCTTTCTTGGTGGTATGAGGTCCCCAACTCTCTGCTCACTTCCCTTTCCTTTTACCTCTTGAGAGATAAAAAGGTGGTGCAGGGCACACCCCAGGGAAACTCCCTTTACCTTGGATCAGGGAGGTGATCTGAGTAAGGGTGGTGTTACAATCCCACCCTAATCCTCTCAACATAAAATTACAATCGCAAAACGGAGGACAACCGTACACTACCGGGAATCATGGCCTAACCAAGTTGACTCATATTTTTTCGGGGACACAATTTAATCCATGACACTGCCCTAGGCAATCTCATAAATTACTATACCTTCAAAATGTATTCTCTAAGTATCTGTCTAAACCAAAACCAAACCCAGTGCCGTTGAGTCGATGCCGACTCATAGCGACCCTATAGGACAGAGTAGAACTGCCCCATGGAGTTTCCAAGGAGCACGTGGCAGATTCAAACTGCCGACCCTTTGGTTTGCAGCCGTAGCAACTAACCACTATGCCACCAGGGTTTCCAAGTATCTGTCTACTATTTATTAAATAGGAGTCTTGCAAAGAGTTAACACACTCGGCTGCTAATTAAAGAGTTGGAAGCTGCAGTCCATCCAGGCACCTCAGAAGAAAGGCTTGGCAATCTACTGCCGAAAAATCAGGTATTGAAGACCCTGTGGAGCACACTTCTACTCTGACACACATGGAGTAGCCATGATTCAGAATCCACTCAACAACAACTGGTTGGTTATTTATTAAATGGAGGTCCAGAAAAATATTTTAATATAAATAATAATATACCTACCAGTCTGTGTTCAACGTAAGTATCTTAGTCACACGTGCAACATAATATTCTCAATTACCTGGTACAGTCACACTGCGTAAACTGACCACTCACTAAGGGCAGAGTTAGGTTCAGTGGATGGGATGACAAAGCCTGTTTCCGTTACATCCCACTGTCCCCTTCGTAATCTATTTGTGGAATTTCAGATGACTGAAACAGAATATTTCAGATGACTGTCGACAGCTTCAGAGTTTGATGGTCAACCGGAAGTCTTTGTTTAATAGAAGGAGTGTTGTTTTGCATTCTATTTGAAGGAAGCCCTGATGGCACGATGTTAAGCAAAAGACCTGTAAAGATTTCAGCCAAGGAAACCCGATGGAGCAATTCTACTCTGTCCTATAGAGCCGCTATGAGTCGGAATCAGCTCTCCAGCACACAACAATAACAACAGTATCTATTTCAAGGATCCTTGGTGGCACAAAGGTTAAGCACTTAGCTGCTAACCAAAAGGCTGGCAGTTCAAGCTCACCCACTGTCTCCACCAGAAAATCACCTGGACATCCGCTCCCATAGTGACTGCAGCCTAGAAAACCCGATGGGACAGTTCTACTGTGTCATATGGGGTCATTAGGAGTAGAAATCAACTCAACGGCACCTAACAACAACAATATCCATCTCATGGGAGTAACCAAACACATTAAAAGAATAAAATTCTTGTTGTTAGGTGCTGTCGAGTTAATTTTCTACTCATAGCGACCCAATATGACAGGGTAGAACTTTTGGAAAAGGAGGGTGACAATGGTTGCACAACTTGAAGACTGTCATCAATGTCACTGAGCTGTACATGTGAAAATTGTTGAATTGGTGTATGTTCCGCTGTGTATATTCTCAACAACAATGACGGATAATAAAATAATTTGGAAAGAAAAGAATAAAGGGCAGGCTAGTTCAAATCTCCTTCATCATGTTAAGTACTAAGGGCATTGAGCCCACATTAATAAACTTTTTAGGTAAAAAGCTCATGACTCGAGACTCCTTGTCTAAGTTCTCATTCAGGAAAGGAAGCAACCAAAAAATAATCTTAGGACACGCAAGGGACCATTTTGTACATCATCCATGAAAAGCCATCACACTAGCCAGCCTAGCGGCAAATACACACACAAGTCAAGGGCATAAAAGCTGCACAGGAAAAGAATTTTGGCAAGCAGCAAAAACTGTTACAGAATAAACTCAATGCAAGGGTCGTTTACATGGTTATAAAACTTAGCACAAGGGTCAAAGTCATTCTTGGAAATTAATATAAAAGAAAATAAGAATTCAGATGCAAAATTCTACAGAAAACCAACAAACTGTAACTACAAATGTGAAGAGGAAACATAGGCATGCTGAAAAATAAAATTTTATTAATTGTGATGATTACTGAAGATGAGTAGATTAAAGCGTATTCTTTAAAAAATAAAAATAACCTTCAACAGGAAAATAGCAGGGATCATATGTCTTCCAGAATTCTGTGGAAAGATGAGCAAAGGAAAAAGTACGTTTGGGAGGAGGGCAGTATAAACACGGGAACACGTATATACGCACGCTAAAAGGAATGATAAAAATCAAAATAACTTGTTAAAAAACAAGACAGAATTAAGATTGGACATAAAGACATATAGCAATTTTGGGGAAATGAACAGATTTAGAGGTTTATACGATATCAAACTTTAAATCCCTAATGGTTTACACTAGAGAATTACAAAACTGCGAAACATCAAGAAGGAAATATAGATAAGTGTCTGATCATCTGAAGATGAACAGTTTTCAGATATTTAAGCAACGGAAGAGTAGACCCATTGGCTAGTGTATATACACATAGAGGTGTGTGTGCGCACGCGCACGTATACTGCAATTACATCTCAAAATTGTCCTAGAAACATATAAAGGATATATTAATCCTTCAACACCGAGCACCGTTAACAACATTACCAGGCATATTTCTTGCAAAAGTGAATTCTATGCTTAGATTTTTTAGAATCAATTGTCTCTTCCTGCGTCTGTACTGATGTGATGTCACTCAAACTAGGATCTAACCTTGTAGGCAGCAGCTGTCTTGGTCACCCCGTCTCCTCCACATCATTGCGCCTAAGAGGTGATTTATATTTAGACTTGCAAGAACTCCAGTTTGGAAGTTACGTTCAACAGCTCACTCGGTCCTCTGAGAGCTACGCCATGCCCGGGCTTCTTTCCCATTGAGGCCTTCATGAGTAGCTCCCCTTTTCCACGCTGGTATAAGAAGTTCTCAGAAGCCTAAACTTCACTGCTTTTCCTAGAGTTCCCTTAAGGAGTTTGGACTTCTCCACTTCCTGTCACTCCTCCCAAATTCTGAAGGCCTTTGTGTCAGTGGTTCTTGACACTAGTAACACTAATACTTAGCACTAGCGGTTCACAGTGTTCTTAGTCCTAAGTATTCCAGCATGCCTTGTTAACTTTCCGGAAATAAAATTCATAGGCAGCAGGGTCTACCTACATAGGAGTAAAAGCATTATTAAAAAACAATGTCCATTGCAATATAAAGCAGACAAATAAGTATATAAAAAAGTATACCTGCAGGTAGGTGTAAATCCACTATAAAAACATGAGCCTGATTTGCAGGTAGGTATCAGTATCAACAAGGGTCGCTATGAGTCAGAGTCCACTTGAAGGCAATGGCCTTTTATGGTTTATCAACAAAGTAGAGTCCCTGGACAGTGCACACAGTCAACGTATTTGGCTGCTAACCAAAAGGTTGAATGTTCAAGTCTACCGAGAAGCAGCTCGGAAGAAAGGCCTGGCGATCTATTTCCCAAAAATCAGGCACTGAAAACCCTACAGAGCACATTTCTACCCTGACACGCATGGAGTCACCATGAGTTGGAGTCAAATCAAAAGCAAGCGTTTAGAAGTCCCTGGGTGGTGGAAACAATTAACTCCCTCAACTGCTAATCAAAAGACTGGAGGTTCAAATCCACCCAGAGGCGCTTCGGGAAAAGGCCTGATGACCTACTTCCAAAAAATTAGTTATCAAAAACCCTGTGGAGCACAGTTCTAATCTGACAGGCATGGGGTTGCCGTGAGTCAGAGAGGACTCAATGGCAACTTCTTCTTATTGGCAATTCAGATCTCAAGAGGCACTGTCCACAGCACAGCCCTCCCACATACTGCTGTGCCAGTAAACCGCTCCCTGTAATTGAGACAACCACAATCTGCCCCCACGAATTTTCAAAATACCCTGTAGGAAGCAGTGACACCCCACTGAGAACCTCTGGTTTTCCGTTTACCCCTCCCCAAACCAAAAACTTCTTGTTGTCAAGTTGAGTCGATTCCAACTCATAGCGACCCTGTAGGACAGAGTAGAACTGCCCCATAGTTTCCAAGGAGCGCCTGGTGGAGTCAAACTGCTGACCTTTTGGTTAGCAGCCGTACCCCTTAACCACTCAGCCACCAGGGTTTCCATTCCCATACCCAGGCCTCTCTCTTAGCATCAGTGTTGACAACTCTTTCAGAATTGTGCTGGCCTTTCTTTCTCATTTATTTGAACCGTTTCGAAACACAACTTTTTCTTATTCTCAGCTTTTTTTCCTCCCATATAAATCCTTCATCCCCTCCTCTGTTTACCTTTGTCTGGATTAATATTTGCAAACGAGCTCTATTTTTAGTAACAGGCTCAGAACTACATCTTCTTAAGCAAGAAATATAAGTGATGTTTTTATAAGCCAAGTAGAGATAAATCAAGTTTAGAAGGATTTTGGTCACAAGAACTAAAGGAAAGCCGATGAAAACTTGATAAAGAAATGTAAAATGTTAAGCTCAGATATTTTATTTTGACATTTGTTTATTTAATGTGAAATGGTAGTGATAAAGACATTTTTACAGTATCACGACTGCCATAATATATCATTTAGTACTCGTAGAAATCAGCTAGAATTGCCTGACTACTCAATCATCATATTAGAAAACGTTAACCTAATTGAAAGCATCAGCTATTTTTGTTCTGCTTCCACTAAACACTGAGCTATTCATATAAATGCATCTGTCTCCATTCATCCAAGAAATAGGCCGCCGTTGTACCTCTTAGCTAGAGGTGATTGCTCTGCCAGGGTGGAAATTCTGTAATAAACTTCTGATCGTGTCAGCGCTGTATCCGATAGCTCATGTCTAACCTTGGGTATCAAGTGCTCCGAGATAGCTCGGCCATTTATGACCGTCGTGCCCATGTATAACATTTCAGATCACTCACCTGTGTTCCTGCTGATCTGCTGTTGACAAGACCTCTCCGCTTCTCCCAATCCATGAACGAGTCCTAACAGAAGGCTGGGGATGAACACAAATTCCTCAAGAGTTTAAACTTTATCAGAAATACTTATCTGCATGATGACAGAGGTCACCCATTCTCTTGTGCCCACATCATGGCTGTTCCAGGGGCTTTATGGACAGCACTCTGATCTTGCTGGTGTTGAGGTTGCCGTAAATTTGGCTCCGGCTCATGGAAACCCCATGTACAACAGAATGAAACACTGCTTGGTCCTGCACCATCTTCATGATCATTGATATGTTTGAGTCCATTGTTATGGCCACCATGTATTTTGAGTGCCTTTCAACTTAGGGGCCTCACCTTCCGATACTTTTTCAGACGATATTTGTTGTGATCCATAAGGTTTTCATTGGCTAATTTTTGGAAGTCGATGGCCAGGCCCTCCTTCCTAGTCTGTCTTAGTCTAGAAGCTCCACCGAAACCTGTCCGGCATAGGTGACACTGCTGGTATTTGAAATACTGGTGGCATAGCTTCCAGCTTCACAGCCACACACAAGCCACCACAGTATGACAAACTAACAGGAAGGGAGTAGAATCTAATCTTAGTTCAGTTCAGTTCATAAATATTTCTCAAGCACTACCTATGTACACCACCTTGCTTGCTGAAAATGAAGAGGACTTGAAGCACTTACTGATGAATATCAAACACTATAGCCTTCAGTACGGATTACACCTCAACATAAAGAACACAAAAATCCTCACAACTAGACCAATATACAACATCATGATAAGCACAGAAAAGATTGAAATTGTCAAGGATTTCATTTTACTTGGATCCACAATCAACACCCATGGAAGCAGCAGACAAGAAATCAAAAGATGCATTGCATTGGGCAAATCTGCTGCAAAGGACCTCTTTAAAGTGTTGAAAAGCAAAGATGTCACTTTGAGGACTAAGGTGCACCTGACCCAAGCCATGGTATTTTCAATTGCATCATATGCATGTGAAAGATGGACAATGAATAAGGACCAAAGAAGAATTGATGCCTTCAAATTGTGGTGCTGGCAAAGAATATTGAATATACCATGGACTGCCAGAAGAACGAACACATCTGTCTTGGAAGAAGTACAACCAGAATGTTCCTTAGATGCAAGGATGGCGAGACTACGTCTCATATACTTTGGACATGTTGTCAGGAGGGATCAGTCCCTGGAGGACATCATGCTTGGTAAAATGGAGGGTCAACGAGAAAAAGGAAGACTTTCAACGAGATGGAAGGAGACTGTGGCTGCAACAATGGGCTTAAGCATAACAACAACTGCGGGGATGGCACAGGACCGGGCAGTGTTTCATTCTGTTGTACATAGGGTTGCTATGAGTTAGAACCGAGACTCAATAGCACCTAGCAACGACAATGCCTACGTGCAAGGTAGTGTACAGGAATCTGGAAATACAAAAATGGTCACAAAGTGATCATGGACATAGCTATCCGTGAGGATCCATCGTTGTCTTTACCCATCAAAGTACATTCACTCCTAAGGCAGAAAGACATGTGAGATCTTTCAAATGTAAGCTGATCATGCATAAGAAGGAGCAGATGGAATCAATTTTCTCTACTTATGATCACAGCCATATTTGATTGGTGCCTAGCCCCAAGTGTGTAATGATATCTCTTGAAAACCAAGGCACTGATAATGACTATGGAATATGAGATTTTCAGGTGCCAAAGAGGAGGTAGCTTGATCAAGAGATTAAAGAAAAACTGATGTTTCTTGAAAGCAGCTCAGTTACTCCCATCAGCTGAAGTGTTAGACCTTGTAGCTCAAGCATGTGGCTGTTCACAGGGCATCTACACCAAGGCTGTCTGTAGCCAAAAGCCTGTGCAATGGTTACAGGATTGGCAACAAAAAAGAGCTTTTCCAAGTGGCTCTGTTAAACCAAGGTCAACAACCCAAGGTATGCTAATGAGGAACACTGTTGTTGTTGTTATTGTTAGGTGCCCTCAAGTCAATTGTGACCCATGGTGACCCCATGGGACAGAGAAGAACTGCCCCATAGGATTTCCTTGGTTGTCATCTCTACAGGAACAGACAGCCAGGTCTTTTTCCCATGGAGCTGCTGGGTGAGTTCAAACCGCCGACTTTTCAGTTAGCAGCTGAACGCTGAGCCATTGCGCCACCAGGGCTCCTTACAGGCAACATTAGAGACTGAAATACCACTTGGCTCAGCCATCCCGTCAATGTCACATTTCTCAGAAGGAACACAACATTGCTTTGGCCCATGTCTTCTCTCTCAGACAGCTCCCCTTATGCACGGCTGTGCATTGGAGGTGGTTGAAGGGAACGGAGTTAAAGCAATAGTTGTTGGCCAGGGAAAGGGTGAAAAGGTGATCCTAGCCACCAGCTGGGAGGGACCAGCTAGCCAGTTGAGAGCTGTAGACAAGGCCAGGACTATACAGAAGCCATGGAATAAAGGAAGACCTGGAATGGGACATGGAGCCCAACCAGTTGAAGAGAAACCAACCTGAGGTCAGAGAACACAGGAAAAAGCAGCCGGCTCTCACAGAGGATGGGGAACTGCAACACATGCGCCACCTTTGCCATGGAGGCAAAAATTACCAACTATATTTATGTCTTCCCAGGGCACAGGAGGACAGCTTGTACAAGTGGAAGTTTTGTTGGCTCGTTTGCTGAATAAAGCTAACACATTCTATCAGAATCCCAAGTTGGGTGTCCACACATCCAAACTCCCTGAGGAACTGAATTATTGGGCTGAGGGTTGGGGACCATGGTCTCGGGGGAGCATCTAGCTCCACTGGTATAACATAGTTTATAAAGAAAATGTTCTATATTCTACTTTGGTGAGTAGTCTTAAAAGCCTGTGACAGCCATCTAGGATACTCCACTGATCCTATTCTATCTGGAGCAAGGGAGAAAGAAGATACCAAAGACACAAGGGAAAGAGTAGTCCAAATGACTCATGGACCATAAATAAGTACTACAGACTCCACCAGACTGGATGGTACCCGGCTACCACTACCAACTGCTCAGACAGGGATTGTAATAGAGGGTCCCGGACAAAGCTGGAGAAAAATGTAGAATAAAATTCTAAGTCACAAAGAAAAAAAAAAAAAAAAAAAGGCCAGACTTACTAGTCTGACAAACACTGGAGAAACCCCAAGAGTATGGCCCCCAGAGACCCTTTTAACTCAGTACTGAAGTCACTCCTGAAGCTCACCATTCAGCATAAGATTACACAGGTCCATAAAACAAAACTAGACTGAAGGGGCACACCAGCCCAGGGGCAAGGACTAGAAGGCAGGAGGGGGCAGGAAAGATGGTAATAGGGAACCCAAGGTCAAGAAGGGGAGATTGTTGACATGTCGTGGGGTTGGCAACCAATGTCACAAAACAATACATTTACTAACCGTTTAATGAGAAACTAATTTGCTCTGCAAACTTTCATCTAAAGCACATTAAAAAAAAAAAAAGTTGGGTGTCTAAGTCATACTCTGAAAATTGATGCTGAGATGCTGTGGATGTGAGATGATCTGATACTTTTTTGAGGCAGTGCCCTCAAAAACACACCCAGTTAGCCAGTTGCCGTTAAGTCAATCCTGACTCATGCTGACCCCTGCGCGTCCGAGTATGGCTGTGCTCCGTGGGGTTTTCAGTGGCTGATCTTCAGAAGCTGGTACCTCTAGGTGGATTCAAACTGCCGACCTTTCTGTTAGCAGTTAGGTGAGTTAATTACTTGCACCACCCAGGTAAGAAAATAATTTTTTTTCCCCCACCTCTCTACAGTCCATCTCTAGCTGAAGTATTTCTCTCATGGCCCTTGCTGGGCTGAGCTTTGTCCTGATTGTATCATAGGAGAATTAGGTAGAAACGAAAATAAAAACCCAACAGCAGAGGGAAACTCACCCAGTCATTGTTACTCAGAATCCACCTCCCCATTTCTCTCGTCCTTTGAGAACTGCCAAGACATTTATCTTGCCTCTTGGTTTCAGGTCACTTCTCCCTCTTCCTGGCATCCTCACTTAGCTTGCCATGTCTTGACTTACATCCAAACCCAAACCTACTGCCGTTGAGTTGATTTCGACTCACAGCGACCCTCTAAGAACAGAGTAGAACTGCTCCATGGGGTTTCCTAGACTGTAAATCTTTATGGAAGTAGACTGCCACATCTTTCTCCTGAGGAGCGGCTGCTGGGTTTGAACCTCTGCCGTTTTGGTGAGCATCCAAGTGCTTTAACCACTGCACCACCAGGGCTCCTTATGACTTATACCAAAGTCTAAGTCATCTTTTCTTTTTCCTTTCCCCAAAGACCAGGAAATCTCTATGTCTTCAGGGCATAGTCTCCTTTGTTCACAAATGCGGTGCACAGAGACTCGCGTTCACGTCTACCCAAGGTCCACAGCATACTCCTATCTGTGGACACTCTGATCGCTTCTGATGGGGAGATGGGCTCAAGGAGCGAAATGTGGAAAAAAGAAACCTGGAGCAAAGGCAGAGCCCCTGTTCTCTTGACGCTCCTTCTCTTGTTAACTTCAACTAGTCTCACGTCTGCCGGTGAGTTTTCTCTAATTTCTATCTTTCTTTTTTTTTTTTTTTAATTCTTAACATTCTGCCAAGAGTTGTCATCCTCATGTCACCATCAGACTGGCTTATTCTAACCTCCTCGGGCACTGCTTGGATTCCTGGACCGTTTTAACACTCACATCACCCCACGGATTTAACCTCAAAGGAAATAAAGGAACCATCGGGTAACAACTAACTTGGCAAGCACTTCCCAAGCATTTTTTTTTTCTCTATTAAACAAAAGATTGAAAAATGGCAACCTTAACGGTCAAGTGAACGTTTCCAAAATAAATGTTAGCTTTGCCTGCAAATATTTCCAAAGGTATTTCAATAGCGGTAATAAAACAAATACTTGCATAACGGGTAAACGGCATATCAAAAATATGTGTGCATTCATTTCTGAGCACCTGGAGCAGCTCATGGTGCGTGTTTGATCTGTCTAAGGACTCTGCAGGTATTGGGCAGAAAAATTTCTTCTGCAACGTTCCCCAGCACACATAGTAAATATAGTAAAACTATTTTGTTTGCCCAAAAGAAGATATTTGCAGTCAACATACGTGCATTTCAAATTGTTGGTGGTTCCTTGCAAATCAGTACTCACTGTGGCAATCTGACAGAAAATGGTTGAAAAATATAGAAATGGGTGCTACTGGAAGTAGCTATAGTAGCTACTGATTTGACTATGAGCTGAAAGGAAAAAAAAAAATACACACACACACACACACACACATATATACGTAAACCAAACAAACCAAACCCAGTGCCGTCGAGTCGATTCCGACTCATAGCAACCCTATAGGACAGAGTAGAACTGCCCTATAGAGTGTCCAAGGAGCGCCTGCTAGATTCGAAGTGCCAGCTCTTTGGTTAGCAGGCGTAGTACTTAACCACTACGCCACCACGGCTTCCATATATATGCACATTCCGGCCTAGGTTGTTACTAGGAATGGGTGTTTGGCTGAGCAGTTATAACAACCACACTGCTGTCGTGATGACTGCAGTCCCGTAGGATCCGTCCCTGTATTGAATGAGCAATTCTATCAAAATCTACTCACAGGTAAGGTAACTGGCACAAAACCCGTTGCTGTTGAGTCAATTCCGACTCATAGCGACCCCAAAGGACAGAGCAGAACTACCCCACAGGGTTTCCAAGGCTGTAATCTTTATGAAAACAGACTGCCCCATCTTTCTGGTAAGTCTGAACCAGCAACTTCTTGGTGAACAGCCAAGCATTTAATCACCGTGCCACCAGGGCTCCTTATAAGTGGCATACCCAAACCAAAAACCTGTTGCCGTCAAATCAATTCCAACTCGTAGAGACCCCATAGGACAGAACAGAACTGCCCCAGAGGGTTTCCAGGGAGTGGCTGGTGGATTCGAACTGCCAACCTTTTGGTTAGCAGCTGTAGCTCTTAACCACTGCGCCACCAGTTGACACTAAAAACGATGATTTTTTTTGTCCAAACTCTGGTTGAATTTAACAAAAATAAGTGCCACTCCCATATATATTTTACGGAAATTTATATATATTTCCTTTAATATATATTATACTGCAAAAATTTACCTCTGGATATATTTAAATTTTAATCATACCTGCTTTTTTTTTGGAAATTTACAAGTAAATGTAATAATATGCATGTCGAAAATTCTAATAGAAATCTCAGTTATAACCTATAATTGCTTCCATAGTTCCTAAATGAAAAGTCTTTAAAATTATACAAAAATGCTATACTTTGCTTCAGTAGTTAGTTTTCAACTGAGGGCGGTTTCCTCCTCGAGGGAATATTTGACAATAACTAAAGAGACTTTTGGTTGTCAGGCTGGGGGGTACTATTGGAATCTAGTGGGGAGACAACAGCCTCCCACAGCAAAGAACTTTCCAGCCCATATGGCAAGAGTGCTGAGGAGGAGAAACGATGACTGACTTTCAGTACACAGCTTCTGTTGATAAAACACGTTTCAAACATTAGAAAATCCTCTACGAAACACACTTTTTAAAATAGTATTACTTATTTTGAGATTCTAGGCACAAATATGAATAAACTAGATACGGGACAGTAGTAACTACAAAGATGAGTAATTTTTTAACACAGTTGGCAGTCATAAATGTGAATAATTTTTTTAATTGGAATAGAGTCTTCCCAGAAAGTAAAATTTTTGTGTCCTTTTACAAAATGTGGCTCCCTATTTTCCCAAAGAAACACTTAAGGGAATCTTACTCACAAAGGCATCTTGGTTTGATCAGTTTTCCAAAAAAAAAAAATAAGTAAGTGAGCTAAGCATTTATTTATTCAACTTTTATTCAGTTTCCTTTAATATGCTACATGGATTTCAAAATTAAAGACAGACGGGCATGACAAATGAGAAAGTGGTCATTCTACAGATTAGAGGTCTTCATCACATATTAGAAGAGCTACACTGTTTCTGGTCTCTGAGATTTGTGCTACCATTATTTTTTTATAGACTCTAATCTTGGTCAAAGCAGTTCCTGGGTGGTGCAAACAGTTAAGGGCTTGACTAGTAGCTGAAAGGTTGTTGGTTCGAACCCACCCAGAGGCATCTCAGAACAAAGACCTTGCAATCTCCTTCCGAAATTCAGCCACTGTAAACCCGTGGAGCACAGTTCTACTCTGGCACACACGGGGTCTCCGCAAGTCAGAGAGTGAGTTGACTAGATAGCAACCGTTTTTGTGTATGTGTGTCCATGTACAAAAACACCGTTCTTTCTAAGAAATGTACATTAAAGGACTCGGGGTATGGTCATCGTGTAGGCAAGTTACTCTCAAATTTTTCAGGGAAAAGAAAGCTCTTTGTACTTGCAGCACTTCTTAAGTTTGTGATTGTTTCAAAATAATTTATGTATTATTTCATCTCAACTACGTGTGTGTGTGTGTATAATGTGTGTATGTGTACACACACACATCCCACCCACCCAGTGCCATCAAGTCGATTATATGTATAATTTCAATTGCCTCACGTGCATTTGAAAGCTGGACGATGAATAAGTAAGAGCAAAGAAATGGTGCCTTTGAACTGCGGTGTTAGCGAAGAATGTTGACTATACCATGTACTGTGAAAAGAATGAACAAATCTGTCTTGGAAGGAGTACAACCAGAATGCTCCTTAGAAGCAAGGATGGCAAGACTGAGTCTAAGGTACTTTGGACATGTTGTCAGGAGGGATCAGTCCCTGGAGAAGGACATCATGCATGGTAAAGTAGAGGGTTAGTGGAAAAGAGGAAGACTCTCAATGATATGGATTGACATGGTGGCTGCAACAATGGGCTCGAGCATTACAAGGATTGTGAGGATGCTACAGGACGGGACGGTGTCTCATTCTGTTGTACACAGGGTCGTTATGAGTCAGGACTGATTCGATGGCACTCAACAACAGAAATATCCATTTGTAGTGGTTATGATATCAAATTGCCACATTCTCCTAAAAACTCCTGCCTATGCATTTTTTCATTCTCCCACTTTGTTTTGTTTGCTCATTTCCCTCCATTTTTCAGATATGCTGATTAGGACACCAGAAGTACATTTCTTTAGAAACCAGTTTCTCCTCTTGTTGTAGAAGTGTATCCTCCAGAGAGGCTCCTTTCAGCTCCTCAAAGACAGCCTGCTCAGCACTGAATTGGTGTCACTTTTCCCTGGCTAGTAGTTCTAAGACTTGGATTAGTGGTTCTCGAAATTTGGTTCCCAGATTGGCAGCACCAGCCTTACTACGACGCTTGTGAAAAATGCAAATTACTGAGCCCCAACCCAGACCCAGGGAATCAGAAACCCCGGGATTCGGGTCCAGCAATCTGTGTTTTCACAAGCCCTCAGGTCATCCAGTAAACTTTGAAGTTTAAGAAACAATGCCTTGGATCATTAATTCTCTACGTCAAGTGTGTATGGAAATCACCTGGGAACGTGTTTACAATCCAGGCTCCATCCTATATTTTATAGACCATGGTTGAGCATTGTTGTTGCTGTTAGTTGCTGTCTGGTCGGCTCCAACTCAAGGTGAACCCATGTAAACCAGAAAGCGATGCTGCCTAGTTCTGAGCCATCTCCATGATTGCTGGTATGACTGAGTCCATTACCGCAGCCACTGTGTATTGTGAGCTCCTTCCCACCAAGGGGGCTCATTTTCCCGCACCATATCAGACAATAAACCCAGCGCTGTTGTGTCGATCCTGACTCATCACAACCCCACAGGACAGAGTAGGACTGCTCCATACGGCTTCCAAGGAGCGCCTGGTGGATTCCAACTTTCAACCTTTTGGTTAGCACCTGTAGCTCTTAACCACTAAGCCACCAGGATTTCAGAAGACGTACAACCAGAATGCACCTTGGAAGCAAGGATGATGAGACTGTCTCACGTACTTTGGACATGTTATCAGGAGAGACCAGTCCCTGGAGAAGGGTATCATGCTTGGTAAAGTAGAGGGTCAGTGGAAAAGAGGAAGACCCTCAACGAGGTGGACCGACACAGTGGCTGCTACAATGGGGTCAGGCATAGTAACAATTTTGAGGATAGCACAGGACCAGGCAGTGCTTGGTTCTGTTGCGCATCGGGTAACTAGGAGTCGGAACGGACTTGACGGCACCTAACAACAATGCAACAACGTATCAGACAAGGTTCTATTGTGATTCCTAGGGTTTTCACTGGCTGATTTTCAGAAGTAGAACGTCGGGCGCTTCTTCCTAGTTTGTCTTAGTGGGAGCTCTGCTGAAAGCTGTCCACCGTGGGTGACCCTGCTGTTAGCTGAAATACCAGTGGCGCAGCTTCCAGCATCACCCAACACGTGAGCCACCACAGTACTGGGCATTAGACCCCTGCCCTTGCAGAAGAGACCTAGTGGATTCTAACTTTAGTCACTGGGACAAGATGGTTTCCTTCATAGCCACTGCCCCAGACGCACCAGGGTCTAAGAGGAACCCCACAGTGTCGCAGCATGGGTTAAGGGGGAACCCCACAGTGTCGCAGCATGGGTTAAGGGATAGATTTCATGGGGATGGTGAAAGTGACAGAGCCAAGGTTGAAGAGAAGAGACGGCCCCATTCCATCCACTCGTCGTCCGACAGAGAGGTGTGCGGGCACCAGTGTATTGGGCGTGCAGTGTGGTTGTAACCTACAGACCCTGCCACCCAATTGCTGACTCAGGAATAGCCCTAATACGAGTCAAAAGAGCTACGATTCCATAGAATCATGGGATGAGCAAGGGTGCCTCCTCAGGCATGGCTTTATCTGGAGACTGACACTCTAGCTACACTCAGGACCATTCAACGAACACTCTGGCTTGCTGGTTTTGTATAAATAAAAACAAATTCCAGAAACCTAAACCAAAAAAAAAAAAAAAACCATCGCCATCAAGTCGATTCTGACTCATAGTGACCCTATGGGTCAGAGTAGAACTGCCCCATGGGGTTTCCAAGGAGTGTCTGATGGATTTGAATGGCCAACCTTTTGGTTAGCAGCCAAGCTCTTAACCACCGAGCCACCAGGGCTCCCCAGGAACCTAAGACATTACTTTACTATTTGGATGCCTTTAAAAATATTTTAAAATTACAAATCTTATGTTCAGTAATGAAACATAGAGTTGCACTTTTTTACATGAAGGACAAGACCTGTAACTAGTTAGTATTAACAAAGACAAACACGCTCACTATTATGACAGCATGGAAAATGTGCATTTTAAACATCGGGTCAAGCAGCTTAAAATTATAAATGTATTTAACAAAAGAGCACAATTGAACATCAGTTCATAGATTGGTTATTTTTTATTGTGTAACAGTGCCCCCTGCAGGAAGAAGTCATGTTCTACATATCAGAGCAAAGGTCCCAGAGGGTTTCCAAGGACCTGCTGGTGGATTCAAGTGCCAACCTTTCGGTTAGCAACCACAGCTCTTAACCACTGTGCCACTAGGCTCCAAAGGCCCTCAGCGATCTTTAATTTTCTTGTGTTAGATTTTGTTGATTAGTACGGCGAAAGACAGGTAAGGAGTCTGTTAAGATATTTCACACTGAAACCACATTGTGTTCGTAAAAATAATTCGGTTGACGTACAATTGCAAAAGCGAAACTTTGATTTCTTCTCAAGAAGAAAATGTTATGCCACATCATAAAAATTGGCAAAACACAGAACCGTTTGGCAACCTGTTATAATAAATAGATACAAATCACTTTTACATTACCCATTGCTGTTGAGTCGATTCTGACTCATAGCAGCCCTATAGGACAGAGTAGAACTGCCCCATAGGATTTCCAACTGCTGACCTTTTGGTTAACAGCCAAATGCTTAACCTCTACACCTTTAGAGCAATGAAAGATACGGATCAAGTTTACCAGTGCCTTGCGTCAACACTGGGCAAGGGGGAAACGAATCCCCACAGTTCAAAAACTAATCAAACTACATGAGAGGATGGAAACCCTGGTGGCGTAGCGGTTAAGCCTTGGCGGACACTCAGCACAGGACAGCTGATAGGACCAACGCAGCCTTGGTGCCGCATCTCATCTCAGGCCCGCTGTCATAGACTGAATTAAGTCCTCCAAAATACCTGTGGTAAATCCTAACCTGTAGATGGGATCTCTTTCGGTAACAGGGTTTTCTTTGTTATGTTAATGAGGCCATATCACTGTAGGGTGTGTCTTAAACCAATTCGTTTTTGTAACAGATTAAGCATAGGGAAGCAAACACAAAGACAGATGCCACATGAAGAAGGAACCCCAGAGAAGCTGAGACTACAGAGCAGACAGACAGCCTTCCCTAGAGCCAGTACCCAGAATTCAGAATGTTAGAAGTCTGAATTCTGGAGAGTGAGAAAATAAACTCCTGTTGTTTAAAGTCACCCACTTGTGGTACGTCTGTTACAGCAGCACCAGGAGACTAAGACAAATGACACTCATTTCTCTCCTCTAAGATCCTAGGTTCAAGATTCCTCTAGCTCTCAGCTACCATCTCTGCTGCATTTGTTGTCTTACCCAATGGGGGAGTGACACAAATCCTTGTCCTCGAGGGGTCTGAGCCCAGTCACCATGATTTTCTAAATGCAAGGTTACTGCACGTGTTTGCTTTGATCAAAGTAAATCACTTGGGTGAGACAGGAACCCGCCCTGCCCTCATTGTATAATAGCAGCCCTACCTCCTCTGATGATAAAGACATTGAGCTGATTCCAACTCATGGTGATCCCCTCTGTGTCAGAGTAGAACTGGGCTCCACAGGGTTTTCAATGGTTGGTTTTTCAGATGTAGATCACAAGGACTTTCTTCCGAGGTGCCTCTAGGTGGGCTCGAACCTCCAACCTATTGGTTAGCTGTCAAGAGCTTAACCAAGGGCTCCTCTGATGATGGTGAAGGTCAATTATTTCTGGCAAGAAGTTGACTCCTCTACTTGCATGCTGGACACAAGCAAAGAGCCTGAACTCCTGAGGCTTACGGTTTGATAGCAGAGAGTGAGATCTTAGTTTCTTAGAGCTGCTGTAACAGAAATACCACAAGTGGGTGATTTTAGAGAACAGAAATGTATTTTCTCTCAGTTTAGGTGGCTAGAAGTTCGAATTCAGGGCACTGGCTCGGGGCGGGGGGAGGGGGGCGGGCGGAAGGGAAGGCTCTCTCTCTGTTGGCTCTGGGGAATTTCTCTTTCAGCTTCTGTAGACCCAGCCTTCCTGGATTCCTGGGCGATCCCTACATGGCATCTACCTTCACTTGTCTGTGCCTGCTTGCTTTTGTGCCTAATCGACTCCTTCTATAATTGAAAAACAGCTGTTTAAGACACACCTCACACTGATATGGCCTGGTTAGCATAACAAAGAGAACCCTATTCCCAAACGGGATTACATCCACAAGTATAGGGATTAGGATTCCAACACATATTTTTGGGGGGACAAAATTCAATCCATAGCAGACTTACCTTGTCCCCTGGCAAATATGTGCTACCTTTGGGCACAAGTGCTATGGCTGCTAATCAAGAGGTTGGCAGTTCAAATCTACCAGGAGCTGACTGGAAACCCTATGGGGCACTTCTACTCTGTCAAATAGGGTCGCTATGAGTTGGAATAGACTTGTCAGCAGTGGGTTTGGTTTTTCTTTTTTGGTTTTTTGGGGGGCACTAGCACCACAAGGAGCCTCAGTGGGTCCCTGTAAGTCATGACGAGTAGGGGCATTTTCCTTCTTGGTTTCAGGACCCACGCAGGTTGCCATTGGACACCCTGTACCATATACAGATCTCCGATTCATCATGTATTATACCAGGCACTGAACGACAGCATCCCATCTTTACAAGCAGCCTGCTGCTGCCACCTCGTTTCTCAGGCATTCATTTTCTTCGTCCTCTGTACCTGTCTACTACCCAGTCCTTAACTGACCACGGGGTCAGCGTTAGCTTCTTCCTCCTGAGGCCCCTGCTCTCAGAGGCCTGTCCTGACACCACTTTCCATGCTTGCTCAGAGGACTAGGGCCACTGCGTGCAGTCGTGCGATTCTGCATGCCTGACTCCAGGGGGCACCCTTTTCACAAGATTAATCCATGTGAAAGGTGCCCAATGGAGCCACGCGGTTTTTACTGGTCACACACAGGGAGCCATCTCTGCTGAACTAGGACATTCCTAAGTACATGACAGTGGCTCAAAAGTGACTTTTCATGTTGGAAGGGTGGCATTTGGACAGGAAAAAAATACACGTTATCGGTTGCCTTATCAGGCCAAACTGTTACCTAATATTTAGCTATTGGAAATGTTACAAATTGATAGACCATTTGTATATACACAAAGAAACACCACTGCCTTATTTATCACTATCCCTGTTGCCATCATAAAAAAAAAAAATCAAAACATCACTGCTGTGGTTAGGTGCCATGGAGTCGATTCCAGCTTCATGGTGCCCCCGTATGATGGAGTAGAACTGTCCCTTAGGGTTTTCTTGGCTGTAGTCTTTATGGAAAGGAGGCCTCGTGGCACAATGGTTAAAGGGCTTGGCTGCTAACCCAAAGGTGGATGGTTCGAACCCACCACTGGCTCCGTGGGAGAAAATATCTGGAGATCTGCTTCCGTAAAGATTAAAAAAGAAAGTTACGGCTTAGGAAATCCTATGGGGCAGCTCTTCTCTGTCAAACAGGGTTGCTATGAGTTAGAATCAACTCCATGGCAAACAATGACAATCACCAGATCTTTCTCTAAAGGATCCACTGGGTGGGTGTGAACCACCAACCTTTTGGTGAGCAGATGAGTGATTGCCCATTTGCACAACCAGGGCTCTTTAAATGCCCCTAGTGTACAAAAAGAGTTTATCTCAAGATGCATGCTGTGGGAATGATAAGCTAATTTTTTTAAACAGAGAAGAAGGAAAATTGCCTCTCTTTAAGTTTTATAGTTTTCATCTCTTGTGCTTTTTGTCTCTGAGGGTTTGTAAAGGTCACAAACCTTTAAGAAACATGAGATATCAAGGAGCTTTCCCTGAGAAAAATGCAATTATAGACAGTTTGAGTGTTTAGGACCTTCCTAGGCCCATCCAAGGAGCTTTGAAGAGTCTTTGGATCCCAGAATTTGGTGATGAGGGTGTTGTTAGCTGCTGTCGAGTCAGTTCTGACTCACAGTGGCCCCATGTACAACAGAACCAACCACTGCCTGGTCCTGCACCATCCTCACAATTGTTGCTATGCTTGAGCCCACTGTTGCAGCCACTGTGTCAATCCACCTCGTCGAGGGTCTTTCTCTCTTTTACTGACCCTTTATTTTACCAAACCTGATGTCCTTCTCCAGGGACTGATCCCTCCCGATAACATGTCCAAAGTATGTGAGACATAGTCTCGCCATCCTTGCTTCTAAGGTGCATTCTCACTGTACTTCTTCCAGGACAGATTTATTTGTTCTTTGGGCAGTCCTTGGTATATTCAGTATTCTTCACCAACACCACAATTCAAAGGTGTCAAAACTCTATGAGTTGGAATTGACTGAATGGCATTGGGCTTCGTTTTTTGGTGTATGGCAACCCCACGCACAATGGAATGAATCGCTGCACGGTCCTCCCCATTCCCATGATCGGTTGCACATCAGACTGTAAAGACCAATAGAGTTTAACTGGCTGATTTTCAGACGCAGATTGCTAGGCCTTTCCTCCCTTCCTTCTGAGTCTTTCTTAGTCCTGAAGCTCCACTGAAACCTGTTTAGCATCACGCAAGCCTCTTCTGATGGACAGGTGGTGTTTAGCATCACACAAGCCTCTTCTGACGGACAGGTGGTGCCTAGCATCATGCAAGCCTCTTCTGACGGACAGGTGGTGTTTAGCATCACGCAAGCCTCTTCTGACGGACAGGTGGTGCCTAGCATCATGCAAGCCTCTTCTGACAGACAGGTGGTGGTCAGCATCACGCAAGCCTCTTCTGACGGACAGGTGGTGTTTTCACATGAGGTGCACTGACCTGCGATCGAACCTGGGTCTCCTGAATGGAAGGCAAGAATTCTACCACTGGACAGCCACTGCCCCTCAAATCTACTGATTAGTTATGCTAATTAAATGACCCAATTAATAATACATACTTTAAACATCTCCTAAGTCTCTGGGGGGCGAAAATGGTGTGCACTTGGTTACTAAGCAAAGGGTTGGCAGTTTGAACCCACCCAGCGGTACTGCAGAAGAAAGGCCTGGTGACCTGCTTCCACAAAGATGACACCAAGAAAACCCTACGAAGCTCAGTTATACTCTGTAACATATGGGGCTGCCGTAAGTGGGAACTGACTCAACGGTAACAGGTTTTGTTTTTCTAAAAACATCTGCTGGGTCCAAGGAATCCTGATGGACAGCTATGTGGGTGCACTGAAGTAGGAGACACAGACCTGGCCCAAAGTATTTACAATAAGCCTCCTTGACGAGACGCCCTACGCACACTATATCACACGTGCGGGATGACGGTCAATGCACTGTGCTGGGGGAGGATGGGAGCAGTGGGGCCACCACCTCCTGGCTTGGTCAGCACAGCCTCAGCTCCCAGCTGGCACGGAGGCTGGAGCTGGAAGTAGGAAGGAAGACGGGTTGGCAAGAGCTGGGTCATCAGCAGCATAGAGAAGAGGGTGGGTGTGGAGGAGATGGGCAGGAAGGAGGCAAAGAGAGGGCCCCTTAGGCAATTGACTATTTCCCTGCTTTGTAATCACTAACACCGTGCTGGGTGGTACAAACGGCTAAGCGCTGGACTACCAACATAAAGAATGGCCGTTCAAACCCACCCAGAAGCAGCTCAGAAGAAAGGCCTGGCGATCTGCTTCCAAAAGGTCACAGCCTTGAAAACACCAAGAAGCAGCTCTACTCGGCACACACGGGGTCACCATGAGTCAGCATCAACTCGAGGGCAGCTAACAACAACAATATGGCTCTAAACGTAGAGCAGGAAAAAAAAGTTGGTTTTTGATACCGAGAAACGCTGTCACATCCTGCGGAGGGTGACTCACCCCAGTGTGTCCTCGTTACCAATTTCCTACAGTTTTACCCTGAACCTTTCCTGGGCCTTCTTTCTTCAATCATTATCATATTCTATTGCACAGACGAAAGATGATTAAGGCAATAGTGTCTGGAGGCATTTCGAGCCCTTTGAGGAGTCCCTCGGATGGTGAAAAGGTTAAGTTCTTGACTAACAGAAAGGTTTGTGGTTTGAACCCACCCAGCGGTGCCTCGGAAGAAAGGCCTGGCGATCTGCTTCGGAAAGGTCACAGCCTTGAAAACCCTATGAAGCAGTTCTACCCTGCACCCATGGGGCCGCCAGGAGTCGGAATCGACTTGATGGCAACAACAACAACGATGGCTGCACAACATTGAGAATGTTCTAAAAATAAACGTCTTAGCCACGTACCATCCCTCACCATAAGTCTGCTTCCGAAAGGTCACAGCCCTTGAAAACGCTACGGGGTAGTTCTACTCTGCACACGTAGGGTCACCGTGAGTCAGAATCAACTCGATGGCAACTAACAACAACAACAGAGCCCATCACAAAAACGTATGCATTTTAATTAAAAACAAAACATATATGTTTCCTGTTAACATCTCATATCTGAGGGCGTTTTGGAGACTGGAACGAGAAGGTACTTAAACCGCCATTGACGCTGAGTGCTAACTCGTTTGCCAAAGCTTGCTCCACTGATGTGGAGTCACTCCGCGCATGAGTCCCCAAGCTGCATGGATTTGATTTGAGACATAACTTTAGAACCTAGGTTCAGAGTCCCTCAGGTATCACGCTCCGAAGCTATCCTTCTGATGCGCATATGAGATTTCCATCATCGTAACAGCAGTGACACGTGTGGTAGGAAAGCCTTCCAAGTTCCACATAATTATGCCTACGAGTTATGGATCACTGTCAACCATATGCTTCCAGGGAGAGTGACAGAGGAAGGTCAGGGACAGCCCATGAGCTTGTCCTCAACGTTCCCTGGGCACCAGAGCACCGGGAGGGTGTGGTGAAGACAGGGCCCTGTTATAGCAAATCACCAAATTGGTTTGAGGCTTTAGGATTAAACAAACAAAAAAAATGAACAAATGCCTTAGGCTCAAAGTCTTGAAGATAATAAAAGAGGCTAAAAAGCACTTGGAAAGGAACATTTTAACTGTTAAGGCCCCGCCACAGTCAACTACGGCTACAGGCACTGCAGATGAAAAGACATTTTCAGAAAAGTCCTTGTATTGATTCATCCCGTAATGTGGTTTCAGACCCATGGCTCATACAGTGCAAACCCTAAAGATCAAGGCCATTGTGGCTCCCTTCTTCTTAGTTATAGACAGATGGTTTCCACTAACCCATAGCTTTGGTATCGCTAGGATAGTTCTGGAAAAGGATAAATGTGTTACTTACAGGGAAGACACCCAGGAGCGCTTTCAATATCTGTCAGAGTGTGTTGGTGGAAAAGTGAACGCAAGCTTCCTGTTCCCTGGCAGCAAAGAGCAAAGAGAACATATTTTCAAAAAAAAACTCATATTTTAAGTACCAGTATCATGAGGCTTATGCTCCCGTCCATACAATATTGCTTCCAGTCATGTTTTGTGAGAGGAAAATATTGTTTAATAATTTGCAGTCATCTTAGGCCCATGCTCTAAAATTTAAAGAAAATATAATTTAGAAAATGACAGTGGTGTAGTTTTAAAATCTCTTCTCCCCCCACCCCAAAAATTGAGAAACTCAAAACAAAATGGACACTGTATAGGTAGCCTCCGAGGCATGACGGGGATCACTTCCAATGACTCTGTGCTAAATCAGTGCTGAAGTTAAACACCTCTTCTTCTTTTTTTACTTTTCATTATTATTGCCTTTCATTATCAGTATCTTCATAAATCTGATCTTTGAACATCTGCGAGTGAATATTGGAGAATGATAACATCAACAAGTTATGCACTGCAACACTGTATGTAGTACATATTACTAATGATAAGAAATACCAAAAAAAGTCAGTCTTAAGTGCCTTTCGTCGTAACTTGAATATTTTGTAACTCAGGGTCTGCCTGCGTTAGTTTCCTATCTCTACTGAAACAAATAACCACGAATTTAGTGGCTTAAAATAACACAGGAGTCCTTGGATGGTGTAAACACTGAACATGCTCGGCTACTAACCAAAAGGCTGCACGTTCACCCAAAGGCTCCTTGGAAGAAAGGCCTGGCAATCTACTTCCAAAACATCAGCCACTGAAAACCCTGTGGAGCACAGTTCTGCTCTGACACACATGGGGTCCCAGTGAGTCAGAATCAACTCCATAGTAATTGCTGTTTTTGTTTGTTTGTTTATTTGTTTGTTTGTTTTTACTTCCTTCTTATAAGGCCCCTTGTAATTACATTGCGGCCACCTGGACTATCCAGGATAGTCTCCCATCTCACGATCCTTCTTGTAACCACATCTGCAGGTCTCTTTTGCCATTTAAGGTAACATATTCACACACACAAAAAAAGCATAAATCTATGTTTCACACTAATAGCTCAGATCAGAGGGAGTTTTTGGAGACTGGATTCACGAGATTAAGACGTGGGCATTGTCTTAGTGATCTAGTGCTGCCATGACAGAAATACCACAAGTGGATGGCTTTAACAAAGAGAAATTTATTTTCTCACAGTCTAGTAGGTTTCAAGTCCAAATTCTGGGTTCCAACTTCAAGGGAAGGCTTTCCCTCTGTCAGCTCTGGAGGAAGGTCCCTGTCCTCAATCTTACCCTGGTCGAAGAGCTTCTCAGCACTGAAACCTCAGTTCCCAAGGACGCACTCTGCTCCTGGTGGTGCTGCTTTCTGGGTTGTATGAGGTCCCCCGTCTCTATGCTTGCTTCCCTTTCCTTTTCTCCCGTGGTGCAGGCCACACTCCAGGGAAACTCCCTTTACCTTGGATCAGGGAGGTGACCTCAGACAGGGTGGTGTTACAATCCCACCCTAATCCTCTCAGCATAAAATTACAATCACAATACTGGGAATCATGGCCTAGCTAAATTGACACATATTTTGGGGGGAACACAATTCAATCCATGACAGACATCACTGGGGGCCATTTTTCTACTACCGATGCGGATGCTATGTTCAACAAAAGCAGGTGACAGGGTGTGTTGACCTTGGGAGTGGACCGAAAGACCAGTAGCAGTAAGAAGGGTGGACAGACGGGGGGCCGGGCAGCAGGAAGCAGAGGGAAGCTCAAAAAGATTTCTGCTGGCCTTGCATGGCCACATAGCTTTGACTCTACAGAGGGCATGTGTGTGTCTGTAAACTATAGCACAGAGGGCATGTGTGTGTCTGTAAACTATAGCGGAGTTTAGATTAAGCACAATGGCTGTATTGATAATGCAAATGGGGTTAATTCATTGGTTACTAGAAAGAGAACTTAAGTTGACCACAA
The DNA here is from genome assembly GCF_024166365.1 of Elephas maximus indicus. Classification (NCBI taxonomy): domain Eukaryota; kingdom Metazoa; phylum Chordata; class Mammalia; order Proboscidea; family Elephantidae; genus Elephas; species Elephas maximus. The sequence goes on from NC_064846.1 coordinate 173,119,955, forward strand.
AACGGTATGCAACCCCTCCTATACACAGTTGTGAGTCGTCGCATCTGAAACAGAGTCAGAAAACGTATATGGTGCAAATGTCAATTTAAAATAAGGGCCTTGCTGAAGCCCCTGGGTGGTACAAGCGGTTTGCACTCAACTACTGACCGAACGGTTGGCAGTTCTAGCCCACTCAGCAGCTCTGCGGAAGGAAGTCTTGGCGGTCTGCTTCCGTAAAGATTACGGCAAAGAAAACCCTACGGAGCAGCTCTACTCTGTAACGCACGGAGTCACCGCGAGTCGGAATCAACTGGACTGCAACGGGGTTTTGTTTTTGTTTCATCGATTTCTGGCAAGTTAGAACTCAGACCAAAAACAGACTAAAAGACACAGAGAAGACTGTCCAATAGGCTAAGATTCACAGTGGAGGTATTATAGCTGGTAGTCTCTACACGGCCCATAGCACAGCAATCATCTTCATCAAGTTGAAACCTAGAGACTATAAGAAACACAGAAACACACTAAATATAGGAGATTTTAACAGACCCTTCTCGGCCCAAGATAGGTCAAGCAGACAAGAAATATCCTTTGAAAAATGAGCAAGTCCACAGAAAAACAGTGAAGATACGTTTTCACGTGCCAGTGAAACCAGCCTAAATTTATTTTGTAAGACTGTGAAAGCAGAGGAAACCCTGGTGGCTTAGCGGTACCAAAAGGTCGGCAGTTCAATCCACCAGGTGCTCCTTGGAAACCCTATGGGGCAGTTCTACTCTGCCCTTCTAGTGTCACTATGAGTTGGAATTGACTCGACGACAATGGGTTTGTGAAAGCAGATGGACCTTATGTCATAGTCTAAGAAAACTGATCTACAGGCAAAAACGAATTTCAGTGGCAACACTTGAGAAAATAAAGAACTCATATTCATCATCCTTATGTATGAAAATAAGGAGGCCTGGCGGCGCGATGGTTAAGTGCTCAGCTGCTAAGGTCGGCAGTTTGAACCCATCAGGCACTGCTCCACGGGGGAGAGGTGTGGCAGTCTGCTTCCCTAAAGATTTACAGCCTTGAAAACCCTATGGGGCAATTCTACTCTGTCCTATAGGGTCATTATGAGTCAGCAATGACTTGACAGCAATGGGTTTGGTTTTTTGGTTTAAAACCAAAAAAAAAAAAAAAAAAACCCAGTGCCGTCGAGTCGATTCCGACTCATAGTGACGCTATAGGACAGAGTAGAACTGCCCCACAGAGTTTCCAAGGAGCACCTGGTGGATTCGAACTGCCAACACTTTGGTTAGCAGTCGTAGCAGTTAACCACTACAATTTTTGGTTTATGTATAAAATAAGGAGCCCTGGTGGCATAACTGTTAAGCACTGTCGGCTGCTAACTGAAAGGTTGGTGGTTTGAACCCAGACAGCAGCTCCGCAGGAGAAAGACCTGGAGATCTGGTCCAGAAAAGATTACAGCCTAGAAAAACCCTATGGGTCAGTTTTACTCTGTCACAGGGGATCGCTATGAGTCGGAGTGAACTCAACCACAACAGTTTTGGTTTTGGTTTTTGGACCTACCGGAAGTTGCTGGGTGGAGCCCTGGTGATGCGGTGGTTAAGAGCTCTGCTGTTAATCCAAAGATCAGCAGTTCGAATCTACCTGTCACCCCTTGGAAGCCCTATGGAGCAGTTCTACTCTGTCCTATAGGGTCGCTATAAGTCGGAATCGGCTCGCCAGCAACGGGTTAGTTTTTTTTTTGTTTTAAACTTTTCGGGTAGGGTAGGTGGTTGTCAGGAGTGAGGGGTAGGAGGTGGATCCTCCTTTAAATCAGGGGTCTGCAAACCACAGCCTGAGAGCCAACCTCCCTCCACCCGCTTAGCCAAGAACTAAGAATGGTTTTTACATTTTAAATGGTTGGAAAAAAAAAAATTATCACCTATGAGAATTATCTACCCTCAAAACCCAGGGTCCTAAATAAAGTTTTATTGGCACACAGCCAGTCTCTTTCCTTTGTGTCTTGTCTGCGTGTTTCTGCCCTACAATGCTCGAGTCCAGTGGTTGCAACAGAGACCTTTGAGTTGCAGAGTCTATAACAATTGCTATTCGACCCTTTACAGGAAAAGTTTGCTGATCTCCACCTAAGTCACACCCTCCAACCTCTCTATACTGTGATTTAAAGTAAAATGTGGCATTTCAGGCCACCCCGCTTTGCTTTTGATATGTAAAGCGGCTATAAATAAACCCCCTCTCTCCCAGATAAAGCCTGACTGTCAAGATTGGTGGCTTCCCCTCAGGTTCTAATAAAAGGCGCAGGCGGGAGAGCTGAGGGTAACAAAGGCCTCATTATTTGTCTCCCCCTTTCAGCTTTAAAGATCCTTACTGGCATGTGAATAATGGATGGCTCTGGCTCGTTCGTTCGGGGAGAAGGTCTTGCAGGAGGAAGGGCACAGGAAAGTTTTTCAGAGTATCATCCTCAGGGCAATTACAAATAACATCCATGAAGGGACAGGGGCACCGGCACCATAAATACGCAGGGATATGGGGATGAAGAAGAGAGATGAGCCTAACTGAAGAGAGTGGAGAGGGTTTGAAGTAGACCTTCAGGGATGGCTAGGATGGTGGTAAGAAGGAGGCCCGGTGGCGCAATGGTTCAGCACTTCGTTGCTAACCGAAACGTTGGTGGTTCCAACCCAGCCAGTGGCTCCGCAGGAGAAAAGATCTGGTGATCTGCTCCGTAAAGATTACAGCCTAGGACACCCTGTGGGGAAGTTCTATTCTGTCATACAGGGTCACTGTGAAAGGGCACACCACAACAACAGGATGTTGGTGAGTAGAATGAGAGGGAAGGCAACAAAGAAAGCAATGTGAGTAAATGCCTCAGAACTGGGAAGTTCGGGTAGTTACTCCACGGGATTGACACAGAGGGGCTAACAGATTGTCAATAAGGGAAACAACAGCAAAAAGGCATTGCCAAAGAGCGGATTCTTACTCAAGGTAGCCCATGCGTTACAGGGTAGAAGTGCGCCATAGGGTTTTCTTGGCTGTAATCTTTGCATAAGTAGATTGCCAGGATTTTTCCACAGCACCTCTGGGTGAGTTCAAACTGTGACCCCAATACCGCCGAGCATGTTTTCTCCTTTTCCAAAACGGGCAACTGAGAGCTTAACATAACTAAGGCCGTGTTAAACCTGTAAGTTGTTCTTCCTCTGCCTGCCTCCTCACATACCTCTGTTAATGACTTTGTTTTGACCAAATGTTAATGACTTTGTTCTTTGTTTTAAACAGATGCAAATAATCTTTTGTTCTGGAGGGACTACCTGTGGCATACAACCCCCACAGGAAAGTTGGAGCCCTGTATCAGATATGTATATCTTTAGCCTAATAAAGAAATGCCTGGCAGGGGACTACAAAGACACTTAAAACCCTTGTAAGATTCTCTATAAGCTCTAATGTAAAACTGCTCTTTGGGACTCCATGGAGACAGCCTGTGTTGCTGCTGGGTCCCCGGTGGTGTATTTATCTCCTTAATAAACTTTCTCACTCTTTCTGGCTTGGAGTAATATTTCACTGGCTCGACTGTTCTAAGGCACGGGCCCTAATCCGGTAACAAAACTACCAACCTTTAGGTTAGTAAAACCAAAAACCAAAACTGTTACTGTCGGGTCAATTCTGACTCAGAGCCACCCTATAGGACAGACTAGAACTGCCCCAGAGGGTTTCCAAGGAGTGGCTCGTGGATTCAAACTGCTGACTTTTTTGGTTAGCAGCCATAGCTTTTAACCACCGCACCACCAGGGCTCCTTTGCAGCACACGGGGATCTCTGAGGGAAAAATGGTTACCCCTTAAAAGTTAGACCATTAAAATCTCCACACGCCCTGAAGCAGATTAACCATCTTTAATTCAAGATAAAAAAAATTAAAAAATATTTTTATTTTTATTATTATTTTTTTAATTCAAGATAGACTATGTAAAATGTGACTGAAAGGGTTAGAACACCAAAAACTAAAACCAAGATGCTCTGATTTAATTTCCTGGAGGTAGAATTGAAACCAAGAAAACAGAAATTCAAATTAATGACAATACCTTGTCTGGTTAAAACAAAGCAAAAGGTCAGGATGGTAATCAATAGGTAGCTTAGAAAAAAGGGGCTCACGGCATTTTATATACAATCTGTGATGCCTTGTGTCTGTAACAGTCTTCTTTATTAGAAACAAAAACAAACTGAACGCCCTTGCTGTCGAATCGATTCCAACTCATAGGGACCCTGTACCTTATTTTAGGAGCCCTATATAAAACTCTAGGGGGCAGTTCTACTCCGTCCTACAGGGTCGCTATGAGTCGGGATCGACTCAGCGGCACTGGGTGTGGTTCTTTTGTTGTTTATATAATACCTGGAAACCCTGGGGGCAGAGTAGTTAAGTGCATGGCTGCTAACCAGAAAAACAGGATTTAAGTTTAGGAGAATACCACTTTTTCTTATTAAATATTCAGATACATAATTTCGGTTTTTTTAATTAAACATGGATCGCAGTCAAGCCACCTCACAGGATGTAAACAATGTCCTGTGGGGCAGGGACTGTGGAGAGTGAGGAGTGCTGGGCTGAGGGCTGGAACAAGGTCTAGTCACACGATCTCTTTGTACTTCAGTGCTTCATCCGTCTGTTGAGTAAGGAGCTTGAAGCAGATGACACCAAAGACATCTTCTGGTTCTGGAGTTCAGTATTCCATCTGACTCCTAAAATAATTAATCCAATTTTGTCAGATGGTCACCGTGCAAAACTCTATACCAAGGAATGTCGGCTGAACTCCAAGACGAAAGTGAAGAACCCCGCTTCGGGGAGCTTTGGTGCCTCTCACTGGGCAACAACCTATCTGGCAAGAATACGCTGTTTGGTCCTTTTAAGGCTGCCATTAGATCTAGAAATAATTGAGTGAGTGTTCTTGTTGGGTGCCATTGAGTCAATGCCAACTCCATGTGACAGAGCAGAGCTACCCCATAGGGTTTTCTAGGCTGTAATCTTTACATGAGCAGATCACCAGGTCTCTCTACCGTGGAGCCGCTGCGTAGGTTCAAACCACCATTCCTCCAGTCAGCAGCCAAATGCTTAACCGTCTATGTCACCAGGTCTCCTTAGTTAGGTGAGCAATGTCCCTTAAGTGCTTCTTCAGCGTGTATCTAGATGGTTCTGTCCTTCCTATGCTGTAATATCCTTAGTAATTTGTGTCATAATGGAGAGTGACAAGCAAAGTTATATATAAAGCATTCCTAAGACACTGATGTCTAATGTTTTTATTTCCATGAATTTTGTGTTTAAACAAAAACCCAATGCCTTCTATTTGTATTTAAAAAAAAAAAAATTTTTTTTTTTTTTTTTGTATAGGTCTTTAGTAATCTCCATCAAAACCATTCCCTAACATTCGCTGTCTGGCCTTCCTATCGGTTTCCCTCACTTCACTTGGGACCCAAAGGTTTTAAGTCAGTATACCAAGTAAGGCTATAAGGTGCCATTCTAACTTGGTCCTATTGATTCACAGACGATGCGATTTCATTCTATTTAACAAATGCCTTCTTTGATTGGGCATTGAGTTTTTCTTGGTCCTCACCTTTAAAACCTCAAAATCACATTGTTTCATTGACTATAAAACTAGTTTGATAAGTAATTCAAATCACGGAAGAGAAACCAGTGTCCCGCAATGTTCTCCAGCTGGCATGTTAAATGATAAGGGAATTATTGAATGTATACTTTTAACCCCATTTAGGAAATTAATTTCTATATCTTTCCTTTGTACACTGCCTCTGTTGCTTTCAACTTCAGTCAAGTACCATATAAAAGACAGTTATAATTTACTGTTGTTAAGTGCCATCAAGTCGGTTCCAACTCAGAGCAACCCTTTGTACAATAGACTGAAACACTGCCCAGTCCTGCACCATCCTCACAATCATAGCTATGTTTGAGCCCCCTGTTGCAGCCACTGTGTCAATCCATCTTCTTGAGGGTCTTCCTCTTTCGCTGACCCTCTACTTTAGCAAGCATGATGTCCTTCTCCAGGGACTGTTCCCTTCTGATAACATGTCCCAAGCACATGAGATGAAGTCTCGCCATCCTTGTTTCTAAGGAGCATTCAGGCTGTACTTCTTCCAAGACAAATTTGTTGCATATTGCAAAATCAAAGAATTTTGGATCCAGAAGAGCTGTAGTACCCAGGAATCACAGAATTCTCTTGAATGTCTCCTGAATCCAACACTGTCCCTAAAGACCTCCTTGACTCATTTATCAAACTATGAATTGAAAAGTTCGAGTAAATACAAATATGACCAAACTTACACGGATGCTTTACACATAGACTCTCACTGCACATGCATTGATACCTTGCATTCTATCTAGCTTACATTGTTGATTTATCTACGTCTCCCCAACACTGAGAGCAGTTTCTACACTCTGAGTTTGATCAGGGAAAATCTACTCTGGAAAGAAGACGAAAGCATTGCTCCGGTTGTTGGAATCTCATTACAAAATCTACTGATTGGTTGTGCAATCCACTGGTTGTGGAGTCGCGAAGATGCTCAACGCACATCTACTACTGACAGGGTTTCTGTATTTGTCCCTCACACATTCCTGATGCTGCACAGGTAGCTCTTCAATTACATCCGAGGCAGGAGATCGTTACTAGATTCTGACACAGCTTTAGTGTGAACGGCGACTTACACTTCAATTAATGCAGCATGATTTCAGGTGCTGTGGAGCTGATGGAAACCCTGGGGGTGTAATGCTTTATGTGCTTCGGCTGCTAAACAAAATGTTGGAATCCACCAGGCGCTCCTTGGAAACTCTGTGGGGCAGTTCTACTGGTCCTGTAGGATTGTTATGAATTAGAATTGACTTCACAGCAACTGGTTGTTTTTTTTTTTTTTTTTTCCCTTGGTCAAGTGGATTTTGACTCACAGTGACCCCATGTGTGTCAGGATAGAACTGTGCTCCACAGGATTTTGAGTGGCTGATTATTTAAAAAGTAGATCACCAGGCCTTTCCTCTGAAGTGCCCCCCGGTGGACTCAAACGGTCAACGTTTTGGTTAGCAGCCAAGTGCACTAGCCATTTAAGCCACCCGGAGTCAATAATGCATGTTACAGTCTTATAATTAGAATGTTATCATTATTTCGTATACCTTAATCTAGGTCACTATGATAAATGTACCATTAGACATTCATTCTTTGATCTTTTGAGAACAGTGGATTAAATTTTTCTCATCTAATCCTGTCTTCACACACAAACATACACGCATCACTTTGTACTGACAAACTTTTTAGAAGTTTATATTAATTAACCACCTCTGACAAGTTATTTCTTCACTTGCAAAGTGAAGGTAAAGAAGCACAAGAAGAAAGGAATGGATTGTATGTTTACCCGTCTATGATCTGGAGCTCAGCTGCTAATCCAAAGGTCGGCAGTTCGAACCCACCCAGCGGCTCTGTGGAAAAAAGACCTGGCTACCTGTTCCCCTAAAGATTATAGTCTAGAAAACCCTATGGGGCAGTTCTCCTTTGTGACATGGGGTCGCTATGAGTTGGAATCGACTCGCCGGCACTCAGCAACAACTGTCTGCCTGACCCTGTTAGCTATCTTACCTGTGTTATCTCTAATAGTTCACGTTTATGGTTTCACTTTCAGCATTAGCGAAAATGAAACATATGGATTCAGCACCATTATAGGTAGTTCCTGAGCAGGATCCACTTGATCTTCTGACACTGGCCGCTCAGTGCTGCACCCACAGTGGATTCCAGTGGTTAGCTACAGGGCTCGCATGTTCTGGCTTATTAGCTGGGCAACAAAGCTGAAAACAAACGAAGAATGCGTGTTTGCCAGTGACTTCCTGGAAGGCAAACATCACAGCCCTGAGCTTAATTCAGACAAAGTTCTGCCATATCTAGAGCCCAGCAGAGCACCTTGGCATTGGATGGAACCTTGAGGAGACTGTTCCCAGGGCGTGCAATCCTAAAAGGGCCCGGTATGCTTGGTGATATTTTATATTGCCAGAGACAGAGTATTTCTAATGTCATGTGCTTAAACTCCTTGCCAGTGAATTAGGGCGATTACAGTAATCCAGTCCTTTCTCGGGCCCCTAATTCTCCTCCCGCGTCTCAGAGCGTGCACCAGCAATACGACATGCTCTTCTTATCCACCATTTTGAGAAAAACCATCCAGAAGATGGACCTGTTTAGGGAGCACATTCTCAACCAGGTGAGATTTCTCCATTATTTTTCCTTTAGCTATCTGGGTTGATGACACCAGAGCATGCGAGGGATTCTCTCTGAAGGTGTATTATTAATTCAGATCAAGGTTTGTGTTCCAACCTCAAGGAAGAAAACTCTGCTTCCCTGCAGAACGGGAACATGGGGCAGAATGAAAGGAGAGCGGCTGGCCTAAAGAAGAGCAAACAGGAGCAATTTCAGGATCTCTCCCTTTCTCCTCCCCTCTTCCTCAAATGTCTCTGTAGAGACAGAAGGTGCTCGAGATGATCCCAGCAATGTTCAAATTATCCTGGTCATTCCTCTCTTGGTCTTCTAATATTCCATTCTTCTTCCAGGAAAAGGACTTGTCTTATTCAGGATGATTTCAGCTGTAAGCTAAGAAAAGTTTAACTCCAAAAGGCTTTCAGAATAAGGGAGACAGTTATTTCCTGTAAGAGAAAATACCTCTGTATGGCTGTTCAAAGACACGTGTATGTAGTTCAAAAAACCACTCCATGTCTGTGGTTATAATTCCACTTGGGAATGGATTTCCTTTGTTATGTTAATGAGGCAGGATCAATGTATGGTTCCTTTTGAGTCAATCTCTAATAAAATATAAAAGAAGAACGTGGTGCTTGTCCTTCCTGGCACAAAAGAAGCTATTGCAGCTCTACCTGTCATATACTGCTGTTGTTAGTTGTTAGTTCTGACCCATAGCGGCCCTACATGGCAAAACAGAACTGCCCCATAGGATTTCCTAGGCTATAACCTTTACAGGAGCAAAACACCAGGTCTTTTCTCCCTCAGAGCCGAAGGTTGGGTTTGAACTGCCAAATTTTGGTAGCAGCCCACCGCTTAATCCTTGCCCCACCAGGGCTCCTAACATGCTGTTAGGGATTGAAAGTGTCCTCCAAAATATGTGTTATAAATCCTAAACTTCCGGTCTGTGGTTATAATCCCATTTGGGAATGAATTTTCTTTGTTACGTTAATGAGGCAGGATTAGTGTGGCATGTGTCTTGAGTCCACCTCTTATAAAATATAAAAGAAGCAGATTAAGCAAGCAGAGACAGGGGAAGATAAATGTCAAGCCACATGGAGATCTCCAAGGACCCAGGAAACAGAAGCTGACGAGACAAGGACGTTTCCCCAGAGCAGACAGAGAGAGAGGCTTCCCCTAGAACTGGTGCTTGGTAGAGTGTCTAAGACACGTGCCATATGGAGGTGGGCTTATATCCTAGAGAAGAGGGATTATTACATTCTAGCAGCTCTTCTCCCCAGAGACAGCTGCTGTCTTAGTCACCTGCTGCTGCTATAACAGAAATACCACAGGTGGATGGCTTTCATAAATACAAACTTATTCTCCTACAGTCCAGTAGGCTACAAGTCCCAATACAGGGCACCAGCTCCAGGGAAAGGCTTTCTCTCTGTCGGCTCTGGAGGAAGGTCCTTGTTATCAGTCTTCCCTTGGTCTGGGAGCATCTCAGCACAGGAACCTCAGGTCCAAAGAATGTGCTCTGCTCCCAGCGCCACTTTCTTGGCGGTAGGAGGTCCCCACGCCTCTCTGCTCGCTTCTCTCTTTTACATCTCAAAAGACATTGGCTTAAGACACAACCTAATCTTGTAGATCTCATCAATATAACTGCCACTAATCCATCTTATTATATTATAGTGACAGGATTTACAACACAGAGGGAAATCACAACAGATGATAAAATGGTAGACAATCATACAATACTGAGGATCATGTTGACAGGTATTTTGGAGGAACACAATTCATGACAGCTGTTTGGCCTCTTACCCACTGAGTTCTCCTCCCAAAGCCCTCACAAGCCCCCACGATGACAGGCTCACCCGAAACGTGCTGAGTACCTCCCCTGTCATCATGAGTGTGACCTCTCTTGGGATCTGGCTCCTTTGGGTGCCCCACGCCCAGGCTCCTCATCCTCTCACGTCCCCACTGACCTGCAATCCATCAGACGTATTGGATTCCTGACACTGATTGAGGCTCCTGCCTAATGCCCAGTGTTCCTAAACCAAACCAAAGCCCTTACTATCTAGCCCACTCAGTTCCTCCAGTCTCAGTCAGGCCATTAAGTCTTTTTACTACAATTTGAGTTCTGCACCCCACTTTTCCTCCTGCTCAGTGATTCTTTAGTAAACAGCTCAGAAGTTGGGACACAGCAAGCAAGTTTAACACTGATTTAATTGCAATGCGTTTTTATTCAAGGACAAATGTGACCTTTAAAAAATGTTCTAAGCTTCATTATCCATTAAGCCTATGAAAGCTTTAAATGATATCATCCTAGTATAGAACAGGGTAGTACAGAAAAAGAAATTATACTTAGTTTTACTCTTCAAGGACTTAGAATTAGTGTTTGAGGAGTACAGAGCTACTCATGAATAAAGTTTTAACAAGAAAAATGTATGTATCTTGCTATTTAAGACAAGGACTGTATCCTTTAATGATCCTTCTAAATTTGCAGAGAGCTCTGTAGCTGACTTCACTCTTTCACATGCACTCTCTAGCCCTGAAACTTTTGCAGCGTCCCAGTGCAGGGATGGTATTAGCAGCACCACTCAAAGATGATTTAGCTAAAGCTCAGACACACAAATGAACGTGCTAAGGATGACCCAGTAAATGGTGGACCGAAAACCCAGGTCTTCTAGCTCAAAATCATATGCCCCTTCACATAGCATTTTAAATTAATTTACAAACAATTTCTCTTGTGCAAAATATTTGACACAGAATTAGCCCTCTCATTGTAAGCAATATAAAATATTTTTATAGTTTTCAAGTTCATAAAATATATATTTGAATTAACTATAAAAACTATGGCCACTTATATCCTAAATGTACAAGGATTTGACATAATGTTTCAAGATGTGCCTACATTCGCAACGTACTTTATAAACAGTCATTTTCTCTGTCTTTTATCATCTCCTGGGCCTTCAGAAATAAATTTTCCACTACATTAACATTTTTCTACCTGACAGAAAATTGGAAGAGGAGAAATTAGATATTCAGTCCATGTAAGAGACAAAAGACTTTGTAATTTATATTTTTGATATATTCTCACGTGCCTGATCCACCAGCAAAGTTAGTTTTAGTGGAATATCTTAAACATAATCTTAAAAAAAAAAATTCCATTGCTGTTGAGTGCATTCTAAGTCATGGTGACCCCATGTGACAAGGCAGAGCTGCCCCAGAGGGTTTCCTTGGCTGTAATCTTTATGGAAACAGATCACCAGGCCTTTCTTTTGCAGTGGCACTGGATGGCTTCGAACCACCAAGCTGTAAGCTAGCAGCTGTTCTTGCCATCTAGGGACCTCTCTCTTAAGCTATTGATTAACTGAGTATAAATTAATGCGGTCACGATAGAGGCAGTGATTTGAATAGCTAAGTCAAAATGGTTTCTTTAGATTAGTGTTGTGTGATTATGTAACACAACTGGTTGTTCACATCTCACTTCAGAAAATATCACTGGACGCCAGTACCAGAGGGCAGTACAAGCATCTTTCACCACGTCGCAAACCTCTCTAATGCTTAGTTGTGTAAAACAAAAGCCATTTTATTAACGCTGCTGGATTTTTCTGGGTAAGTAGTTGAGACCGAGCTTGGCAGGGAAGTCTCAGTGACCGGCAGGTGCCCCAGCATGCTCAGGGTCACCTGGCTGCCCCTGGAAAGGGAACCCAAAGAGAGAAGGGGCACTGGCCAGGCCTGTTTCCAGGAGGGTGCATGCCCCAGCCTTCTCACCCCGAATACTAGAAGAAGGTAGAGAGATAAAGCATCCCTACCCAAGCGTCCTGGATCACGTCACTGTGAAAGCTCAGCCCTCATGCACCAAACCCAAACCAGGTGCCGTCAGGTCAGTTCCAACCCATGGCGACCCCATGTGTGTCAGAGGAGAACTGTGCTCCAGAGGGTTTTCCATAGCTGATTTTTCAGAAGTAGATTGCCAGGCCTTTCTTCCAAGGTGCCTCTGGGCGAACATGAACTGCCAATTTTTCGCTTAGCAGCTGAGCTCGTTCACTGTTTAGGCCAACCAGGACACGGTGGCCAATAAAATGCTTCAAAGCAGATCACCACAGCGAAGGACTTCCGTTCATTGGGCTTGGGGGTAGACACAGGTGATGAAGATTAATGCAAGCTCCCCTTTGCCAACTCACCACTTGTGCAGTCTCCGGATAGTACACAGGCTCGGTTATAGGTTGGAAACCAATGGCGTCTGAGATCCAGGGTGATGTTACCATTTTTGCCTAAATAAACTTAATACATGCAATATAAGCGAAGATTGTGGGGGGAAAAGGTAGGATCGTGTAAGACCCAAGTATAAAACACCCAACTGAGGGGAGCATTGCTACTTCTGAACATGCCAGTAAGGTTGGTGGATGGAACCCTTTCCTACTGTGTTGGGATACGAGAGTAGGCTGGACGAAGGGGTGATTTTGAAATCCTGTCATGGCAATATGGCCAGGGTCTAAAGGCAGAGGACAGAAATGGAGGAGCTTACTTTATATCCTACTCTAGCACCGTGCATGCTATTAGAGATCGTGATCTGTCTTAATGCTATAGAACTTACAAGCAGTGAGTTAAAAATCCCCATACACCTGTGTGGAAAACGACTTAGGTACTTTTCTTGTGTGATTCCCTCACACAAGCCACCTGTTACTTCCGAGCGCTACTTCTGAAACATCACGCAGGACCTATCGTAACGCTGTACTTAAGCACATCGGTCTGCTCATCTTGATATTTTCAAACACTCTCTTGTAATAGGCTTCAGCTCACACCTCTTTCCTGGACTGCAAGGCAGACAGAACGGCAGCTCTCGCTGGTGGGCTGAAATACCTGCTCTAGACTTTTGGACACTGCACTAAGAATCTTGAGCCAAAGAAGGATGGCAAAGAATCCACGGGATGCCGTAGAAACACAGATTTCATTAATCGTGTCATTACTTTGACCCTGCGCGCTGGGCTTCTTGATTGTAAGGAATACGTGGAAACAAAGCACAGGCATCTCTTTATGAAGGAGGGCAGTGGTGGTTCAGGGGTAGAGTTCTTGCCCCCCATGTGGGAGACCCACATTCAACTCCCAGCTAACATACTTCATCCGCAGCCACCGCCTGTCTGTCAGTGGAGGCTTGCATGGTGCTATGATACTGAATGGCTTTCAGCAGGGCTTCCTGACCGGGATGGACTAGGAAGAAAGGCCTGGATCTACTTCCAAAACTCAGTCAGTGAAAACTCTGGATCACAACAGTCCAATTTGCAACACATCATTGGGATGCTGCAAAATCAGGCAGCATGAGCGTGTGTGTGTGCGCGCGCGTCTGCATTATGAGTCAGAACCAACACGAAGGCACCTAATAACAATAACGATAACAATAACTATCTATCTATCTATATACACATGTGTATACATACACACATGGAGCCCTGGTGATGCAATGGTTAAAGCAGTCAGCCTATAACCCAAATGCTGGCAGTTTAAATCTACCAGCCACTCCACAGGAGAAAGACGTGGCCATCTGCTTCCATAAGACTTAGAGCCTTGGAAATCCTACGAAGCAGTTCTAGTCTTTCCTATTGGGTGGCTGTAAGTCAGAATTATTTATATATAGAGAGAGAGAGAAACCCTGGTGCCATAGTGATTAAGTGCTATGGCTGCTAACCAAAGGGTCGGCAGTTCGAATCCACCAGGCGCTCCTTGGAAACTCTATGGGGCATTTCTACTCTGTCCTATAGATTTGCTATGAGTCGGAATCAGTTCGACGGCACTGGGTTTGTTTTTTTTTTTTGGTTTATATATATATATAGAGAGAGAGAGAGAGAGATGTGTATATATATTTTCTCCATCTCATTGTCAAAAGGCTAATATATTTTCAACGACATCTACTTTGTTGGGTGTCCTTAGAGAAGGATTAGGTGAGCAAATTTGAAATCAGTAAAAACAAAACAAAAAATCATCAGTCAACTAGTAAAGTTTAGAATCATGACTTTTGCAGCCAAACATCTAGAATACCAGTATTTCAGATGCTCACGTTGCCATCGTATCGCTGCTAAAGGAAGGGCGTTATCTCAACATACCAAACATATATAAAGGTTTCCATCCACTACTGTTAAGTCAATTCCAACTCAGAGTGACCCTATAGGACACAGTAGAACAGAAGAGAACTGCCCCATAGGGTTTCCAAAGCTGTAATCTTTATAGAAAGAAGCTGCCACATCTTTCTCTCACAGAGCACCCGGTGAGTTCGAACCACCAACCTTTCAGTTAGCAGCTGAGAACTTAACCACTGTATCACCAAGGCTCCTTTTTTATAAAGGCTTTTAGATACATATTTCATTTTCAAAACAAACGTTATAATAAACCTAAACACAGGAAACAATGACTCATGAGGACACATGTCACGTGAAACAGACTAGAGAATATTTTTTAAGGAAAAAATTTTTTTTTAATAATTTTTATTGTGCTTTAAGTGAAAGTTCACAAATCAAGTCAGTCTCTCACACAAAAACCCATATACACCTTGCTACACACTCCCAATTACTCTCGCCCTAATGAGACAGCCCGCTCTCTCCCGCCGCTCTCTCTTTTCATGTCCATTTCGCTAGTTTCTAACCCCCTCCGCCCTCTCATCTCCCCTCCAGGCAGGAGATGCCAACATAGTCTCAAGTGTCCACCTGAACCAAGAAGCTCACTCCTCTCCAGCATCCCTCTCCAACCCATCGTCCAGTCCAATCCATGTCTGAAGAGTTGCCTTCGGGAATGGTTCCTGTCCTGGGGGAACAGAAGGTCTGGGGGCCATGACCACCGGGGTCCTTCTAGTCTCAGTCAGACCATTAAGTCTGGTCTGATGAGAATTTGGGGTCTGCATCCCACTGCTCTCCTGCTCCCTCAGGGGTTCTCTGTTGTGTTTCCTGTCGGGGCAGTCATCGATTGTGGCCAGGCACCATCTAGCTCTTCTGGTCTCAGGCTGATGTAGTCTCTGGTTTGTGTGGCCCTTTCTGTCTCTTGGGCTCATAATTACCTTGTGTAGTTGGTCTTCTTCCTTCTCCTTTGATCCAAGTGGGTTGAGAACAATTGATGCATCTTTGATGGCTGCTTGCTAGCGTTTAAGACCCCAGACGCCACCTCCAAAGTGGGATGCAGAATGCCTTCTTAATAGATTTTATTATGCCAATTGACTTAGATGTGCCCTGAAACCATGGTCCCCAAAACCCCGCCCCTGCTACGCTGGCCTTCAAGGCATTCAGTTTTTTCAGGAAACTTCTTTGCTTTTGGTTTAGTCCAGTTGTGCTGACCTCACCTGTATTGTGTGTTGTCTTTAAGGAGAAAATTTAAGAGTCTTCTGTGCATGGTGGGCTTTTTAGGCATTTTTGGGAACACTTAGAAACCCACGCAGAGGTATCACCCGACCCTATCAATGTCAGACATTCCACAGAATTCTCACATGCATGCATGCGTGTGCGATGTGAGAAGCAGACCTAGGAAGCCCATGGAATAAGTCTGCTCAGAGTGTGGCCTGAACTGTGGTTTATGAAGTGTCATCTAAGGCAACGAGGTACACGTGAAAACACAGGGTGCAAGCTAGTCACAGAGAAATTAAACAAATGGAAAAAAGAAGCCATCTGCAGGAACACAAGCATATGGCAAAGCAATGTCTCAAAGCGCAGAAGTGCAAATGAATTACAGAGCAGCAGCGAGGTGACGGAGAAATATGACCCCAAAGAAAACAGCACTTCCTTGTAAAAAACAACAACAACATTATTTTGAAGGAAATTACATAGGCCTACTTTACTTGAGGCAGAAGACCATTCCATAAGAAAATAGCAGTGTTAAAAAAAATAGAGAAATTAAAAAAGAGAGAGCATGAACTTTCAATTATACACACGTATTCAAGTATATGGACCGTAGTGAATGTGTCCTCCCTTAGCAATACTTTCCTCTGTGGGGTTTGTTTTTCAGTTAAGCTCGTGAAAACTGGCAAGTTGGGGAGCCAGAACCCAGTTTCTAGACCCAACAGTCCAGAACTGAGCCTAGGACATAAAGAGATGATATAGTGATACAAATTCCATGGGAGGATAGCTGGGGGGTCTTGAGGGTCTACCCATGGAGACTGACTTTTTGCTTTCTTTTTTTAATGGAGGCCCCAAACCACTCTCTGAGTTCTTCCTGATGACCAAGTGTATTACAAAAGGCAGGCAACATTCAAATCTTTTGCACAGGCTTTGGTCCCACAGGCCCAGGTTAGAAGCCTGGCCTTGTGGTAGGCTGGTCATGTGGCTTCCTATAAAATGGAGGTCCCTGTCCAGCTCAAGGGCCTGGGAGGACAAAAGTAATCACTCGTAGGGAGCAGAAGGAAAAGGGTTGAGATGTGGAGGGGCCCACACCTGTTGCTTCCCTTTCTTTCCTTTGCGTTTTTCGCTCCCATGGTTCATTTCTGGAAAAAAAAGAATGCTTGAGAGAAAAGTACCCGAAGTCCCTTAAGGCAGGCGCACCTTAGTGAGCTGCAGAAAAGAGATGTTGTATCCAGGTGAGTACAGGTCAAAAGAGCCTCATCTGAAAATGACAGGAAGGTGGAGGACGACCACGAGAAGGAGGGTGCTGACAGGGAGTGAGAGGGAAGAATATACTAAGACAATGTTGTTCTTATTAGCTGCTATCCAGTTGGCCCCCTACTCATGGCGACTCCATGCATGACAGGATTGGACCATTGTGATCTGTAGGGTTTGCACTGGCTGGCTTTCAGAAGTAGATCACCAGGCTTTCCTTCCTAGTCCGTCTCAGTCTAGAAGCTTCGCTCAAACGTGTTCAGCATCCTAGCAACACGCAGGCCTCCAGTGACAGACGTCTGACGGCTGTGCATGAGATACGCTGGCCCAGAATAGAACCTGGGTCTCCCACATACAAGGTGTGAATTCTAAAAGTGGACCCCCCACTGCAGTCAAATAAGATGATAATAAATAATCGAATAAGTATATATAATAGAAAATGCAATTAAAAATATTTGAGTAGATATTATTAAACACATATTTTATAGTACTTTATGTTTATAAACCATGTTCAAGTAAACATGCCTTGTAAAATTATTTCAGCAGAGGTTACATTTTCCAAACAAGAGAACAGTACCTTTAACTGGACACGTCCAGGTCACACATATGATTAAAGGCACAAATGGACATTTTGATCAAAGATTGTATAGAAGAATCCCGACCAAAAAGGGGAAAATGCAAACCAGGATTTCAAATTCTCAATCGAATCCAGATTTTCTGGAGCCATGGAGGCTGGATGAACCTCTGAAACAAACTGCCCTGAGATAGCCTTTGAACGTTAGGCCAAAAATACTCCCTGAAGTCTTCTTAAAACCAAACAATAATTTTGCTTCATTAGTGAAGAATCTCTGCCTTGACCATTGCGCTCTTTTAAGATCTATCTGGGATCAAACTGACAGCAACACCTGTAAAGGTCAGATAGGAACCTTAGGGGGCAGTGAGTTTATGTTAATGGGGGAGGAACAACTCAGAAAAAGAGGGTGAGAATGGCTGCATAGCTCCAAGAATGTCATCAATGTCACTGAACTGTACATGGAGAAATTGTTGAATTGGTGTATGTTTTGCTGTGTATATTCTCAACAACAACAAGAAAGAATAAATTCTGAAAGACCTGAAAAAAAAAAAGGCACCACTGGGACCCAGACTCAGGCTTCAGGGTTCAGGGTTCCTAACCCAGTATGTTTCTACCAAGCTCTGGAATTGCTCAACTCAGATTCATTCCTCCACAGCACTCTAGAACACTTGCTTTACTAAAGAACCACATAACCACACCCAAATGACACTCTACCAAAATGCTCCTGTTATGGGTTGGATTGTGTCCCCCAAAAATGTGTGTCAACTTGGCTAGGCCATGATTCCCAGTATTGTGTGATCGACCAGGGTTTTGTCATCTGAGGTGATTTTCCCTTGTGTTGTAAAACCTACCTCTATGATATTAACGAGATGGGATTAGCAGCAGTTATGTTAATAAGGCAGGACTCAATCTACAAGATCAGGTTGTGTCTTAAGTCAATCTCGCTTGAGATATAAGACAGAATTGAGCAGAGAGACAGGGGGACCTCAGACCACCAAGAAAGCAGCAAAGGGGGCAGAGGGCATCCTTTGGGCTCAGGGTTCCTGCATGGAGAAGCTCCTAGACCAGGAGAAGATTGATGACAAGGACCTTCCCCCAGAGCCGACAGAAAGAAAAAGCCTTCCCCTGGAGCTGGTGCCCTGAATTCGGACTTCTAGCCTCCTAGACTGTGAGAGAATAAAATCCTGTTTGTTAAATCCATTCACTTGCAGTATTTCTGTTATAGCAGCACTAGATGACTAAGACAGCACCAAAATAAAATCACCAGCTCCCTCCTTGTTTGGGTAAAAGCCACTAGCTCATTTACATGATACTGCAAGCTCACCAGAGCAAGCTTTATATATATATATATGCAATTCATTTCTTGGAAAAAGAATAATGCTGCTGATGTTTGCGTGTATTGTTCACGAAACATAGTTCATGAAACAAAGTCATGTCTTTGAATCATGAGGGAGCCCAAGTTTGAAGACACAGCCGTGTCCTTCGAGTCTGTTTGCAGATGGAAGCTCCATCCAGTGACCATTTCTTCCATGGCTGGAATGCATTAGGCACTTGGAATGGCACTAAGGCTACAAGGAGGAGCCCTGGTGGTGCAGTGGTTAAGAGCTAAGCTGCTAACTGAGAAGTCGGTGGTTTGAACCCACCAGACACTCCTAGGGAGAAAGAAGTGGCACTCTGCTTCCATAAAGATTACAGCCTTGGAAACTCTATGGGACAGTTCTGTTCTGTCCTATAGGGTCGTTATGAGTTGGATTCGACTCGATGACAATGGGGAAAGGCTACATAGAGGAATAAGGTCAAGTCCAAAGTCTTGGAGGACTTCATGTACGTAAGTAAACAGTGATGAACCAGTCTGTTAAGTGTTGCCACAGAGAAACAGGGAGAAGGGAAGGTGGGACCATCTATTTCAGCCTCACCCAGCTATGCCCCAGAGGCAGCTAGAGTCTTGCTGGTCTGAAGGAGCAGGAGGGGAGCTGATGGGTGAAAAAGCCAGGTGGAGGAGGGAGGAGGGTGTACTTGGTGAAAGGAGTGGTTTGTGCAAAGGCAGGGAGGCAGAAGAAAAATGGTGACGTTGAGAAACTGAGAACATAGATTGATTAGGCCCTTGATACCAGGGAGAGCGGCACGTGCATAGAGGTGGTCCTGGAAGTCGGGTAAGGACATTAAAAGTAAGGAGGTCTTGGAAGTGCCTACCAACAGCCATCCTTTTTTGATTATTGTTATCTTTTATCTAAGTTGATAACTAAAGGTCAAAACTTAAAGAGAGAGAAGCTAGGGGTGTGTGTGCTGATAACAGCAAGTGCCAAGTAAGCACTGAGAGAGCTTACTGCTGGAGCGACACCGGGCACACCACGATCATCAACAAACACCGCACCGGGCGGTAAGAGACGCACGGGTGTTTCTGGTCTCCAGGCTCCTTTACCTTCCTGGGAATACAGAAAGCCCTACACAATAACACCTTATGGCCATGCTCAGGGAACACAGGGTATTCTTAATTCAAAAATGTTGTTGTGGGTGCCATCGAATTGATGCTGACTCATGGTGACCCCACGTGACTGAATAGAACTGCCCCAAAGGGTTTTCTATGCTGTAATCATTATGGAAGCAGGTCACCAGGTCCTTCTTCCACAGAGTTGCTGGGTGGCTTCAAATCTGAAAATAACCAGAGGATTATAACACATTTAAATATCACCCATGGGGGCCCCAAGCTCCTCAAATCATCAGTCATGTTATTTCAAAGAGTAATTACCCTACTAGCTTTAACTGACGGAGGTTCCTCACAGTTGGATAGATAGAATGACTGAGAATCTGTGTTTATGGTCACAGATTTTTGCTCTCCTTAGGACACTGAGTGTAATGAAGTCTGACAGCAGGTGCCCCTCTGTCTGACAAGGATGTTGAGTAGGTCAGACCCCATTTCAGCCGGGAGCTGCCACCCCTGCGTGGAGTGCAAGCCGAGTGGAATTTTAAGTGCCCAGATTTAAAGAGGCTGTGATGGTCTCCTGATGGTCCAGACAAGGACAAACCAATAGTGCTAGTGAGCCACCAATGACTCTGACACATTTTATTAAGTTCCTCCCGAAATCTTGAACAAGGCAGAGAACAGGTCACCATGATTGTGAGACACAGCAAAGTAGAGAAGCCAATTCTGGGCCATTTAGAACAAGTTCACCATCTGTCATGGATTGAATTATGTCCCCCGCCAAAAAAATGTGTGTATCAGTTGGGCTGGGCCATGATTCCCGGTACTATGTGATTTTCCTGTATGTTGTAAATCCTGTTTCTATGATGTAAATGAGGGAGGATAGGCAGCAGTCCTGGCAACATGTGGCAGATGTGGGAAGACTGGATTGTGTCTTGAGGCAATCTCTTAAAACATAAAAGAGAGAAGCAAGCAGAGAGATGGGGGACCTCATACCACCAAGAAAGCAGCGCTGGGAGCAGAGTGCATCGTTTGGACCTGGGGTCCCTGCGCAGAGAAGCTCCTCGTCTGGGGGGAGATTGATGAAAACGCCAACAGAGGGAGAAAGCCTTCCTCTGGAGCTGACATCCTGAATTTGGACTTTTAGCCTACTTTATTGTGAGAAAATAAACTTCCTTTTGTTAAAGCCTTCTGTTATAGCAGCAGTAGATGACTAAAGCTCCATCAGTGTGAGACACAGCAAAGTAGAGAAGGCAATTTTGGGCTATTTAAAACCAGTTTCTGGGGACAGGAAGCCATATCTCTACTTGTTGTTAGTTGCCATCGAGTTGGCTCCAAATCGTGGCAACCTTACGTATGCCAGAACGAAATGTTGCCAGGTCCTGCACCATCTCCATGATGGTTGTTGGTATGTCCGAGTCCATCGCTGCAGCTACTGGGTTGATCCATATCGTTGAGGGTTTCTCTTGTTTTCACTGACCCTGCACTTTGCCCTTTTGTAGTGACTGGTCTTTCCTGGTGATATGTCCAAAGCAAGCAAGCCAAAGTCTGGTTCATCCTCACTTCTAAGGAGCACTCTGGCTGTACTTCCTCCAAGGCTGATTTGTTCTTTCTTCTGAACTCCATGGTATATTCAATGTCCTTCACCAACACCGTAATTTAATGCATCGATAAAAGCCTTATGCTAGGCTACAATCTTATTAAAAGGCTGAAGAAAGGAATGGATTCCTCGGTCTCCCACTCAAACTGGATTCCTTACTAAGCCATTTTAAAAACTGATTTTAACATGTTCTTCACCACAGAAAAGGAATACACTCGTAACATCACTACAGCAGCAGGCAGCGCTAAAAGTAACCTTCCACTCAGCTGCAGGAATGACCGTTTAGAAATCTGAACGGATTGTATCATGGCTATCATAGCGTAGATTTTACTGAAGAGAAGTTTTGTCCCTGCTTGTGTGAAAGCTAAAATATATGATTTTTTTATTCATCTCAGGAAATATCTATCCTGAAAATTAGGACGAGGCAATAGCAGAGCCACCTACTGTTAAAACACATAATGTTTGGAGATTAGGAAAACGAAGAATTGAAATATAAACAGAATGAAATGAACACTATTCAGATGAACGTGTTAGACAACTATTTATCCTTTCACTGTGTCTAACATATAAAACAAACCAAAAAAAAAAAAAAAATTCAAACACGCCGCCATCGCGTCAGTTCTGACTCATAACCAAAACCAAAGCAAACCCACTGCCACCGAGTCAATTCTGACTCATAGAGACCCTACAGGACAGAGCAGAACTGCCCCGTGCGGCTTCCTAGGAGCGGCTGGTAGATTGGAACTACTGACCTCTTGGTTAGCAACAAAGCTCTTAACCACGGCGCCACTCATAGCGACCCCTCTACTCCCGTTCAAGTGACACTGCTGTCCAAGGTTACCGCACTTTAAAGTCCGACCACTTCTCACAAAAACAGAATCATAAGCACTTTCATTCAAGTCGCAGGAAACAGCTGCCATGACGAGTCAATTGTGCGATGGGTTATTTCCAAGACTTTTTTAAGGGGGTCGGGGGATAGCCATAGATACCAACTACACTCCCTCGGCAGAAAGCAAAGAGAGGACCCCCAAATACCGCAGGGGCGCATTAACCAACTTCATATTCTCACCACCTCCCTTCCTAGGACTCATCTTGGGCAAACTTTTCTCTAAAACTGGGCTTTTTGACAGCAAAACCAGTTGTCTTCCAGTTGATTCTGACTCACGGCAACCCAGTGTGTGTCACCGCAGAACTGTGCTCCACAGGGTTTTCAATGGGTGGTGTCTCAGAAGCAGGTCGTCAGGTCTTTCTTCCAAGGCGCCTCTGGGTGGACTCGAGCCTCCAAACTTTCGGTTAGCAGCCGAGCGTATTAACCATTTGTATAACCCAGGGACTTCATATGACACAGCCTCAAATCCCTACTGGTTAAGGAAAAAAAAAAAAAAAAAGTCAGTGGGTTGATGGTTAGAGAGCGGGGTGTGTGAGAGGGTTTGCAGGGGCCTGAGGTTTCCCAGTGGTTCTGTTCCTCTTAGGATGGTTTAGGATTCAGAAGGAAGAGTGCCATTCATCTTGTAAACAACTAAAACACACAACAGAATACCTCATTGATGTATAGGTGGTAACAAGATTAAAGGGACTGATTTATCCTTGGAGGAAAATCCCAGAAGCGGTCCATAAACATTACAAATTATGAAGGCGCAGATGCTGGTGTGGCTATAAAACTTCCCTGGCCCCAGGGGAACCGCATAACTTTATCAATCTGTGCGTTGTGCTGCTATATTGATGACAGTGCTCTCGATTAGTAACCAGAGCTGGCATCGAGGGGCCGTGGAGCGTTTTATGGAGAGGCACAACTCAACGCACCAGGTGGTTTATACGCTTTCCAACACACACCTAGAATCAGTAACAGCTTGGTATTACAAAAAGCACCTTCCTGCCCAGGAGTCCAATTTATGGACTGCTTGTTTTTCCCTTTTCAATGTAGACGATGCAATGACTCAGAAATGGCTACCTCTGTGTAAAAAAAAAAAAAACGTATTGAAAGTCTAAAGGATTTGAGAGGCCTCAGACTTTTTCAGTTTCTGGAGCTGACAACTGAACAGCCTCTTTGGAAAGGGCTGTCACTGATGAAAAGTCCTCTGGCAGTTCAAATGGTTCACGTGCTCTGCTGCTAACTGAAAGGTTGGAGGTTCGAGTCTACCCAGAGGTGCTTCAGAAGAAGGGCCTGGCAAACTGCTTCTGAAAAATCAGCCACTGGAAACCTTCTGGAGCACACTGCTCCTCTGACACACACGGGGTCGCCGTGAATCGGGGCCAACTTGATGGTAAGTGCTATCACCGATGAGGCAGTCTAAGCAGACGACGTTAGAGTTAGCAATTTACTTTCAGTTTCTGTTCGTGAGCTGTAATTTCAACCAGAAGACATGTCAGAATATCTAGGACTTCTTAAAATCTTCTCATGGGGCCATCACTGGTTGACCTCACGGTCACATGATTAAAATTCCACATCTGCAGTTCTAGGAAGTAGATCCAGGAAGCTTTGGCCATTTCCATGTTTAAAGACATTCCACCTCAATGGGATTAACTGGAAATGGCCTTTGATGAGCACGACTCTTTCTGCATCTGTAGTTGCTGTTAGCCGCCCTCAAGTTGGCTCCCACTTGTTGCCATCTTTTGTGTAACAGAAGGAAAGGCTGCCTGGTCCTCTGCCATCATTAAACCTATTAACACATTTGAGCAAAATCAAATTTTGATAAGCCCTCCCCACCACTCTCACCTAAAAACAACACATTCCAAACATCCCTGTGGAGCCTGTGTATGGGGTGCTAAAGGGGGGCTTGTACCTTAATCATTTCAGGAAACAACGAAACAGGTAAACTCTGAGGAAACTTTTGGTTCCACAATAGTGTTGCTTCGTGATTTTCTAACAGAGCATTTGCTTGGAAAGCTCTGTGCAGTTATAAAAGATGACTGACTTGCCTATTTCCTTAATGGACTGTCTACAACACGAGGCTTATGAAAAAAAGTTATTACGGATCATATTCTATTCATGTAATCTTTGTTTTGCAAATTAAATTTGTTATGCCACATTAGCCCAAAGATATGAATATTTTAATAATGCCAGATCTATAAACTGCAAGAGAAATGAATTATAATTTAAAATGTATTCAGTTCCAGGAAACTGGCCTTTTCGAGGATACGTTTTTCATCTAATGAGAGAAAAGGTGTTCCAAATTACTGTCTTTCCATTTTAACCATTTAATTTCATTCTCATTTTAGTAATTCATAGTTTTTCAACACACTTAAAACATCAAAAATAGTCAAAAAGATAAATGCTTAAGAGTAAACAATTTTAAAATGTTAGTTTGACCTAGAAACCCAAGTGTTTTTAATGTAAATATCTTATGGTTAAGGATGACAGCAATAAGATAGCTATTTTATTATGTGACAGGCACTCTTCTAAGCCCTTACGTATGTTATCTCATTTAGTCTCACAAACTTTCTAAGATTTAAGTACGCCCTTGTCCTCATTATCGACAGGGTTAGATTCCAAAGATCAGGTTGTCATATCGGTGTTAAGATAAAAATGGAGAATGACCATATCAGATCACAATATGGAGGAAGACTACATCATCATAAAATAGTCAAACTACATCATTACATAACTGCCAAACCACTGAGAACCAAGGCCCTGCCAAGCTGACACATAACCTTAACCATAAAAGTCAGCACCTCAGTGTTGGTTACTGCCAGACATACGTCATTAATGTGCAAAATCGTCAGATGGCAGATTTTTTACTATTGTCATAAACGCAATGTCGATAAGTGAGGAAAAGTTGTATAATCAGTATCCTCATTGTACAGATTAACAAACACTGTAGACTACTTTGATCTAGTTGTTGCCGTTGTTATTAGGTGCCCTTGAGTTGGTTCCAACTCATAGCGACCCTATGTATAACAGAATGAAACACTGCCCTGTCCTGCGCCATCCTCACAATCGTTGCTGTTTCAGCCCACTGTTGCAGCCACTGCATCAATCTCATTGAGGGTCTTCTTCTTTTCTGCTGACCCTCTACTTACCGAGCACAATGTCCTACTCCAGGGACTGGTCCCTCCTGACAGCATGTCCTACGTACTTGAGACAAAGTCTCATCATCCTCACTTCAAGGAGCATTCTGCTCGTACTTCTTCCAAAACAGATTTGTTTGTTCTTTTGACACTCCATTACACATTCAGTTTTCTTCACCAATACCATGAGTCAAAGACATCAACTCTTCTTCGGTCTTCTTATTCACTGTCCACCTTTTACGTGCATATGAGGCGACTAAAAATATCGTGACCTGGTTCAGGTACACCTAAGTTCTCTAGGTGACATCTTTGCTTTTTAACACTTTAAACAGGTCTTTTTGTAGCAGATTTGTCCAAAGAAAAACATTTGATTTCTTGACTGCTGCTTCCATGGGCTTTGATTGTGGGTCCAAGTAAAATGAAAACTTCAAACTTTTCTCCATTTATCGTGATATTGCTTCTTGGTCCAGTAGTGAGGATTTTTGCTTTCCTTATGTTGAGGTGTAACCCATACTGAAGGCTGTGGTCTTTGATCTTCATTACTAAGTGCTTCAAATCTTCTTCACTTTCAGCTAGCAAGGTTGTGTCATCTGCATAACGCGGGTTGTTAATGAGTCATCCTCCAATCCTGATGCCCCGTTCTTCTTCATCTAGTCCAGTTTCTCAATTATTTGCTCAGCTAAGTATGGTAAAAGGATACAACCCTGACACAGTCCTTTCCTGACCTTCAACCACGCAGTATCCCTTTGTTCTGTTCAAATGACTGTCTCTTGGTCTCAGTACAGGTTCCTCATGAGCACAACTAAGTGTTCTGGAATTCCCATTCTCCACGATGTTATCCATAATTTGTTATGATCCCAACAGTCAAATGCCTTTGCATAGGCAATAAAACACAGGTTAACATCTTTCTGGTATTCTCTGCTGTCTGACATCAGCAATGATAGACCTGGTTTCGCGTCCTCTCCTGAATTTGGCTTGAATTTCTGGCAGTTCCCTGTCAATATACTGCTGCAGCCGTTTTTGAATGATCTTCAGCAATATTTGAAATTGAAGCTGGGGTCAGAAAAGGGTGTGGAACAAGGAATACCATTGCTGATGTCAGATGGAACTTGGTTGAAAGCAAAGAATATCAGAAAGATGTTTACCTGTGTTTTATTGACTATGCAAAGGCATTTAACTGTATGGATCATAACAAATTATGGATAACATTTTGAAGAATGAGAACTCCAGAACACTTAATTCTGCTCACAAGGAACCTGTACATAGACCAAGAGGCAGTCATTCAAACAGAACAAGGTGATACTGCGTGGTTTAAGGTCAAGAAAGGTGTGTGTCAGGGTTGTATCC
The DNA here is from genome assembly GCF_024166365.1 of Elephas maximus indicus. Classification (NCBI taxonomy): domain Eukaryota; kingdom Metazoa; phylum Chordata; class Mammalia; order Proboscidea; family Elephantidae; genus Elephas; species Elephas maximus. The sequence continues at coordinate 173,146,658 of NC_064846.1, forward strand.
TTTCACCATACCTATTCAATCTGTATGTTGAGCAAATAATCCAAGAAGCTGGACCATATAAGGAACATGGCATCAGGATTGGACGAAGACTCATTAACAATCTGCGATATGCAGATGACACAACCTTGTTTGCTGAAAGTGAAGAGGACTTGAAGCACTTACTGATGAAGATGAAAGACCACAGTCTTCAGTATGGAATACACCTCAACACACAGAAAACGAAAATCCTCACAATTGGACCAATAAACAACATCATGACAAACGGAGAAAATAACTGAAGTTGTCAAGGATGTCATTTTACTTGGATCTACAATCAATGCCCAGGGAAGCAGAAGTCAGGAAGTGAAATGAAGTACTGCATTGGGCAAATCTGCTGCAAAAACCCTCTTTCCAGTATTGAAAAGCGAAGACGTCACCTTGAAGACTAGGGCACCTGACCCAAGCCTCATATGCATGTGAAAGCTGGACGATGAATAAGGAAGACTGAAGAAGAATTGACGCGTTTGAAGTGATGTTGGTGAACAATATAGACTATACCAGGGACTGCCAGAAGAACGAACAAATCTGTTCTTAGAAGAAGTACAACCAGAATGCTCCTTAGAAGCAAGGATGGTTGAGACGGTGTCTCACATACTTTGGACATGTTATCAGGAGGGATCAGTCCCTGGAGAAGGACATCATGCTTGGCAAAGTAGAGGGTCAGTGAAAAAGAGGAAGACCCTCAATGAGATGGACTGACACAGTGGCTGCAACAGTGGGCTCAACCACAACAATGATTGTGAGGAGGGAGCAGGACCAGGCACTGTTTCATTCTGTTGTACACAGGATTGCTATGAGTCAGAACTGACTTTAGGGCACCTAAAAATAACAACTATGTGTGTATGAATATATCTTATATATTGGTATTACCTGGAGAGTGATTTTTTTTTATTTTATTGTAGTCTCTAAGCTTTTTATGGCAAATATATGTTGCTTTGAAAATTAAAAAAATTATTTTTTTAAAAAGCTAAATTTTAACAGGATTAGAAAAACTTGGCCTTCATTTGTGAAACAATTATCTTCGTGTGTGTGTGTATGTGTGTGTGTGTAGTTTTAAATCCTATGTCCATATCCTGAGCTGTTAACTGTAGCTCTAATTTTGAAAGGTAAGTATACTCGTTAGTACAGAAATTGCCTGTTCTTATTTAAAAAATTATTTTCTTCATGTAAAAAATAGCTAATAAAGATATTTGGTAATTCAATGGACATTTTAGGTAAAAATAAAATTTGAAAAGAACTGAAGCAGCAGCTATATTCTAAAAAAAAAAAAAAAAAAATTCTATAACCCTGTAATTTCTATCCAGGACACACTATAATTCACCTAATCTTCAAAGTCAATAAACGCTCGACAGAGAAAGGCTGAAGGATGCAAGAGACAAGGGGGTCAAAAACGACCAACGTTAATGTAATGTCTGCTTTTCCACACATTTAATTTTCTATTGAAATTTCAACACAGAGACGTCCTTTCTGCCTAACATGTGTGGATTCAAGGCGGCAAGTGAATTGGTCTGAAGACTTTCTGCTCGAAGACTTTGTGCCCTCTCAAGGTCATTTGGAAAATGGCAAAGTACAGGTAACAGGGAACTCAGCTAATCTGACTAAGGCCACGTTCAAGTGAGATCCCTTCACCCTTCCAAACATGGCTTCTTTCTGGCATTTATTTACCCTGGCCTGAGATTTGCAACGTTCAGTTACTATCAGCCAGCAGGGGTCAGAAGGGAAACAGAAAACAATAGACCTGGAGAATCCATATTTGCACACAAGTCACCTCCATCTGGTGTCAAGTTTTGTGGGAGTATGCCTGTGATCTCGGAAAGCCACTCATTAATTACAGGCAAACATCTCTGAGAACCTGCTGGGCTTAACTGCTACTATCATTTTAACTGAGCTCCTCAAAAAATCAAGGATCAGAAGTTTTCTCGACTCTGGATAAACGAAAAAAAAAAACAAATCTGTTGCCGTCAAGTCAATTCTGACTTATAGCGACCCTATAGGACAGAGTAGAACTGCCCCATAGGGCTTCCAAGGAGCGGTTGGTGGATTGCCACTGCCAACCTTTTGGTTAGCAGTCAAACTCTTAACCACTGCGCCACCAGGGCTCCAACTCTTTGGATAATACCTTAACTACCTTTATCCGTTGTCTTCGAGTCAATTTCAACTCATAGCAACCCTATCGGACAGAGAAAAACTGCCCCACTGAGTTTCCAAGGAGTGCCTGGTAGATATGAACTGTCGACCTTTTGGTTAGCAGTCCAACGCTTAATCACTGGCACCACCAGGGCTCTAAGATATTAGAAATAGTTTGTGTTATGACTGAAGTCCTATGGGACAATGAAGGGTGCACATAAGCAGAGAAGACACACACAACATGGGAGTCTGCTGTTCCTTGCCCCCACCCACCACTCACCCATGGTTTCACCAGGGATAGGTCCACATTTAGCCAATCAGATTCCCTCCACCAGAGGTACGGACTAGGGTGTAGGAGGTGCTCCTTTGTCTGCGCAGGTTGCCTGTGAACTGCAGAGCTGAGGGGCCACCACGTTTGGTCATGTGCACGTAGAGAAGCAGAGGATGGAGGTTTCCCGAGAGGAAGGGAAACGAGAGGCTGAGTGAGAATTCAAGTGAGCCTGGAAGTCCAGAGAGGAAGCGTGGCTTCTGAAGCCTTTCCCGGTGCCAGTCCTTCCTTCTGTGCCTTCTATATTCTTATAATAATTTTCTCCTTCCACTTACAATGATGTTTGCTTTCCTTCTCAGTAACCAAAGGAATCTTGACTAAGGCAAAGAATCAAAGAATGGAAGCAAAGAATCTTCATTATTTAAAAACAAATGGAGCTAATTATTTTATTTTATTCCTTTTTTTTCATTTTATAAGTATAGCCCTGGTGGCACAGTGGTTACGAGCTACGGCTGCTAACCAAAAGGCCGGCTGTTCGAGTCCACTAGCAGCTCCTTGGAAACCCTGTGGGGCAGTTCTACTCTGTCCTATAGGGTCTCTATGAGTTGGAATCGACTTGACGGCAACGGGTTTGGTTTCTACTGTATAATTATGACGGTCTCATTTCAGGCAGACTCAGAAGTTTCTTCTTTCCCCGTTCTCCCCCAGGATAATATCTGGGTATCCCGGAGAGCAGGGTCAGCTTCACGGACAGGAAACCTGTGCAGTCACACAGACCGCTCTGCTCAGAAGGGCCATGTGCTCGGTTCATGTCCTGAGGCCGCCATCTTGAAAAATGCTTAATGATTTTGTATTTGAACTTGTGTTATGAGTGAAGTCCCATGGGACAATGAAGAGTGCACATAAGCAGAGAAGACACACACAACATGGGAGTCTGCTGTTCCTTGCCACCCCTTTCATATATAGCGTCCCAGATGCCACGTAAGTACAGAATTCTGGTTGACCCAGGAGGTGGGGGAGACCAGTGAGTCACATAGGAAGCAGAACGTGTCAGCAGGGGTGCTGCCTGCCTCAAGAGGCCATGCCTTCCCATTCAACTGGAACTTTCTTTGAACTCAGAAAAGAGGTGTGGATTGAACTGTTTTCCTCCCAAAATTCATGTTGGAAATCCTAACCTCTATACCAGTCAGTGTGATCCCCTTTAGGAATAAGGTTTTCTTTGTTACACTGATGAGGCCATATCAGTGTAGGGTTTGTCTTAAACCTAACTACTTTTTGTGTGTGTGTGTGTTTGGTTTTGAGGATAAAAGTGTCTTGCTTGTCTTTTAGTCTTAACTTTTAATTTCCCTTTGAATCAGGTTCTGAAAGTTTTTTTCCCCCACATAATTCTTCATTTTAATAATTCTAAAGTGTACAATTCAGTGACTTACAGTACATTCACAATGTTGTATAACCATCACAATTATCTAATTCCAGAACATTTCAACACCTCAAAAATAAATCCCCTACCCATCAAGCAGTCACTCCCCACTTCTCCCTCCCCCCAGCCCCTGGCAAACCCTAAACGCTTTTTGTCTCTATGAATTTATATATTTTGAATATTTCATGTAAATGGAGTCATGTAATACGTCAGCATTTTATGTCTGGACATAGATACAAAAATCCTGAACAAAATGATAGCAAACTGAGTCCAGAAGCATATTAAAAGAATCAGGCACCGTGACCTAGTGGCCATTCTCCGAGAAATTCAGGAGGGGTTCAAAAGCTGAAAAGTTAATCAACGTAATACGCGTTCTGGTAGACTGCAGCAGACAGACAGATAATCATCACCTCAACTGATGTAGGGAAACATCTGACAAGGTCCAACACCCTTTCTCGATAAAAACCCTTAGGAAACCTGGAATAGAAGAGAATATGTATTCTGCTGCTGTTGGGTGATGTGATCTACGCGTGTCGGTTAAGTCTAGTTGGTTTATAGCATTGTTCAGGTGTTCTGTTTTCTTTTCTTTGGTCTAGCTGTTCTGTTATTGAAAGTGAGGTATTCAAGTCCTCAGCTGTTACTGCTGAAACTTCATTTCTGCCATTTTTTTGCTTCCTATATTTTGGGGTTGTGTTATAAGTCGAAAATTGAGTTCACGGCTCCTAACAACCTAATGACAACTCATCCTATTAGTACGCCAAAAAAAAAAGCTATATGATCATTTCAATGACTGCAGAAAAAGCATCTGACAAAATTCTATGATTAAAAAAAAAAAAAACTCAGCAAAGTAGGAATAGAAGGGGATTTCTTCAACCTGATGAAAGCGGTCGAGGAAAAACTTCCAATATTTAATAGTGAAAGAACACATGCTTCCCCCCAATACCAGCAAAGACAAATGTCCACCTTCCCTATTATTCGTATTTTACATAGGAATGGAGGACCTAAGCTCATTAAGAAACCCGTTACCGTCGAGTCAATCCTGACGTTAAGTGACCCTGTAGGACAGAGTGGAACTGTCCTATAGGGTTCCCAAGGAGTGGCTGACGGATTAGAACTGCCAACCTTTTGGTTAGCAGCAAACACTTAACCACACAGTGCAATAAGGCAAGAAAAGAAATAAAAGGCATAGAGATTGGAAACGAAGAAGTAAAACTGTTTGCAAATGACCTGATTGCCTCTATAGAAAATACTAAAGAACCGGAAAAATTGATAATAGAATAGCTGAATTTAGCAAGATTGTAGGATATAAAGCTGTCTTAGTTATCTAGTGCTGCTATAACAGAAATACCACAAGTGGATGGCTTTAACAAACAGAAATTTATTATCTCACAGTTTGGGAGGCTTGAAATACAAATTCAGGGCACCGGCTCTAGGGGAAGGCTGTCTCTCTCTCTGTTGGCTTTGGAGGAAGGTCCTTGTCTCTCCAGTGTCTGCTTCCTGATTCCCTGGAGATCTCCCTGTGTCTTGGCATCTGTCTTACCCCAGCTCTGCTTACTTGCTTGCTTGTTTAATGTCTTTTATATCTCAAAACAGGTTGACTCAAAACACCATACACAGCTCCTGTCTCACTAACATAACAGAAAACCAATCCCCAATGGGATTATAACCACAGGCATAGAGATCAGAATTTACAACACATATTTTGGGGGGACACAACTGAATCCACAACAAAGTTTTATATACAAAAAGTAACTGTATTCTTATATCTGCCAAAAAAAAAAAAGACGGAAATTACAATTAACAAGAAGACAACATCATTTACAACAGACTTTCCAATTAAAAGGTAGAGACTGGAAAAACGGATAAAAGCCTGATCTAACTGTATGCTATCTACAGGACAGTCACTTTAGATCCAAAGGCTTAAAGAGGTTGAAAGTGGAAGAATGAAAAAGATATTCCATACAAACAGTAACGAAAGAAAACTGGAGCGACTATCCTAATATCAGACAAAACAGTCTTCAAAGCTAAAATTGTTAGAAGAGACAAAGAAGGCGTTATTTCATGATATCCACCCATCCACTGCCATCGAGTCAGTTCCACCTCATAGCGACCCTACAGGACACAGCCGAGCTGCCCCATAGGGTTTCCAAGGTGCAGGTGATGGATTCCAGCTGCTGGCTTTTTGATTGACAACTGAATGCCTAACCACTGGAAACCCTGGTGACATACTGGTTAAGAGCTCCAGCTGCTAACCAAAAGATGGGCAGTTTGAATCCACCAGGCACTCCCTGGAAACCCTGTGAGGCAGCTCTACTCTGCCCTGTAGGTTCGCTATGAGTCGGCATTAACTTAATCACTTAATCGGCTTAACCACTGTACTCCAGGCCCCTATTTCATGATAGAAAATTTATCAAGAATATATAACAATTATAAACCTAGGTACTTCTGAGCTATCAGAAGAGCAGATTAGGCACAGAAGTAAGTAAGCACGAACTGCGGAAAGATGGATGCCACATGGAGATCGCCAAGGAGTAAGCAAGCACAAACTGGGGAAAGACATGCCACACGGAGATCGCCAAGGAGTAAGCAAGCACAAACCGGGGAAAGACAGATGCCACACGGGCGCCGCCAAGGAACCAAGAAACAGAAGCTGAAAAGAGACAAGGAACCTCTCCTAGAGCCGGCACCCTGAATTCTGACTTTTTGCCTCCTAAACTGTGAGAAAATAAATGTCTGTTCTTTAAAGTCACCCACGTTTGGTATTTCTCTCATAGCAGCACCAGGTAACTAAGAATAGGGTCCCTCGGTGGTGCTAACGGTTCGCTCTGCAGAAGCCGAAGGTGTACCAAGACACACAAATAGCCAAGGAACCCTGTCACATCCTTTCTTCCTCCTGTTACTTCCCTGTGTTGGCCAGCCACTGAGACTGAAAATAACGACATAGAAAGAAAGAGCAAGCCATTGTTCCTTTTCCTTTCAGACCTTCCTTCCTCATGAGGAAGCCGAAGGCAGAGGGTGCTGGTAGGCAGTGGAAAGGGGGAGAACGCTGTCACATTCTGGGGATTGCTACCAATGTCACAAAACAATATGTGAATAAATTTTTTTAATAAGAAACTAACTTGAGCTGTAAAGTTTCACCTAAGGTACAATAAAATTAAAAATAAATGCAAGTGCCCCTAGTTACCTACCCTGTAGGATTTTTAGGGCCATTAAATGCGTTAATATTAGCAAGGTGCTTAGCAGAGGCCCGTTATAAGTGCCACGCAGGTACATGTTAAATAAAGACAAATGGAAATCTGGCATTATTTCCTTCCTCTAACGACTCAAAAAATAAGGCCAGTAAGGACACGCACAGCATTTGTGTTGCTTAAGGTGAGGAGAGAGAGAAAAAAATACAGGAAAGAAACCTGGTGCTTAAAATAACAATAGAGCTAGGGTCCTTGGGCTTCCATGTGGGAATTCAGAAACACGGCTGATGTTAGGCCAGCACGCCTGGAGAGGGCCTTCCCCAAAGCACTGCACGCTGTCAGAACAACTTTGAACTCTCATCTCTTTTATCAACAGAGAATAATTTTACATTTTCAGTATTTTATATTTATCTGCCTATAGGGTTTTTTGTTTTTTTAGGGGTTTAAGGAGTCCCTGGGTGGCAGAAATGGTTAAACGCTTGATTACTAGTTGAAAGGTCGGCGGTTTGAGCCCACCCAGAGTCACCCTGGAAGCAGGGCCTGGCAATCTACTTCCAAAAGGCTGCAGCCACAGAAAACCGTATGGGGAAAATTCTACCCTGACACACATGGGGTCGCCATGAGTTGGAATCGACTTGATGGCAATCAAGGATAACTGGGATCTAGGCCCATTCATCAGAACTTGGGAACTTTTTTTTCCCCAGAGAAAAACTGTCTAAGTCCATAATATTCAACAAATACTCTCCCATAACATTATAATTCTAATAGCCTCCTACTTTGTCGCTAATTTTCTGAGAATTCGAGTCATAATCGATCTTCAAATTATACCAGTCTTTTACATGTCAAATTGGTGCTTTCAAAATTTCACTGTGACTTCCATTTCCGACTCCTTCCCTGTTTTATCTGTCCTTTTGGTAGTTTTCCAAACAGAAAAACCATCTGTATATTTTAGGGAATTCGGCGAACATGCTTTAAAGAACCTGTTTTAGAGTCTGTCTTAATGGCATATTTATTTGTGGTTTTAAAATAAACGATGAGATACTTTAGTGAACTTGTAATAAATGGTGACTGTATCTTTTTCCAAAACGCCTTCTGATGGTGTGCTTTGAAGCCAGAGATGATGAAGGAGAGACCTTTGGGGTCACCTTCTGCTCTACGAAAGGCTTTTGGTGGAAGAAATGTTATTGTTATTGTCACTACCGTCAAAAACAAGGGTTTACTTACCACCTACTTCTCTGACCCTGTGTGTAAGGTAAGATCCTTGGAACAGCTCTTAAGTCCCACAGCGTCATACAAGGAAATTTATCATGGGCAAACATTCACGTCTATTCACACTGACATGGTGAGCAAGAGTTGTGTACCATCTCCAACGTCCAAAACAGCCCACAAAAGGCCAAGAGGCAGAACAAACTCAATGTTAATTCAACGTTGAACAACATTCATGCCAAATACTTTTTATGGTTTTTTTTTTTAAACATATTTAATATTTCAACTTACTTTTTAATGCATCAAACATCACGGTTGTATTCTTACTTGCTTGGGGAATAATGGCTCGTCTCTGGAGGACTCAATCAGAATATTCCTGTTTTATACGTGGGCTAAATGCCAGTTAGTGGCAAAAACAGTTTACACCCCACTACTAACCATAAAGAACCCTGGTGGTGCAGTGGTTATGCACCCAGCTGCTAACCAAAAGGTCAGGGGTTCAAACCCATCAGCCGCTGCTCCGTGGGAGAAAGATGTGGCAGTCTGCTCCTGTAAAGATTACACCTTGGAAACCCTATGGAGCAGTTCTGCTTTGTCCTATAGGGTCTCTATGAGTCGGAATTGACTCCACGACAACGCGTTTCATCTTTACTGGAGTGGATCAGCTGGTCTTTCTCCTGAACAGGCTCTGGGAAGTTTGGAACAGTCAACCTCTCCGCTCGCAGCTGAGCGCTTAACCACCGTGCCACCGAGGCTCCTTACTAAGACAAAAGGTAATAAATGCTATAGCAGACTTATGTGTGATAACAAAGAGGAGGGTGTGGTTAAGTGTGACAAAAAATGGTTGAAAGTATCCAGAAAGAATTTATCGAGGGAGTAAAGTTTTGGAGTCCCTAGGTGGTACAAAAGGTTAACATGCCCCACAGCTAAACCAAAGGTCGGAGGTTCGAGTCCACCTAGAGGTACTTCAGAAGGCCTGGTGACCTACTTCTGAAAAATCAGCCACTGAAAACCAAACGGAGTACAGTGCCACTCTGACACATATGGGGCCGCCAGGAGTCAGAACCAACGCCACAGCAACCGTTTTTTTGTTTTGATTTGTTTTGTTTTTCTTAAGTTTGATTTCAACCTTAAAAGGTAACTCCAGTTTTAGGAACTAGAGAAATGTGAAAGGAATTTCCATCAAGAAAAAAACAGTGAACTAAAGGCAGAGAGTTTATCTTAAGAATCTTTTTTTTTTTTTTAATGCCTAGCCCAGTCCCTGTCACATATTTAACAGTCAATAAAGTTTATTCAGTGGGCAAAGGCATGAAGACAAATAACTAGGCATATGATTTACTCGGAGTTAAGACCTTGGTCAATAACATGATGCCCTTTTGTAATATCACTCCAAATGGAAATTACCTTCTTTTTACAATAACTGACACTATGACAGAGCTTCCAGGAAAAGGAATCATCAAAGACAGTAATGTTGTAATTGATAAATGGAGAAAGGGCGGCTGTAATTAATTGCATGGCTTGCTTGATTTTGTTCTTTTAAAGCTGTGAACAAGTTCTCTAACAGCTATAGATAAATTAAAAAAAAATCATACATGAAATTTCTTAGGGGATGCTGCCATTTTTGGGTAAAATTAAAATTATCCAAATATGAACGCCACTTACAAATTCTGAGCAGAGAAACAGCTGAAGGAAGTAACCAGGTTCTGAGGCCCACGGTGGCAGAAGGATGCAATGTTCGACATTAATTCATTTATGAAAAGGCATAGGGAAGGTAGGTGTGTGTATAGGCTTTGGAATCAGAGAGAGCGCACGGCGGACCCTCTTTGTCTCTGCATGGACCTGGGAAAATGGTTTTAACTCTAACTTCTCATCTATTATAAATGTCGACCTTTCATCGCTGTTGTAAAAATTCTATGAGACTGTGTGTCAAGTACTGGCCTCTAATGGATGTTCCCTAAGTGTAGAAAGCATTACCAAGATTCCAGTAACTAGGAGTGGATTCTAGGAAAGGGAGGCAACTTGCCAAAGACAAAACAGACTGAAATCCTGATTTTGTCCCTTTGAAATGAGGGGATTGCATACTTGAATGTTTCGGCAATTCGGAGGTGTCTTTCCATAACAGCATGGGTCATGATTAGACCCCGCAGTCTAAATTAAGGTGGGGTACATTTGATGACGCGTAAGGCACTGAAGCCGTCCATCTGTTCATCACCCACAATACCACTGATTTGACATGGATGTTATGTCCCCAGTAATCGTCTGCAATGGAAGAAAGTTACTTGAAGGGCAACAAGAAGGACTATTCCGTTCTTCTGAACAAACTAGAAGTGGCCACATCAAAGGTATAGTGTTTTGCAACAAAGTACAAATGGCATTGAAGGCAGAGAATACAAATTGCTTTCACTGGGCTTTTTTAAAAAGTTTGTGCGTAGGTAGGTGGGCTGTTTTGGGACAAGGAGACTTCCAAAACAAAAAACCAAACCCACTGCCGTCCAGTTGATTCTAATTCATAGCAACCCTCTAGGACAGAGTAAAACTACCCCATTGGGTTCCCAAGGCTGTAAATCTTTACAGAAGAAGACTGCCACATCTCTTTCCCCAGCAACGGCTGGTGAGTTTGAACTGCCAGCCTTTTGCTTAACCACTAAACCACCAGGGGCTCTCTGTAAAGATTACAGCCTTGGAAACCCTATGGGGCAGCTCCACTCTGTCCTGTAGGGTCGCTATGAGTCAGAATCCACTCGATGGCAATGGGTTTGGTTTGGTTTGGCAGATGTATCAAATCATAAGCAAACTATATTTCTCAAGGATTTCCTTTTTTTTTATTTTCAAATGTTATTAAACCAGAAGCTTTCTTACTTTTGATATTCCCTTCTTTACCTCATTGGCTTTCCAAAAGGAATTGTGTTCTGTTCAGTCAAAAATCTCATGAGAATTCAGGATCAAGTGATTTATATGATAAATTTAATTAAACACTTGACTTGAGTAGCCTCAATATTAAAGAAAAATATATTTACATATATGTGTATACACACACATTGTTGCTGTTAGGTGCCATCGAGTCAGTTCTGACTCATAGTGACCCTACATACAACAGAACGAGATACTGCCCAGTCCTGCACCATCCTCAAGATCGTTGCTATGTTTGAGCTCATTGTTGCAGCCCCATGCTTCATCCTCAGAGACCGTGAGCAATGGGAACCGTTGCAGCTTCTCCCCTGTGGTTTAAAATGGGAAGATCTACCCCATGAATCCAAAAATCCTTCTCTCTGAACTTTATCATGGTCTCAAGGCAAGGGATTGTTTAAAGTAGGCACAGAGGGCATGTTACCATGAGTTATTACTTGGCATCCCATGGAAAGAGTGGCGCTTTATGCCCCAGCAGTGTGGCCACATTCCCCTGAGATTAAAGAGCAAGCATCCAATCTCTACAGTTAGTCAGTGCAAGCCCCTGGGAGGAGATGACAAGGATGAGGTGTTAGAAAGTGAGAGGGAGCCTCAGTGGGCTGAAGAGGCAAGGATGACCTGCTGGACAGAGGTACTGACAAGTATTAAGATGCCATAACAGGAAAATAAAATAACAGTACATAGATAGTAGAGTCTAGGGAGAGATTAGACTCAAAGAGTTTGAGATAAGATTCTGACTTGGGCCAGAGGTGCGGCAAACAGCCTTTATCTACGCTCCTTTCTCCCTCTTCATGGAAAGACGTGCTGAAACCTTGCAGGAGGAACCCGGGAGCAGGGACAGGAGCCACCAGGCTTGGGCACCTGTTGATGTGCCAGGCGCTCGTTACTGTAGGCACCTCCCGGAGCTAGGGGCTTCAGCTCTCCAGCTGTGTGTGCACAGACAGAGCACCTTGTTGAATGAGCATGCTGCCATTAGCAGTTTTGTCATTATGCACCGGATGTCTGCCTCCCACCTGACGTCCTGCTGACCAGGAGCTGAATTACTTTCAACTTCAGATGCCCTGTGCCAGCACAGTGCTTGCCACATAACCCAAAAAACCCAGTGCCGTCGAGTCGATTCCACATAACGGATGCTTAATAAATGCTTGATAAATGGCTGAGTAAATGAATCAGCTCAAAGCTAAATTACTAAGGAAAATAGAAAAGCAAAAATAAGCACATTCATTACTGAGAAACGTTCTTAAAGTCAACTGAATTACTCTTACTCTGATCTCAACAGTAACTAAGTTAAATCCAATATCTGAAACAAATATTTAGCCATCATATACTATGTGCCAAGTGCTACACTTGGCGCTGAAGTTACAAAGATAAATGTGAATGATCTTGGTATTTTTCCTTACTTTGAGAGCTGAACATTTAAACTACCCACTGCCTTTGAACATTTAAACTACTTAGATGTAAATATGGTATGGGGTAAGAAGGAGAAACAGGGAAGAGAATTTAAAATTCTGAGGATCAAATTATACAGCATTTTGGGACACATTTCTTATGAGACTTACATTTGGAGAGCTCTGTTGGCTGGCCAGGTGTGACAGGAACTCGTGAGTTTATCCTTCCTTTAAGCTAAGGATCCCACAGTGTTGGTGTTTGTCCAGGCTGTCCAGAAATACAGTTTCCATCTGTTTTCTCAGTCAACCTACTGGCAGTGCCCAAATATAGGAAGCAGCCGCTCTGCCATCACTACCCCAGATTCAGGCTCTGCAAATGTCTCTCCTTAAAATGTTGAATCCACAGCAACACCTTCAATCCGGAAAGCAAGGTGGTTAGGTTCTAACTCACTCATCTGAATATGCATGGCAATCCGTGGGGGTTCTGTTAAAATGCAGATTCGGATGCTGGAAATCTGGGAGGGTGTCTGAGATTCTTCCCTTCTAATAAGATTCCTGGAAGATAATCGTGATTGGAGGGCCACAGTGGCAAACACTTAGAGGACTGTGGAAGGCTGAAGGCGGAAGAAGGAGAATACACTTCACCTTCCCTTCACTAAACCCTGACGATAGTAAAAAATTCATAGGGTCCTGTAGTTACGCGATGCTAAGGCATTCGGGTGTTTTCAGGATTAGCTGTCTCAAATAATTTACGAGAATTAAAAATATCATGACATCAAGGACTCTTGCTTACAAAACGTGTTGCAAGCCAGAGGTCAGGTGTCTCTCAGTGCAAAAGGAGGAAGACAAAAAGCCTGAAGTACAAGCGATTTGGGGTGATCAGCCCTCTTCCCTGTTTTGCTTAAGGCAGACACTGCCATTTCCCAATTGTCTTCTGAAGCTGCAGTGACAGTCAATCTCTGATCTTAAACAAGGGGACCCGGTGAACCTTCACCTGGGAAGTCTAGGATTCTTTGGGGCTCGGTTATTAGGGTCAGACAACGGAGATATTCTTCAGGGAGAAAAAGAACGGGCTGAGTCCTGTAAATAAACCTAGGTAAGGATGTCGGCCAGTTTGGCCACCACTTAAAGCTGCTTCTCAGGTATGACCAGGGCCAGTGGTGCCACCGACAGCACAGCAGGTCCACTATGTGGCACGAGCTTCACGATCTAGCGCGGACTCGGATTTGACCATCCATTGGTCAGAGAGGTTGTGAAACCTTCCCAAGATCACACAGCCTAAGGCAAATGGAGGATGTGAACGAACACTGTCCGATGCCATACTCAAACCATAGCAACAACCGCGCAGCGAGAAACTAAACGTAGCCCTTGACAACCTGCAGGCAGCGTTGATCCCGCCCAGCTGGGCCTTTGGACCGCCCCGCAGGGCACGGGGGCAGAGACGGAGAGGAACTGCTTCCGGGAGACCGACCCGAGGCGGGACAAGCACTTCCTGTGCACAAATGAGTCATTCAGGGCAGCTGGCTCACAGCTAAGGACCGGCACGGAGGCCGCATTGAAAGGCTTCCGGAGACGAGAGAGCGCCCCTAGATATCGCCTGATAGCACGACATGAGAAAACTTTGTCCCTTGCCCACAGCCGAAATTCCGGCTTCGAGCGGCCGAGCGGGCGCCGCCATCTTTAGCCCAGTAAGTTAAATGGAGGAGGCGGGGCCGAAGCAGACGCTCGCGTCGGCCCGGTGACGTCACGGGCCGCGCGGGCAGGCAGGCCCCCGACCTCTTCCGCAGGAAGTTCCGGGGCGGGCACGCGTCCAGCTTGGCCGGGCGCTGATAGGCGGAGCCGCGTTGAATGATGGCCCGGCCCCGCCTTCCGAGTAAGGGGCGGTTTTACACGGAGGTGCTGCAGGCTTACATTGGTAGGACCGAGCGCAGGGGCCGGGCGACGGGCGGACTCTGCACCTCCGAGGCTGCTTCGGGGGCGGGCGGTCCGGGTGGGCTGCCTGGAGGCGGTGGCGACCCCAGCCTCGCCTCCTTCAGGCCGCCAGCTGGCATTGGGCCTGCGCGTGGGGGCCCCGGGCCGCGGGGACGCTGACCGCCCCGACCCCCAAACCCCCATCAACAAAAATGAAATCAAAACTGGGGCTCCAGCTTTGCGGAGCGGGGACCCCGATTCTCAGTCTGCGGTGGCTGGGCCTTCCCTCCGCCGCAGGGCCCGGCTGGGTGCAGTGGGAACAGTAGTTTTAGGGGAACCTGAAGGTCACCGAGTCTGTGCCCTTCAGCGCCCAAAGCGAATCCTGGGGGCTTCCGATGGGCAGCGCCGTGATGGCGGGGTTTCATGCAGGCGGTCAAACCGGGCCCACCGAGGCATCCGAGATTGGGTGCACACATAAAGTAGTGCCCATGACATCTCTTTGAGCCTTAATGGCCTTTGCCAGTCATGACCTCAGTCTGTCTTGAGCTTTTGACAATAATATACATTTTATATATGTTTCAGGAATATATATATTTATTATTGGTCATGGTATGCATAATATATGTAGAATTAATACCTGATTGAATAATTGTGAGCATCATTTTTTAAAAATATGGATATTCATAATGAAAATGGGTGCAGGGACCTCTTTGGAATTCATCGCTGCACTTTCAAAGAGCAAATGTGATGTTCACTTGCAATTTGCTGCAGTCTAATAATTTCACGTTTCCACAATAGGAGCAAAAAAAAATTGTTTTAAGAGCAAGAAAAAAAAAAAAAAACCGAAATGTCTTACCAATTGGAATTTATACATCTGTATCTTGCCAAGTAATTAAATAGTGGATGGCAAAATGTATGTAGTGAACAAATATGAAATGTTGTAAAGCCTTTTTTTTTTTTTTTAGTTAAGAGAACTATGTTGGGTCAAGGTGAGAGAGGAAAAAGAATAAGAGAGTGAGTGGTTCCTGAAAGATTCAGGTGTATAATTAGAATTAATTGGGGGGGGGGAACAACCCAACCCTGTTGCCGTGGAGTCGATTCTGACTCATACCAACCCTATAGAACTTAGACTGCCCCATGGGGCTTCCAAGTCTGTAATCTTTAGAGAGGAAACTCTTGTAGTGGTTAAGAGCTACCGCTTCTAACCATGAAGGTGAGCAGTTCAAATCCACCAGGCGCCCCTTGGAAACCCTGTGGGGCAGTTCTCCTCTGTCCTATAGGGTCGCTAAAAGTCGGAATGGACTTCATGGCAACGGAGTAATCTTTAGGGAAGCCGACTGCCACATCTCTGTCCCGTGGAGCTGCTGATGGATTCAAACCGCTTACCTTTTGGTTAGCAGCCAAGTTCTTAGCCACTGCGCTACCAGGGGCCCTTAATTGAAACTACTGTGCTTAAAAGAAAGCCTTGGAGGGAAGATTGGCATAAAACTAAGCATGTGGAATGGTGTTGTGTGCCATGGAGTCGATTTGGGCCCAGGTGACAGAGTAGAAATGCCCCATAGGGTTTTCATGACTGTTTTTTTTAATCTCTACCGGAACAAGTTGCTAAGTCTTTTTCCCCCTGACTGGCTCGGTGGGTTCGTACCAGCCACCTTTCAGTTGTGTACCAACTTACAGCATTTTTATGTGTATTTGTTTTTGGTATTGTCAGTTTTGCAGGTAGAATGAAGCCCATCAATTTATCCTTCGCAGCGTGTGGGTTTCTGGGCATCTACCACTTGGGGGCAGCATCGGCCCTTTGCACACACGGCAGAAAGCTCCTGAAGGATGTCAAGGTCTTTGCAGGGGCTTCTGCGGGATCCTTGGTTGCCACTGTCCTGCTAACAGCGCCAGGAAAAATAGAGGTAATTAAGTCGTAGCTGGCCTATGTTTCTCGTCCAGAAATGAAGACCCAGCTGCAAAGCTGAGTGTTAACTCTGCCAGAATCTGGCAACTCCAGCAGCAGCCCTGTCCCTGGGAAACAGAAAAGGTTAAGACTTTGCTTTCAAAATTTCATCCTTAGGGAGCCGTGCTCTGATTTTGGAAAAGAAGATTATTTTGGGTGTCAGTGAGACAGGGAAATAAAATATGACTCCTGAGTTTTTATTTCGTCTTAAGATTCCAGCTCTGCTTCTTTCAAGGATATTTCTTCTTGACATGACCATGAGAAGAATACAGGGACTATTTTCAAGGCCTCGAAAAGGTGATGGATAACTCTCCTCACTCCTATTTACAAATGGGGTATAAATAAAAACTCAGGCATGAGATTTCTTTCCTTGTTTTGTTCTCACCCTAAGAAAAAAACTCTGAATTCTCAGTAATTTAGCCGGAAGTAATAAAAATAAGCCTTTATCTGGTGATTTTATTTAATGCAGTCAGAGTTTTAAAAATCAGTTTTCTGCTATCTAGACAGTGATTATGCATTCTGTGGCAGTAGGAACAGTTCTGTAGGTGGTGAGTGTTGCATTTGCTAATTACTTACATACTTCAGTGGTTCTGAATAGTAATAAAACAATCAGTGTTTAACCCATTCAGTCCCAGGAGTGAAATTAAATCATTTTAAAACCGCAAAATTGTACACATCAAAATCTTGCCCTTAAATCTCTCGTGAGCTGCGTATGGAAGGGAAACTATACCTGAGGTCAGTTATTCAGAAATTCACTCTTCTTCCTGTTGTGGACTGCCTTGTGTGTCCCCAAAATATGTGTTGCAATCCTAACCACTCTACCTGTCAATGTAATGCTGGTTGGAAATAGGGTTTTTTGTTATGTTAATGAGACCATGCCAGAGTAGGATGTGTCTTAAATCTAATCCCTTCTGAGATATTAAAAGAGCAGATGAGAGCCAGAGGCAGGCACATCCTGGGGCAGACAAGCCTCGTGAGAATGGCCAAGGAACCAAGGAGAGCCCTAGGCTACCCACAAGGAAGGAATCCTCACAACCAACACCTGATTGGACTTTTAGCCTCCAGAACTGTGAGAAAATAAAGTTCAGTTTTTCAAAGCCACCCCATTGTGGTCATTGTGTTACAGCAGGACTAGCAAACTAAGAACTTCCCCGGTATTTATATGGTAGGTTTATAGCGAACTAGAAAAGTGATTAAAAACTGTAGAGATTACACAGGCTGAGAACCCAAGTCAGGAAAAGTATAGGTAAGCTGTAACAAATCCCCCCACCATAGGGATCATAGGTTTTGAATTGCAGGCTAGTTCTTTCTAGAACTTGGTTTTCTTTTCTTTACTTTTTTGAGAGGGGAAGTTTTATTTTTATATAGACATCGTTAAAACTGGAGTAAACCTAGCACTGCAGACAGTTCTCTCCCATGTTAATCCTTTCAGTCACCCTGGGATTTTTGTGTGTGTGTGTGTGTGTAAATATACACAACAAAATATACAGCCATTCAAAAGCAATTTCTACACGTACAGATCGATGCCACTGGTTACATTCTTTACATCGTCTCACGATTCTCACCATCTCCACCCATATTGTTTCACCACCATTGACATAGACTCTGTACCCCTTAAAATTCCAGTCTGTCCTTTAGAGTTCCTGTTGTCAGTCTGAGTGCATATAGATGATTCTTTATAAAAGTGCAGTACTCAAGGCGAACATTCTTTATTGAGCTAAACTGTTGTTTTAGAGATGACTTCATGGGATAGTTTTGGTTCATGGCTTTAAAGTTGTTTCCAGGCAATAGATTCGGGGGTTCCTCCAGACTCAATGTATCCAGTAAGTCTGGGTTCCAATGTGAATTTGAAGTTCTGTGCTACAGTTTTTCTCCTTTTGATCAAGATCCATCCACAGAGTCCCTGATCAAAACGTTTAGTAATGGTAGCCAGGCACCATCTGTTTCTCCTGGTCTCGTGATAGAGGAGGTGGTGGTTCATGGAGGCAGTTAGACCTGTGGATCATTTCTTTCTCCTCCCTGGGTCTACTTTCTCTTCTACTACTCCAGGTGAATGCAGACCAATTGGTTTCCTTTTTTGAGGCAGCCTGTAGGGCTCTCGAGTTCCTAGGATACTGTTTAGTGCAGTCTTTCCTTTAGGTAGAACACATTCTGGGTTTTGGAGTTGGGTAGACATGGCTTCGAATCCTCTGCAAATTTAGAAATGTATTAAGTGTGATTTGGAATTACTGTGATAATATACTGTCTTAGTCATCTAGTGCTGCCGTAACAGAAATACCACAAGTGGATGGCTTTAACAAAGAGAAATTTATTTCCTCACAGTCCAGTAGGCTAGAAGTCCAAATTCAGGGTCTCAGCTCCAGGGGAAGGCTTTCTTTCTCTGTCGGCTCTGGAGGAAGATTCATGTCATCAATCTTCCCCTGGACAAGGAGCTTCTCAGCACAGGGACCAAAGGATATACTCTGCTCCCAGCAGTGTTTCTTTGGTAGTATGAGGTCCCCCCTTTCTGCTGGCTTCCCTTTTTTTTACCTTTTGAGAGATAAAAGGTGGTGCAGGCCACACCTCAGGGAACTCTGTTTACATTGGATCAGGGATATAACCTTAGTAAGGAGGTTACAGCCCCACCCTAATCCTCTTTAACATAAAAATACAATTGCAAAATGGAGGACAACCACACAATACTGGGAATCATGGCCTAACCAAGTTGACATATTCTAATATTCTAGGGGGACACAATTCAGTCTGTGACATATACCTATTTAAAAAAAAACCAAACCCAGTGCCATCAAGTCGATTCAGATGCATACTAACCCTACAGGACAGAGTAGAACTGCCCCATAGAATTTCCAAGGAGCGTCTGGCGATCTTTTGGTTAGCCAGCTGTAGCACTTAACCACTATGCCACCAGGGTTTCTATACCCACTTAGTTCACTACAATTCTGTGGTAGGAAGACATTGACTGGTTTCCCTAAATAGGTTACTGTGAGATATCTGTATTTTCAAGTCTAATGATCTGTTTTTATTTATTGTTCAGTAAGTTGATGATGTGGTCATATTGTGTAATGAATGGTGTTGGCATTAGAGAGAGAGCAAACCTTTTCTGGGAGCTCACATTGGAAGGTACACACCCATCCTCCTTATTTACCCAGGGCATCCTTATTTCTCCTTTTTCAAAACAAATTTTTAACCATTGGAATCAAGGTTACTTTTTTCTTTTCTATGTAGCCTATGCAATACTTCACTAGTAGGATGGCTTTTCTTTTCCTTTTTTTTTTTTAAGCAAATTCTTTTCTACTTAGCTCAGTTCTCGCTGATGGTGTAAGTTCCTGGAGCTTCTCATTGTTGTGACAAATTCAGGAGCAATTAATCCAGTCCTGGGCTTATGCGTGTATAATTAACAGAAGCACCTGATGCCGGGTGTATTTTAGGCGGTAGGCAAATTTAGACACTGATACCTAAGAGTAGAAAGCTGCAAGCTTTGGCTTAGGCCTCACAGTCTGCAAGGCGTGGAGCTAGACAGTCCCTGGATGTCACAAACCAGGTCCCTGGGTGGCATAGCGGTTTGCCGTTGGCTGTTCAAACCCACCCAGTGGCACTGCAGAAGAAAGGCCTGGTGACCTGCTTCCGTAAAGTTACCCACGAAAATCTTAGGGAGCAGTTCTACTGTGTAACGCATGGGGTCTCCATGAGTTGGAATCCACTAGAGGGCAATGAGCTTGCTTTTTTTTTTTTTTTGGTTTGATGCAAGACATAGTGGGGAATGCAGAGTCGTGAGTCCATTCCTCTTCCTTAGTAAGTATACCCCGTGGTGGTATGCTCTGTGTGTGTGTGTGACTAATATCAATACAGGAGAATAGACAAAGTGGGCAGTGTCTTGTCGTTGATTGCCATCAAGTCAACTCCAGCTCACGGCGACCTCTTGTACAACAGTCTTGCACCTTCTTCACGACTTTTGGTATGTTCGAGCCCGTTGCTGTGGCTATTAAGTAGGCAGCCTAGCTTCCTAGAAGTGCACATTTGGGAGGCTGGCACCATGTCTCACCTCGAAGCCTGCAGTGGCTTCCTGGATGGTGAACTAAGTCCACTCCAGTGATCTCCAGTCTGTCCACCTCATAGCAGTTTTCCCCAAAGGGAGATGTGATGATCTCATCCCCCTGCACAAGCCCCACCCCTCTGCTCAGTCAGGATGGAGGCAGATTTCTCAGCGGGCCTCCAAGGCCCAAGGCAATTGCTCTCTTCTTATAGCCCTCAGGAGGAGCCCTACTGGTATGTATATTGGTTAAGTGCCCAGCTAATAACCGAAAGATTGGTGGTTTGAACCCATTAGCTGCTCTATGGGAGGAAAATGTGGCAATCTGCTTCCATAAAGATGACAGCCTTGGAAACTATGAGGCAGTTCTACTCTGTCCTATAGGGTAGCTATGAGTTGGAATCAACTCAACGGCAAAGGGTTTTTCAGCATGTTTTGGGGGTACTTTACAGAACGCCAACGCCCGAGACTAATCTCCAGGACTCTGACTCGGTCACATAAATCATTGTCATCCCTTCTACTATTGCTGCCTCTGGTGGTGCTGTCATTATCTATCAGTGCTCTTGCACAGCTGGGGGCCATGGTGGTTCAGTGGTAGAATTCTCACCTCCCATGCGGGAGACCCAGGTTCCATTCCCGCCCAGTGCACCTCATGGGCACCCACCGCCCCTCTGTCACTGGAGGTTTGCGTGTTGCTAGGATGCTGAACACGTTTCAGCAGAGCTTCCAGACTAAGATGGACTAGGAAGAAAGGCCTGGTGATCTGAAAATCAGTCCATGGAAACCCAGTGGATCACAATTGTCCGACCTAGAACTGATCGGGGGATGGTGCAGGCCTGGGCAGCGTTCGTTCCGCTGTGCGCGGGTTCACCGTGAGTGAAGTCCCACCTGAGGGCAGCTGACAACAGCAACAATTAGAGAGCGACAGACAAAGCGCTCTGAGGTCATGGAAAAGGAGTGAGAGAGGAGGGTCGTCGTGTCGGGTGATCTGTCGAAGAGCGTGCTAATGTAGAATGAGGACTGATTTTCCGGGCACGGGGGAAGGCCACTTGAGATGTCCTGAGAAGAAGAAAGGAATTGGGTGACCACTTAGCTCGCCCGGGGGGGGTCACGTACAGCAGGGGTAGGATTTCTGTGAGGAAGTCGCTCTCTCTGTAGCAGGAACGGTGTGAGGACCGGGTAACCACCTGGGGCTGCACTTACCTGGGAAGGACTGCGGAGCCCTAAGTCTGCAGCTGTGTTGAGAGAGTCCAGGTGTGCTGTGCAATCAGCAAAGGCTTTTGGAACCGGGATGCCATTTTTGACAAAGCATGTTGTTGTTAGTTGCGGTCGAGTCGACTCCGACTCAGGGCTCCCCCGTGTGTGCAGAGTAGAACTGCTACATAGAATTTTTGAGGCTGTGACCTTTTACAAACGGTCGCCTGGCCTTTCTTCCGAGGTGCCTCTGGGTGGGTTTAAACCTCTAACCTTTTGGCTAATGGTGGGGCGCCTAATCACTGGTGGCAACCAGGGACTCCTTTGATAAAGCATAGCCTGATTTATTCACTTTGTTTTTCAGGAATGTAACGAATTCACCTACAAGTTTGCGGAAGAAACCCGAAGGCAGCCTTTCGGGGCAGCAACACCCGGTTATGACTTTATGGCCCGCCTGAGGTACATACCTAGTGTATTTCCCCCAGAAGTCTATGAAGACAGAGTGGGGACGACTTCCTGTATACACTGTGGCAAGCTCAGCTTTGCCTCTCCTGAAATATTTACAAGCTGTTCAATAATTAAAGATGAATAATGCAGTTCGCTTTTTCTTCCTTAGAAGCGGAATGGAGTCGATTCTTCCTCACAACGCCCACGAGCTGGCCCAGAATCGACTCCATGTATCCATCACCAACACCAAGACCGGGGAAAATTACTTAGTCTCCCATTTTTCCTCCAGAGAAGACCTCATTAAGGTAACACAGCTGCAGTTGTTGTTGTTGTTAGCTGCTGTCGAGTCGATTCGGACTCATAGTGACAGAGTAGAACAGCCCCATAGGGTTTCCAGGGAGCAACTGGTGGATTCAAACTGCTGACCTTTTGGTTAGCAGCCAAGCTCTTAACCACTGTGCCACCGGGACTCCATCACTTTCTGTTAGTGGGAAATACTTGAATTTTCCTTGTCTGACAGATTTCCTCCTTACACAGGTTCTGGCTTTCACAGGTTTTACTGTATTTCCTACTAATAGTGAGCATCATCCCATTCTTGAGGCCCACTGTCTTGCCTCGTGCCTGATAGATGATAAGTGCCCAATAAGCGATGTCTCCAATGAACGGATTAACCAGTATCCCTCACGAGCCACCTCAAGACTTGCTGGGCCCCAGAGGCCCCCGAAGGAGCCCTGGTGTTAAGTGCTCAGCTGCTAACCAAACCCTGTACTTGTTCATTGTTTCTCTCGTGATCTTTGACCTCACGCCAACTATGGAAAGCAGGTCCCTGATGCAATTTAGTAGCGATAACAAATAAATAAACCCAAACCAGTTGCCACACAGTCAATTCTAACTCCTGGCGACCTCGTGCGTGTCAAAGTAGAGCTGTGCTCCACGGTGTTCTCAGTGACTCATTTTTCAGAAGTACATCACCAGGCCCCCTCAGGTGGGTTGGAACCCCAGCCTTTCCTGTTAGTAGCCGAGCACCTTAACTATCTGTAGCACTTAGCAATGATAGTTCCTTTTGTATCAATAATAGGCCCTCGCATGCATTTGGCTGATACTTTGCAGTTTGTGTAAGACTTTTATCTATACAAACTCGCTTGACCCTTCAACAACTCTGTAAGTCAAGTAGGACTTTTACTTATTCAATTTCCTAACAGAAGAAGAAACAGGTGGGAAGGTATTAAACGATATGCCCAAGGTTATGCCGATTGCTGAGGAGCCCAGCTGGCTGCTACAACAGTTAAGCCCTTGGCTGCTACCGAAAGGTTGGCAGTTGGAACACACCCAGCTGGTCCCTGGGAGAAAGACCTGGCGATCGCTTCTGTAAAGATTACAGCAGTTCTCTCCTGTCACGTAGGGTCACTATGAGTCAGAATCGACTCGATGCAACAAAACAACAATGTGAACTCCAAGAGTTGGGAAAAAACACAGCAAAACAAACATTCTAGTGAACATTGAAATGGATTGATTTATTTATTGTGTCCCTGATGCTCAAGGACAGTCCTACATCGTAAAGCAACAACTATTTGGGAACAGGTAATGAAACGCCTAAGAACAATGCAAAAAGAGTCTCACTGTCTTTCTAGCTTCAGTGTTTAGACCTTTAGTACACAGCGCGCCATGGAATTCGATTAAAATAACGGGAGTTTGGACCACAGAGAACTCGAGATATGATCAATGACTAACCTCGTATTAGAAAGGGACGTTGATTAAACCTGTTGCCATCAAGTGGATTCCGACTCTTAGCGACCCTATAGGACAGGGTAGAACTGCCCCGTAGGGTTTCCAAGGCTGTAATCTTTACGGAAGCAGACGGCCTCCTTCTCCCACAGAGTGGCTGGTGGTTCAGACTGATAGCCTTTCAGTCAGAAGCCTAGTGCTTAACCCCTTTGCCACCAGGACCCCTTTCCATAAAGATGACTCCCTAGAAAACCCTGTGGAGCAGTTCTACTCTGTCGCTTGGGGATCACCACGAGTCAGAATCGACTTGACAGCGCTCAGCAACAACGATATGGCTGCAAGTGGGAAGTGTTCCTAGAACCCAAGTCTCTTAACTCTTGAATGTTTCATTTTCTCTCTTCCATTATGTTTTGATGCCTTTCTATCCAAACACATTTGAACGTTGTTGGATAAGAGTTCATTATCTCTGGGAAATACTTCGGCGAATTGATGCGCAATTATCAATGCATTTGCTAAGGTGATAGGTTAAACGTTTGTAAGAAAGGGTTGCCATGAGTCAGAAAACACTCAGCGGCAGCTTATAGCAACAACAAGCCAGAAAAGGAGTACTATCCGTAAAAGAGCTGTGCAATTTTTTCTTTTTCCTTTTGCAAGCTTCAGGTGAAACGGAAAAAGCACATTTTTGTATAGCAGCAGCTGATAGGTACGCAGTGAGTGGTAGAAGTTCTACCTGAGTTAGGTCATGTTGTTGTTGTTAGGTGCTGTCCAGTGGATTCCGACTCATAACGACCCCACATGACACGGTAGAGCTGCCTTATAGGGTTTCCTAGGCTGTAATCTTTATGGGAGCAGATCACCAGGTCTTTTCTTCAACAGAGCCACCGATGGATTTGAACAGGCTGACCTTTCATTTAGCAGCCTAGTGCTTACCCATTGTACCACCACAGCTCCTTAAATTACATCACAAATGCTTAGATTTCTGCTCTCATTCAAATGCTATCATTTAAAATACATAATGAAATAGTCAATGGGCACATAAAATTACTTTGGAACTTCACAGATTAGAATATTTGTACTCGGTGTACCAATCAGGCCAACGTCTCACTTACAAATTAAATCGTTATAGCTTAGAAAAAGACATTTCTATAATCTTCTGATAACCTGATTTCGACTTGAACCATTTAAAGGGAAAACCTGGTGCACGCATGCCTGAATTTCACAAATTGTTAATAGTCAATATGGAGACATAAGGCTATGGTGGTTGGAAATAACTCTCTGCTTTGCCTAGCAACAAAACTGTGTGCCATTGTATCGTAAAAGAGGGGAATTCTTCCCTTAGTTACCACCTTCCTAGTGAAATCTTCCCTGCATGGCTTACCCCTTCGTTTATTTAGTATTTACCGTTTATCTTCCTTCATCACCTGGTCCCCCCGCCCCCACCTCCCTCTGTCAGTCTGTCCTGCTGTGGTGGCTTGCGTGTTGCTGTGATGCTGGAAGCTATGCCACCGATATTTCAAATATTGGGAGGGTCACCCACGGTGGACAGGTTTCAGTGGCACTTCCAGACTAAGACAGGCCAGGAAGAAAGGCCTGGTGATCAAAAATCAGCCAATGGAAACTGTACAAATTACAGCAGAACACTGTCCCACGGAGAACTGGAAGTTCTGCCATGTGTATTTCATATACCAGCAGGATTGCTGCAGTAACAAGCACAAACAAGGGTTTTTCTCTAACCCCGTCAGGATAGCAGCCTCAAGTCCGGGAGTTCACACAACACCCGTCCTTCTGACCTGCTGACTCCGCCTTCTCCTACTTGTTTAGAGAATTATCTGGAATGACTGACAGAATTCACAGAATAGTATCTCTACATACCAGGAAGGATACAAATGAAGAGACCCATAAGGCAGGGCCCAGGAGGGGTCCGAGCACAGAACTTCTGTGCCCCCAGGGGACACACTACACTCTCAAGGGCAGAATGTTCAAGCTCTCCAGCCAGAATCTCTACTGAGCCCCCATCTCAGAAGAAAGACCTGGTGATCTGCTTCCAAAAATCAGCCTTCGAAAACCTTATGGATTACGACAGAATCCATTTACTTGCTTGCTTTGGACACGTCATCAAGAGGGATCAATCGCTGGAGGAGGACGTTGTGTCTGGTGAAGCAGAGGGCCAGCGGGACCAAGGGAGACCCTCAGTGAGATGGACTGGCGCAGCAGACACACGGGTGGACTCAAGCATGCTGGTGATCGTGAGGCTGGTGTAGGACCAGGCAGCGTTTTGTTCTGTGGTACATAAGGTTGCCGTGAGTTGGAACCAACTTTAAGGCAGCTGTGTAT
This sequence comes from Elephas maximus indicus, assembly GCF_024166365.1. Classification (NCBI taxonomy): domain Eukaryota; kingdom Metazoa; phylum Chordata; class Mammalia; order Proboscidea; family Elephantidae; genus Elephas; species Elephas maximus. Next base: position 173,172,787 of record NC_064846.1, read on the forward strand.
GTGTCTGTCTGTATCTATTCATCAACAGATTTATCTTTTTTTTTTTAATTTTTATTGTGCTTTAAATGAAAGTTTACAAATCCAGTCAGTCTCTCGTACAAAAATTTATATACGCCTTGCTGTATACTCCTGATTGCTCTCCCCATAATGAGACAGCACATTCCTTCTTTGCACCCTCTGTTTTCGTATCCATTCAGTCAGCTTCTGACCCCCTGTGCCCTCTCATCTCTTCTCCAGACAGGAGATGTCAACATAGTCTCATGTGTCTACTTGATCCAAGAGGGTCACTCCTTACCAGTATCATTTTCTATCCCATTGTCCAGTCGAATCGCTGTCTGAAGAGTTGACTTTGGAAATGGTTCCTGTCTTGGGCTAACAAAAGGTCTGGGGACCATGACCTCTGGGGTCCCTCTAGTCCCAGTCTGACCATTAAGTCTGATCTTTTTACGAGAATTTGAGGCCTGACATCCCACTGCTCTCCTGCTCCTTTAGGGGTTCTCTGTTGTGTTCCCTGTCAGGGCAGTCATTGGTTGTAGCCGGGCACCAACCATCTAGTTCTTCTAGTCTCAGGCTCATGCAGTCTCTGGTTTATGTGGCCCTTCCTGTCTCTTGGGCTCATAATTACTTTATGTCTTTGGTGTTCTTCATTTTCCTTTGCTGCAGGTAGGTTGAGACCAATCGATGTATCTTAGATGGCCTCTTGCTAGCATTTAAGACCCCAGATGCCACTCTCCAAAGTGGGATGCAGAATGTTCTCTTAATAGATTTTACTATGCAGATCTATCTTTTATCCACCTCATCTATCCATTTCATCTATCTGTCTATCCATCCATCCACCTTCCTCCAGTAGAATGTAAACTCCAAGAGGGCAGGTATTTCCTCTTGTGTTGTCTACTGCCGTGTCTCCAACACCGGGCACAGTGCTGGTCCCAAAGTCGGTGCTCCATCAGCATGTGTTGCAAGAATGAATATGAATTTATAAATGAATGAACTAAGGTGGTATCTATTACAATAGCTTAATTTAAAAAGAGAAAAGGTGCTGGCTCCTTCACGTGAAATGACCTGACCAAAATCATGGAGCTGGTTGGTGGCCCCACACCACGGCCATCCGGGGCTACAGCACTCTGCTCTGATCACGCTCTGTCCCGGAAAAATGGCCTCCCTCTCCATTCCCCCATATGTGCACATCCTAATCCCCAGAACCTGCGAAGGCCTTATTACCTTACGTGGCAAAAGGGCTTTTGCAGATGAGATTAAGGGTTTGGGAGATCATCCTGGATTATTCCATGGAGCCATGCTAAGCATGTGGGTCCTTAAAAAGGGAGGACTGTCCTGGCCGTGATCAGTGAGGTGTGGCAGTGTGAGGAGGATTTGACACACTATTGCTGGTTCTGAGGTATAGGACCAGAGCAAGGACCGAAGAGAGACCCCTAGGTAAGGACAGCCCCTCAGCAGACAGCCAGCAGGAAATGGGGACTTGAGTCCTATAGGCACAAGAAACCAAACTGTCAACACCTGCTTGAGCAAGTTAATGGACCTGTCATGGGTTGAATTATGTCCCCCCAAAAATGTATCTATTTGGCTGGGCCATGATTCCTGGTATTGTATGATTTTCCTGTATGTTGTAAACCGTGCCTGTATGATGTTAATAAGGGAGGATGGGCCACAGTTGTGTTTGTGAGGCAGGACTCAATCTACAAGATTGGTTGTATTTCGAGTCAGTCTCTTTTGAGATGTAAAAAAGAGAATCAAGCAGAGAGACAGGGGGACCTCATACCACCAAGAAAGCACTGCCAGGAGCAGAGCACATCCTTTGGACCTAGGGTACCTGTGCGGAGAAGCTCCTAGTCCAGGGGAAGATTGATGAGAAGGCCTACAGAGAAAGAAAGCCTTTCCTGGAGCCCATGCCCAGAATTTGGACTTTTAGCCTACTTTACTGTGAGGAAATAAATTTTTCTTTGTTAAAGCCATCTACTTGTGGTATTTCTGTTATAGCAGCACTAGATGACTAAGACAGGACTCTCCTCCAGAGCTCTCAGGAAAGAACACAGCCCTGAGGCACCTGGATTCTGTCCAGGGAGACCCATACAGACTTCCGACCCCCAGAACTGTGTGATAATACGTTTGCATTGTTTTAAGCCTCTAAGTCTGTGATCACTTGTTATAGCAGCAATAGAAAACCACTGCAGCGCATAAACATGATTTTTTTTCCTACTTCCTTTGTTTTGGATAATAACTATTCAGAGAACTGGTGTAATTACTTGAGTTCACTGAACAGATGAGAAATAGTTGACAGAAATTTGCAACTCCTTGTAAGGAGAATATTGAATAATTAACACTTATCCTGGGTAGTATAAGAAGCACTGTAGACATTTAGTACAAGAAAAATTTAACCTTTTTCATAACTAAAACAAGACGGGTGAGTTTTGGCTATTAAAAAAAATTATAAATACAAGTGTGGAATGCTCAGGGAGAAAGAATAAAAGTGGGTGAAGAATAGGAGCAAGGGGGAAAAGAAAATCACCAAAGTGAAAGAAAATGAACCCTCCTTCTGTGTAGGGAGCCCCGTTGGCGCAATGGTTAAAACGCTCGCCTGCTAACTGAAAGGTCAGTGGTTCGAACCCACCCAGTGGGTCTGTGGGGGAAAGACTTGGTAACCTGCTCCCGTAAAGTTGACAGACTAGGAAATCCTATGGTGCAGTTGTACTCCGTCACGGGGAGTTGCTATGAGTCAGAATTGACTACAGCAGCTGACAACCACAACTCCTTCCAGGGGTGACACTCGTGAACATGAAGAGAAAAGGCCAGTCAGGGACGTGCTGTCGGAGGGGGTTCTGTGCCCAGAGGGTTATGCTGACTGCACTGGACACAGGCAAGGAAGAAGAGAAAGCTACCTGCAGGACTTTCCCTTGCATGGAGACTGGAGGGCCCTGAGTTGCAGACCCCAAGAATGGAAGCAGCCAGCGATGTGTGACTCTGAGACCCCCAAGGGATTTGCAGACCTGCCCTGGACACACAGCCCTGGGTCAATGTCCAGTATGTGTTGTGCATAGGCTGCCATGCCTTGGGGGCCAACTAGACAACACCTATCTCTTCAGAAGGAAACACACAATCAGGAAATGCGAGTGAACTTTAATATTAGCCTTCAGCAAAAAACCAAGAAAAAGCGCAAACCCGTTGCCATTTATAGTGACCCTTTTTTTTATAGGACAGAATAGAACAGAGTTTAAGATGGGTCATGATCTTGGAAAGACTGGAGGAGATAAACTTGAATCTGTCTTCGAATTCCTGTGTAAGACACCAGCATGTTCTGTGTACGCAGCCAGATTCTCAGCAAGCTCCACAGTAAATTTCAGGCACAAACGAAGCTCGTGGAGAATTTATTCTCTAGGGAATCTCGGCCACATGATTTTCTAAACACGCCTTTTCTAGAAAATGTAAAATGAAAAGAAAGAGTTGGAATGTGCATTGAATATGTACTTGGCAATGTTTTATACAGTGGCTCCAGGAAATAGCTTTTATTGTTGTCATTGCATATTTAGTGAGAATAAACAGAAATGGAATTAACGGGCTAACGTGTGTATAATGTTGAAAGCACTGGACCAGGTGATGGGGCGTGAATGGTAGGTCACTGCTTTCTAGAGCAGTTTCTCAACCTTAGCATCACTGACCTTTAACTAACCTGTTGCCATTGAGTCGACTGCGGCTCATGGCAACCGACTGTGTGTCAGAGTAGAACTGTGCTCCATAGGGTTTTCAGTGGCTGATTTTTTGGACGTAGATTGCCAGGCCTTTCTTCCTGGGGCACCTCTGGGTGGACTCGAAGCTCCAGCCTTTTGGTTAGCAGCCAAGCACATTCACCATTTGTACCACCCAGGGACTGTCATAGGGACTGCCCTGTGCATTGTAGGATGTTCAGCAGCATCCCTGGCCTCCACCCACTAGATACCAGTAGCATCCCCTTCTCAAGGTGTGACAACAAAAAAAATCTCCAGACACCACCAACTGTGTCCTGGGGACACCTACGCCAGCACTTTTAGAACCACTACTCTAGATGTGGGGCCCCTGGGTGGCGCCAAAGTTCAAGTGCTCAACTGCCTACCTAAAGGTTGGTGGTTTGAACCCATCTGATGGCACCGAGGAAGAAAGGCCTGGCAAGCTGCTTCCATAAAGGTTGCAGCCAAGAAAACCCTATGGAGCAGTTCTACCCGGTAACACATGGGGTCGCCATGAATGGGAGTGGACTCCATGGCAACCAGTTGGCTTTTTTTGGCTCTGGATGCATTGAAGTTTGTTGATAAGGTAAGTCTCACTGAGAAGACAGTGAGATGTAATAAAAGTACGCGTTTAGGCGCAGTATTTGCTTACGTGCCCTTAGGATGTCAATCTTTATCTCCTTCCTTAGAAAATCCTATTTGCTCACCATAAAATGGCAGCAAGCTGACTACACATGAGGAAAGCCGCTTAGTCCGTAAATACCCAAAGCTAATTTCCCTCGTAAACTTAGTTTGGTATACAAATCATCAGCCCGTATAAAAGGGGAGAATAAGATATGACAGAACAAATACATTGATTTGGAGGAGGGGCAGGGATGTTCCAGCTCACTGCACTTTTCATATCCTTTAGGAGGACTCTCACTGCTATTATCTGCAGGAAAGTAATTGGATAGCATTTTTCATCCAAACACCTCCAGCCAATTCCAAGCATTAACTTGTGAACTTCACATTATACTTCAACACAGAGGGAAAATAATCTTGGTTCTAAGGGCAGTGATTTTTTTCGCAGGGCACATATGTCTTTGCGGCATAATGAAATAAATTGTTATTTATAGTGTCTTTGGTCCTTTAAAGAACTCTAAGTACTGTAATTTCGCAAAATGTGTACTATCCACAAATTATTCCAGTTATTTCTGTGGTGGAAAGTTGCATTTGCTAAATAACTTCATTAAATAGCTGCATTGTGCTTGCAAAATGTGCCTAGAGTCCCTAATTGTCTTCTTTAAAAGAGTAGCCAATTGATGATAGGGCCAAATATAGTTAGGGTAAATGCAATTACCTTGACTGTAAACAAACTTTCTCTAAAAAAATACCCGTTGGCCCATGCTGTCACTGCTGCAAGTCAGCTTGGCCGCTGAAGTATGCTGGCTGTCCATTGGCAGTCCCCCCATTGATTGGCTAACTAGCCTTCAATCAGTTGCCGATGGCGATGCTCAGTTGTACTTTGGCTCCTTGTGAAATGGGCTCATTTAATGTGACGTCATACCATTCTATCATGGTGCCCATTTAAAGCCAAGATATTGAGATGGATGCCTTAGCAAGGTAATGTGTCTGCATGGACTCCTTATAAACATTTGACGCATCTTACTCAAGGTTATCATGGCACCTTTGAGAAATATAACTAAATAAAGAAGGCATACGTAAAAGCAGCTGCTTTCCCCTTCATTCCTGCCATGGAGAAGGGAGCAAAATATACAGGAATTTGTGGAGTACCTGCCCTTTAGACGGAATATAAACAACAACAACAACAACAACAAAATTAAAAACAGCTTCCCTCCAGACGACCTCAGCTCTTGGCGACCTCACGTGTGTCAAAGTAGAAATATGCTCCATAGGGTTTTCAGAGGCTGATTTTTCTGAAGTAGATTGCCAGGCCTTTGTTCCGAGGAGCCTCTGGGTGGACTCGAACCTCCAACCTTTTGGGGAGCAGTGGAGCATGTTAACCATTCACCACCTGCGGACTCTAAGTATAAATCGGTTGCTGTTGAGTTAAATTCCAACTCACAGCGACTCTATAGGACAGAGTGGAACTGCCCCACAGGGTTTCCAAGGAGAAGCTGGTGGATTTGAACTGCTGACCTTAACCGCTGTGCCTCCAGGGATCAATGTAAATGGTGCAGAAATAAACATGGCAAGAAATGGGCTCCAGCTGTGTCGCATCGCAACTCAGGATTTTCCTGTAGAAATTGCGTTATACTGCTGAGTGGGCCTATAATTTAGTTGCAGCTCAGAATAAATAGGTTCTTTGAGAGCTGACCTCAAAAACCATACCTATAATATTGTTTCTTTGAGGAAAATGCCTTCTGAGTTCTCCATAATTCTGAACGGATGAGTTTTGAGGCTGCGATCCATTTCTGAATAAACAAGTTGGGGGAAAAAAAACCATGAAATCTGACAACAAACAGTCATAGAGTCTTTGCTCATCAGCTGAAAAATTGTAGCTGAAATACTCAGTATCTCATGCCACATCTCGTCAAATAGAACGCCAGCAATGGGGAAACGGTGCCGCAAAGAAAAAGACGGAAGTTTCACAAAAGCTGCTGGAACCCAGATTCTTGCATTGGAAGGAATGGTTGTTTCCTGAATGGGAATCTTTTTTGACTTTCAAATGGAAGATGAAGTATAATTGGTGTCCCTAACTACCACCGCCAGGCGCTCCTCGGAAACTCTGTGGGGCAGTTCTACTCTGTCCTATTGGGTCGCTATTAGTCGGCATCAATTCGATGGCACTGGGTTTGGTTTTTTGTTTTTGAACTGCCACCGCATCGTTACACGTCCTAACCGAGTGACTAGGACATAAAATGTGTTGCTCTTGCAGCAACAGCCTGCTGACGTCAGATAGAGCACCCCTGAGCGGCACGGTAATAGGCGGGGGGCTTGGTCTTTAGAAAACAAGAGTTCAGTTTTAAAGTGATCTTACAGTATGTATTAAAACGAAGAAACTCAACCCTGTTGCTGCTGAGCCGATTCCAACTCATGACCACCCGTGTGTACAGAGTAGAACTGCACTCCACGGGGTTTTCAATGGCTGTGATCTCTCAGAAGCAGATTGCCAGGCCTTTCAAAGAATCTCTGGGTAGATTCGAACTGCCAACTTTTTGGTCAGTTGCTGAGTGTTTAGCTGCTTGAGCCATGCAAGGAAGCCACAGTATATGTTACAACATTTTAAATCATTTGTATGTATCCATCCTTGCTCAGGCATTTAGACTTTACTTAAAACTTTAATGTGGTTGTCTAAAATTGAAACGCTGATTTTACTCTGGCGAAGTTGGTTGATTCAGAGAGCATTGTCTGATACCTGTCTCTTTAGGGTCCTTTCAGATATTAAAAATGCTATTTTTTTATTTAAGTACCTGCAGTTGTACATTTAAGGAGCCCTGGTGGCTCAACAGTTAAGCCATCAGCTGCTAACGGAAAGGTTGGTGGTTCGAACCCACCCAGGGGCTCTGAGAGAGAGAGACCCGGCGATCTGCTGACATAAAGATGATAGGGTAGGAAGCCCTGTTCTGTCACAGGCAGTCACTGTGAGTTGAAAATTGACTCAAAGGCACCAAATAACAACAACAATTGTGCTTTTGAAGTACATGGAACTTATTTATTTGTGTTTTATGGTAAAGACTACATGAAATATATAATGTGAAGGCTAATGCGTGTATTCATGACCCGTTCCTTTGTTTTCTGCATCCAGGTTCTCTTAGCCAGCAGCTTCGTGCCGGTGTATGCAGGCCTAAGACCGGTGGAATACAAAGGCCAGGTAACGCTGTTATAACCGAAGGCTCGCCGGCGATTCCCACATGAATACATTCCCTTTGCCCGATCCGATTCCGTAATTTTTCTGGTGATCCAAATCAGGTTATAGAATTTTTCATAAATCATTTTGTTCCTGTTTTACAGAAGATGAGATCAAGTCAGGGACTGTGGCAACTTATCAAGATAGAGTGGGAATAATTGACTGGGATTTTGAAACCTTTCTTTTGAAATCTTTATCTTTTTTTTAAACAAGTAAAACACTTTTCCTCCCCTTGATGTTGTTGTTGTTAGGTGTCATTGAGTAAATTCCAACTCAGCGACCCCACTGGCAGAGTAGACCGTCCCCACAGGGAGTCCTAGGCTGTAATCTTTCAGGAGCAGGTTGCCAGGGCTTTGGTCCCTTGGAGCTGCTGGGTGGGTTCAAACTGCCAACCTTTCAGTTAGCAGCCGAGCTCATAACCACTGCACCACCAGGACTCCCTTATCTTGACCTAATCAAGTCTTATTCCCGGCCCCTTCCAGGAACTGCTAAAAGCAGAAGTGTGCCGTCAGGGCGGGAAAGGCGTGGGCTGGCCACGTACCTGGCCTCCCCCCAGTAGTGCTATACTGCGTTGTCATTCTGGCCCACCCACGGGACCTCGCCTGCTGGGCAGGGTTCCTCTTCTCCCTGGTTCTCCTTCATGGCTCCAGCTCCCGAGCTCGGTTTATCACTGGGGGGCTAGAGCGTGTTTTATGCAAGGAGAACGCCCTCTTTGGGGATTGGCGCTTAAGGCAGAATGCAATATCTTTTAGGGAAATTACGGTGGCCATCAGTTGACCTCTGTTCCCAGTGCTGCCCAGAGATCCCTGAGCCAGCTCCACTTCGAGCTCTGCATTGTGTTTGCTCTAAAAGTTCGCCCCCCTCCCCATGCTCGCTCCCCCAGTACAGATGGTGAGGTGTTCGCCTGCTAAACGAAAGGCTGGGGGCTCAAGAGCCCACCCAGCAGGACAGCAGAAGAAAGACCTGCTGATGTGTTTCCATAAAGATCATAGCCTAGGAGGCCCTGTGGGGCAGTTCTAGTTTGTCACATGGGGTCACTATGAGCTGGGATCCACTGGGCAGCACACAATAACAAACAGATTTAACACATGGTGTCCCTAGCTGGTAACCGAAAGGTTGGTGGTTCGAGTCCAGCCAGAGGTGCCTCAGAAGGAAGGCCTGGCAAACTACTGCAGGAAAATCAGCCACTGGAAACCCTACGGAGCACAGTTCTACCCTGACGTACATGGGCCACCATGAGTCTGAGTTGACCGGACGGTGACTGCTTAATACATGTTTATTTATAACTGAATAAATGAAAATTGTATATATGTCATTCATTCATCCCTTTTGAGGGCCCAGAACAGTGCCCCTACTCAAGGAATTGATGGCCTCACAACAAGGAATGAATTTTGACAAATCCCTTAGCTGATACCATGAGGGAACCACCTGTGCTGATCCAGTTGGTCCTGATGCTCTCCTTTTCTTGAGCCCTCCCAGTCTTTCCATCCTCTTCTGTGTTTCCCGTACTGTTCTTTGCGCAGACCAGTCTGTACTGGGACAGTTGTCTAAAACGGACAGATGAGGAGGCCGAGGTAAAGAGGGACTCATGGACTGAAGGTCACGTAGATAGTCAGAGGGAGAGCCTTGGCGTGACTGTTAGGTTGTCTAGCGTAGACATTTAGTTATTGGTCCCAGGCACACAGTGAGCTATTAGCAGAGATGTACTTAGCAGTAACAGTCCAGAGTGTCTCTGCCGCCAGTTAGAAACAAGATACCCACTGCTTAGGGATTTCCTGATTTATTTTAACAGCAACATGAAATAAGTCAAACATCAGCCCATGGGATACTATATCCCAGAGCTAATAGACACTTCGTTGGCAAAGAACATATGATCTGATTTGTCATTTTAAATGTTGCCTTTTTGGCATGTCACACTTTTAATTACATCACTATTTTAAAGTAAGTTACATAGTATTTTCTCTCTTGTTAGATGAGTAAAGGTCAACATTTTGTGTTTCAGTTTTGAGTATACTTGAAAAAACTATCAAAATCAGCTTTATATTATGAACTTTAACTGTGTACCAAAAAAGCCAAACCCATTACCTTCGAGTCGATTCTACTCATAGCGACCCCGTAGGACAGAGCAGAACTGCCCCACAGGGTTTCCAAGGTTGTAAATCGCTACAGAAGCAGACTGCCACATCGTCCTACCTCAGAACAGCTAGTGGGTTCGAACCACTGACCTTTCGGTCAGCAGTCAGTCGCTTTAACCACTGCATCACTACGTTTAATTGTGTAATGATCTAAAATATAATGATTTTATTTCAAATAACTGCTTTATAATGTACTCTAATCATATCAAAATGGCAGAATGGTTAAAAAAAAAAAAAAAAACTCTAAAATTACCATGAAAAGGGGGTTGTGAGCTCAAAAGTCACCAGAACTCCTGATACGGTCGGTAAGTTATGAGGCAGTGACTGAAAATATGTGATATACACCTAGTATTATGGAGCGCTGGGCTGCTAACCGGAAACCCTGGTGGCGTAGTGGTTAAGTGCTATGGCTGCTAACCAAAGGGTCTGCAGTTCGAATCCAGCAGGTGCTCCTTGGAAATTATATGGGGCAGTTCTACTCAGCCCTGTAGGGTCGCTATGAGTTGGAATCGACTCGACGGCACTGGGTTTGGTGTTTTTTTGGTTTGGGCTGCTAACCAAAAGGTTGGCTGTTCAAACCTGCCAGTTGGTCCTCCGGTGAAAGATGTGGCAGTCTGCCTCCGTAAAGGTGACAGCCTTGGAAACGCTATGCGGCAGTTCCACTGTGTCCTTTAGGGCCGCTATGACTCAGGATCGACTTGACGGCAACGGGTTTGGTTTGGTTTTACACACAGTATTAACCGATATTAAGGAGGTGGAGGAGCCCTGGTGTTGCAGTGGTTAAGTGCTCGGCTGCTAACTGAAAGGTCGGCAGTTCAAATCCACCATCCGCTCCTTGGAAACCCTATGGGGCAGTTCTACTCTATCCCGTAGAGTCACTATGGGTCGGAATTTATTTGGCAGCGATGGGTTTGGTTTTTTGGTTTAAGGAGATGGAAAAGAGAGGATGGAATGAAGGCCAGAGCAGAACCAAGAGCTAACAGCCCCATATGTTCAAGCACTATGCTAAAAACTCTCCTTTTTTAATACTAGTACAGTATTATGAAGGGGAGGGACATAGGGTGGAGGCTCCTAGTTTTCGTCCAACATACACGTTCCTTTTTTCCCTTTGAAACAGAACCCCAGTGTGTAGGTGGGTGTGTCCTAGCCTCAGTTGTAATGACAAAAAAAAAAAAAAAAACCCCAAAACCAAAAAGCATTGCCATCAAGTCGGTTCCAACTCGTAGCAACCCTTATAAGACAGGATATAACTGCCCCATAGAGTTTCCAAGTAGTACCTGGTGGATTTGAACTGCCGACCTTTTGGTTAACAGCCGTAGCTCTTACCCACTATGCCACCAGGGTTTCCCACTTAAAACTAGTTGTGGCTAAATGTTTAAGTGCTAGCCGGTGAGGTATAGCTGAATTACTGTGGGGCTTTCAGGAAGGGGGATAGTGCATTTTTCTCTCCTTTCTGCTCCCTGGAACTTATATGTGATGACTGGAGCTCTAGCAGCCATCTTAGATCATGAGATCCAAGATGATACCCCGCTGATGGCAGAATAGTGAGGGGGAAGGAACTTGGGTCCTGAGAGATGTTTTGGACCTGCCTTACCAGTTTGCCTGCCATGGTACTTTTAACAGAAAAAAAGAGGTAAAACTTTTGTTGTTATTATTACTGTCTTTTAGATGTGACAGAGTACAATTCTGTTCTGGGGATAATTGCCTTCATTTTTACAGATAAGAAAGCTGGAATGTAGAGGCATGAATCTACTTCCCTGGGGTAGCTGAGCTTGAAATGAGGCCGTTTTCCCCAGGATGATCACTAATGGTTGTAACTCTGCTGTGTCTCTGTGTCGTTGTCGGTTTGCTCTCAAGTTGGCTCCAACGCATGGCGATCCCATGTATGACACAACAGAATGTCGCCCAACCCTGCTCCATCTCCATAAGCTTTGATATGTTTGAGTCCGTTGTCGAGGCTATCGTATCAGTCCATCTCCTTGAGGGTTCTCCCCATTCTCACCGACCTCTACTTTACGGAACACGCGTCTCTGTAGTTCCTTTTTAAAAATATGTCCCTCATTTTATTTCCATCCTCCCCCATCCCCACTTCTTGAGAATGTGACTGGAAGAGTTGATGTTGTTGTTGTTAGGTGCCGTCGAGTCAGTTCTGACTCGTAACGACCCTATGCACAACAGAACAAAACACTGCCCGGCCCTTCGCCATGCTCACAATCGTTGTTAGGCCTTAGCCCATTGTTACAGCCACTGTGTCAATCCATCTCTTTGAGGGCCTTCCTCTTTTCCTCTGACCCTGTACTTTGCCAAGCATGATGTCCTTCTCCAGGGACTGATCCCTCCTGATAACGCGTCCAAAGTATATGAGACGTAATCTCACCATCCCTCCTTCTAAAGAACATTCTGGTTCTACTTCTGAGATTTTTTTCGTTCTTTTGGCAGTCTGTGGTATATTCAGCATTCTTCACCAACGCCATAATTCAAAGGCTTAAAGCTTACAGCCTTGGAAACCCTATGGGGCAATTCTACTTTGTCCTGTAGCGTTGCTATGCATTGGAATCTACTCAACGGCAACGGGCAATCTTTACGGAACCAGATCGCCAGGTCTTTCTCCCAACAAATTTGCTTTTGAAACTCATTTTGCCCAGGTGTTTTTATGTCCTTGGACTCAGCTTTCTTTCGAGGACAATGGTGGCTTGTTATGAAAACTAAGAAAAAACACAGCAAAATGCTAATGGCGTAGAAGCCATGCAGTTATTTTCGTCCTGAAGAAGATTCTGGAATCATGGAAGCTCACGCAGTGGCTACCAGATTATGGAATGCTGCCCATGTGGTGAGAATGTGGGAATGGTTTGTGGGAATACGGGGCAAGCAGACCGACAAAGCATTTATGGAGAGGATTATTAAAAATACAGAGTTTCAAACTATCATGCCGTGACTGTCGTTAGTTGCCCTCGGGTGGGTTTTGACTCATGACGACTCCCTCTGTGCAGAGTAGCACTGCTCCGTAGGGTTTTCAAGGCAGTGACCTTTCAGAAGCCAGTCACCAGTCCTTTCTTCTGAGGCACCCCTGGGTGGATTCAAACCATCAACCTTTTGGCTAGTAGTAGAGCGTTTAACCATTTGGGCCACAAAGGGGCTCCTAGACTATCAGTAGAACATGAGATATGTATGTTCCCGTTTGAGGTGAGGTATATTTGTGGCTGTTAACCCCTGTGTCCAGAATTTCTGGTAGGTCAGCACGCCCGAATGAACGAATATGTGGTTGTCTGGAGTGACGTATTTCACAAGAGCTCGCATCACTAGTAAGATGTGCTGGGTACAGAATACCTGAGCTCTTGGGATACACCGAGGCATCGTGGGTAATAGAGGAGCTACTACCAGTGCCAAGTAGCCCTGGTGGCGCAGATGGTTTGTACTCGACTGTTACCTGAAAGCTGGGTGATTTGAATCTACTGACTGCACCACGGAAGAAAGGCCTGGCAGTCTGCTTCCGTAATGATTACAGCCAAGGAAACCCCATGTAGCGATTTTACTCTGTAACACGTGGGGTTGCTATGAGTCAGAATCGACTGGATGCCAGTGGGTTTGGTTTTTGGTTTTAGTGCTACTGCAAACTTAACAAAGTCCTTTGATAAGCTCTACATTTCCCCTAGTCATTTGCTCAGTCAGAATAAAGAGCTCAAGAGAGCCAACAAAATTTGGAAAAAAAGATTTCTGTTCCCTGAAACGGCAGTCATTAACCCACTAGTAGATTACAGCAGTTTTCAGCTTAATGAGCCAAACTGCCCTTCTTTTCACTCATTTGAATAAGTCAAACAAGCGCTTACTTAGTTATATGATGCATGGTACATATTTTTAATTTTCCTTGATGAAACCTATAGGGATCTTTACATCACTGGTGACAGGTTCTGTTGAGAATATGGAATGAGATGATTTCCAAAGGGTTCTTTCTTTCCTCCAGGTATTAGCCTATTTGACAAATTAGTATTTACACCCAAAGCAATCAGGGGGGAAAAAAAGCAAGCTCCTTTTATACACTGTTTATATCAGTAAATAAGCAACTAACGCACCTGTAACCAAAACCAACCCATTGCTGTCGAGTCGATTACAACCCATAAGGACCCTATAGGACAGAGTAGAACTGCCCCATAGGGTTTCCAAGGCTGTAATCTTTACAGAAGCAGATTGCCACATTGTTCTCCTGTGGAGAAGCTGGTGGGTTCGAACCACCAACCTTTCCGTTAGCAGCCGAGCGCTTGTACACTGCGCCAACTAAGAGACATATACACACATACATAAGGAGCCCTGGTGGAGCCATGGTTAAGCACTTAGCTGCTAATCTAAAGATACGGCTGCTCGAACCCACTCAGCGGCTCCATGGGAAAAAGACCTATTGATCTGTCCCATAAAGATTAAAAAACCAAACCCACCACCATCCACTTGATTCCAGCTCACAAGGACCCTACAGGACAGAGTAGAACTGCCCCTGTAGGGTTTCCAAGACTGTAATCTTTACAGGTGCAGATAGCCAGGTCTTTTCTCTCACAGAGCGGCTGGTGAGTTCAAACTTCCAACGTTTTGGTTAGCAGCCAAGCACTTAGCCACTACTCCACCAGGGCACCTTCCATAAAGATTCCCATTGGCGTCAAGTTGATTCTGACTCATAGTGACCCTATCGGACAGAGTAGAACTGCCCCATGGGGTTTCTAATGAGTGGCTGGTGGATTCCAACTGCCGACCTTTTGGTTAGCAACCTGAGCTCTTAACCAGTGCGCCACCAGGGCGCCCATAAAGATTACTGCCTTGGAAATCCTATGGAGCAGTTCTACTCTGTCACTTGGGCTAGCTATGAGTCAGAATCGACTCAACAGCAACTAAGAAGAACAGAATATACGAAAATGTGTGTGTCTGTATAATACATGTGTGTTACATTCTTTTAAAAATAACGGCAATATACAGATTATACAGGCCAGCTTTATTTTAACCTGGTCTACTTCTGTTTTCTGCTCCACCAAAATGCAATTCCCTAAAAAGATAAGTTAAACTCAGCTGTATTTCTTTCTTTCTTTACTTTTTTCCCCTTAGGGGAATCAGTACCTGTCTAAGGCAACTGTAAACAATACTATCCCAGTCAGTCACCGGCAGCTTTGGAAAGAAAACCGAGTAAGGAAGCCTTAAGAAAGAGACACTTTAGAAGCTATCCTCCTCACTGCACCCTGGGTTGGATAGCACAGCTTTGCTTTCCTACATTGCATTTTAAATGTATAAGTGAAATGTAGTTTACACACTTCTCAGTTAAAGATTTTGTGTGAGGGATTCTCAACTGTTACCATGGTGGATGGATGGACAGACGGATGATAGATTTAGATGATGGATAGATAAATGATAGATAGGTGGATAGATGGATATAGATGATAGATAGATGATAGAAAGAATAGAGATACAGCCATAGATATAGAGATATATCTCATGTCATCTGGAGGATATCTTTAATGACAGACATGACTTCAGGAATTTCATCTGTATTTCTGTGTGTTTGCTTATTGCTGGAGTCCATCCTGTAAACATGTAGGTACATGGACGGATGGAGCCTCTTAGCCTCGGAGTCGATGGCCTAAGGAATGCTGTCTTTTTGCTTCATCAGTAGTCATTTCTCAGCATGCATTTGTCACTATAGCACGGTGATGGAGAGGCTGCTGTAGCACCGCACATACCTCGAGCATCCCATCCTCCTATGTCCTGGCCTTGTGGCTGTGCTTCCATTTCCTTCCTGTAGCGGCTCCTCTTTCCTGCTCTGTGCTCGCCCTCCTTGGAGCTGGGGCTGACAGCAGCACCCCTTCTGAGTAAGGTTGTTTTTTACACAGCCCTTCTCATTCTTCTTGGCTTTAAGGATGAATGCCCTGCTTGATGTACTCGGGAGCCACTTTAGAAACAGAGGGGTTTGCGTTCTTCTATTCACTTTTTAATCTGCTGCAGAAAATGCTGATTTCTAATTCTTATAATAGAAACATCACCTCCCGTGGTGGTGGATGTTTTGTTCCATGTCAGCAGTAAACTTGACTTTCCACTTGATTAAATAATGAATCCCAGCCTAATTCCAACAGCCTTATGCATATGGCATAATCAGTCAGACTTTAGGTGCCTGTTGTGTAAAATCATTCACTTAGAGCTTTTGAACAGTTGGAGAGAACTTCTGATTCTGTCCAGAGCTCTCTACTGTATGAGTAAATCACATGTGTACAGAAATTGGTTTTGCTTCTCAAATAGATCGCCAATAAAACAGTTGTTGTCAATTGGCCCTCAGTCAGTTCCGACTCACGGTGACCCCCGTGTGACAGAGTCGAACTGTCCCATAGGGTTTCCTAGGCTGCAGTCATTTCGGGAGCAGATTGACAGGCCTTTCTCTTGGGGAGCCACTGAGTGGGTTCAAACTGCCAACCTTTGGGTTAAAAGCCCAGCATTTAACTGTCGTGCCCCCAGGGCTCCTGCCACATAACGTTCTGAAAGCATACCCTAGGCGTGGCTGTTTGTAGAAGGACAGACCATCAAGTGGAGACATTTTCCTGCCTCATCCTGATGTGGGCACTTCTGTCTGCAGATGTGGGTTGATGGCGGCTTCACCAATAGCCTCCCCATCCTGCCTGTGGGCCGGACAGTGACCATCTCGCCCTTTAGTGGACGCTTGGACATCTCGCCGCAGGACGAAGGGCAGCTCGATCTGTACATCACGGTCTCCAAACAGGACATAATGGTGAGACATTTGCTTCAGCAGCACGGGAAGCGTCCTCATCCCCACAGAGGCCCCACAGAACTTAATATGGCCCCCAAAACCTCGGAGACTCGTTGGTGATGCTTTGTGCAAATTATATCTTCTTAACAGTGTGCTTTTAATATTTCCATTCCGCAATGTGCACCGTGAACACATGACTGGGTCCTGTAGGCTGCAGACGTGCAGTCCTTTGACTATTCGTAAGCTGTTTGAATAGTCTTTCTTTTTCTTCACTTCTTCAGGCCAGTAAACTTGGTGGAGTTTCAGAGCCAATTTTAAATTAGATCACTTATTTGTTTAAGAAGTTGGAGATGATTGAGTATATAAATATGGGGGACAAGCATAGGGACCTAAATGAATCATTTACATTAAAGGATCGATTACCTTAATCTAGTCTAGTCATTCCCGATGGGGGGTGAGGGGGTGGGGTGGCAGTTTTATCCTCCTAGGGGACATTAGGCAATGTCTATAGACATTTATGAGTGTCACGAATTGGGCAGATGCTACTGGCACCTAGTGGGTGGAGGACAGTCATGCTGCTCAACACCCTACAGTGCACAGGACGGCCCCCCAAACAAAAAAATTATTGGACCTGAAACGTGCACAGTGCTGAGGCTGAGAAACCCTTACCTAGTCTATAGGTGAAGTCAACTTTATATGGTTACTTTTTTCTACTGGTTTTTGAATTAGCAATTTGATCTGTGGTAAGAAAGTGTAGAGTATGCAAACCAGCATGTACTTGCCTGTTCTGTTACACCCTGTAGCTTGACTTTCTGTCTTTCGGTTCTAGTTGTCTGTGACCAACTTGGTGAGACTCAGTCAAGCCCTTTTCCCACCAAACAAGAAGAAAATGCAATCACTGTACCAATGTGGCTTTGATGACACCGTTAAGTTTTTACGGAAAGAAGACTGGTTTGAATAGAAGGCTTGGAAGTTTATACCACAGAGCAGATGTCTGACAGTTTTTGACAGAGGTTTCCAATTAAATGTTCTGTTAGTTTTTATTTTTAATGTATCAGGAGTTTGTCAATTAATAAGTAAGGAACTAAAAGACGATTTATTAGAATTTGATAACATTGTGAACAAGGCTAGATTCAGCAGTTGTTTGGGTTTTGTGTGTGTGTGTAGTGAAAATACGCATAAGAAAGCTTACGTCTTGTCCACAACTTCCACACGTACAATTCAGTGACATTGATTACACTCTTGAGGTTGTGCACCCATTCTCTCTATCCTTTCCCAAATCATTTCCCCACCATTAACATAAACTCATTGCCCCTGAGCAAAAACTGCCCCCTCTTTCCCACCTCTGCTAACCACTAATAATCTTTGGTTTGTATGTATTTGTTTATTTCATACAAGTGAGATCATACAGTATTTGTCCTGTTGCAACGGATGTATTTTGTTCAGCATAGCATCTGCAAGGCTTCTCCATACCGTAGTGTGTATCGGGACTTCATTTCTCTCTATGACCGAGTAGTGTTCCATTGTGTGATTGATAGTGTGTGTTTTGTTTATCCATTCCTCTGCTGATGGACATGTAGGCTGTTCAGGTGTCGTTTTCAGAGAACGATGATGTCCTCCTGAAAGCCGTTTAAATTTAGGAATGCAGGTTCTTTGGGAAAGCCAAGGAATGGTGGAAGGGGTATGATACCTTGAGGATCCTCCTGGGGACTTTGGCCGCACTCTCTTGACATAAAACATGGTACTTCCTTGAGTTACCTGTTTCCGGTAGGTCCAGGACGGAAGGACCAGTGCTCTTGGGCTGAACTGGGCCAAGGAGAGACCCCGCTGTCCAGGGCACTAATGGTGGCAGAGAAGGGAATCGAGAAGTAGACAGCCTCATCAGAGACTTTGCCCTCTTTTCATGGTGGTGGTGGTGGTGTCCGGTACAGTCGAGACTCCAACTCATGGTGATTCCATGTGCGCAGAGTAGAACCGCTCCACAGGGCTCTAAAGGCTGTGACCTTTCAGAAGCAGATCTCCAGGCTTTACTTCTGAGGCCCCCTAGGTGGGTTTGAACCTCTAACCTTTAGGTTAATAGTTCAGTACTCAACCATTTGAGCCACCTGGGGGCTTCTTTTCTTTTCATAACCATGTGCAATTGCTCCTGGTGATGAGGGAAGGGGCGCAGATAAAACTGTTAGAAGCCCAGGGGGTTTTGGAAAACTAGGAGTGTTTTCTCTACTCTTCAGTGAGACTCCCTCCCAGCCGAGATTATCAGGGTGTTCCATGTTTCCCTGTTGTAAACCCAGGCCTTCGTTCTTCATATTTTCTCTCTCTCTCCCTCCCCTGTTCTTTTCTCTCTCTGTCTTATTCATACCTCACTGAGTATTTAGCCATTGGTCTGTATACTGGGTATATCTACTCTAGGAACTTAAGTAGGTAAAGCTCCACTAAGCATGGAGAATCAAGTAGCCTAGTGAATAGGAATGAAACACAGAACCGTCGCTTATCTATTAGTTTTAAGATGTGTCATGCCGATCCCTGGGCTTTGGTTTTTCCAGTTGTTCTCCTATTGGTTTGAGGACTGCTATCTGGGTTTGCCCTAAAATTCACTTACGCCGTCTTAAATCCGTTTTTATGGGGTCTACCAAGTATGAACTCTTAATTACTAAGAGGCAGTTGCAAACAAACCACTTTAATTGAATGTCTCTAATTGTCGCACATTTCTCCTTTTACCCTTTGAAACCATTCTTTAAATCAATTTTGTGGTTCTTAAATTCTGAAATACACTTTTCAGCACAGACAACAACTTATACTTCTCTTCTGCCCTGTCCTGTAGAGCAGTGATGCCTCTTCGCGTATATAATTACTATTATTGATGATATTTTACTGTATTTCTTTAGTGTATAAACCAAAAGCAAACCACACCCATTGCAGGTGAGTCAACCCCGACTCATAGCAACCCTATAGGACAGAGTAGAACCGCCTCATAGGGTTTCCAAGGAGCTGCTGGTGGGTTCGAATTTTGGGTTAGCAGCTGTAGCTCTTAACCACTGTGCCTCCGGGGCTCGTGCGTGTGTATAAAAAAAAAAATTGTATATATATATATATAATTTTATTATATTTATATAATTTTTTCTAGGAATGATGTAGTTAAATTTTAATATGTTGTAATAAGTGACATGGAATGGATGGATTGTCAGTTCAGTGGTATGTAAAATTTCAGTTTTGTCTAAGGTTTTTTTCACCTTCTCACTTTGCATACCCATTTTATGTGAAAATGATATTTTCACAAAGTCTTGATTAATGCCTCCAGTGAAGACAGATCTTAGTATATTCTGTGTCTTTGACATATTTTGAGTCCGTGACATACGTTCACAGAGCATGATCTTTGACCAGGTCGGTGGATGGTCCCTCCGTAAAAAATATGATCAGCTCTCGGACAGCCAGCTCAGTGTACAGCCGCTGAGTAGGCCAAGTGGTTTGCCCTCAGCCGCTAACCTAAAAATGGGCGTTTCGAACCCACCCAGCGGCTCTGCGGAAGAAAGGCCTGGAGAGCAGCTTCTGTTTTTGTTAGTTGCTGTAGCGTACATTCTGACTCACGGTGACCCCGTGTGTGTCCGAGGAGAACTGTGCTCTGTAGGGTTTTTATTGGCTGCTTTCTCAGAAGTAGATCACCAGCCCTTTCTTCCAAAGAGTCTCTGGGTGGACTTAAACCTCCAAACTTTTGTCTAGCAGCCGATGCTTCACCGTTTGCAACACCTCTGGAATCCTCGGTTGAAATGACGGCCGAGAAAACCCTATGGAGCAGTTCTACTCTGTAACGTGGGTTCCCCATGAGCGGGGGGCTGACTCCACGGCAGCTAACAGCCACAGCAGGAGGAAATGTGGCAACATGATGGGACACGTAACTTGTGAGCGTGGAGCCTCTCTAGGGGTGCTCTACCAGCTTCTCCCATGAGACAGGTCACCGTGCGTGACTGTTTGCCTTTGTTTGAGTGGGTCCTCATGCCTCCTCCTGAGCCAAGGACGGGCGTTAAAAACAGAATCTGCCTTATGATGGTGCCCAGAGCTTCAGAACATTGTGGAGCTGGTACATGGCAAGTCCGAAGAGACTTCCTGACCCAGATACTGATATGTTTGCCGGGTAATTACTGTGATTGGTGACTTGATAAGTTCCCAGTTCCCTGTTGGGGCAATTTCCTAACATCTTGGAATCTGTCATTTAAAATTTCATTAGTCTTGCTTTTCTTCTTTTCAATAACACCCTTTACTTTGTAACTATGGTAACCTACTGCTTCCATTGACAATTAGAGAAAATACATTTGGTTTTGAAGTTAAATAACGCTCAAGAGGAGCAAGCGTTATTTAAAATAAAAAAAACCTTTGCTACATTCCGATTTGGCAATGTTGGGTGCAGGTCTGGGCACAGCAGAGGCCTGCAAAGACATGGCCAGACAGCTCTGGCCTCGAGTTGGGATTTGAAGCAGACACAGGCTCAGAGATGCACAGACTTCAGTTATTCTGTCTCAGTTTTGTCCTGGTAATTGAAACACAGGAAATTGCCTTCCTTTTTGTATTTATAAATGTTAATCGTAGAAATTTCTTGGATCCGGCCTGTTACCTTCGCAATTGAGGAACCAGGTTCAGCGGTTTTGTCTTGCATAAGCTGTACGCCCGGGCAGCATTTTGTTCTGTGGTACCTAAGGTCACCATGAGTTGCAGCTGACTCGGAGGCAGCTAACAACACGTCACCAGTATAAACCAACCCAAAACAAACCTGCTGCTGTCAAGTCGATTCCAACTGATAGTGACCGTATAGGACAAAGTAAAATTGCCCCTAGGGCTTTCAAGGCTGTAAATGTTGATGTAAGCAGGCTGCCACATCTTTCTCCTTCAGAGAGGCTGGTGGGTTTCAACCACTGACCTTTCAGTTAACAGCTGAGCACTTAAGCAGTGTGCCACCAGGGTTCCTTTGTCTATACTATAGCTTGGGTCTGGCGCCCTTTAGTCCTCAAAGTGACATGTTTGCTTTTTTAATGCTTTGAAGAAGTGTTTTATAGCAGATTTGCCCAGTGCAATGCATCATTTGATTTCGTGACTGCTGCTTCCATGGGTGTTGATTGTGGATCCAAGTAAAATGAAATCCTTGATAACCTCAGTCTTTTCTCCAATTATCATGATGTTGCTTATTGGTCCAGTTTGAGGATTTTTATTTTCTTTATGTTGAGGTGTAATCCACACTGAAGGCTGTGGTCTTTGATCTTCATTAGTAAGTGCTTCAAGTCCTCTTCACTTTCAGCAAGCAAAGTTATGTCATCTGCATATAGCAGACTGTTAATGAGTCTTCCTCCAATCCTGATGCCCCGTTCGTCATATAGTCCGGCTTCTCAGATTATTTGCTCAGCATACAATTTGTAAGTATGGTAAAAGGATACAACTCTCACACTCACCTTTCCTGATTTTAAACCAGGCAGCATCCCCTTGTTCTGTTAAAACGACTGCCTCTGATCTGTGTAAAGGTTCCTCATGAGCACAATTCAGTATTCTGGAATTCCCAGTCTTTACAGTGTTATCCATAATTTCTTATGATCCACACAGTTGAATGCCTTTGCGTAGTCAATAAAACACAGGTAAATATCTTTCTGGTGTTCTCTGCTTTCAGCCAGGATCCATCTGACAGCAGCAATGATATCCCTGGTTCCATGTCCTCTTCTGAAACCCGCTTGAATTTCTGGAAGTTCCCTGTCGATATAGTGTCGCAGCCATTTTTGAATGATCTTCAGCAAAATTTTATTTCCGTGTGATATCAATGATATCGTTTGATACTTTCCACATTTGGTTGGATCACGTTTCTTGGGAGTAGCCATGGATATGGATCTCTTCCAGCCAGTCTGCTGGGTAGCTGTCTACCAAATTTCTTGGCATAGATGAGTGAGTACTTCCAGTGCTACATCTGTTTGTTGAAACATCTCAATTGATATTCCGTCAATTCTGGGAGCCTTGTGTTTTGTCAATGCCTTCAGAGCAGCTTGGACTTCTTCCTTCAGTACCATTGGTTCCTGATCGTATGCTGCTCCTAAAATGGTTGACTGTACCTTTTTGGTACAGTGACTGTATCTTCCTTCCATCTTTTTTTGATGCTCCCTGCGTCATTTAATATTCTCCCCGTAGAATCCTTCAGTGTTGCAACTTGAGGCTTGAATTTTTTCTTCAGTTCTTTCAGCTTGAGAAATGCTGAGTGTGTTTTTCCCTTTTGGTTTTCTATCTCCAGGTCTTTGCACATGTCATTATGATACTTTGTTTTGTCTTCTTGAGCCGACCTTTGAAATCTTCTGTTCAGCTCTTTTACTTCATCATTTCTTCCTTTCACTTTAGCTACTTGATGTTCAAGAACAAGTTTCAGAGTCTCTTCTGCCATCCATTTTGATCTTTTCTTTCTTTCCTGTCTTTCTAATGACCTCTTGTTTTTTTCATATATGATCTCCTTGACGTCATTCCACAGCTCCCCTGGTCTTCAGTCATTAGTGTTCAGTGCGTCAAATCTTTTCTTTAGATTGTTTGTAAATTCAGGTGGGATATGCTAAAGGCTGTACTTTGGCCTTCATGGACTTGTTCTAATTTTCTTCAGTTTCAACTTGAACTTGCATATGAGCATTTGATGGTCTGTTCCTCAGTCGACCCCTGGCCTTGTTCTCACTGATGATATTGAGCTTTTCTGTCATCTCTTTCCACAGATGTAGTCAATTCGACTCCTGTATATTCTGTCTGGTGAGGACAATCTGTATAATCACCATTTATTTGCAATGAAGAAGTCGTTGGTCTTGCAAAATTCTATCATGGGATCTCCAGCATCATTTCTATCACCAAGGTTGTATTTTCCAACTACCGGTCCTTCTTCTTTGCTCCCAACTTTGGAATTCCAATCACCAGTAATTATCAATGCATCCTGATTGCATGTTTGATCAATTTCAGACTGCAGAAGTTGATAAAAAATCTTCAGTTTCTTCATCTTTGGCTTTAGTAGTCTTGTTAACTGGTCTTCCTTGTGCCGTATGGATATTGTCCTGTCACTGGCAGCGATGTACTTCAGGGTAGAGCTTTAACTATTCTTTCTGACGGTGATGCAACACCATTCCTCTTCACGTTGTCATTCCTGGCATAGTAGATCATATGACTGTCCAAATAAAAATGGCCAATACCAGTCCATTTCAGCCCACTGATGCCTAGGATATAGACGTTTATGCATGCCTAGGATATAGACGTTTATGCATTCATTTCATTTTTGACAATTTCCAGCTTCCCTAGATTCATACCTCGTACATTTCACGTTCTCATTATTAATGGATGTTTGCAACTCTTTCTTTTCATTTTGAGTCGTGCCACATTAGCAAATGAAGGTCCTGAAAGCTTGACTCCATCCATGTCATTATGGTTGACTCAACTTTTTTGTTTTTGTTTTTTTGTTTTCAGTCATGTTTATTGAGGTATAATTTACATCAGTAAAATTCACTCCTTTAAGGAGGAAAGAGTCCCCGGATGGTGCAGTCAGTGAGCATGTTCAGCTGGTAACTGAAAGGTCAGAGGTTCGAGTCCAGAGGAGTCTTGAAAGAAAGACCTTGCAATCTACTTCTGAAAACTCAGCCATTAAAGACACCGTGGAGCACAGTTTTACTCTGACACACATGGGGGTGCCACGCGTTAGGGTAAATTCAATGGCAACTGGTTTTAAGGTGGAAAAAACCCGAGTTCCCATCAATAGATGAATGGACCAACAGATCAAGGACCGTCCATACAATGGGGTGTCACAGCAGGCGTGGCTTCAGCTGAGAACCAGTGCCCTGGGCCCAGCGCTCAGAACAAGGTCAGCATACTGCACCCGGGGGCCAAGCCTGGCCATAACCTGATTTGTGCAGCCCTTTTTTTTTATTAACTTTTATTCAGCTTCAAGTGAACGTTTACAAATCAAGTCAAACTGTCGCATGTAAGTTTATATACACCTTACTCTGTACTCCCACTTGCTCTCCCCCAATGAGTCAGTCCTTCCAGTCTCTCCTTTCATGACAATTTTGCCAGCTTCCAACTCTCTCTATCCTCCCATCCCCCCTCCAGACAGGAGATGCCAACACAATCTCAAGTTTCCACCTGATATAATTAGCTCACTCTTCATCAGCATCTCTCTGCTACCCAGTGTCCAGTCCCTTCCATGTCTGATGAGGTGTCTTCGGGAATGGTTCCTGTCCTGTGCCAACAGAAGGTTTGGGGACCATGACCGCCAGGATCCCTCTAGTGTCAGTCAGACCATTAAGTCTGGTCTTTTTATGAGAATTTGGGGTCTGCATCCCACTGATCTCCTGCTCCCTCAGGGGTTCTCTGTTGTGCTCCCTGTCAGGGCAGTCATCGGTTGTGGCCGGGCACCAACTAGTTCTTCTGGTCTCAGGATGATGTAGGTCTCTGGTTCATGTGGCCCTTTCTGTCTCTGGGGCTCTTAGTTGTCGTGTGACCTTGGTGTTCTTCATTCTCCTTTGATCCAGGTGGGTTGAGACCAATTGATGCATCTTAGATGGCCGCTTGTTAGCATTTAAGACCCCAGACGCCACATTTCAAAGTGGGATGCAGAATGTTTTCATAATAGAATTATTTTGCCAATTGACTTAGAAGTCCCCTTAAACCCTGGTCCCCAAACCCCCGCCCTTGCTCCGCTGACCTTTGAAGCATTCATTTTATCCCGGAAACTTCTTTGCTTTTGGTCCAGTCCAATTGAGCTGACCTTCCATGTATTGAGTATTGTCCTTCCCTTCACCTAAAGCAGTTCTTAGCTACTAACTAATCAGTAAAAAACCCTCTCTCACCCTCCCTCCTCCCCCCCTCATAACTACAAAAGTATCTGTTCTTCTCAGTTTATATTATTTCTCAAGATCTTATAATAGTGGTCTTATACAATATTTGTCCTTTTGCCTCTGACTAATTTCGCTCAGCATAATGCTTTCCAGGTTCCTCCATGTTATGAAATGTTTCACAGATTCGTCACTGTTCTTTATCGATGCATAGTATTCCATTGTGTGAATATACCACAATTTATTTATCCATTCGTCCGTTGATGGACACCTTGGTTGCTTCCAGCTTTTTGCTATTGTAAACAGAGCTGCAATAAACACGGGTGTGCATATATCTGTTTGTGTGAAGGCTCTTCTTTCTCTAGGGTATATTCTGAGGAGTGGGATTTGTGGGTTGTATGGTAGTTCTATTTCTAACTGTTTAAGATAACGCCAGATAGATTTCCAAAGTGGCTGTACCATTTGACATTCCCACCAGCAGTGTATAAGAGTTCCAATCTCTCCGCAGCCTCTCCAACATTTATTATTTTGTGTTTTTTGGATTAACGCCAGCCTTGTTGGTGTGAGATGGAATCTCATCGTAGTTTTAATTTGCATTTCTCTAATGGCTAATGATCGAGAGCATTTTCTCATGTATCTTTTAGCTGCCTGAATATCTTCCTTAGTGAAGTGCAAGTTCATATCCTTTGCCCACTTCTTGATTGGGTTGTTTGTCTTTTTGTGGTTGAGTTTTGATAGAATCATATAGATTTTAGAGATCAGGCGCTGGTCAGAGATGTCATAGCTGAAAATTCTTTCCCAGTCTGTAGGTGGTCTTTTTACTCTTTTGGTGAAGTCTTTAGATGAGCATAGGTGTTTGATTTTTAGGAGCTCCCAGATATCTGGTTTCTCTTCGTCATTTCTGGTAATGTTTTGTACTCTGTTTATGCCTTGTATTAGGGCTCCTAAGGTTGTCCGTATTTTTTTCTT
Organism: Elephas maximus indicus; assembly: GCF_024166365.1. NCBI lineage: Eukaryota > Metazoa > Chordata > Mammalia > Proboscidea > Elephantidae > Elephas > Elephas maximus. The sequence goes on from NC_064846.1 coordinate 173,199,006, forward strand.
CCATGATCTTTATCGTTTTAGTCTTTATGTTTAGGTCTTTGATCCACTTGGAGTTAGTTTTTGTGCATGGTGTGAGGTATGGGTCCTGTTTCATTTTTTTGCAAATGGATATCCAGTTATGCCAGCACCATTTGTTAAAAAGACTATCTTTTCCCCAATTAACTGACACTGGGCCTTTGTCAAATATCAGCTGCTCATATGTGGATGGATTTATATCTGGGTTCTCAATTCTGTTCCACTGGTCTATGTGTCTGTTGTTGGACCAGGACCAGGCTGTTTTGACTACTGTGGCTGTATAATAGGTTCTGAAATCAGGTAGAGTGAGGCCTCCCACTTTCTTCTTCTTTTTCAGTGATGCTTTACTTATCTGAGGCTTCCTTCCCTTCCATATGAAGTTGGTGATTTGTTTCTCCATCACCTTAAAAAATGACATTGGAATTTGGATTGGAAGTGCATTGTATGTATAGATGGCTTTTGGTAGAATAGACATTTTTACTATGTTAAGTCTTCCTATCCATGAGCAAGGTATGTTTTTCCACTGAAGAAGGTCCTTTTTAGTTTCTTGCAGTAGTACTTTGTAGTTTTCTTTGTATAGGTCTTTTACATCTTTGGTAAGATTTATTCCTAAGTATTTTATCTTCTTGGGGGCTACTGTGAATGGTATTGATTTGGTTATTTCCTCTTCGATGTTCTTTTTGTTGATGTAGAGGAATACAAGTGATTTTTGTATGTTTATCTTATAACCTGAGACTCTGCCAAACTCTTCTATTAGTTTCAGTAGTTTTCTAGAGGATTCCTTAGGATTTTCTGTGTATAAGAACATGTCATCTGCAAGTGGAGATAATTTTACTTCCTCCTTGCCAATCCGGATGCCCTTTATTTCTTTGTCTAGCCTAATTGCTCTGGCTAGGACGTCTAGCACAATGTTGAATAAGAGCGGTGATAAAGGGTATCCTTGTCTGGTTCCCGCTCTCAAGGGAAATACTTTCAGGCTCTCTCCATTTAGAGGGATGTTGGCTGTTGGCTTTGTATAGATGCCCTTTATTATGTTGAGGAATTTTCCTTCAATTCCTATTTTGCTGAGAGTTTTTATCATGAATGGGTGTTGGACTTTGTCAAATGCCTTTTCTGCATCAATTGATAAGATCATGTGGTTTTTGTCTCTTGTTTTATTTATATGGTGGATTACATTAATGGTTTTTCTAATATTAAACCAGCCTTGCATACCTGGTATAAATCCCACTTGGTCATGGTGGATTAATTTTTTGATATGTTGTTGACTTCTATTGGCTAGAATTTTGTGGAGGATTTTTGCATCTATGTTCATGAGGGATATAGGTCTGTAATTTTCTTTTTTTGTGATGTCTTTACCTGGTTTTGGTATGGGGGAAATGGTGGCTTCATAAAATGAATTAGGTAGTATTCCGTCATTTTCTATGCTTTGAAATACCTTTAGTAGTAGTGGTGTTAACTCTTCTCTGAAAGTTTGGTAGAACTCTGCAGTAAAGCCATCCGGACCAGGGCTTTTTTTTTGTTGGGAGTTTTTTGATTACCGTTTCAATCTCTTTTTTTGTTATGGGTCTATTTAGTTGTTCTACTTCTGAATGTGTTAGTTTAGGTAGGTAGTGTTTTTCCAGGAATTCATCCATTTCTTCTAGGTTTGCAAATTTGTTAGAGTACAACTTTTTGTAATAATCTGATATGATTCTTTTAATTTCAGTTGGGTTTGTTGTGATGTGGCCCATCTCGTTTCTTATTCAGGTTATTTGTTTCCTTTCCTGTATTTCTTTAGTCAGTCTGGCCAACGGTTTATCAATTTTGTTAATTTTTTCAAAGAACCAGCTTTTGGCTTTGTTAATTCTTTCAATTGTTTTTCTGTTCTCTAATTCATTTAGTTCAGCTCTAATTTTTATTATTTGTTCTTCTGTGCCTGATGGATTCTTTTGTTGCTCACTTTCTATTTGTTCAAGTTGTAGGGACAGTTCTCTGATTTTGGCTCTTTCTTCTTTTTGTATGTGTGCATTTATCGATATAAATTGGCCTCTGAGCACTGCTTTTGCTGTGTCCCAGAGGTTTTAATAGGAAGTATTTTCATTCTTGTTGCATTGTATGAATTTCCTTATTCCCTCCTTAATGTCTTCTATAACCCAGTCTTTTTTCAGGAGGGTATTGTTCAGTTTCCAAGTGTTTGATTTCTTTTCCCTAATTTTCCTGTTATTGATTTCCACTTTTATGGCCTTGTGGTCTGAGAAGATGCTTTGTAATATTTCAGTGTTTTGGATTCTGCAAAGGTTTGTTTTATGACCTAATATGTGGTCTATTCTGGAGAATGTTCCATGTGCACTAGAAAAAAAAGTATACTTTGCAGCAGTTGGGTGGAGAGTTCTGTATAAGTCAATGAGGTCAAGTTGGTTGATTGTTGTAAGTAGGTCTTCCGTGTCTCTATTGAGCTTCTTACTGGATGTCCTGTCCTTCTCCGAAAGTGGTGTGTTGAAGTCTCTCTCCTACTATAATCGTGGAGGTGTCTATCTCACTTTTCAGTTCTGTTAAAATTTTTTTTATGTATCTTGCAGCCCTGTCATTGGGTGCATAAATATTTAATATGGTTATATCTTCCTGATCAATTGTCCCTTTTATCATTATGTAGTGTCCTTCTTTATCCTTTGTGGTGGATTTAGGTTTAAAGTCTATTTTGTCAGAAATTAATGAAAAAAAAAACTCCTCTTCTTTTTTGCTTATTGTTTGCTTGATATATTTTTTTCCATCCTTTGAGTTTTAGTTTTTTTGTGTCTCTAAGGTGTGTGTCTCTTGTAGGCAGCGTATAGACGGATCGTGTTTCTTTATCCAGTCTGAGACTCTCTGTCTCTTTATTGGTGCATTTAGTCCATTTACATTCAGCGTAATTATAGATAAATAAGTGTTTAGTGTTGTCATTTTGATGCCTTTTTATGTGTGTTGTTGACAATTTCATTTTTCCACTTACTTTTTTGTGCTGAGACGTTTTTCTTTGTAAATTGTGTGTTCCTCATTTTCATAGTATTTGACTTTATGTTTGCTGAGTCGTTACATTTTTCTTGTTTTTTATTTTGAGTTATGGAGTTGTTATACCTCTTTGTGGTTACCTTAATATTTACCCCTATTTTTCTAAGTAAAAACCTAACTTGGAATGTTTTATATCGCCTTGTATCCCTCTCCATATGGCAGTTCTGTGCCACCTGTATTTAGTCCCTCTTTTTGATTATTGTGATCTTTTACATATTGACTTCAATGATCCCTGTTTTGAGCATTTTTTTTTAATTAATCTTAATTTGTTTTTGTGATTTCCCTATTTGAGTTGATATCAGGATGTTCTGTTCTGTGACCTTGTGTTGTGCTGGTATCTGATATTATTGGTTTTCTGACCAATTTCCTTTAGTATTTCTTGTAGCTTTGGTTTGGTTTTTGCAAATTCTCTAATCTTGTGTTTATCTGTAAATATCTTAATTTCGCCTTCATATTTCAGAGAGAGTTTTGCTGGATACATGATCCTTGGCTGGCAGTTTTTCTCCTTCAGTGCTTTGTATATGTCATTCCATTGCCTTCTTGCCTGAATGGTTTCTGCTGAGTAGTCTGAACTTATTCTTATTGATTCTCCCTTGTAGGAGACCTTTCTTTTCTCCCTGGCTGCTTTTAAAATTTTCTCTTTATCTTTGGTTTTGGCAAGTTTGATGATAATATGTCTTGGTGTTTTTCTTTTTGGATCAATCTTAAATGGGGTTCGATGAGCATCTTGGATAGATATCCTTTCGTCTTTCATGATGTCAGGGAAGTTTTCTGCCAGCAGATCTTCAACTATTTTCTCTGTGTTTTCTGTCCTCCCTTCCTGTTCTGGGACTCCAATCACACACAAGTTATCCTTCTTGATAGAGTCCCACATGATTCTTAGGGTTTCTTCATTTTTTTAAATTCTTTTATCTGATTTTTTTTCAGCTATGTCCTGGTCCTCCAGATTTCCCACTCTGCATTCTAATTGCTCGAGTCTGCTCCTCTGACTTCCTATTGCGTTGTCTAATTCTGTAATTTTATTGTTAATCGTTTGGATTTCTGAATGCTGTCTCTCTACGGATTCGTGCAACTTATTAATTTTTCCACTATGTTCTTGAATAGTCTTTTTGAGTTCTTCAACTGTTTTATCAGTGTGTTCCTTGGCTTTTTCTGCAGATTGCCTTATTTCATTTCTGAGGTCATCCCTGATGTCTTGAAGCATTCTGTAAATTAGTTTTTTATATTCTGTATCTGATAATTCCAGGATTGTGTCTTCATTTGGGAAAGATTTTGATTCTTTTGTTGGGGGGTTGTAGAAGCAGTCATGGTCTGCTTCTTTATGTGGTTTGATATCGACTGCTGTCTCTGAGCCATCACTAAGATATTGTAGTGATTTATTCTATGTTTGCTCACTGAGTCTTATCTTGTTTTGTTTTCTTTCAATATACGTGGATGGGCTACTAGATTGTGCTGTCTTGATTGTTGTAGTCCTTGACTTACTTATGACCTATTACCAACTAGTTTGTGCTGTTACCAGATATATATGCCTGAGTCCATTCACTATTCTTGAGTAGAATCTGATTTTGGGTCATCAAGTGTGTGATACACCCTGTCACCTATCCACCTTGAGAAGTAGTGGTGATAGTTGTGTGCACCAGATTCTAGTAGCAGCTGGAGTTCACACTCCGGGGGGGGCAGGATGCTGACAGGCTTCCCCCAAGTGTCAGTGAGGTGGGTGTGTCTCTATTCCTAAAGCACCTTGGTGGGTGGGCTCTGCAGCTGTACCTTAGGCCCCCAATGCAAGTATCTCTACAGATTGGTAGGTGTCACCTTCCTTAGACCCCTAAGGCAGGAGGCTAGGTGGTCTGGGGGGAGCTTCAGCCCTCAGTTCCGTGTTGTGGGTCAGTGAGGGCTCTATTGAACACGCAGAGATATGAGACCTGGGAAACTTGTCTTTCCAGTAAATCTGCTAAAAAAAAAAATGCAGTCAGATCCCCATCAGAAATGCCTTTGCATTATAATAGCCACCTTGTTCCCTGTAGGGATGAAAGCCTGAGACTGTGGATCACATATGTTTGGCTGGAGCTGGTTCTGTGTTTTCAGTCCAATTAGGGAAGGATTTTTGGTCCCTGGGTTTTTTGTGGTTGCTTCTCTCAGGCCAGAAGAATGGGTTAGGAAAAGACCAAAAAAAAAGGAAAAGAAAAACCACACGGAGCAGTTCTCCCTCTGGCTCAGGAAATTCCAATGTTAATGAAGCCTCCTGGGAAGGGGAGGGGGGTTCAGAAAAACAGGAGAGAGTAGCACCCCACAATATAGACAAAGTTACTTATCTTGCTTGGGATGACTGTTTTGTCAGAGATTCCCGAGGGGCACGTCGCCTGTGTGCGCTGGCTGGGTAGAGATTGCCCCCGAGGGTCAGGCCCACGTCCCGTGCTTGAGCTGTCTCAGAAGCCGCGGTCAGTTCTTCCGCTGCCAGTCCAAAGCCCAGCGTCAAGGTTCCCCGGCTGGGACGCTGCACTCCTGGCTCCAAAACCAGTCGCTGCCTCCGGGGACTTCTCCTCCCGCCAGCTACGTCACCGCGCCGCCCACGCTGACCGGCTGGGCCCCCTCCCGAGGTCAGTTCGGGGGGTAGGGCTGCGCCCCGTGTTTGCGCCGTCACAGGATGTTGTGTTCAGCTCCCCTGCGACCAGTCCAAAGCCCGGCGCCAAGGTTACCTGACTGGGACGCTGGCTCCAGGCTCCGAAAACAGTCGCTGCTTCCCTGTAGTTGTTCATTCTTGGTCTCTGTCACTCAGGTCAACTCTTTAAATCTGTGTTTGTTGTTCAGGGTTCGTAGATTGTCGTGTATGTGATCGATTCACTTGTTTTTCCGAGTCTTTGTTGCAAGAGGGATCCGAGGTAGCGTCTACCTAGTCAGCCCTCTTGGCCCCCTCCCCAGTTGACTCAGCTTTAAGGAGGCAGCTCTTCCTCAGTCTCATTTTGAGTGCCTTCCAACTTTGGGGGCTCTCTTCCAACACTATATCAGACAGTGTTCCACTGCTATTCGTAAGGTTTTCACTGGCTAATTCTTTTCAGAAGTAAACTGCCGGGTCATTCTTCCTAGTCCGTGTTAGTCTGAAGCTCAGCTGAAACCTGTGCTGGTATTTGAGTACCCGTGGCATAGCTTCCAGCATCACAGCAACATGCAGCCCCCAAAATGCAACAAACTAACACGCATGGGGGACACACTGAATAGGTATGGTGAAACTGTTCTGCTGGTCAACAAGTTTCTGAACTCATTAGAGAAAATTGCTGTACCTTTGCCATGAATAGAAAATGAGTATCCAAATTACATTACCATTTCAGGAAAAAGTCTATTAATAAGTGCTAGAATGTTCAGAAATAACGTAGTTTAATGATTAACCCACTGCCGTCAAGTCAATTCCGACTCACAGCAACCCTATAGGACAGAGTAGAACTGCCCCATAGAGTTTCCAAGGAGCACCTGGCGGATTTGAACTGCCAACCTCTTGGTTAGCAGCCATAGCACTTAACCACTATGCCACCAGGGTTTCCTAGTTTAATGATGAACGATGATAATATTTGTCTTTCTGACTCAAATGATAGAATTACTTTAGGAGTTTACTTCTTAAAGTCTAAGACTTTATAAAATGTGTTCTATGTTATATTTTAATTATACGGACATTTACCAAAAATCTTAGTTTTCAACTTCTATGTATTTATTTGAATTTTTAAAGTGTGATGAGTGTATATAACAAAAATTTGTCATTTCCACATTTGTTTCACGTACCATTCAGTGGCATTAATCACTTTCATCATGTTGTACGACCATTGCCGCTATCCGCTTCCAAATTTGTCCATCACCCAATTAAGTTACTTTTAATATTTAAAAAGAGCCAGTAGCACATATTTGGTGGTAAATTCACTCTTCCACTACGCCACTGTGGTAACACTTTGATAGCTTCTCTCTTCTCCTTAAATCTCAGGCCTCCCCCGTCTCTTTTCAGAATCAGCCTGTACCCTCCCCTTGGGCACGTGGAGAAGACAGAACACGTGCAGTGGGAACCCCCTCACCTACCCATCAATTTTTCCACTCTCCTTGCACCCACACCCTTCCACCGTGCCTCCCCTCTTATTAGAATGGAGAGAATATCTCTTTTCTTCTTGGAGCCCAGAATTTCTGGGTTTGTGTCTTAACCCCGGAAACCCTGGTGGCGTAGTGGTTAAGTGCTATGGCTGCTAACCAAAAGGTCGGCAGTTTGAATCCGCCAGGTGCTCCTTGGAAACTCTACGGGGCAGTTCTACTCTGTCCTATAGGATCTCTATGAGTCGGAATCGACTCGACGGTACTGGGTTTGCTTTGGTTTTTTTGTCTTAACCCTGTCACCTTATCTTTTCGGGGTGCTGTCTCCATCGTCTGCCCACCGTCTCCAGCATCATCAAACTCTCCTTATCTCTTCCATTAAAAAAAAAAAAGGTTTCGATCCGGGGCCAAGATGGCGGACTAGGTGGATGCTACCGCGGATCCCTCTTGCAACAAAGACTCGGAAAAACAAGGGAAGCGATCACATACATAACAATCTATGAACTCTGAACAACAAGCACAGACTTAGAGACGGAAAACGAACAAATACGGGCAGACAGTGACTGTTTTCAGAACCAGGAGCCAGCGCACCAGGCAGGTGACCTTCGGAGCCCGATCTGGGGCAGAGCCCAGGGGGGCAGACGGCACAGAAAGGGGGCCCACCCCTTCCCCCCCGAACCCATCCCGGGAGGAAGTCTAGCAGGTTGGCGCGGGCGGCGTAGAGGCGCAGCCGGAGGGAGAAGCACCCGGGAGGCAGTGACTGATCTGGGAGGGGGGAGAACAGCATCCCAGCTGGGGTGCCGTCCCGCCGGGAGTTAGGCGAGAAGCCGACGGGGCGCGAGCGGGGGGGGGGTCAACTATATTTCCCTAAAGTGACCCCAGGGAGGGGCCCACACGTTCGTGCGGGAGGACGCACACCCAGTCCGCTCGTGTGGCGCAGCACACCAGAGGGAGAAATCCCCGGAAGTGTCTGATCTCAAAGCAGGGAAAGCAGCATCCCAGACGGGGAGCCATTCCGCTGGGATCTGGGCGCGCGCGCGCGCGGGGGGGGGCGTGAGCGCGGGGTCCATTTTTATTACCCTGAATTGACACAGGGGGCGGGCCCACCTGGTCGTGCGAGTGACGCCCTCCCAGTTTGCGCGAGAGGTGTGGCACACCGGAGGGAGAAGTCCCCGGGAGGAAGTGATTGGTCCCGAAGCCGGGAAAGTAGCGTCCCAGACGGGGTGCCGTCCTGCTGGGACTTGGGCGCGCGCACGAGCGGGGCGTGAGCGCGGGGTCCATTTTTATTACCCTGAATTGGCCCAGGGGGCAGGCCCACCTGGCCGTGCAGGTGACGCCAACCCAGTTCGCGCGAGAGGTGTGGCGCACCGGGAGGAGAAGTCCCCGGGAGGAAGTGACTGGTTCCAGAACAGGGAAAGCAGCATCTCAACCCGGAAGTCATCCCGCTGGGATTTGGGCGCGTGCACGGGTGGGGCGTGACCGCGGGACCCAATTATAATAGCCTGAATAGACCCTGGGGGCGGGCCCACCCGTTCGTGCGGGAAACGCCCACCCAGTGCCCACGAGCGGTGCCGCGCACCGGAGAAAGTCCCCAGGAGGAAGTGACTGGTTTCCGAGCAAGGAAAGCAGTGTCCTAGCCAGGGACCCGTCCAGCCCGGATTTTGGCGAACGGGGGCGGAGCGTGAACCTGGTGTTCAGCTCTATATTCTGTGGTGCTACACTCCTAGCTCTCTGATCCCTCCCCCACCCTCCCCAGGCGACCCCATTAACATCCGAATACCCGGAGCCAGAGGGAGAATTCAGATAGGGATCTGACTGCATTTTTTTTTAGCCGACTACTTGGAAAATCTAGTTTCCCAGTGATGGCTCAGAGACAGCAGTCCATATCAAACCACATAAAGAAACAGACCATGACTGCTTCTACAACCCCCCAACAAAAGAATCAAAATCTTTCCCAAATGAAGACACAATCCTGGAATTATCAGATACAGAATATAAAAAACTAATTTACAGAATGTTTAAAGATATCACAAATGAAATTAGGATAACTGCAGAAAAAGCCAAGGAACACACTGATAAAACTGTTGAAGAACTCAAAAAGATTATTCAAGAACATAGTGGAAAAATTAACAAGTTGCAAGAATCCATAGAGAGACAGCATGTAGAAATCCAAAAGATTAACAATAAAATTACAGAATTTGACAACGCAATAGAAAGTCAGAGGAGCAGACTCGAGCAATTAGAATGTAGACTGGGACTTCTGGAGGACCAGGGAAACAACACCAACATAGCTGAAAAAAAATCAGATAAAAGAATTAAAAAAAATGAAGAAACCCTAAGAATCATGTGGGACTCTATCAAGAAGGATAACTTGCGAGTGATTGGAGTCCCAGAACAGGGAGGGGGGACAGAAAACACAGAGAAAATAGTTGAAGAACTCCTGACAGAAAACTTCCCTGACATCATGAAAGACGAAAGGATATCTATCCAAGATGCTCATCGAACCCCATTTAAGATTGATCCAAAAAGAAAAACACCAAGACATATTATCATCAAACTTGCCAAAACCAAAGACAAACAGAAAATTTTAAAAGCAGCCAGGGAGAAAAGAAAGGTTTCCTTCAAGGGAGAATCAATAAGAATAAGTTCAGACTACTCAGCAGAAACCATGCAGGCAAGAAGGGAATGGGACGACGTATACAGAGCACTGAACGAGAAAAACTGCCAACCAAGGATCATATATCCAACAAAACTCTCTCTGAAATATGAAGGAGAAATTAAGATATTTACAGATAAACACAAGTTTAGAGAATTTGCAAAAACTAAACCAAGACTGCAAGAAATGCTAAAGGAGATTGTTTGGCCGGATGACCAATAATATCAGGTACCAGCACAATACAAGGTCGCAAAACAGAACGTCCTGATATCAACGCAACTTAAATAGGGAAAGCACAAAAACAAACAAATTAAGACTAATTCTAAAAAATAAATAAATAAACAAAATAATACACACAACAGGAAATCATGGAAATCAATAGATAAACGATCAAAATAATAAAAAAGAGAGACTAAATATAGGAGGCATTGAACTGCCAGATGGAGAGTGATACAAGGCGAAATAGAAGGATACAAGTTAGGTTTTTACTTAGAAAAATAGGGGTAAATAAAAAGGTAACCACAAAAAGGAGTATCAATTCCATAACTCAAGAAAAAAGCCAAGAAAAATGTAACGACTCAATAAACACAAAGTTAAACATTATGAAAATGAGGATCTCACAAGCTACTAAGAAAAACGTCTCAGCACAAGAAAGCATGTGGAAAAATGAAATGGCCAACAACACACATGAAAAGGCATCAAAATGACAGCACTAAAAACTTACTTATCTATAATTACGCTGAATGTAAATGGACTAAATGCACCAATAAAGAGACAGAGAGTCACGGACTGGATAAAAAAACACGATCCGTCTATATGCTGCCTACAAGAGACACACCTTAGACTTAGAGACACAAACAAACTAAAACTCAAAGGATGGAAAAAAATATATCAAGCAAACAACAAGCAAAAAAGAAGAGGAGTAGCAATATTAATTTCTGACAAAATAGACTTTAGACTTAAATCCGCCACAAAGGATAAAGAAGGACACTATATAATGATAAAAGGGACAATTGATCAGGAAGACATAACCATATTAAATATTTACGCACCTAATGACAGGGCTGCAAGATACATAAATCAAATTTTAACAGAATTGAAAAGTGAGATAGACACCTCCACAATTATAGTAGGAGACTTCAACACACCACTTTCGGAGAAGGACAGGACATCCAGTAAGAAGCTCAATAGAGACACGGAAGACCTACTTACAACAATCAACCAACTTGACCTCATTGACTTATACAGAACTCTCCACCCAACTGCTGCAAAGTATACTTTTTTTTCTAGCGCACATGGAACATTCTCTAGAATAGACCACATATTACGTCATAAAACAAATCTTTCCAGAATCCAAAACATCGAAATATTACAAAGCATCTTCTCAGACCACAAGGCAATGAAGCTAGAAATCAATAACAGAAAAACTAGGGAAAAGAAATCAAATACTTGGAAAATGAACAATACCCTCCTGAAAAAAGACTGGGTTATAGAAGACATCAAGGAGGGAATAAGGAAATTCTTAGAAAGCAACGAGAATGAAAATACTGCCTATCAAAACCTCTGGGACACAGCAAAAGCAGTGCTCAGAGGCCAATTTATATCCATAAATGCACACATACAAAAAGAAGAAAGAGCCAAAATCAGAGAACTGTCCCTACAACTTGAACAAATAGAAAGTGAGCAACAAAAGAATCCATCAGGCACCCGAAGAAAACAAATAATAAAAATTAGAGCTGAACTAAATGAATTAGAGAACAGAAAAACAATTGAAAGAATTAACAAAGCCAAAAGCTGGTTCTTTGAAAAAATTAACAAAATTGATAAACCACTGGCTAGACTGACTAAAGAAAAACAGGAAAGGAAACAAATAGCCCAAATAAGAAACGAGAAGGACCACATCACAACAGAACCAAATGAAATGAAAAGAATCATATCAGATTACTACATAAAATTGTACTCTAACAAATTTGAAAACCTAGAAGAAATGGATAAATTCTTGGAACAATACTACTTACCTAAACTAACACATTCAGAAGTAGAACAACTAAATAGACCCATAACAAAAAAAAGAGATTGAAACGGTAATCAAAAAACTCCCAACAAAAAAAAGTCCTGGCCCAGATGGCTTCACTGCAGAGTTCTACCAAACCTTCAGAGAAGACTTAACACCATTACTATTGAAGGTATTTCAAAGTATAGAAAAAGACGGAATACTACCCAACTCATTCTATGAAGCTACCATCTCCCTGATACCAAAACCAGGTAAAGACATTACAAAAAAAGAAAATTACAGACCTATATCCCTCATGAACATAGATGCAAAAATCCTCAACAAAATTCTAGCCAATAGAATCCAACAACACATCAAAAAAATAATTCACCATGATCAAGTGGGATTTATACCAGGTATGCAAGGCTGGTTTAATATCAGAAAAACCATTAATGTAATCCATCACATAAATAAAACAAAAGATAAAAACCACATGATCTTATCAATAGATGCAGAAAAGGCATTTGACAAAGTTCAACACCCATTTATGATAAAAACTCTAACCAAAATAGGAATTGAAGGAAAATTCCTCAACATAATAAAGGGCATATATGCAAAGCCAACGGCCAATATCACTCTAAATGGAGAGAACCTGAAAGCATTTCCCTTGAGAACGGGAACCAGACAAGGATGCCCTTTATCACCGCTCTTATTCAACATCGTACTTGAAGTCCTAGCCAGGGCAATTAGGCTAGACAAAGAAATAAAGGGTATCCAGATTGGTAAGGAGGAAGTAAAGCTATCACTATTTGCAGATGACATGATCGTATACAGGGAAAACCCTAAGAAATCCTCCAGAAAACTACTGAAACTAATAGAAGAGTTTGGCAGAGTCTCAGGATATAAAATAAACATACAAAAATCACTTGGATTCCTCTACATCAACAAAAAGAACACCGAAGAGGAAATAACCAAATCAATACCATTCATAGTAGCCCCCAAGAAGATAAAATACTTAGGAATAAATCTTACCAAGGATGTAAAAGACCTATACAAAGAAAACTATAAAACTCTGCTACAAGAAATTCAAAAGGACACACTTAAGTGGAAAAACATACCCTGCTCATGGATAGGAAGACTTAACATAGTAAAAATGTCTATTCTACCAAAAGCCATTTATACATATAACGCACTTCCAATCCAAATACCAATGTCATACTTTAAGGGAATAGAGAAACAAATCACTAATTTCATATGGAAAGGAAAGAACCCCCGGATAAGCAAAACATTACTGAAAAAGAAGAAGAAAGTGGGAGGCCTCACCCTACCTGATTTCAGAACCTATTATATAGCTACAGTAGTCAAAACAGCCTGGTATTGGTACAACAACAGGCACATAGACCAATGGAACAGAATTGAGAATCCAGATATAAATCCATCCATGTATGAGCAGCTGATATTTGACAAAGGACCAGTGTCAGTCAATTGGGGAAATAATAGTCTTTTTAACAAATGGTGCTGGCATACCTGGATATCCATTTGCAAAAGAATGAAACAGGACCCATACCTCACACCATGCACAAAAACTAACTCCAAGTGGATCAAAGACCTAAACATAAAGACTAAAACGATAAAAATCATGGAAGAAAAAATAGGATCTACCCTAGGAGCCCTAATACAGGGCATAAACAGAATACAAAACATTACCAAAAATGATGAAGAGAAACCAGATAACTGGGAGCTCCTAAAAATCAAACACGTATGCTCATCTAAAGACTTCACCAAAAGAGTAAAAAGACCACCTACACACTGGGAAAGAATATTCAGCTATGACATCTCAGACCAGCGCCTGATCTCTAAAATCTACATGACTCTGTCAAAACTCAACCACAAAAAGACAAACAACCCAATCAAGAAGTGGGCAAAGGATATGAACACACATTTCACTAAGGAAGATATTCAGGCAGCCAACAGATACATGAGAAAATGCTCTCGATCATTAACCATTAGAGAAATGCAAATTAAAACTACGATGAGATTCCATCTGACACCAACTAGACTGGCATTAATTCAAAAAACACAAAATAATAAATGTTGGAGAGGCTGCGGAGAGATTGGAACTCTCATACACTGCTGGTGGGATTGTAAAATGGTACAACCACTTTGGAAATCCATCTGGCGTTATCTTAAACAGTTAGAAATAGAACTACCATACAACCCAGAAATCCCACTCCTCGGAATATCCCCTAAAGATACAAGAGCCTTCACACAAACAGATATATGCACACCCATGTTTATTGCAGCTCTGTTTACAATAGCAAAAAGCTGGAAGCAACCAAGATGTCCATCAACAGACGAATGGGTAAATAAATTGTGGTATATTCACACAATGGAATACTACGCATCGACAAAGAACAGTGACGAATCTCTGAAATATTTCATAACATGGAGGAATCTGGAAGGCATTATGCTGAGCGAAATGAGCCAGTTGCAAAAGGACAAATATTGTATAAGACCACTATTATAAGATCTTGAGAAATAGAAAAAACGGAGAAGAACACATACTTATGTGGTTACAAAGGGGGGAGGGAGGGAGGGAGGGAGAGGGCTTTTTATTGATCAATCTGTAGATGGGAACTGCTTTGGGTGAAGGGAAAGACAACACTCAAAACAAGGAAGATCAGCCTAATTGGACTGGATTAAAAGTAAAGAGGTTTCCGAGATAAAATGAAAGCTTCAAAGGTCAGCGAAGCAGGGGCTGGGGTCTGGGGAACTTGGTTTGAGGGGACTTCTAAGTCAATGGGCAAAACAATTCTATTATGAAAACACTCTGCATCCCACTTTGAATTGTGGCGCCTGGGGTCCTAAATGCCAACAAGCGGCCATCTAAAATACATTAATTGGTCTCAACCCACCGGGAGCAAAGGCAAAGGAAGAACACCAAGGTCACACGACAACTAAGAACCCAAGAGATAGAAAGGGCCACTTGAACCAGAGACCTACATTATCCTGAGACCAGAAGAACTAGTTGGTGCCCGGCCACAATCGATGTCTGCCCTGTCAGGGAACACAACAGACAACTCCTGAGGGAGCAGGAGACCAATGGGATACAGACCCCAAATTCTCATTAAAAGACCACACCTAATGGTATGATTGCGATGAGAGGAATCCCAGAGACAATGCTCCCCAGAACTTCTGATGGCACAGGACAGGAACCAACCCCGAAGACAAATCATCAGGCATGAAAAGGACTGGTCAGTGGGGGGGAGAGAGATACTGATGAAGAGTGAGCTAATTAAATCAGGTGGACACTGGAGAGTGTGTTGGCAACTCTTGACTGGAGGGGGGATGGGAAGATAGAGAGAGAGGGAAGATGGTAAAATTGGCACGAAACGAGAGACTGTAAGGGCTGACTCAATAGGGGGAGAGCAAATGGGAGAAGGGAGTAAGATGTATGTAAACCTACATGTGACAGACTGATTGGAATGGTAAATGTTCACTTGAAGCTTAATAAAAAAAAAAAAGGTTTCAATATCCCCTATATTAAAAAAAAAAAACAAACATCCTCCTGGCTCCACTTCCCCCTTGAAGCACAACCGTCTCTTTCTACTCACCTTCAGAGCCACACTTCTCAAGAGTCACCCTACTTCTGCCTCTATATCTCCTCTTTCTATAAACCCTTCTGCGCTTCGGCTCTAGATTCTTCCCTGCCCCTCCACCAAGACTGTTATTGCTGAGGTCCCCAGAGAAGTCCAAGTAGACAAACAGAGTGGGCAGTCTTCATTTCCTACCTCGCTTGATGTCTTGGCAGCATTCGGTGTGCTGTCCCCAAACCTTCACATTCTCCTATAGTTTTCCCCCCAAGTCCCTGGCTGTCGCTCTTCGTGTCCTGTGCCCTCTGCTTCTCTTCAGGACAACCTCCCAACATGGGGGACTCCTCATGGCGTCATTGAGTGCTCTCTGCCTTTCCTACTCTCTTCTGAGTGGGTTAGTGGGACATCAGATGCAACGCAGCAGCTGAGGACCCCCAGTTTGTAGCTCCAATGAAGACATCCAGCATATGGCGCCCAGACCCCTTTATCCAACTCCATACTGGATGCTTTGACTCGGGTGTCTCGGGGACCCTCAAACTTGACCTGTCCAACTCTATACTGGATGCTTTGACTCGGGTGTCTCGGGGACCCTCAAACTTGACCTGTCTTTAACAGAATCCACAAACTCATCCCCAATCTGACAGCCAAACCCTCAAATACATTCTTCCTTTCCGAGCTGGCATCCTCATCTCTCGTCTTTGATTTAGGATGAACTGTGTAATTTTTTAATGCAGTTTATTTTTTGGAGAAGTTTTAGGTTTACAGAAGAATTGTGCAGAGAGTACAGAGAGCTCCCACATATATAATTTTCAATTTTACTTTCTCCTTTGGTTTTTTGATACTTTCATCTTATTCTTCAAACTCTGAATCATATTACATCACTTCCTTCTCAGAGGTGAACATCTCTGTAGGATTTTAATCCTATTAATAACTGATGACACAGTGATTAAGAGCTCGGCTGCTAACCAAAAGGGTTGGCAGCTCGTATCCACCAGCTGCTCCTTGGAAAGCCGATGGGGGTTCTACCCTGTCCTGTAGGGACACTATGAGTCAGAATTGACTTGATGGCAATGGGTTTGGGTTTTTGGTTTACCGTTTACGGCCAGACAAAGGAGTGCTGATGGTGCAAAGGGTCAAGCGCTCAACTGCTAACCAATAGGTTGGCTGTTGGGACCCACCCAGTGGCTCAGTGGGAGAAAAGATCGGGTGATCTGCTTCCATAAAAATTTCAGCCTAGAAAACCCTATGGGGCAGTTGTAGTCTGTCACATGGGGTCGCTGTATTCTGAATCGACTCGATAACAGCTAATAACAGCAACATGACCAGATAATGCTCTCCTTTGCTTCTTATGACTTAAACGTTTTAAAATTACATATTCTAAAATAGTGATTTAAAGAAGCCTGTCTTTGCTGTTGAGTCGATTCCAACTCACGGCCACCCTATGTGTTACAGAGTAGAACTGCTCCATAGTGTCTTCTTGGCTGTCATCTTTACAGAAGCAGATCATCAGGCCTTTCTTCTACATATTTACTGTCTTATTGGCCATATTCCTGCAGGCATCGTGTCCTTAGTTAAATCTTTACTAATAGATATTCCCGGAGCCCTGGTGGTACTGTGGTTAACAGCTTGGCTGCTAACCATAAGGTCAGCAGTTCGAATCTACCAGCCACTGCTCCTTGAAAACCCTGTGGGGCAGTTCTACTCTGTCCTGTTGGGTCACTGTGACTCAGAATTGACTCGATTTTTGAGTCAACAGGTTTGGTTTGGTTTAATAGGTGTTCTCAGTGTTTAATTTCAACCTATCCATTTCTATCAGCTACATACAACATAAAATATTGATGTATCTGCCCTTTTCAATGTTCATAAATTCCTTAATATTCAAAGAGCTGATTTGCGTGAAGAATATCACCATTTTTAATTTGATATCCAATTTATTCATAATAACATAACATTTTTCTAAACATCCACATTTTGTCTATACACCTAATAAAGCAAAACTTATTAATTTAAGAAATTAGATTCTCATAGACATATAAACATTGATTACACACCTAATCAAATTCTTCTAGTCATTTAATTAAAATCACAAGTCTGATGTATCAATGCGTTAAGTACCGTATAAAACAGACAAAAGAAACACCCAGAACATTGCAGTTGCTTAAGAACGGATTGGCTCACTTAAGCTAATGGAGTCAAAAGTGCTAATGCCATGAATTTAACGGTGTTTCTCCATTATTTATACGCCCAGTATAAATAACGTTGTTGTTACTTGACCTCTAGTCGATTCCGACTCGCGGTGACCTTATGCGTGCAGAGTAGAACCTTGTTCTACAGGGTTTTCAAGGCTGTGACCTTTCAGAAGCAAATCGTCAGGTCTTTCCTCCAAGGTGCTTCTGGGTGTGTCCAAACTGCCAACCTTTCAACTAGTAGTTAGGCACTTAACCATTTTTGCTACCCAGGGACTCCTTTTATACATATAGGGTTGTCTTTCTTGTGTTTTATCTGTTTTACCAATTTTACACATGTCCAGTGCTTGAGTAATCTCACAAACTCTGAAGACAAAGAAAGACTGTGCCAGACTGCCCAGTTTTTATTCCGAGCCTGGTTGACGAGTACTTCCCATACCTGACAGGGTGATTTTACTCTAGTTGGTTACCCAAGACAACAAGCTCCTTTTTTATAGCTAACTTTTATCCTTTGTATAAGAAACTGTCCAAATCACTGCTTCCAGAAAGTTTATGATTTTGGTAACCCTAACATTTATCCCAGAAACTCTGGTGGCATAGTGGTTAATTGCTACAGCTACTAACCAAAGGGTCTGCAGTTTGAATCCACCAGGCACTCCTTGGAACCTCTATGGGGCAGTTCTACTCTGTCACATGGGGTTGCTATGAGTCAGAATCAACTCGACGGTGCTGGGTTTGTTTTTTTTCTTTTTTTAACATTTATGCCAAAATGTTGCTTGATCTAGACATCTCGACTGCTTGGTACAGCTCCTTGTAAAGCTTCTTGTTGTTGTTCGTTGTTAGTTGTGTCAGATCGATCTCACTCATGATGATACCATGTGTGTCAGAGTAGGACTGTACTCTGTAGGATTTTCAAGGCTGTGACCATTGGGAAGCAGCTCACCAGGGCTGTCTTCCGAGGTGCCTCTCTATGAATTCCAACTGTTGGCCTTTTGGATAGTAGTAGAGTGCTTAACCATTTGCAACATTTATGTATACGGATTAAAACCCATTGCTCTCAAGTCGATTCCGACTCATAGCGATCCTGTAGGACAGAGTAGAACTGCCCCGTAAGGTTTCCAAGGGGCTGCTGTTAGATTCGGGCTGCTGATCTTTTGGTTAGTAGCTGAATGCTTAACCAGTGCGCCACCAGGCCTTCAAACTTTATGTGTAACAGAACGAGACATTTCCCAGTCCAGGGCCATCATCTTGATCACTGGTATGTTTGAGCCCATTCTTGTGGCTATCATGTCAAGCCATCTCATTGAAGGATTCCCTTGTTTTCACTGACCCTCTACTTTGCCAATCATGATGTCCTTCTTCAGTGATTTAGGCCTGTCCTGACGGCATGTCCAAAGTGAGTGAGCCAAAGTCTCACCATCCTCATTTCTAAGAAACATTCTGGTTGTATTTCCTCTAAGACTGGTTTGTTACAAACCCTTTGGATTGTAAGCTTACTTCATGCCAGTTCCACCTTCATCGTGCAGATCAGAGTGAGTCTTCTCTTTATTGCTCGCTGAGAAGGGCCTGGTCATGTCCCGTTTACCTAAAAGCTTAGGTCAGTGTGGCCCTTGAAAATGTCTGCTTGTGTTTCCCAGGCACCATTTAGTCTTAATTCTCCATGTTTGGTCCCCTCAAACATTGCACGTCCCCTCCTGGGTAGCCTTCATGCACACACTTAACCCATGTCCTGTAATGTGCAAGTTGGAGGACCTACTGTCAGCACTGTCCCTGTGGGTTTGTCCAGTTTTGGGATGGCTGATTAAAAAAAACAAAATAAAATTATGAAGTTGCTTTGATAGCCATCTGCCTTAGCTCGAGAAATAGTATCTGGACACCCTCCCAGACTGTGACCAGCTGTGACTTTAGAGCCAGATTGGTCCTTTGCAAATAAAGAGGTGTTTCACATACCATAAATAGAGTTAGACAGATGGAGTGTTCAGAATAAAGAAAAATACTCCAGAATAAGTTCCCATTATCTTGTTCTTCCTGAATAATCTACAGCAATCAGTAGAAGAAGCCCTGGAGGCTCAGTGGTTAAAGCATTCGGCTGATAACCAAAAGGTTGGCTGTTCAAACCCACCAGCCACTCTGCAGGAGAAAGATGTGGTCGTCTGTTTCCGTAGAGATTGCAATCTTGGAAACTCTATGGGGCAGTTCTACTCTGTCCTATAGAGTTGCTGTGAGTCAGAGCTGATGCGATGGCAAAGGGTTTTTGTTTTTTTTTTTTTTTTAATCAGTAGAAGGGAGAACAGGCTTAAAAAGGGGAAAGAAACAAACTTGTTTACAATGTCGATAAAATGTTGAAAGTCAATGAAAATAGAATTATGCACAGTAGAGCTCATACAAAGTACTGACTTCCTATGCATAGATGCTAACATTTACGTTTCCCTTAGCTCTTGTGTTTGCTAATTTTTTTATTATGATGGCATTTGTATAAATGACTTATCTGCATACTCCTGATTAATAGTCTTACTTAAACTTCTGTTAGAGTTCTGCAAGTTTTTCCAACCGGGGCCTTGTTCTTGCATCTTTTGTGACTTCAGACAATCTACGGTAACAATTATAGAAATAGTGCTGAAATTTTGTGGGGAAAAAAACAAGCTCCTCCTTAAAGTAAAACATTTCCAAACTGTTCTTATCATTGTGGGCTGAAGTATTTTCCCCCTCAGGGTTAATTTGAGGAGGCAGAAGCTTCGCAGAGCCTGACGACACGTGACGTGTAGTTTAAGGTGGATTTATTTCCGTAAAGCAAGCCAGGAGGCTTATAAAACACAGAACATACAGGAAAACGCTGAGAATGTCTAGCCATAAATTGAGATCTCCAGTGGGCAGCGGTCAGATGCCCAGCTACTTTCTGCTACGTGTATCTGGAGTGTTTTTAGAAACTCCTCAAATGGCAGTAAATCTTATTTTGAAAATTGTTCAGCTCACTCTGCCTTCATTATTGCAAAATGGTGCATGCACATTGAAAAAAAAAAAGTCTGTATACATTAAAAAAAGAGAGAGAGAGAAAGAAACAAAAAGCTTTTTGAAATCAGTCCCCTGTAACCATGTATTAGGAGAATTAATTGTTAGCTGTTCTGTGTTGTTATGGATTGAATTCTGTCTCTCAAAAAGTTATGTTGAAGTCTGAACCCCTGCAGCTAGTGAATGTGACTCTGTTTGGAAAGAGGATCTTTGAAGATGTTATTGGTTAAGTTAACATGAGGCTATACTCCTGCAGTTGGGTGGGTCCTAAACACAATCACTTCTGAGAGGTGTCTTATAAAAAAGAGCCAAAGGGACACAAACACACAGAGGGCAAGGACCCTTCCCTAGAGCTGAGGCCCTGATTTGGACTTTTAGCCTCCAAAACTGTGAGACAGTACATTTCTGTCCTTCAAAGCCGTTCACTTGCAGTATTTCTTGTTACTGCAGCACCAGCAAGCTAAGACAGTGCGTATGTTTCTTTATGTATAGAGGTACAGATGCAAACTATATCCTTCTTTAAAAAAAAAAAAAAAAAACACATAAACAGATTTGGTTCATATTTTCTCTATTACATATATTCTTCTGCAGCTTTCTTTATTTCATTTCCCCACTCAGTAGCATATCACAGAAACTGTTCCCTAGACTAATGTGTTATTTTTAACAGTCCCGCTTGTCCGGGCACACTAATATTCACATGACCGTTTTCTGCTTGTGCTCATTTAAATTCCCTTCCATCCTTTGCACACTACAAATGTTTCCATAGCACGTAACTTCACAGACAGAAGTGCTGGCTCAAAGGGAATACGCAATTAAAATCTCAGAAGGTTCTAGCAATTTGACATTCAAAAAAGGTTATATCGAGATACATTCTTCCGGCCATTCCTGAGAACATCCGTCTCCTTGTCATCACAAACAACGGATATTATCAATTATTAATCTTTTCAAATTTTGCTGAACAGGTAGGCCAAAGTAAAAGAACCTAAATGTGCCCTTTTTTATTTTATTTTTTTTAATTTAGAGAACATATTAACCTTTGGTGGGATTGGCTTTATCATTTTCAGGATCAGTTCTGTCCCAATTGAGAAGCTCATGCAGTAAGCTATACTCACTAGTTGAAGCCGTGTCAACATGTTTCTTTGTTTCTTGGTAGTGGTGGTAATGCGGATGGCAGTGGCGCGATTGTGTTTTCTTCTTCTTCTTCATATTTCCATCGAGAGAATAGAAACTCCACTCCATGGTTAGAAAGGAGCGAGCATTGGGGAGTGTGATGATTCATGTTATGTGTCAACTTGTATGGGCCATCATTCTCAGTGATTTGGCAGTTACGTTATGATGTAGTCACCCTCCATTTTGTTGTTTTTGTTGTTTTTTTAATGACCCTGTGTAAAACAAAATGAAACACTTAGCAGTCCTGCACCATCCTTGCAATTATTCCTGTGTTTCAGCCCATTGTTGTAGCCACTGTGTCAATCCATCTCACTGAGGGTCTTCCTCTTTTTTGCTGACTCTCTACTTTACCAAGCATGATGTCCTTCTCAGGGGACTGATCCCTCCCTCCTGATAGCATGTCTAAAGTATATGAAATGAAATCTCACCATCCTCACTTCCAAGGAACACTCTGGCTGTACATCTTCCAAGACAGATTTGTTTGTTCTTCTGGCAGTCCATGGTATATTCAATATTCTTCGCCAACACCACAATTCAAAGGCACCAATTCTTCTTTGGTCTTCCTTGTTCATTGTCCAGCTTTCCCATGCATATGAGGTGACTGAAAACACCATGGCTTACATCAGGTGCACCTTAGTCCTCAAAGTGACATCTTTGCTTTTTGACACTGTAAAGAGGCCTTTCTAGACAGTGAGCTTATAGAACATAGTATTGCGTTGGCATGACCCAAGTGTGGACTCTCCTTTCTCTCTCTGGGAACCTCACTCTGCCTTCAAACCATCTTCTTCTCAGCTCTAATACCAACTTCAGACACAGGAGGCCACCTACCCCTGGCTTCCTCTTTTGTCTCCTTGAAAGGGGTGAGGAAGCCCATGACTTCCAGTGCAGCCATCTTGGTGAGTGGGTTTGGGTGCTGAACTGCTGGCCCAGTTTTCCCAAAGATCAGCCCTAACGTTTAAATGGCAGTAGGGTTGATGTTGCAGGGAAGACATTGATTCAAGCCCAGTTCATTCTCTAACACATTAGGTGTCCTACAATCTGAAGAGCAGAGTTTATGTTGATCGTCACGTGAGTTCTTGAGCTTAAACGACTAAAAGAAGAGAAGGAACTTGCTCAGGGGCCACCCCAGGTCCTCAACTGTCCAGGTTTGTATATGACGTCTTTGTATATGATTAACCTGACTTGTGAAATTGCATTTTATTGAATTTCTTTGCTCATCCTCAAAGGATGTCCAGCTAGAGGCAAGCCTCTAGCAGAGCATTATAGATCGTGGATACAGAACTGAAAATTATAAGCTTAATGTGATATTTGAATTGACAGGATATTATTTCAGAACTGGAGATCATAAAGAAGTATAATTTCACGGCAAACAAAAGGGAATTTGCCAAAGCTTTCCAAATTTTTAAGTTCTGAAAACATTTGAAAAGAATGTTAAATTCCTGTGTAAACAGATGTTTGTCGTGCGATCAGCTGGTCTCATAGTAAGTTTGCTGTACGCTCCGCATAACACAGAAACATGTAATTCAGAATGAAGGCCAAGACCCATATGCCACATACAAATAAATTCAAACTCCATCAATGTGTGTTTAAGTATTAATCAACATTATAAAAAAATCAATCTAACAACTCAATACTTTAGGGTTCTCCTAAAATTATGTATTCATGGAACAAATTATGGACAGAATTGAGAAAACAGTGCTATACCCAAGAATATAATAAATCCAATTTCTCTGCTGACTTAAATTGTGTTCTTAGTGCAGGTAGGATGTAAAGACAGAGAGAAGTGCAGTTGAGGAATGTCCAGTAACACTCCTTTACTCATTCCTTCATTCACTCGTTCATTCACTGCTGTTGTTGTTAGGTCTCGTCTTGATCTATGTACAGGTTCCTCATGAGCACAAATAAGGGTTCTGGAATTCCCCTTCTCATGCATTCCAATTCCTATCCATTCACTATAGATTAATTAGAAGCGGACCTCAAAGTGCATCTCCCCCTGTAACGTGTAACCAAGTGGAACACTTTTGGGATGCAAAATTTAAGATACTATTGGAAAACAGAGGTAGACGGACCAAGGTCACAGTGAAGATAAGAAATCTAAGATAATTACAAATAAATTTCATTAAAATAAAACAACAGAACAGCTTATTGGCTTCAGAGCATATTAAGATATTAAATTAGCAATAAGGGGAGGGTCTACAATTGATTAGTATTTGCCACCTCTTGCTCACTAGACCTGTTTCAGAATTTTCCTTCTTCATGGTTTTACATCGATGCTTAAAAGTTAGCTTCTGTCTTAGATTTCTCTAGAGAAACAGAGATTAGATAGATAGACAGACAGATTTATTTTCAGGAATTGGCTTATGCAGTTGTGGGGGATCTGGGAAGTCTCATATCCGTAGGTCAGGCGACAGGCTGGAAATTTCTGCCAGCTTATGTCCCCAAATCCATAGGCCAGGTGATGGGAAGAATGAAGACTAAGAATGTTCTGGCTAAATGTCTGTTTATATGCAGAAAACACCCTAGGGCAACTCCCTTTTTGCTCTTAAGGCCTTCAGCTGATTGCACAATGCACACTCACATTATGAGGCCAGCTGATTTAACCACATGTAAATACTTTATAACTACAACTAGACTAGTGTTTTACCAAACAACTGGACACCATGGCCTAGCCAAGTGGGCTCACGACCATCACAGCTTCCTTTATGGCCAGTGACGCTCGTTCTGAGGGATGCAGTTTTCTTCTGTCTCTTCCTTGACCCAAATGTTCCTTGTCTTTCTGAATTTATGCAGTTGTTAAACATAGTCTATTGGGTCCCACTTCTGCCCCAGAAGTCCAGAGATCTGTGGATGCTTAAACCAAAAAAAAAAAAAACCCATTGCCATCGAGTCGATTCCAGCTCATAGCAACCCTATGGGACAGAGTAGAACTGCCCCATACAGTTTCCAAGGAGCACCTGGCAGATCTGAACTCCTGACCCTTCGGTAGCACTTAACCACCATGCCACCAGGGTTTCCCTGTGGATGCTTAGGATGGACAAAACCACGTTGTCTTAGTTATGTAGTGCAGCTATAACAGAAATACCTCAAGTGGATGGCTTTAACAAAGAGAAATTTATTCTCTCACAGCGTAGGAGGCTACGAGTCCAAATTCAGGGCACCAGCTCCAGGGGAAAGCTTTCTCTCTTTGTCGGCTCTGGAAGAAAGGTCTTGTCATCATTCTTCTCTTAGTCTAGGACTTCTCAGCTTCTCAATGCAGGGACCTCAGGTCCAAAGGATTGGCTCCACTCCTGGCGTTTCTTTCTTGGTATAATGTCGCCCTTCTCTCTAGTCAGTTCTGTCTTTTTTATATCTCAGAAGAGTTTGACTCAAGATACAACTTAATCCTTTAGATTGAGTCCTGCCTCATTAACATAACTGCCTCTAATGCTGCTTCATTTACATCATAGAGGTTAGAATTTACAACACAGAGGATAATTACATCAGATCACAAAATGGTGGACAACCACATAATATAGGGAATCATGGCCTAGCCAAGTTGATACATGTTACACATCTTGAGGGGTGGGGGCAATTCATTCTGTAACAACGTGCACCCTTCAATTAACCTACTCAGCCCTCAATCCTAGTTGGTCCAGTGCCATAGCCTGAGGTCTGCCAGTGCTCATTCTGCACTGGACACACACACTTAGTCCCTTTGGGGTGGGCCTGTGCTCTCTCCCTCCGAACAGGCCTAGGAAGGCAGCTCTAAGACCTGGATTCACTTTCCCTCAGTGTCTGCAGCCTATCCCAAGGTCTCTCCTAAATGTCTTCTCTGTTCAGGATTTCTGTCTCACCCTTTGCTTTCCCTCCTTACAACTCTCAAGGCCCTGGTTTGGTTAATTCCAGCAAGAGTGACACCCGACTGCCTTGAAATTCTCCTCATTGCTAAGAAGGTACAAAGGTATTAATCCGTATATGCTGTTGTCAGCTGCCATTGAGATGACCCCCGACTCCCGGCAACCCCGTGCACCGTGGGATACACGCTGCCTGGTCCTTGCTGTCCCCACAGTCAGACCGTTGTGATCCTAGCAATTTCCTTAGCTGCTTTTTGGAAGTACACCAGCAGGCCTTTCTTCCTAGTCTAGTAAACACCCTGGAAGATTTAAACCTTTTTGGCTTTTCCCTATGATATGAAAGCCCACGGAGGTTTCATCGCCTCTCTATGACTTCTGTGTCAAGTTAACCAAAACCAACCAAACCAGTTGCCACCAAGCCAACTCAGACTCATGGCGACCCCATGTGTGTAAGAATAGAACTGTGTACCATATAATTTCCAATGGCTGAGTTTTCAGAAGTATCCAGGTCTTTCTTCCGAGGTGTCACTGGGTGGAATTGAACCTCCAACCTTTTGGATTAGCACCTGAGCACGTTAACCAATTGTACCACCCAGGGACTAAAAACAGAAAAAAACAAACAAGCAAAAAAAACCAAACCTGTTGCGGCCGAATCGATTCTGACTCATAGCAACCGTATAGGACAGAGTAGAACTGCCCGTAGGGTTTCCAAGCCGTGGCTGGTGGCTTTGAATTGCCGACCTCTTGGTTAGCAGCTGTGCCACTTAACATGTGGCACAAAGCCAAGGTGGGGAGAGTTAGGCGACAAGCAGAAATCCCTAAGTAACCACAGGGGGGAACCATTTCACAAAAGCAGTTGGGAAAGATATAGATTTTAAAGGGTGAAGAATGAAGGGGAAAGAAGTAGATAAAAGAATTGTTCTCCAGGAAGTGCGCCTGAGTACGCTCATCGTCAAAGAAGACGGACAGTAACTTAGGTTGGTAGAAAGCCTCCATAGTGGTTAGCACATGGAGACCAGGAATGATGCTTATTAGATAGCATCCTGTAAGGGCTACAGCTGATCATGTTTTGTCTCTTCTGGGACCTGGTGTACTGGCTGCAGCAGACAGGTGGAGCATGTTCTGTTCCGGGGAATTCTGTCCAAAAAATTCCAGGAAGTGCCCTGTCCTCTGGGCAAATCATGGAATCTGCAAAAGGGTTACAAGAAGTGACTACACACGCACTTTGGATTTGCAACTGTGCAAACGACACTCTTATTGTTGTCAGTTGTCCAGTCGGATTCCACTCACGGCGACCCTGTGTGCAACAGAATGACACGTTGCCTGGTCCTGCACCATCTGCACGATCGTTGGTGTGCTTGAGTCCATTTTTTCGGCCATTGTGTATGCTGAGTGTGTTCACCTATGGAGCTCATCTTCCAGCACTTTAGCAGGCAATATTCTGTTGTGATCCATTGGGTTTTCATCAGCTGATTTTCAGAAGTAGATCTCCAGGCCTTTCTTCAAAGTCTCCCTCAGTCTGGAAGCTCCACCGAAAGCTGTCCACTGCAGTGACCCTGTTGGTATTTCAAATACCAGTGTCATAGCTTCCAGCAGCACAGCAACACAAGCCACCACAGTGCCACACACTGACAGACAGGTGTTGGCAGCCATGCCATTAGCTTAAGCATATTGTAAAAAGCCCATAAATGAACTATGATGTTTATATAACTCGCCATTATTTTCCTTCCTTCTTCCCCTCCCTCCCCCCCCTTTTTTTTTTTTTGTCCATCACAACAGGGACAGACACCCCTTCAGTTACCCCACAGCACCAGGAGGCACACACCCTCTCGGACCACACAATAAGATGCGAGAGAGTCACCCAACCTGCAGGGGGCACTGCAGCCCCAGGCATTTATGAACATGGAGGCACCACCACATGTTGGTGTGGAGCTTGGTTGGTGGAGTCCTCAGAGGAAATTAGCATGTCCCTCAGTGAGCAGCCTGAACCCTGTGATTCAGCTGGCCTCTGAGTGCCCTTATCTGGTTTCTGGGTTATATACTCTGGCACCAGGGCAGGCTCCATCCAGCCACAGTCTCTACTCGCCAGAGACTAGGAAGTTCCTCTTTACCTGCTGTCTGGGACCCCAACAACACAGCCCTCTCTTCATGACTTTCACCAGCTGCCTGGTGTTCCCACGCCCTTAAGCCAAACATTCTGGAATGAACTCCTTAGAGTTTGACTATTGTTGGGATTTTTGCTACTGGCAGAAATCTTGCCTGCCTCTAGTTGTTGTTGTTAGGTGCCGTCGAGTCAGTTCTGACTCATAGCGACACCACGCACGACAGAACAAAACACTGCCCGGTCCTGCGCCATCCTTACGATCCTTGTTATGCTTGAGCCCGTTCTTCCTTTTAAGGCAGCTCTTCCCCAGTCTTTTGCGCGCCTTCCAACCTGGGGGTCTCATCTTCCAGCGCTGTATCAGACAGTGTTCCACTGCCATTCATAATGTTTTCACTGGCTAATTCTCTTCAGAAGTAGACTACAGGGTCCTTTTTGCTAGCCTGTCTCAGTCTGGAAGCTCAGCTGAAACCTGTCCGCCATGGGTGACTCTGCTGGTATCTGAATACTGGTAGCATAGCTTCCAGCATCACAGCAACACATGAGCCCCCACAGAACGACAAACTGACAGACACATCTAGTTTTAGATTTAGCTTGGAACTCCCATCCTCACATTCACATGTACCTCCTTTAACGATAGCAGACCCCTTGTTTCTCTTCTTAGCTCTCCTGGGTAGCCTGCCCTACAGTTGCCCTGGTTACTTCATTTTTTGTTGAAGTCTATGAGCTTGTTAACCTTCTTGGTGAACAAATTTGAACATATCATTTGAATATATAATTAAAAATTTCAGAACATGGCATTGAAAAATAAGCAAAGCCAAACAACCAGCTTATCAATGTGAATTTTTTTCCACCGTTCAATTCACAAGGTATCTTGACATTTTGTAGAGAATCACCTAGTTTATAAAGTCCAAAGCAATCTCGTGATGTACTATATTTCTTACTTAGCTCTTCTCTACAACCTTTTGTACAACGGCTGTAAGTTGAGTTTTCTAAGCAGATAAGGGAGAGTGGACACGGGGCAAAAAGTAAAGGACTTACATTATTTGTAAAGTTCACTCATCCAAGAGCAATGAAATTTTATTTAATACACAGCTTAATAAGAGTTTACATAAATTTAAAAGTCAGTTGCCCTTGAGTTGACCCCGACTCAAGGCAACCGCATGTGTGTCAGAGTAGAGCTGTGCTCCATTGAGTTTTCAATGGATTTTTTTTTTCTTTTTATACTTTAGATGAAGGTTTACAGAACAAACTAGCTTCTTATTAAACAGTACACATATTGTTTTATGACATTGGTTAACAACCCCATGACACGTTGACACTCTCCCTTCTCGACCTTGGGTTCCCCATTACCAGCTTTCCTGTTCCCGCATACCTTCTAGTCCTTGCCCCTGGGCAGGTGAACCCCTTTATTCTCGTTTTGCTTTAGGGGTCTGTATAATCCTTGGCTGAAGGGTGAACCTCAGGAGTGAGTTCATTACTGAGCTGTAAGTGTGTCCAGGGCAGATACTCTTGGGGTTTCTCCAGTTTTTTTCAGATCGGTAAGTCTGGTCTTTTTTTTTTTGGAGTTAGAATTTTGTTCTACATTTTTCTCCAGCTCTGCCTGGGACCCTCTATTGTGATCCCTGTCAGAGCAGTTAGTGGTGGTAGCTGGGCACCTTCTGGTTGTGTTGGACTCAGTCTGGTGGAGGCCGTGGTAGATGTGGTCCATTGGTCCTTTGGACTAGTCTTTCCCTTGCATCTTTAGTTTTCTTCATTCTTCTTTGCTCCTGAAGAGGTGAGACCAGTGGAGTATCCTAGATGGCCACTCACAGGCTTTTAAGGCCCCAGACGCTACTCATCAAAATAGAATGTAGAACATTTTCGTTATAAACTATGTTATGCCAGTTGAGCTAGATGTTGCCCAAGACCATGGTCCCCAACCCCTCAGCGTAGCAGTATGGTCCCTCAGGGAGTTTGGATGTATCCATGGAGTTTCCATGACCTTGCCTGGGACAAGTGGTGCCGGCTTCCCCAGTATTGTGTACTGTCTTACCCTTCACCAGTTATCACTTATCTTTTGTCTATTAAGTGTTTTCCCATTTCCACTGTTTCCCCCCTTCTTAACCATCAAAGATTGTTTCTTTATGTATGTAAACCTTTTCATGAGTTTTTATAGTGGTGGCCTCATACAGTATTTGTCCTTTTGTGATTGACTTATTTCACTCAGCATAATGCCCTCCAGGTTCATCCACGTTGTGAGATGCTTCGCAGATTCATCATTGTTCCTTATTGTTGCATACTACTCCACTGTGTGTATGTACCATAGTTTGTTTATCCATTCATCTGTTGATGGGCATATAGATTTTTTTCATCTTTTTGCTGCTGTGAACAGTGCTGCAGTGAACATGGGTGTACATATTCATGTGACGGCTCTTATTTCTCTAGGATATATTCCTAGGAGTGGGATTGTGGATGATTTTTCAAAAGCAGATCACCAGGCCTTTCTTCCAAGGTACCTCTGGGTGGACTAATGCCTCCAACCTTTCAGCTAGCAGCCGGACGTGTTAACCATTTGCACCACCCAGGGACCCCATATTTAAATATATTATTAATTAAGTCAGATCTTCTTTTACTCAGAGCATGAGTAGATTTATTTTGGTAATATTCCTATTCATTTGTTCATTTGTTCAAGGATTATTTTTTCAAGCTTAACACATACCCTAGGTTCTGAGGATGGCGGCAAGATGGACCAGGCCTCTGCTTTCATGGAAGTTACATTTTCTGGGAGATTTCAGACAGTAAAAAGTATAATGAGGAAAAAATCTTCCTAAGAGCAGAATATTGAATATACCATGGACTGCCAGAAGAATGAAGAAATCTTCCTTGGAATAAGCACAGCCAGAATGCTTCTTAGAAGCAAAGCTAGAGAGACTTTTTCTCACGTATTTTGGACACGTTATTGGGAGGGACCAGTTCCTGGAGAAGGACATCATGCTTGGTAAAGTAGAGGGTCAGCGAAAGAGGAAGACCCTCAATGAGGTGGATTGACATAGTGGCTGCAATGATGGGCTCAAGCATGACAATGATTGTGAGAATGGTGAAGGACCGGGCAGTGTTTTGTTCTGTGGTACATAGGGTCACTGTGAGTCAGAAACGATTCCACAGCACCTAACAACAACAACAGCAGAATTTTCAAAAAAGTTTTCATCTCTTTAACACAGTGGTTTTCAACTAAGGTGATTTTGTCCCCCAGGGGCCATTTGGCAATGTCTGTTGGTGGTGAAAATGGTTTCGTTCTTCACTACTAATCTAAAGGTTGGTGCTTCAAACCCACCCAGTGGCACTATGGAAGATGGGCCTGGTGACCTACTTCCAAAAAATCATCCGTTGAATGCACTGTAGAGCACAGTTCTGCTCTGAAACACACGGGGTCGCCATGAGTGAGTCAGAGGCAACTGGACAGCAGCTAGTCCTTTTTCAGAAAACGCCTTCTCGAGAACTTACGTGAGTTTGAAAACCTCGCAGTAATAATCACCACTATCATCTGACTGAAGATTGAGTGATTCAGAGACATTGTATTTCCTTAGAAACGCTCTATGACTCTGTATCTGTGAAGTGGAAAGCGAGCAGACATCTTAGAAGGTTCCAGGCCTTCTGCCGAGCTGGCGTCTGTCATCCACGGTAACTAGAATTCCATGTCAGACACAGTCTCATTTGTATAGTCAGACGAGCACATTATCAGAGCAAATGTACCAAGAGAAATGTTGACTTCTCAAAGGCATGCCGAACCGAAATTTCAGATTCATTACTCTCTGTAAAATAGAATTAATTATACTATGTTACTAAGATGTAGACTGTGATTGAATTGTCTTGTCCATAAACCTGTGACATTTACCTGGTGCTCTACGCTGTTTTTATCATTAGAGGAATCTCATTTAAGACTTGCTAGCTGTCAGTTGGCTTTGACTCAACAGCAGCCCCATGCGCAGACGCAGCAGAACGGTGCCCGGTCCTGGGCCATCTCCACGATCATCGTTGTGTTCGACTCTGTTGCTGCAGCCGCTGTGTATTCTGAGTGCCTCCAGCCTGGGAGACTCATCCTCCAGCATATAACAAAGTTCTGTTGTGATGCAGAAGCTGTCACTGGCTGGTTTTCAGAAGCAGATGGCCAGGCCTTTCTTCCTAGCCTCTCTTACCCTGGAAGCTGTGCTGATACCTGTCTGTCATGGGGAGCCCTGCTGGTATTTGACATACTGGTGGCCTCGCTTCCAGCATCATAGCCACACACAAGACACTACTGTAAGACAGACAGACAGACAGATGAGTGATGCTCTTTAAGGCTACCGTGACTGTGTTTACCTCTCCATTCTGCCTCCCTTTCTGCGTCTTCCTCCATTGCCACCACCTGCCAAGCACCACATTTAGATGATCTTTTTCTTCCTAAACAGCCTTCTGTCTTTTGCTTTTTCTTATGGATAACAGTCTGCAACTAGTGCTGTGTCCCGAAAAAGCAACTCATTATGGTGCAGTATATTCATAGCCTTGTTACTTTTGGTTCTGTCCTTTTTATATCCATCATTACCTGTAAGCATTCCAGGAATCCATTAGGAACTGTAATCAAGCATCATCTAGCCCTGGGAGCCTATTCCTTTTTTAGACCCAGATTTCTGAAATGACTATGCTATTTTTGTCTATTTAGCTCCATACCCTTTAGTCGTCCTGGACCAGCAGAGATGTTTCAACGGCTTGTCCATGAGCTCCTACAGACAGTCCTGTGATATGAATTGACCAGCTAATCATAACTACTTTGATACTCAAAATAAGAGATGGGGAAGCAAAGTAGCCTGGGCTTTATAGCCAGAAAAATGAAAAAGTGAATCCTTTAAACCTTAGACCACAAATCAAAACTATCCCCTGACGTCTTCTTTGAACCAAACAATGTTGTTGTTGTTAGGTGCCATCGAGTTGGCTCTGACTCACTGCAATCCTGTGTACAACAGAACGAAACACTGCCCAGTCCTGCGCCATCCTCGCAATCAGTGCTGTGCTTGAGGCCATTGTTGCAGCCACTGTGTCAGTCCATCTCCTTGAGGGGTTTCCTCTTTGGCTGACTTTCTACTCGTACATTCCACGTTACTGGATGTTTGCAGCTGTTTCTTCTCATTTGGAGTCGTGCCACATCAGCAAATGAAGGTCCCGAAAGCTTTACTCCATCCATGTCATTAAGGTCAACTCTACTTTGAGGAGGCAGCTCTTCCCCAGTCATCTTTTGAGTCCCTTCCAACCTGGGGGCCTCATCTTCCAGCACTATGTCAGACAATGTTCTGCTGCTGTTCATAAGGTTTCCACTGGCTAATGCTTTTCAGAAGTAGACTGCCGGGTCCCTCTTCCTAGTCTGCCTTAGTCTGGAAGCTCAGCTGAAACCTGTCCTCCATGGGTGACCCTGCTGGTATCTGAATACTGGTGGCATAGCTTCCAGCATCACAGCAACACACAAGCCCCCACAGTACAACAAACTGACAGATGCGTGGGGGCAATAATAGTTTAGCTTAATCAGTAAAGAATGTCTGCCTCGAGCATTGTGCTCTTTCAAAGAACGATCTATAATGGAGGTCAAATTGACGACAGCATCTTGAAAGACTAGATGGGAAGCTTAGGGGGCGGTGAGTTTACGTGAATGCGGGGGGGAATGACTCAGAAAAGGAGGGTGTGAACGGCTGCACGTTTTGAAGAATGTCATCAGTGTCACGGAAGTGTACATGTAGAAACTGTTGAAATGATGTAGCTTCGGCTGTGTATATTTTCATTTAAAAAAAAATTCTTTTTTTTTTTTAAAGTGAATTCTAGTCTTCTCTTAGCCACTTAAAAGTTACTTTCTAAACCCAAAAATCTTCATCTACCAAATGAATACAAGACTTATTTTGAAGCTGTTATGAAGATTAAGGAGGCCTGGTGGTGCAGTGGTTTTTTTTTGGTGGTGCAGTGGTTAAGTGCTTGGCTGCTCTCCAAAAGGTCGTGGGTTGAAACCCACCAACTGCTCCACGGGAGAAAGATGTGGCAGTCAGTTTCCATAAAGATTACAGCCTTGGAAACCCTATGGGGCAGTTCTCCTCTGTCCTTTTGGGTCACTATGAGTCAGAATCACTCCACGGCAATGGACCACCAAAGGTTGGTTTCCTTTCCTGTAAAAATAATCCATGTAGGCCCCTCTTCAAAGCAGGTGCAGGAACCAGAGCACAGCTGGTTTCCTTTTTCCCTAAAGCTAAAATATATATCAGTGGCTTTGTAGATTTTCCAGTGGAAAGTCCTATCTGGTAATTTTGGGACCAAAATCACAGTTTTTCTTCTATTGCAGAAATTGTTTAGTTTTATAAATTCCACTCTTGAAGTCACATCGACATAAGGAGAACAGGAGAAAAACTGAACTGTTTAAAGTTGCTGTAATCATGAGGTAACTTATAATAGATTTTTGTGAGCTTGCAGATCTCTGAAGCCTTTGTTTGTTTTAAAAATATGAATTCGTAAGAGGTGAGGATTATCACTGACAAAAAGCATATGTATGTTCTTAAAAAGAAGGAAACATCTTAAAATGATATTTCAGGAGGGAAATGTAGCTGCCAACAATGTAGCCAAACTTGGTATAAATATAAGGAATGTTTCAAGAAGGAAGAGTGAGCCTCAATTTTACTTAGGTGAAATTTTTCTTAGAAAAGCCACAGAAACTAAAGGTACAAGTTTTTTTTTTTCTAAAAATGCATTTTTAAATTTCAGAAGTGGAGATTTCACGTTGTTAATTTTGCTTTCATTACTTCTATGAAAAAAATTGGCAATAAGTACAGGAAAATAGCCTCTAGTCCTTTACAGTTGTACAGATTTGTATTATATCCTATACCATCTGGACAGACAACTGCACCAATGAACAACATCATGATACATGGAGAAGAAATTGGCACGGTCATGGATTTCATTTTACTTGGATCCACAATCAACACCCATGGAAGCAGCAGTCAAGAAATCAAATGACACACTCCACTGGGCAAATCTGCTGCAAAGACCTCTTTGAAATTTTAAAAAGCAAAGATGTCACTTTGATGACTAAGGTGTGCCTGGCCCAAGCCATGGTCCTTTCAGTTGCCTCATATGAACGTGAAAGCTGGACAGTGAAAAAGGAAGACCAAAGAAGAATTGATGCATTTGAATTATGGTGTTGGCAAAGATTATTGGATATACCATGGATGTCAGATGAACAAACCAGTTTTAGAAGAAATACAACCAGGATACGTCTTAGAAGTGAGGATGGTGAGACTTTGACTTGCTTACTTTGGACATGTCATCAGGAAAGACCAGTCGCTAGAGAAGAACATCATGGTTGGTAAAGTAGAGGGTCATCGAAAAACAAAGGAACGTCTCAAGGAAATGCATTGACACGATAGCCACAATGGACTCAAACATACCGAGGATCATGAAGATGGCACAGGGCTAGGCAACATTTAGTTCTGTTATACATGGGGTCACCACGAGTTGGAACTGACTGGACAGCAGCTAACAATAAGAAGAACATACACTGAAAACCATGAAGTGGAAAAGCCAGGACTTGTATTTGCTGTAGAAGACCCTGTCTTGAACCTAAGCTGCATTGCTACAACAAAGAATTTTCCTATAATGTAATCAATCAATAGATTTGTTGTGGTCATTTATCAAAATTTCAGATCTAAAGAATGATATTCAGTGATGAAATAAAGAGGGCAGCTTGATAGGAAATAAGCATGGGGTTTTATAATGTTTTTAAATAAATTACACAAATAGTTTTGAAAGGAACTGATGTTTTCAGACAAGACTGGCTGTGTGTCCATGTATATGAACATAGAAGGGACAGCTTTAGAAAGTACTACATAAACTAATGAAATTATTGATTAAATGAGAACATTCAATGATGCCTAAAGGAAGTCATTATCGAGATGTTTTTCTGCTGACTTTAGACATGTGCTTCATGTCATTGTTACTAAAACCCAAAAAATCCATTGCCATCGAGTTGATTCCAACTCATAGTGACCTCGGGTGGCGGGGGGAGACACGAAAGTAGAGTAATCAGCTCTCATCATTCCATTTTAGTCTAGCATTGGCATGGATTTGAGCCAGCCGTGACAATAAGCACTGGGTAGATCTCAGAGCATTCCCAATTAACGTCTAAAACCTTGGGCATTCAAAACTGGAATAATGAGTTGCTTTCCAAAAATGGGCCATCTGAGCTGAGCATGGTAAGTATGAAAGAAGTCTCAGGAAAGCTGCTTTGTACAAACCCCATGGATGAGCCAGTTTTCGACCTGATCACCCATCCGTCGATTGACCTGTGGACCTCACTACCGGGAGGTCTTATGGCTTCTAGGCAGATACTCCAATGGAAGCTAGTGAATCTATGTGGTGCTATTTGCTCCTGGACGCTGGCAGAGAAGGGTTCAGTACTTGGGCCAAAACAAACGCGTCCCCAGCTTGTTCCAGACTCTTGGACTGAGATCCGGAGCTCTGTGCAGAGGCAGCGTCGACGGCTTTCCCGGGGCATCTCTGAATGGTAGCAGATCTCAGTATAGGCTGATGCCTCAGAGATTATCTGTAGCAGGGGCGGATTACCCAATAAGCAGGTATGCACGGGCTGTTCACTACAGATTAGTAAGTAAGCACAAGTGAGCCCATGCTTACCTTGCTTACTGGGTACTCCGTCCCTATCGGGTATTGTAAATTTGAAAAGAGGCTTTGATTCTGTATGAAGGTGCTGTGGGGTTGCAGAGAGACAGATGCCAGCCATACCTAGAAGCAGAATCTTTGATGTGGTGAAACCATGTGAAATTGTTCAGTACAGATTAGTGAGTGAGCACAAGTAAGTCTGTGCTTACCTTGCTTATTGGGTAGTCTGACACCGACCTGCAGCCTTCCTGTCCTCCAGGGCCAAAGGGGCATGGTGGTGGACCCCTAACTACTTAAACCGGTGGAACTGACTGGCTCCTTTACGCCAAATTATCACCCTTTCCATGTCCCAAGATTCCTGGAGTTGTCCATTACGCCACGTGCCTGTGGCTTGTGTATTCACAAAAACAGGAGCAACCTTTGGACTTCTGTGGTGACTTTGACTTGAAAGAATCATTGATGCTCTGGAGATTTTGACTGCCTGACCACCCCTTTCTGGTATCTTAATTAAAACAAAACAAAACAAAAACGAGTTGCCATTGAGTCAGCTCCAACTCCTGGCGGTCCCACGTGTGTCAGAGTAGAACTGTGCTCCACAGGGTTTTCCGTGGGTGATTTTCCGAGTAGACCATCGGGGCTTTATTCCAGGATGCCTCTGGGTGGACTCGAACTTCCAACCTTTCCATCAGCAGCCGAGCTCCTTAACTGTGCACCAGCTCCCTAAATCGACAGACGTGCGCGTTTATCCACATGTTCGTATGTCTCCGGTTTATGATCAGACATTTATATAATCCTCCACGAGTGTTTATTAATTAATCGTTACGCGTGAAATATTTTATTTGCCTTTGTGCACAACACAAAATTCTAGGACGTTAAAAACATTTTTATGAGAGGGATTATGGAATTGAAAAATACCTTATTTTCTGCGTTAGTATACTAGTTAGCAAACAAACGCACTGACTCATAGGGTTTCCAAGGAGCAGCTGGAGAATTCAAACTGCCCACCCTATGGCTAGCAGCCCAGTTGTTAACCACTGTGCCACCAGGGCTCTTGTTTTAACCAAGAAAAAAAAAACCAAGGGAGGTGTAAATAAGTGTGATTTACAGTTTTTTTGTTGTCGTTGTTTAACTGAGACAACTATTTCACCTGCTTTCTTTCGAAATTAATATTCTTTGAGTGATGGCTGTGTTTAGTGTTTTGGTTAATGTCTTAGTTGTTTTAATCACCTCAAACCCTAGGAAAGACTATTGAGAAGCCTGTTTCTCTAGTTTTCTATTTTTCCTCTATTTTTCTTTTTGTTATCTGAAATTGATTTTAAGTAATTCAAATTTTTT
The DNA here is from genome assembly GCF_024166365.1 of Elephas maximus indicus. Lineage (NCBI taxonomy): Eukaryota > Metazoa > Chordata > Mammalia > Proboscidea > Elephantidae > Elephas > Elephas maximus. The sequence goes on from NC_064846.1 coordinate 173,236,653, forward strand.
TTCTTTTTAATAATCCATTTTTAAAAAAATAAACGAATGTTCCAAGTCTTTACCCAACTCATCTGATTTGCTCCAAACATTTGATTCTAGAATATGTCAAGGGCAGAATTTGAAAGCACTCATCAATTAAAAGAAAATGCCAATGGAAGTATTATAGTCATGAATATTTATGGGACGCATGACAAAGCATCCAAATACGTTTGAAGTGTACTTACAAAAATTATTTTGAAATGGGGAAACTTTGACACACTTTTCCTGTCTTTGACAGAACAAGCTGGCAGAAGTATATGAAAATGTGCAGAATATTAGCAATGTGATCAATAATGTTGGTTAATAGATAAAAATTAAACTGTGGGCCCTAGAAGCAGAGACTGCTCTTTCTGGTTTTGCAAGCGTACACACATCAGCCATATGTTAAGCCATTCAGAATAGTATGCTGAATTTTAGAAAAAAAGAAGTCTAAAAATATTCTCTCACCTGAAAACACACACACACACATTTGATAACAGTATGGTAACAATACTACCTTCAGTACAGCAACAGCAGTACACCCTAACCACTGGGAAATTAGAGAGGCCCCCCACCCCAAAATGATGAACTGAAAATGCCCTCAGAGAGGACGCCCATGGGTCCGTGGGTGGTGCAAAAGGTTACCATGCTTGGCTTCTAACTAAAAGGTTGTAGGTTTGAATTCACACAGAGCCGCCATGGAAGAAAGGTACTTTAGAAAAATTATCCATTAAAAACCCAATGGAGCACAGCTCTGCTCTGACACACATGGGGTCACCATGAGTAAGAATCGACTGGATGGCAACTGGTTATTCGCTCTCCCATTAGCCTCAGATATTTCCCTCAAAGTACTTTATCTGAAAGCATTTTTTCATTTATATGTTTCCATACATGTACAGTGAAACTTACAAGAGGCGGAACTTGATGGAACTGCCTTGTTTTTCCAGGTCTCGAAAGTTTTCAGACTTTTTGACAGGGTCCAGTCTTACCTCTTTCCTATCACGATTTTAGTGGAAAAGATTTGAGTTTTCCTTCTCTGACAGGTTTCTGACTTACACAGATTCTGGCTTTTGCAGGCTTTACTGTACTACGTTCCCACTGGAATTATTAGTGGACTCTTATCTGTCTTGCTAACCAGAGTGTACCTCTCTGTCACCTGCACAATCTATACCCCCAGCATTAAAGGGGCCCTGGTGGTGCAGTGGTTAGGCGTTCAGCCGCTAACTGAAAGGTTGGCAGTTCAAACCCACCGCTTGCTCCGAGGGAGAAACACCTGGCTAGCTGTTCCATAAAGAATGCAGCCTTGGAAACCCTGTCCTATAGGGTTTCTGTGAGTTAGAGTCGACTCAGTGGCAATGGGTTTGGTTTGGTTTGGCCCCAACAACAGCAGGTGGCGTCTCTGGACTACATTGCTCCATTCAGCACGGAAGCAGGCTTTGAATTTGCTACCTTAACACACAGACACACACACACGCCCCACTTGCCGTTTTATTTATTGCTAGGTGCTTGCAGTTAGAAAATGAACTCCATAAAGAAGGAATTCTTGTCCGTATGCACTGTGTGAACTTAGCATTATGCTTGTCACATGGTGGTTGTTGTCACTGGGTGCTGTTGTGTTGATTCTGACTCATAGTCACCCCATGTGATACAGTAGAGCTGCCCCATAAGGTTTTTCTAGGCTGTAGTCTTTACTGGAGCAGATCTCCACATCTTTCTCGTGCAGAGCCCCTGAGCGGGCTCAAACACCAGCCTTCTGGTTAGCAGCCGAGCATTTAACTCTTGTGCCAAAAGGGCTCCTTTATCCCGTGGTGGGGCTCAGTAAATATTTGATGAATGAATGAATGAGTGAATGAATGCTGAGTCAGGCCCTCCTTCTCATCCTCAGTGACTCCTGAGATAACTGTGAAACCAGTATGGGTTTTGTGTATGTGTGGTGAAAATATACACAACAGAACGTTCACCAACACAACAATTTCTACATGCACAATTCAGTGACGCTGATTACATCTTTCAAGTTGTGCAATGTTCTCACTATCCTTGTGCGAATCATTCTACCACCATTAACGTGAACTCCACTGCCCTCTAAGCAAAAGGTCCCCCCCATACCCGCTAATAATGTTTGGTTTTTACGTATTTTCTTATTTCAAATTAGTGACATCATACACTATTTGTGCTTTTGTGACTGACTTATTTCATTCATCATGATGTTTTCACGTTTCATCCACTGAGGCTTTAGAGGGATGGTTTGAAAACCATCGATAAAGATAATAAGCACATGTGAATAAACACATGAAAACCCTAAATAAAATAATAAATCAACTCCTGTTAAATAAGAATTTGTCCAAATAGGTTAATACCTAGAATTACAAAAAGGCTTTAGTTCTAGGGCATATATTATTATATAACAAAAATTGCTACAATAAAGAAAAATGCAACCTCTAGAGATGAAGAGGTTTGGGTTAGAGATGAAGAAAATGTAACATTTCCTTTAAAAATTCATAGTTTGGAATTGATGGCTTCTCCAGTGGAAGACTGTGAATTAACATGACACACACTACATCCTTAAAACCTGCAGCCAACATCGTACTTGGCAGTCAGATCCTCAGGGCTGATGCCCTTCCATTCCAATTAGGAACAAGACAGGGATACCTACCAGAGCAGTTAATATTTAATCTTTCTGTAGGTTGCAGCCAGTGCAATTAGGAAAGACACACAGAAATCAGAAATGCAGTGTGGAGTGCTAAGATAGGCACCAGCTCACACCTCCAGGATTCCGACTCACAGCGACCCACATGAACAGAGTAGAACTGCCCCGCAGGGTTTCCTAGGCTGAAATCTTTATGGAAGCAGATCGCCAGGTCTTCTTCCCGTGGAAGCACTGGGTGGGTTTGAACTGGCAACCTTTTGGTTATCAGCTGAGCGCTTAACCGTGGCACCACCAGGGCTCCTCAGGGCTTGGAGACACTTGAGATGCCACCACTCAATTTCTGCCCCTGTGCTGTGAGTGCACATTAAAAATCAGGAGAACTTTAACCAAAGCCCATGCCCAACTGGAAGAATCTTGACCATAATTTCTCTGTAACGTTCAGAAATGATTTCTATCATGGATATTTCATCTGCATAACATGCAGTTATATGGGACGGACAGATAAAGTGGAAAACAGAAATGACACCTCAAGAAAAGTCCTAGTCAGAGCCAGCATACGTGCATACGTCTTGTGGTGTTTTGCTTGATTTCCATTCTAGAAACAGTTTTATTCTGCTGATAGACACAATTACTTCAAAGATGATAACCATCTCGTTAGAGCGGCATTATCTTTTTGCATTAAATTGGATGTTTGGAAAATTAATAAGGGAGCTAATTCATCTCTGTGTTCATGAAAACAGCCTTTGAGCAATGGCTGGTTTTGTCTCTTTGTAGGTTTATTTGGGTATTTTTGTTTTTGGACACTGCAGACTGTCGGGTCTGGACAGGTTTAAAGGTAGAAGAGGAATGAGGGCCGCTCTATCCTTGCACCTCAGCCGTGCTGGTCATTAACCCATTCATTAATTTATTCATCAATTATTCACCAGTTATTGACTGTGACTGCTAAGTGCCCACCAGTGTGCTAGACCTTGGGAATGAGAAGATGATTAAAATAGAGCCCCTATCATTGAGGATCTCAGTTCACAAAGGGAAACTTATAAACAGACCGTAAGCATTTAATTGCTCAGAAGAAGAAGGAGAAAGAGAGAGAATGGAAATAGAGTGTTTTGGGCACGGAGGAAAGACTGAGGGACCGGCCAACCCCATCTGGAAGGAGTCTTGGTTTTAATGAGCCTTGAGAAATTAGAATACGTGTTTCATTCAATTGCATGGGTGAAGGAATTCGATGTTAAAAGGTTGAATGTGTGAAAAAGCGTGTGGAAAGTTCCAGTATGGCCCAGGTGGAGGTGATGGGAGAGCGTGGCTCAAGTGAAACGTTAGGGAGCGAGGCCTTGTTTCCTAAGGAGTCCCTGGGTGGTACAAACAGTTAATACTCTTGGCTGCGCACCCCAAGGGCGGAGATTGGTGTCTACCCAGAGGCACCTGGAAAGAAAGTTCTGGAGATCTCCTTCTGAAAAATCAGCCATTGAAAACCCTGTCAAGCCCAATTCTACTCTGACACACATGAGGTTGCCATGAGTTGGAATCAACTTGATGCCAACTCGTTTGGTTTGGTTTTGGTTTGTTTCTCAGAGGAGTACTTTAACTAGAACGATGGGGTATAGCTTTGTCCAATTGTACCAAAATTTAGAAGGTGTAAACTTGGAAAAGACAATTTAAGTGAATATGCAAATCCATGATGACATTTACATTGTACAGTGTGTGTAATGCTTTAGCGGTACAGAAAACATCTGAATGCAGTCCTTACTTGACAGAAAGGGTCAGTTAGAGAAAACATCATTAGATGATGCTCAAAATGACCACACTCCTCTCGGAGCCATTTCATAAACTATGCATGGCTGGGGTGCTTGTGGCAGAAAGGCGGGGGTCAGGTATAAGGGTGGTTTTGGAAAGCAGAAGTGAACCAACTCTTTTTTTTTTTAATTTAAAGAAGGTTTAATCTGTGTGTCTATTAAAGACTGATAGATATATAGGTGGGTGATAGATAGATGGATAGATACATACATAGATGATGGGTCGATAGATGATAGATGGTTACATAAATACATACATAGATGACATGATGGATAGAGAGAGAAGTAGGTAGGTAAGTAGGTAGGTAGATAGGTAGGTAGGTAGGTAAATAGAGAGGTAGGTAGGTAGAGAGAGGCAGGTAGAGAGAGAGAGGTTGGTAGGTAGGTAGGTAGATACATACACACATGCATGCGTATATGCATACATTCATACGTACATAGATGATGGATAGATAGATGATAGATAGGCACGTAGATAGGTAGATAGATAAACACACACTTTAAGAATAAATTTGTCCCACTTGTACTATAACGAAAAGCAATAGTCCTTTGTGTCACACTTTTCCTTCTGCAGCACTCCAGAGGTGTGTATTTTTAACTATTTTAGCTGTTTCTTGGGGTATTTACTTCCTATTTTTTAAATAGCAACCTTGCTTTTTTTTTTTTTTTTTTGATTTTAGATACTATCCTCCTACTATTTATTAATTTATCTCTTAACACTTTCACCCACACGCTTTTCTTCCATGCCTCTCCACTCCCCCATATAATGGGCACAATTTTTGGTTAAATCAATGCCAATACACTTTGTTTATGTCACTAAGTTGTATACCTATTATTCACAGAAAACCATGAAATGAACAGTGATTACATTCTTTTTGCATAACTCTTTGGTTTTCCCTGGAGTTAGTAATTGCCTTTCTTTTTGGTTGCCTAGTTTTAAGTTACCTACTACTGAGTTGGAGCCCTGATGGTGCAGTAGTTAAGAGCTAGGCTGCTAATCAAAAGGTGAGTAGTTCAAATCTACCAGCCGCTCCTTAGAAACCCTATGGGGCAGTTGCTGTAGGGTTGCTATGAGTCAAAAATGACTCAACCGCAATGGCTATTACTGAGTTTCAGCCTCTCCTACAGAAGTATGGATCTGTTCTCAGCAATATCCAAACGCATCTTTGCCATATTGAGTCGTCGTACTGGTTGCCTCCAGATCTGCTTCCTAGATTCCATGCTGGGATTTCCCTTCACACTCATTCTGAGAATTCCTTTGGTTTCTTGTGTTGGCACAGTTGTATGTCTTGACCTTATTTTTAGCTTCATGCATTTCTGTTGTAAAGTTCCGTGTCAACCTGATCTGGGGTTATTTTTCACATCAAGGTGGAGATCTATTTAGGAACACTTGAATGAAGTTAAATTCTTTGTACAAAATGGTGCACATAACACGGGCAAAGCCAAGCCTGGAATCATCAGTGTTCCTCCTCAAGTCCTTTCTTGTTGCATTAGGACATTCTCTGGCCCCGATTTCACACACAAGATCTCTGAGAGGTGCTCACTGGAGCATACTTTACACAGACAGGGATTACTTCTCTCATAACACATCTCCTTTTAAACTCCAGTGCTTACAAAGCTACGTAGCATTTTCCAGGGAGCCATATGCAATATTAAACAGACCAGCTACAGTCGGCTATAGTGTATTGTAGATAAGGAAACTCCCCAGTGAATACCAGGGGAGTGTTTGTCAGGAGGCTGTCGGGGGTATGTCCACAAGGGGGGTTGCCCAGGTCACCTTTCTTTCGTTTCCTCTTGTCCCCGGTCAAAGGAGAGAGTGGATTTCAGCCCTGCTGCTAACCCTTTTCCAGTGGTGGTAGGACTTTGACATTATGTAGTTTTTCTAAGCTATTTTTATTTTACTTTTAATTTTCAGACATCAAAAAATATAGAGAAAGAGCAGAGAGTCAAGCATTCAGATAATTTTAGGAAGTTAGGTCAGCTGATGTCAGCATTTTAAGGCGTGCGAAGTCAAGTTGATGGCAACGGGTTTTTGGTTTTAGACAAGTACCTATTCTTTCCTAAGAAGTCCGACTTCGATTCATGGCCCCCCCATGTGTGTCAGAGAACTGTGCTCCACAGGGTTTTCAGTGGCTGACTTTTTGGAAGCAGATCACCAGGCTTTCTTCTGAGGCACCTCTGCGTGGACTTGAACCTCCAATCTTTTGGTTAGCAGTGAGCATATTAACCATTTCCATGACCCAGGGGTGCCTGTCCCATACAGAAATGATAAAAAATGCCAGTTACTTCCAGGTCAGATCCTATTTCTTTGTTAATTGTTGTTGCTCGTAAGGAGTTCCTGGGTGTAGCAAACGGTTAAGTGCCCAACTACTACCTGGAAGGTTGGCAGTTCAAACCCAAAGAGATGCACCTGGGAAAACAGGCCTGGTGATCTGTTTCTGAAAGGTTGCAGCCTGGAAACTGGCTCGATGGCATTAACGACAACAACATTGTCTAAAAGTCTAGAATATGATTCATATTGCATTCAGAAAACCCTACGGGGCAGTTCTATTCTGTCACATGGCATCGCTGTGAGTCCACATCGACTCGATGGCACCTAACAACAACACATATGTGATTGGGTAATTTCAGACTCTGGGTAAGCTTTTTCATATTAGTAGTTGTTACAGTTTTTTTTTTTTTTAGGCGATTTCTCTATGCTTAGAAAAGTTACTCCCCCTGAACAGTCAACCTATCATCCAGAGAGCTCTTGTTTAACTAAGCCATACGAAACCCACTCTAACAGTTGTATACATTGGGAAAGCCTATTCTCAAAAACGGTAACTCTTCTTACAGTCACACTGAGCACGGGGGTCAATGAATCACCTGACCTCTGACCCAGGAAAAGTTGTATAAATCCATGGTACTCTCTAAATAACATATGAGACTAGGTACTCAACCTGGTTCACATTGAGGTCTGAAAAAAACACAAAACACCCAACTTTGAGTTAGGTAGGGTGGAGATTAATAAGACTGTGTATATTTCCTGCTCTGTGGGTAAATAGCTCAATATTTGCAAGCAAGGTCTTTGATGGAAATCAGTAGATTGTGCATTTAAGAGTTAGACATTTGGAGACCACGCTCAATAGACATGAATTAAGTGCTACAATTTCTATGATTAAATAAGTCTTTGGGGAAGACTAGAAAGCTCATTGAAAAGGAAATGGGAGAAAAAAGAAGTAAATTCTAAGCAACAGTGATGGACACAGCGACAGGCTAAGCTGTAAGCATGGCTCTGTATAGGCATGGCAGAAACAGCCCTGCATCCTTCGTGTCTCTCACTTTCTTGTTTCATTTGTTCGGTTTTTAGTGGGGCTGCTATGTGAGGTAAGTCCTGAGATAGCACCCAATAGGGAGCTCTTGTTGTCATTGCCACCTGCTGTCAAGTCAGCACCTGACTCAACTCCACCTTGAGTGACAGAGTAGAACTGCTCCATGGGGTTGTCAGTGGCTATGATCTTTATGGAAGCAGATCACCAGGTCTTTCTTCCACAGAGCTGCTGAGTGGGCTCAAACTGCCAACCTTTGGGTTAGTAGCTGGTTGCAAAAGGGAAAGTCCAAGGTTGATGGGGCAGGAGTCTTAGAAATGGGAGGAGGGAGGGAATTCACGTAAGAAAACGATGGAGAAGTGGGAAAACACTCATGAGCCAGAGTAGAGTAGGCACTGTCTTTGTTGGAATGCCAGATGTATGGGAGAAACGGACACCTTTATAAACAGCCATTGCAGTGCAGAGGGATGGCGTTCACCCAGGGAGGCCCCCACACCAGTTGAGGGTTCAAGTCAAGCTTCCTGGAGAGAGCGACTCCTGTACTGAGGCACACATTTGAAAAGAATCAGATGAAGTTTGGCAGAGGAAAAAGAAACTGAGGGAGTATCATGGAGAAGATGATGCTTAACTGGGATTTGAAATATGGCAATGGCATTAGATCTGTGACCAACCAGTTAGAAGTACAGGGCAAGATCAGCTGGAGGACATTCAAGCAAATGGCAAACACGTTCAAAGGCTCTTGTCCTTTAGGACCAAGTCTGACCTTACCTGAATATAACACCTGGGGCCTCCCTCACTTAGCCCCTGCCAGGCTCTCAGTATCTTTTCTCATCCCCTCCCCACCTGGCACTCTGCTGTGGCAAACCATAATAGAGTGTTTCCCTGCAAAAAAATATGTCTTGGGATCCTCACCCCTACACCTGTGGGTGTAATCCCATTTGGAAACATGGTTTTCTTCATTACATCTGATCCCCTCTGAGTTATAAGGAGCAGCATTGACACAGACAAGCAAGCACAAACGGGGCAAGACAGATGCCACGTGAAGATACACAAGGAACCAGGGCTACAGGGCTACAGAAGCTGAAAGTGAAAAGGACCTTCCCCCAGAGCCGACAGGCAGAGAGCCTTCCCCTAGAGCCGAGGCCCTGAACTTGGACTCTTAGCCTCCTGAACAGTGTGAAAATGAATTTCTGTTCCTTAAAGCCCCCCACTTGTGGCATTTGTGTTACAGCGGCGCTAGGAGACTAAGACACACTCTGAGCTTCAGCCACACTGCCACACTTGACTGTCATTCTAGATCAGAGAATAAGAGCTCATCAGCCTGGAGGCTATGGGCCACGAGGGAGAGAAGTCGATGGAATTCTCACACGGTTCAAAAATGCCACAACCATTTTGGCGAGTAGTTTGCCTTACACTCGGCTTTACAAATACTATTTTGACTATGTTATTATCTCCACCTTACAAATGCAGGAATGGCGGCTTAGAGAGGTAAAGTGATTGACTCAAAGTAATGTATCAAAGCTTTTTTTTTTTTTTATTGTAAAAAAATATATAACACATTTGCCAACTCAACACTGTTCAGGTGTACAATTTTCTGATGTCAGTTACATTAATCACATGTGTCTTGATCGTCTAGTGCTGCCGTAAAGAAATATCACAAGTGGATGGCTTTAACAAACAGGCGTTTATTCTCTCACAGTCTAGTAGGCTCAAGTCCAAATTCAGGTTCTCAGCCCCAGAAGAAGTCTTTCTCTCTCTGACGGGTCTGGAGGAAGGTTCTTGTCATCAATCTTCCCCTGGTCTAGGAGCTTCTCCACGTAGGAACCCTGAGTTCAAAGGATGCACTCTGCTCCCAGCGCTGCTTTCTTGGTGGTATGAGGTCCCCCTGTCTCTCTCTTACCTCTCTCTTTTATATCTCAAAAGAGATTGGCTTAAAACACAATCTAATCTTATAGATCTCATCAACGTAACTGCCACTAATCCTTCTCATTAACATCATAGTGATAGGATTTACAACACATAGGAAAATCCCATCAGATAAAATGGCGGACAGTCACACAGTACTGGGAATCATGGCCTGGCCAAATTGATACACACGTGTTTGGGGGACACAATTCAATCCATGACAATTCATTACCTTTAATGAATGTCTAATTTCCCATCACCATAAACAGAAACTCAGTGCTTCCTGAAGAATGACTCCCCCTTTTCTTTTCCCTCCCCTCCGCCCCAGTAACCCTAATAAACTTTCTGTGTGGTTACTTTTGCTTGTTATTTCATAGAAGCGAGATCGCATGATACTCGTCTTTTGTGGTCGACTTACTTCACTCAGCATGATGTTTTCAGGGTCCATCCGGGTGGTAGCATGCATGAAGAATTCTCTTCGTGGCGGAGCAATATTCATTCCATTGTGTGGCTGGACCACGTTCTGTTTCTGCATCCACCTGTTTGTGGACGTTTGGATCGCTTGCACCTTGTGGCTACTGTGAACAGTGCTGCAGGGAACATCCGTGTAGGTATGACCTGTTGATGGACGTTTGGATTGCTTGCACCTTGTGGCTACTGTGAACAGTGCTGCAGGGAACATCAGTGTAGGTATGACCTGTTGATGGACGTTTGGATTGCTTGCACCTTGTGGCTACTGTGAACAGTGCTGCAGGGAACATCGGTGTAGGTATGACCTGTTGGTGGACGTTTGGATTGCTTGCACCTTGTGGCTACTGTGAACAGTGCTGCAGGGAACATCCGTGTAGGTATGACCTGTTGATGGACGTTTGGATTGCTTGCACCTTGTGGCTACTGTGAACAGTGCTGCAGGGAACATCGGTGTAGGTACATGTGTTCCACACGCTGCCTTTAAATCTCAGAGCCTGGCTTTCAATTCACATTTACGATGTTCCAAAGCCCTTGTGCTGTTCTTTGTCGCTCACTCTCAGCAAAGCCAAGATAAAGGTATAAGTTATTCCATGTTATGTTGCTCAAGTTTTGCTTATGTGAGACTGGCACCTTCTTCTAACACAGGGGCCAGACACCAGAACTCACTCTTGTGTTAGAAATGGCTATTTTATAAACTACCCTTGTTTGTATTCGCGGCAGAAATGACAGCGTTGTTGGGAAAGGAATTTAGCCGTGGCTCTTTGACTCCTTCATAATAATGCCTTATGGTACTAAAATGCATTTGTGGTCTTGATGGATTAGGATACCAGCCACCTTTGGGGAGCATGTGACCACCGCTGGGCTTTGTACCTGCTCCAGATGGATTTATTTTCTATCCACTTCTAAACCCGTATTTGAAAAGGAGGGCACAGATAGTGAAATTGGTTATTTTCCCCAATATTAAGTCTGTACTAATTATATGCTTGCCTTTCTCAGTCTAAGTTACTAAGAAATGTAATTGAAAGATGCACAAAAAATGATACAAAGGAGGAACCAAATTCTTATTAAAAAGCTGGAAAGCAGAAGAAGAGAATGAAATAAGCTAAAAGTTGGCAGTTGATGTAGTTAGAATCTGGTTAGACAGTGAAAGTGACATGACAAATTAAAAATAATTAGCAGACCTTCACGTTAACGAGGTCAATGAATTAACCACATCACATGCCGCGTACGATTAAAAGGCAATTTGCTGTGCTGGTAAAATGGAAGGGGCTTCACAAATGCCACAAAATAATGACATTTATCACTCTACCTCCAAGCCATAGGAGTCCCTGGGTGCTGCATACAGTACGCGTCAGACTATTAGTCCAAAGCATTACGGTGCAAACCCACCCAGGGGCACCTCGGCAGACAGCCCTGGCAATCTGCTTCCGAAAAGTCACAGCCTTGAAAACCCTATGGGGTCGTTCTCCTCTGGATACACGGGATCGCCATGAGTGGGAGTCACCTAGAAAGCAACCAACGATAACAACAACGTGTGCATATACAGATATACATACACATACGTGTATATACGCCTGTTACCACTGAGCAGGTTCTGACTCATAGCAGCCCTGTAGGGCCGAGTAGTGCTGCCCCCTAGGGTTTCCAAGGCCGCGGTCTTTACTGAAGCAGATTGCCCCATCTTTCCACTGCTTTCAGTTAGTAGGTTCTGACTCATAGCAGCCCTGTAGGGCCGAGTAGTGCTGCCCCCTAGGGTTTCCAAGGCCGCGGTCTTTACTGAAGCAGACTGCCCCATCTTCCCACTGCTTTCAGTTAGTAGGTTCTGACTCATAGCAGCCCGATAGGGCCGAGTAGTGCTGCCCCCTAGGGTTTCCAAGGCCGCGGTCTTTACTGAAGCAGACTGCCCCGTCTTCCCACTGCTTTCAGTTAGTAGGTTCTGACTCATAGCAGCCCTATAGGGCCGAGTAGTGCTGCCCCCTAGGGTTTCCAAGGCCGCGGTCTTTACTGAAGCAGACTGCCCCGTCTTTCCACTGCTTTCAGTTAGTAGGTTCTGACTCATAGCAGCCCTGTAGGGCCGAGTAGTGCTGCCCCCTAGGGTTTCCAAGGCCGCGGTCTTTACTGAAGCAGACTGCCCCGTCTTCCCACTGCTTTCAGTTAGTAGGTTCTGACTCATAGCAGCCCTGTAGGGCCGAGTAGTGCTGCCCCCTAGGGTTTCCAAGGCCGCGGTCTTTACTGAAGCAGACTGCCCCGTCTTCCCACTGCTTTCAGTTAGTAGGTTCTGACTCATAGCAGCCCTGTAGGGCCGAGTAGTGCTGCCCCCTAGGGTTTCCAAGGCCGCGGTCTTTACTGAAGCAGACTGCCCCGTCTTCCCACTGCTTTCAGTTAGTAGGTTCTGACTCATAGCAGCCCTGTAGGGCCGAGTAGTGCTGCCCCCTAGGGTTTCCAAGGCCGCGGTCTTTACTGAAGCAGACTGCCCCGTCTTCCCACTGCTTTCAGTTAGTAGGTTCTGACTCATAGCAGCCCTGTAGGGCCGAGTAGTGCTGCCCCCTAGGGTTTCCAAGGCCGCGGTCTTTACTGAAGCAGACTGCCCCGTCTTCCCACTGCTTTCAGTTAGTAGTGAGTGCTAAGCCACTGTGCCACCAGCAGATTTTCCCAAGGCAATGTGTCTTTTGGTTTCTTGACTGCTGCTTCCATGGCAGTTGATTGTGGCTCCAAGTAAAATGAAATCCTTGACAACTTCAATCTTTTCTCTGCTTATGGCTCCAAGTAAAATGGAACCCTTGACAACTTCAATCTTTTCTCTGCTTATCATGACGTTGCTCATTGGTCCAGTTGTGAGGATTTTTGTTTTCTTTACGTTGAGGTGTAATCCATACTGAAGGCTGTGGTCTTTGATCTTCATTAGTAAGTGGTTCAAGTCCTCTTCACTTTCAGCAAGCAACGTTGTGTCATCTGCATAATGCAGGTTGTTAATGAGTCTTTCTCCAATCCTGATGCCCCGTTCTTCTTCACATAGTCCAGCTTCTTGGATTATTTGCTCAGCATACAGATTGAATAGGTATGGTGAAAGGATACAACCCTGGCGCACGCCTTTCCTGACTTTAAAATACTCAGTATCCCCTTGTTCTGTCACAACTGCCTCTTGATCTATGTACAGGTTCCTCATGAGCACAATTAAGTGTTCTGGAACTCCCATTCTTCACAATGTTATATGTTATCCATAACTTGTTATGATCCACTCAGCCGAATGCCTTTGCATAGTCAATAAAGTAAATATTTTTCTGGTATTCTCTACTTTCAGCCATGATCCATCTGACATCAGCCACGACATCCCCTGTTCTAAGTCCTCTTCTGAGTCTGGCTTGACTCCTGGCGACCCCATGTGCGTCAGAGTGGAACTGTGCTCCATAGTTTTTAATCACTGATTTTTTTAAAGTGTATCTCCAGGCCTTTCTTCCGCCATCCCTGTGGGTGGACTTGAACCTCAAGCCTTTGGGTTAGCAGCCCAGTGCATTAGCTGTTAGCATCACCCAGGGACTCCCATCTTAAAACAAAGGATATTATTGTTCAGGGTTGTTTTCAAAGCAGTCATTTCTCTATTGAATAACATTGTTGTGTATCTTAAGAAAGTGTATTTTAAGAAACTTGAATGTGGTTTACTGACTTAGGGAATCAATAATGATGAGACAAAAAGAAGCCAAAGTTGGGTTCATGGAGAGTAAGGACCTCCTAGGATAAAGACAGAGGACCATGTCCATGTTCAGCTGTCTTTGGACCTCCCGCCGGCTCTGCAGATCTGAGCGTTGCAGCGGCATCAGAACTACCTGTGATCAGCTGTGCTCAGAAAGGCACGTTCGCTGTGGTTTTAACATTCCAACGTGCTGCCAGGTCTACCTGGGAGATACTCACCTTCAGCCTACTGATATATTCACGTGGATTCCACATTCCTGTGAGCATTAATGGAAGCTTTGATCGCTTAATGAATGCCAAGTCAGGGCGTTTGGATGAGCTCATGCCTGATAAAACCAAAACTGATGCAATTAATTTATTCCTAAAATATATAACAAGGCCTGCTGTGACGATTCCAACTGGAGTAATGGGTTGTAATTAAAATAACAAGATATTCCAAATAATGGCGCACGCAGTACAAGTGCAGAGTGAGATGTAATTTGTAATTCCTCTATCATTTTTATACTGATACTTATTCTTCCTAATTATAATAATCTTTGGGACTAATAGGAATATGTTCTGTCATATGGATTTTATACTGGGGAAATTATTTTTAGCAGCACTAATTTGAAAGCCCTTTGACTGAACCAAAAAAAAAGAAAAGTATAAAAAGTGTAATTTGGAAAAAGAACTTGGGACAACTGTTTGGCAGTATCCACATAGCTAAATGAAGCCCTGGTGGTGCAGTGGTTAAAGCACTCTGCTGCTGACCGAAGGGTGGCGGTTCAAACCAACCAGCCACTCTGCAGGGCAAAGATGGGGCAGTCTGCTTCTGTACAAATTACAGCCTTGGAAACCCTATGGGACGGTTCTGCTCTGTCCTATAGGGTTGCTATGAGTCCAAATCAACTCAGGGCAGTGGGCTTTTTGTTTGTTTGTTGGTTTGGATATAGCTGAATGCATGTACATTCAGTGAACCTGTGAGAGCTGGAACTCGCCAAGACTGCCTTGCTTTTCTGGATTTTGCAGGTTTTCCACCTTGGACAGGATGCAGTCACCACTTTTCTGTCACTTTATATTTAGTGGGAAATATTTGAGTTTTCCTTCTCTGACAGGTTTCCACCTTACGCAGGTTCTGGCTTTGGCAGGGTTTAGGGTACGTGCATACCCTGTGACCCAGCCTTTCCACTCCTGGGTAAATGCCCAGCGTAAATGTTCACTGACAGACCTGTGCTACCATTGTTAGAGTGCAACTCTCACTAGTAGTGCTTTCAAGAGCCTTGGTGGCATGATGGTTAAGCGCACCTCCACTGCCCAAAAGGTGGGTGGTTTGAACCCACCAGTGGCTCTGTGGGAGAAAAAGCATGCCAATCTGCTTCCACACACATTACAGCCTAGGAAACCCTGTGGGGCAATTCTGTATCGCATGAGGTCGCTGTGAGTCAGAATCAACTTGATGGCACCCAACAACAACATTTTCAAGCTCTAGACTTTTGAGAGTAGAACTCAGGGCTGGGCTGTGTGATCTACTTGTGTTGATGGTAGTAACGATCCTACGATTGTCTGTAAATGGGGTTTGGTTGCTACATGGCAGTGTGGTTCCCTGGTAAAATTCTCACCTTCCATATGGGAGACCTGGTTTGATTCTTGGCCGGTGTACCTCAACTGCAGCCACCACCCGTCTCTCAGTGGGCGCTTGCACCTTGCTGTGATGCTGAACAGGTTTCACTGAAGCTTTCAGACTAAGACAACTAGGAAGAAAGACCTGGCGATCAGCCGATAAAAACCCCGTTAATCACAGTGGTCTGATCGGAAACAGATCGTGGGGCTGCTCAGGACTAGGTGGTCTTTCATTCCATTGTACCTGGGTTTGCCATGAGTCGGGGTCAACTCAATGGCAGGTAAAAACAAAACTAGTCTAAATCCTAGGCAAGTTAGTACTTAACATCACCCAGTTAAGATTTATTCATTGCTTTGTGCAAAAATAAAATTATTAATTTTGTGTGTGAATATTGCTGAAAGTGTCTGTCTGACAGGTATTAACTACCTTGATCCTGGAAATGGTTTCATGAAATAACATTGCCTTCTTTACAGAGACCAAGAAAATGAGGTACACAGAGATAACTTGTTCAAAGGGAAATAAATAAAGTGAGAAGCCTAAGAAGAAAATCAGTCAGGGAAAGTCTGTGGAGACAGCCTGCTAGATTACTTCAAGGGTCAAGGTGGGCTTTTCTGGAGTGTTGATATGTAAGCTGAATCCTAACAGATAAGGGGGTGTCAGACATGCAAAGGTACTGGTAAAGATTTTTCCAGGCAGAGGGAGCAGCTAGTGAGGAAGAGGTAGGCAGGAATGAGCTCGAGTGTTTGAGGAACTGAAAAAACAGCCGTTTTAGCTGAAACATCATGGTCAAGGAGAGAGTGGTAGAGGATGAGTTTGGAAAGGTAAGTGAGGGGCAGTCGTGTAAGGGCTTTTCGGCTAGTTTAGGAGTTGCACTCCCCACCTCTCTGTCAATGAGTCGCCCTGTAGTGGCTGGCGTGTTGCTGGGATGTTGGAAGCTATGCCACCAGCATTTCAAATACCAGCAGGGTCACCCACGGTGGGCAGGTATCAGCAGAGCTTGCAGACTCAGACAGACTAGGAAGAAATGCCTGGTAACCTATTTCCGGAAATCAGCCAGTGAAAACCCCATGGATGACAACAGAGCATTGTCCGATACAGTGCTGGAAGGTGAGTCCCGTAGGCCGGAAGGCGAGTCCCCTAGGCCGGAAGGCAACGACGGACTCCAGCAAGCCAGCGACAGGGAGGATGGCGTGGGACTGGACAGCATTTTGTTCTGCTGGTAGTTGGTCCAGAGAGAGATCTAACTTACAAAATAGTTATCTATATTTTCTTGAGCCTACAAGAGTTAGCCATGGGCAAGGTCATTTTCAAGTATTCCTACTCCAGACTCTGTACCATTCAACTTCCTCTTTCCTTGGTTCAGACACAAAGGGGCTGCCTGGTGGTGAACGAGCACCTGA
This sequence comes from Elephas maximus indicus, assembly GCF_024166365.1. Taxonomy (NCBI): domain Eukaryota; kingdom Metazoa; phylum Chordata; class Mammalia; order Proboscidea; family Elephantidae; genus Elephas; species Elephas maximus. Next base: position 173,253,476 of record NC_064846.1, read on the forward strand.
TCACCTGATTTGGTGATGTTTTATTAATTTAGGTTTCCTAGTTGACCATCTTAAATGAATGCCAGATAGCAACTACACCGGCTGCCAAACAGCAGCACGAGGCCAAACAGCCTCTGCCCAGCTAGTAGGCAGTTACCGAAGTGCAACGAAGATCATGACAGCTTCCTGCCGTGACACCACCTTGGAATACGAACACTTTGTTTCCAAAAGTGGTATGTATTAGAGTTGGCTTATTTGTGTAGGAGCCCTGGTGATGCAGTTGTTAAGAGATAGGCTGCCAACCAAAAGGTCAACCATTCGAATCCATCAGCTTCTCCTTGGAAACCCCAGGGGGCATTTCTACTCTGTCCTCTAGGGTCGCAGTGACTTAGAATCAACTTGATGGTAGTGGGTTTGGTTTTTGTTTGTGTAAACAGAGAGTCTTTGGGTGTGCATTTAAGCTTCACATTTAGCAATTTGTATTGTCCTGACCTAAAGATCCCTGGTGGTGCAGCGGTTAAGAGTTCAGCTGCTAACCGAAAGGTCGGTGGTTTGAACCCACCAGCCAGTCCGTGGGAGCAAGATGTGGCAGTCTGCTTCCGTAAAGATTGTCGTTGTTGTTAGGTGCCACCAACTGGATTCCGACTCATAGTGACCCGGTGTACAACAGAACAAAACCCTGACCGGTCCTGTGCCGTCCTCACTATCATTGCTGTGTTTGAGCCCATTGTTGTAGTCACTGTGTCAACCCATCTTGTTAAGGATTTTCCACTTCTTCACTGACCCTCTACCTTAACAAGCATGATGTCCTTCTCCAGAGACTGGTCCCTACTGATAGCATATCCAAAGTATGTGAGATAAAGCCTTGTCATCCGCACTTCTAAGGAGCATTCTGGCTGTACTTCTTCCAAGACAGACTTGTTTGTTCTTCTGACTGTCTTGGAAACCCTATGGGTCAGTTCTCCTCTGTCCCATAGGGCCGCTGTGAGTCAGAATCAACTGGATGGCACACAATAACAACAATATACATGTCTAAAATGAATATTACTGTTTTCCCTATTTGATAAAAAAAAATAGGACGAGTAATTTTGGGGGAAGGGGTAGCAAAACACTGTATCATTGGTCTGCTGGATAATCAATCACCTTTAGAGTCATTCTCATTGACTTGTGAACGTATCACATTTTCTGGTCTAAATTAGGCTATGTGTTATTCTCTTCCACCGCTCGTCTGTCATTCTGCCCCACTGTGGTAGCTTGCGTGTTGCTTTGATGCTGGGAGTTAGCCACAACTATTTCAGATGCCAGCAGGGTCACCCATGGTAAACAGGTGTCAGCAGAGCTTCCAGACTAAGACAGACTAGGAAGGAAGGCTTGGTGATTTACTTCCGAAAATCAGCCAGTGAAGACCTTATGGGTCATACACAACAAAACATTGCCCTACTTGCTTGCTTTGAACACGTCATCAGGAGGGATCAGTCATTGGAGGAGGACATCGTGTTTGGTGAAGCAGAGGACCACCAAGGGCGGGGGAGACCCTCTGTGAGGTGGGTTGGCACAATAGCCGTAACAATGGCCTTGAACATGCTGGTGATTGTGAGGATAAAGCAGGGCCAGGCAACGTTTTGTTCTGTTGTATATTAGATAGCCATGGGTTGAAGTCAGCGCAGCACCAGCTATCTGTCTGACTGTCTGTCTGTCTAGTGTTCTAGTATTACACTGTGGCTAAGTTGTATTTTGACACTTCTGTGCCTCAGGACTAAATAAAAGGAATCTGCTGGGGAGCTAGTAGCCTCCCTGAGCTCCTGGCCTTGCTTGAGAGAAAATCTCTCTGTCCCTAACCTTGATCCTCAGATACCCTCACTATCTTGCCCTCTGTTACTGAAGGCAAGGGCAGAATCACACAGCTGACCCCTGTGGTCCCTAGCGTTATGTCAGTCATAACACAGCGGGCATGTTCATTGTCCAGTGCTTGGAACATGGCTTCTTTGTCCCTGGCAGGCGTTGACTTTTATGCATCATACTTTTCACATACTTGGAGTTTCAGCTTTATTGTATATTTTTAATTTTACAAAACAAGTCGGATAATATTTCCTTGTATTTTAGAAACTCTGAAAGTCCAAGAAGAAAGTAAAAATAACCTTTTAATATTACTATTGAGTCTCCACTAAACCAAAAAACCAAACCCATTGCCATCGAGTCGATTCCAACTCATAGTGACCCTATAGGACAGAGTAGAACTGCCCCATAGAGTTTCCGAGGAGCGCCTGGTGGATTCGAACTGCTGACCCTTTGGTTAGCAGCCATAGCACTTAACCACTATGCCACCAGGGTCTCCACTAAAAACCAAAAAACCAAACTCACTGCTGTCAAGTCGATTCTGACTCATAGAGACCCTATAGGACAGAGTAGAACTGCCCCATAGAGTTTCCAAGGAGTGCCTGGCGGATTCAAACTGCTGACCTTTTGGTTAGCAGCAGTAGCACTTAACCACTACGCCACCAGGGTTTCCGGGGTCTCCACTAGAGAGGGTTATTTGTTAACATCCCTTAATATTCTGCCTGTTTTTTCTTGAATCCTTCTTGTCTTCTTCTTTTCCTTTTCCTCCTTCTCCACTTTCTTCTTCTTTTCTCAACTTTATGGGGGTGTCATGATTTACTTCTCTGTTCTCTACATTGGGTACTTCCATCTTTTCGTTTTCCAACATTATTACAATCTGTGGAGTGGCTGCAAACCCCGTCTCCAGCTGGTGAACCAGAGACCCTGTGTGTGACTGTGAAAGAAATGCCTAAATTCCATATAACAACAACAATAGTTGACCTGGCGATGCTGGCTCCTAGGAAAAAAATAAACCTAATAACCTCCAATAGTTCATATGGAAGAAGATATCTAGAAAACCATAAAATTAATATTACTATTGTCCAGCAAAAAAGAGGAAGGCCCTCAATGAGATGGACTGATGCGTGGCTGCAACTATGGGCTCAAACATAACAACGGTTACGAGGATGATGCAGGACCAGGCAGGGTTTTGTTCTGTTGTACATAGGTTTACTATGAGGTGGAACCGACTCGACAGCACCTAACAACAACAGCAACTGACATCATGATCAAGATGGAATTAATAAAATCGATTGGTGCCCAAATTAGGATATGTAGCCCAATTATGCGTTTTCAGCAGGTCTGCGTGGTAATTTTGTAAGCAGTCTTTACTCTGGAAAAAAAAAAATACAGTGGAAGTAGTCATATCATGTCAACTCGGTAGACATGACTACAGTCAGGGTGAGAGTAGCAATGGTCAACAGAAAGATTTGGTGGTGAGAAGATGGCCAGGACTCCTTAGAAGGTGGAGAGATGAGGCATTCAAACTCAGACCCAGCGAGTCTGTGGTCAGGAATTTATTTCTGAGTCATCTATCCATCAGATGTTAACAGATATCTATCACTCCTAATTTATTAAGCATGCTTGCTCTTCAGTTATCACTACCAACCCTCCCAAATGGCTCATTCTAGAGGTTTTGAATTTCTTTAGGTTTTTATTTTTGTCTCAGTTTTCTCCAGATATAATGCGTCCCTGACCTACGTTGTGCTGTCTTGAACGGATGCTACTGTTGTGTCTTGGAATCATGTCAACGAAGAAACTGAAAACTGCAGACTTGAGACTCTCAGGGGGCCCAGGCATCAGCAGCCTCAGCAAAGGACAGTCTGTTCATTCACTTGATGTTTGTATCTTCCAACAACCAAAAGGCTGTGAGGTAACTCCCAGGCGAAGACAAAGCGCACAATGAAAACGTAAGGGATGAATCAGGATGGAGTCCATCAAAAGACCCTAAGTAGTCGTTCCCGGCCAACGCAGCTCACCCGCGGCCAACACCCGTCTGTCAGCAGAGGCTTGCATGTTGCTAAGCTGCTGAACAGGTTTCGGTGGACCTTCCAGACTAAGACAGCCTAAGAAGAAAGGCCTGGCAATCTACTTCTGAAAACCAGCCGCTGCAAACTCCGTGGGTCACAATGGTCCAATCTACGTGCCCAGGACTGGGCAGCCTTTCTCAGTTGTACGTGGGGTCACCATGAATTGGGGGCATTGCAACAGCAGCTAACAACAAGAACCAGTAGTCATACGGAGTCGTCTGAGAAACGTGGGCTGTGAATTTGGGTGGACACTTGTTTATAGCAAAGCCAAAGAGAGACTCACTGGTGCATATTTTCTTTTTCTGATAAAAGAGAGCACACACATTTATCTGTCAGGGTGAATCTCTTCCTTCCCTTCACGCTCCATTCCCCAAACTAAATTTAAGGAATGGTTTATTGTGTGTGGCGGTAGGTGATATGTGCCATGATTCATTTGCAAAATGACGAAAACCCTGTTCAAACAGACATCTCTCTAATATCCTCTCTGGAGGAGACAGCGATGTAGTGAGTGCATTCCGGAAGGTCCGGCAGGTATCTACCTGCAATACGCCCTTAAACCATGTGGACTCCGGAGTTCTGGACACACAGCTCGCTCAGCACCAACAAGCAGGAGGGAAACACTTGGCCTTTCCCAGAGCCTTTGCGCGCAGATCACTAGCTCACCGAGATCGTTTCCTTTGCAGCAACAGACTTTGATCCTGCCACTGTTTCCAGAACTTTAGCTGGCCGCTGGGGACACAGTGTGTAGGGAGGAGAGAGAATGACAGCTTAGACTGTGAGAGTCTCTGTGAGTTTCTACATCCCCCACTGAGCAGCTCAGCCTGAAGGGTTCGGTGGCTGACTCATTGCGACAACCACACAGGCTTGCGGAGCGTTTTCTTTCCTTCGGCTGAGGCTGCCCGTTTTTATTCAACTTGATATTCTCTGTCAGTGCCACTTGAGTGATAATATTCAGCCAGAAACTTCCGCTGTCTCTGAGCGCAGAACCTAACGAGGACAGTCTTATCACCGTCATCTGGAAAAAATTGTTTCTGGCGCCACCCGCAGCGCAGTCATACAGCCTTGCCTCTTTTTTTTTTACATACTGAAAAGTCAAAATGGAAATGGTCCCAATCTCACCTTCCATTTCAGCGTGGCTGCTGGAGCCTACGGGGCGGTAACTTCAGGAACATTGATAGAAATGTCCGAACGCAAAGCACCTCTCCCTCACTGCCACCGCCGTGATAGACCCAGCTCTGTAAACGCCAGCAAACTGCCCTCTGGGAAGAACCAATTAAAAAAAAAAAAAAGCTAAGTTCCTACCAATCTATGCCCCCAAACTACGCAACGGGAAGTCATTTTATAGTACTCGAGTGCACAAAGGATAACACCTTAAGATGTGGAACTAGGAATCACAAACTGCAAGTAAAAATTGAGACTTGGTCCCCTGCAGGAAGAGAGGTGAGAAACTGCTATACACTGATGCTGAGAAAAAGGGACAAACCCCACAACTGACAATAATAGGAAGCAGTTCCTATAAAGTGGAGTAGGAAGGAGAACCTTTACAATCGGGAAAGGACAGGTCAGAGGCAAGCAGCTGTTACAGAAGGGTCCACTTGCATACAGCAAGGCACAGTACACAGACTGCATCCAGACAAAGAAAAAAAAATCCTATTTTCCATGTCAATAAAATGACTGAGTGTAAATTTTTCATTTCCTTCATCCTTTAAAAATTGTGCATGACTTTAAACAAAGAAGTAATTTTAACAAAGCAAGATATGAAACATTCCTGAATAAGTCCTCCCTTTGAGTCAGACTCATCATGCTTTATCCTATTCAATAATGATGGTTAACATTCATGGTCTTTGGTAAATGACTCTAGGTCCCTGGTGACGCGAGTGGTTCGTGCTCGACTATGAGTCGGAATCAACTCAATGGCAATGTGTTTGGTTTTATTTGGTTTACTCACGGAAAGATTGGCAAACTCATCCAGCAGTGCAGCGGAAAAAAGGCCTGGCGATCTGCTTCCATAAAGATTACAGCCAAAAAACCCTATGGAGCAGTTCTACCCTGTAACTCATGGAGCTGCTACAAGTCTGAATCTACTCTAGGGTGACCGCTGTGGTTTTGGAAATGATTCTAGGTGGGGTGGGAATTGGGGGTGAGCATGTAAGTTGGAACGGTGACCTCTGAGCTCTTCAGTAATGTAGGATTGGGTTTTATAACAGGCTCAGCCATTTTTGTTTTAGCACATACATCTTTTGGAAGAGCATTTCCCTAAATAATCTGCTTTCACTCTGTATCCCATCCCACAGTGAGTTGTCACGGGTATCTCGCTGACATACTCCACATCCGACTGCTTCTCACCATCTCTGCTCACACAAGCTGCCGACGAGTTGACTCCGGCTCTTGGCGACCGCACGTGTTAGAGAGCAGAACTGAGCTCCATTGGGTTTTCTCGGCTGTCATCTTGACAGAAGTGGATTGCCAGGCCTTTTTTCCACAGTGCCACTGGCGGGTGGGTTCAAATCGCCAACCGTTTGGTTAGCAACCAAACACAAGCCCTTTACACCACCGATTATACCAGTCTTGTCTCAGCGATCCTGACCAGCCTCTTGTATCGTTCTCCTGCTTCTCCGACAGTGGCTGTTCCCCACACACTCCAGTCATTTCCCACACAGCACCCAGAATGAGCCTATGCGATTGCAAAGCAGCTCATTCTTCTGGGGTGGCCTGGGTTCTCCAGTAGCTCTCCATCCTAAGATGTCTCTCCCCGAGGCAGTTCGCTGCATCAGCTGGCTCCTCTCTCCCTCGCTCAGCTTGTCTCCTGCACCTTTCTCTCCTCGAGTCATTATGCTCCAAACGCTTTGGGCTTTTCTGGAACATCACACAATCTTCATCTCAGCACCTGGACATTTCCTGGTCCTTCTGCCAGAAACTAGCAGGTTCCACATTTTTTTCTTTTTCTTGAATGATTTCTTCTAACCATGTGTCTTAGTCACCTGGTGCTGCTATAACAGAAATGCCACAAATGGGTGATTTTAGTAAAGAGAAATTTATTCTCTCACAGTATGGGGGATAGAAGTCCAAATTCAGGGCGCCAGCTCCAGGGGAACGCTTTCTGTCTCTGTGAGCTCTGAGGGAAGGTCCTTGTCTCTTTTCGGCCTCTGCGTCTTGGTTCCGTGGAGGTCTCATGTGGCCTAGCACCTGTCTTCCCCATCGCTGCTTTTTTTGCTGCTTGCATGTTTGTGTGTGTGAGTGTGAGTGTGGGTATGTATGTTTGTGTATGCAAATGTGAGTATATATGTGAGTGTGGGTATGTATGTGTGTGTGAGTGAGTGTCAGCGTGAGTATGGGTATATGTGTGTGTGCACGTATGGGCATGTATGTGTGTGTGAGTGTGTGTTTGTGTGTGTGTGTGTGTAGGGTGGCCACTACTAGAAAAGAGCCTGAGAGCATGTGGCCACGGGAGACAGTTAACTTTTGAGTCTCGTTCCTGCTCGCCATTCTAATATTTCCCTGCTTCAAATGAGAGCCAATAAGATGCTCTGTTACTGATTGGAGATGCCTCACACATGAACAGTGGGCTTGCTCCCAGAAAATTTATGCTTTTATGCTTTTTTTCATTTCAATCATAACAATACATGTCAACAGCAATAAGAGCAGTGGGCATCTATTTTGTGCTTGCTTTTGCCAAGAACTCTTCTAGCAACTCTGTTTTTCTTATTGTTAGGTGCCATCGAGTCGGTTCTAACTGACAGTAACCCTGTGTACAACAGAATAAAACACTGCCTGGTCCTACGCCATCCTCACAGTCGTTGTTACGCTTGAGCTCATTGTTGCAGCCGCTGTATCAGTCCTTCTCGTTGAGGGTCTTCCTCTTTTTCGATGACTCTGTACTTTACCAAGCATGATGTCTTTCTCCAGGGACTGGTCCCTCCTGATAATGTGTCCAAAGTATGTGAGATGTAGTGTTGCATTCTTGCTTCTAAGGAGCATTCTGGTTGTACTTCTTCCAAGACAAACCTGTTTGTTCTTCTGGCAGTCTGTGGTATATTCAGTATTTTCTACCAACACCATAATTAAAAGGCATCAATTCTTCTTCAGTCTTCTTTATTCCTTGTCCTGCTTCCACATGCATATGAAGCAATTAAAAATATCATGGCTTGGATTAGGTGCACCTTACTCCTCAAACTGACCTTTTCAACACTTTAAAGAGGTCTTTTGCAGCAGATTTGCTCAGTGCAATATGTCATTTGATTTCTTGATTGCTGCTCCCATTGGCATTGATTATGGATCTAAGTAAAATGAAATCCTGTACAACTTCAGTCTTTTCTCTGTTTATCATGACGTTGCTTATTGGTCTACTTGTGATGATTTTTGTTCTCTTTATGTTGAGGTGTAGTCCATACTGAAAATGAAAAAACCAAAAACCGTTGATTCAGTTCTAACTCATAGCGACCCTATAGAACAGAGTAGAACTGCCCCACAGGGTTTCCAAGGAGCACCTGGTGGATTCAAACTGCCGACCTTTTGGTCAGCAGCCGGCCTTTTAACCACTGAAGACTCTAGTCTTTGATCTTCATCAGTAAGTGCTTCAAGTCTTCTCTTTCGGCAAGCAAGGTTGTGTCATCTGCAAATGGGAATGTTACATGTGTTAATTGATTAGTTCTCGCAATACCCCATGACTTAGGTCTTCTTCCCCTCCTCCTTCTCCTCCTCATCTTTCACCTTCTCCTCCTTCTTCTAGTAGATAGGACAATTGAAGAACTAAAAGTGTGTTTCCAGTATTGCACAGCTGTTTCTCAGACATGTATGTAAGGGTCCCATGCAGAACTGATTTTACAACAGACATTTTGGGATCAACCTCTCATTCCATGGTTGTGGAAAAGGAGAAAGGACCCTTGATAGGGAGTTAAAAGACAAATGAGAGACACAGATCTGCCCCTTGTGAGGATTCATCTCTCCACCTCCCTGACTCTCAGTCTCATTGTAAGATGAGACCGGTCCTGCCTCACAGAAGAGCAGGGCATTTAAAACAGTCAATGTATGCAAAAGGACGATTTAAGCTGTCAGTGCTATATTACTATCAGGCATTCCAAGTACGTCATCAGTAGGCAACTGCCTGGGCTCTTTAGAGTATTTCAATACCATTCACCAGGAGGAGTCTGTGGCTGACTGTGGCAAGTGCAGAACTCCTTAGTTGGAGGTCACAGTGTTCATTTTCGTCTGGAAAGCACCTAATGTGCTATTTTTGATGATAAAAATTGCACTACCTTTTAAGACAGGCTGTTCCTGAATTCTTGGATTGTCGTCTCTAAAGATGCAATCATACCATGAAAGCAATGGGAACTTTATTTCCATTCCAGTTTCCTTAGCTCACCGTAATACCTTCTGAACCCTCCGCTGCGTGTATTAGCTAACAAATTAGAGACTATCCATTCAGCCGCCTGAGAAAAATTCCTCTTAGAATCTTTTCAAGCACCTCCACTCCAGCTAAGCCTCCTCGACCTCTCAGCTTCCTTTCATGCAGTCCAACCCTCCGCTCCTCCTTCAGGGCGTTTAATTTTCACGGCTCAGACCCTTCCTTTTTTGTCCTTCTAGAGTCTCCTTCAGCTTCTCCCGATGGCTCTTCTTTTCTGCACCTGAAAGGCTGTGAGCATCCTTGAAGACAAGCCTGGGAAGTTCATTTTTCCATCTGTGCAAGTGCCTTTTTAAAAAAAGATTCAATTAATTTTTATCAGTGACTGTCATTGGGGTTGGTTGTGGGAGAAATTATACAGGTGGGATTTTACAGTCTCCATCAACCTTTCTGACACCTCTTCTTCACGTTGTCCAATCACGGCTCCCTTGCCACTTTTATGAAGTTCCTAGTGCCTGGGGGCTCCCTGCCTGCCCGATTTCTGGTGATTTTTGGTCAAATTCAACATTACCAGTCCACTACCTTCAGTGTTTAGCTAGATACACTGCCAGGTAGTTTTTGTTGTTACACCATCCAGGGTACTCCTATGTCCATACCAAAAAAAAAAAAAAAAAAACCTGTTGCATTTGAGTCAATTCTGACCCAAAGTGACCCTAAAGGACAGATTAGAACTGCATCATAAGGTTTCCAAGGCTATAATCTTTGTGGAAGCAGACTGCCACATCTTTCACCCAAGGAGTGGCTGGTGGGTTTGAACCATTGTCTTTCAGTTAGCAGCCAAGTGCTTAACCACTGTGCCACCAGGGCTCTCTCCTATATCTATACCCAAACCAAAATCCATTGCTATCGAGTTGAATTCTGATTCATAGCCACCCTCACTAAAATCAAAAACATACATATACACACACACACACAGGGTTGTAAATGGAGCCCTGATGGCGAAGTGGTTAAAAGTTCAGCTGCTAACGAAAAGGTTGGCAGTTCGAATTCACCAGCCGCTCCTTGGAAACCCTGTGGAGTAGTTCTGCTGTGTCCTGTAGGGTCATGATGAATAGGAATTGACAGCAATGGGTTTCGTTTTTTGGTTTATTTAACGTTCTGGAGTTTCTGGGTTGTGCAAACAATTAATGTACCTGGATGTTAAGCAGAAGGCTAGAGGTTTGAGTCTACCCAGAAGCAAAGGCCTGGTGATCTGCTCCTGAAAAATCAGCCACTGAAAACCCTATGGAGCACAGTTCTACTCAGACACACGTGGGGTTGCCAGAAGTCAGAATCAACTTAACAGCTTTTTTTTTTTTAAGCATTCTACTTGGTTTTCCCACAGCCATCCTGAACTGTTGCTGCTGTTGTTAGGTGCTGTCAAGTCGGTTCCGACCGATACCAAAAAACTCGGGCTGCATATTTATCATACTTTAGTTAAAAACCACCCCATTGCCCCTCTGGGAAGGCACCCACCTCTCATCCTGATGGCCACCACCAGGAGGGCCCACTCTTAGCTGTGGCTTTATTCCAGCCTTTCTCTACAAACCGCTTTAAAATCTCTTCTGCTTTTTATTTGTTCTTGAAGCATCCGAAGTTGCTCCCTTGTTTTGGAAGCAATGAATCAGTGATAGAAGCTGAGTTCATTCATCCCTCATGTCCTCCTCAGGGGGGAAAGCAGGTAATAAAAACCGTGATGGAGGAGGTACGTTTGTCTTTCTCTGCTCCAGGTTATCATGCCTTTTCCTGACTTCGGAGAGCCACTGGCAATCCAAACAGATAAACAGCTACTAGAAATTAATTCTCTTGTTTGTAAATTATCCTTTTATTACGTCTTATTAGATTTTAAACATTGTACAGTTCACCAAAGAAGTATTAACCTTTTCCTGGTGAATGTTTGCTATGTAATAAATGAATTAAAGTTTAATCTGATAGATAACTTTTAAATTCTTGGATTGCAGTGTTGTTACTATTTATTGATTTAAATGGCAAGTCTTCAAATGAGTTGTCATGTATACAGTTTTGGCTGTTGAAACTCCACCGTCTAGCCATAAAATCTTAGTGTTAAATGTTGAAAATAATGGTGAAGATGGTTGAAAAACGTGATAAAATGCCACTAATGCCACTGACAAAGTACATGTGAACGATTTTGCAATGGCAAGTGTTTTGTTGCCTATATATTTACCATAAAAAAAAGAAGCAAATAAAAAGACTCTAGTAAAGAGATCTGTTTTACTTTGGTTTAAAAAAATTGGTGGACTTTGATATAAATGCATTTAGTCATTTAGATTACATGAAAATATTAGCTATACTTTCCTGGTGTAGCATACTTTTTTTTAAATCGCTAATACATGTGGAAATGCTAGTGGCATTGTGCTTAAGAGCTCTGGTTACTAACCAAAAGGTCTGCAGTTCGAATCCACCAGCCACTCCTTGGAAACCCTGTGGGACAGTTCTGCTTTGTCCTGTAAGGTCGCTATAAGTCGTAATTGACTTGATGGCAATAGATTTGGTTTAGGTTTTGGAATATATACATATTACATATATATACGGCACTGAGGTTTTTTATATATATATACACACACAAACACGCATATACTGGATATTCACAATTTTATATTCTACATAAATATATAAATCACACATATATGTATATATATATTTATAGATAATCATTGATATATATATATATACATATAGAGAGAGAGAGTCCGTCTCTGGGTAGTACAAACAGTTAATGCAGTCGGCTGCTAATCAAAAGGTTGGCATCTCAAGTCCACCCAGAGGTGCCTCGAAAGAAAGGCCTGGCGATCTAAAAACTACTTCTGAGAAATCAGCCAACCAGCTGTCGAAAGCCGTATGGAGCACAGTTCTACTCCGACACACATGGGGTTGCCGTGAGTTGGAATTGACTTGATGGCAACCGGTTTGGGATATCTATGTATACGTATATATACAAAACACCCAAACCTGTTGTCGTTGAATCGATTCCGCCTCGTAGTGACCCTATAGGACAGAGTAGAACTGCCCCCATAGGGTTTCCAAGGAGCAGCTAGTGGATTCAAACCTCCAGCCTTTTGGTTAGAAGCATGAGCTCTTAACCACTGCGCCACCAGGGCTCCAACACACTCATATCACGAATATACGCACCCATAAGCCAAAAATCCATTGCCGTCAATTCTGACTCATAGCGACCCTACAGGACAGAGTAGAACTGCCCCACAGGGTTTCCAAGGAGCAGCTGGTGGATTCCAGCTGCCAACCTTTTGGTTAGCAGCTGAGCTCTTAACCACCGCGCAACCAGAGTTTCCTGCCTGCACGTAGAGGTATTTTAATCATGTAATATGTAGAATGTTAAGACACATATTTTTAAATACTGTTTTATTATAAATTGATAAATATCCAATAAAGTATATTAAATATGTTTATCCCCAAATGCATATTAAAATGAATCAATAAGAATGTGGCCAGATCCTGTACCCTGGGGCACAGAACAAAGGTTTACATCGTAAGCAAGCCTAGCATCAGTCAAGGCAAGGAGCTGCGGCAATGCTGTGATGTGTGCACCCGGCTGGTCGTGATTAAACGCTGTGGGTTACCTTTGGCTCGGGATTTGTAACACAGGTCTTGAGTAGAAAAACCAATAGGAAACGCGGTTCTGTGTTTTCTTTCCTAGCTTGCAAAATAGAAAGTTTGATTCACATGTACTTTTTTATGTTGGTCATGCACTGGACACTGCTTGAAATACGATGACACAAAAAATTGCCTAGTGTTTTATGACCATCAATACTAAAAATATTTTATAAACTCTTGAGAGGAGTGTCTGCAGCTCGTTTATTTTAAGCCTACTGGTGTTGACAAGCCGCCGTATAAATTATGAAATGCGTTTTAAGAACTCAGTCACACTTATAATATTAGAGCATGTCATTAAACAATACGAAAAAGGGTGCTCGACCATTTAGAAGAATCAATTTAAGATCTTTCTCGGTTGATGCATGCAAGGAGCATGTTAAATTAACTTAATTTTTTAAAAAGGAATTTAGAATATAATAACCAAATTATGCTTCTAGTGTTAACCTGAAATTGTGGCAAAAACAAGATTTGGATTTTCATGTTTTTTGGATTCTTCAACTTCTGTAGCTGGGCGACCTTCTAAACGTGATTTCTCCCTATTGAATAGAAAAAATAATGCTATCCCTGAGCAGTTCTGGTGAAGATTACATTGATTTACTTTAACAGATCCTATATTCAGAATATCTGGCATTTTTGTAGAAATCCATTTACTTTGTCTTTCTCTTTCATGGAAATTGTGAGTAACCAACAGTCAATGTGCATACGTTGTTTCTGTGAGCTGCTGTCGAGTTGATTCCGACTCGTGGCCACCCCATGTGTGCAGAGTAGAGCTTCTCCATAGGATATTCTTGGTTGTGATCTCTACAGAAGCAGATCGCCAGGCCTTTCTTCTGTGGTGCTGCTGCGTGGGTTCAAACCACCAACCTGTCTGTTGGTAGCCCAGTAAAAACGTTTGTGCCACCGAGGGACCTTGCTGTACGTATATATTCCTCAGAGTCTCGTTTTATGGCTTCTGCCTGATGGGAGGGACAAGTGTGTGTCCTGTTCCAGGGGCCTCTTTGTTAACCACTGATAACTTACAGAGTGTGTGGCCTTTACACTTGACAATGTGGTTTTGCATATAGTGTCTCATGGATTGTCTCCTCCAACGTGCAAACTGAGACCGGGGGAGATTAGGAGCTTTTCCCACATCCACAGACCTTCAGGTGGACTGGAACTTCTGCCCTGCAGCTGGGGCTTGTCTGATAATTTAACGTCCACATGTCAGAGTTCTCTGTGAAAGACAAGAGACTGGTGGTCTGGACAACCTAGGAAGTTCCCGCATGAAGTTAGGGAGTCCAGCATTACTGGTTATCACAAAGATAGAATCTGGTCTCTTGTACCCAGGGGCAACCTCATCTCCTTCAAACTTGTGCCTGCAATTTGGAAAATCGCAACCGGATAATCAGTGGTAAACCAGTCACTGTCAAGCCAGCTCTGACTCGTGGCGACCCCGTGTGTTTCATGGTAGAACTGTGCTCCGTAGGCTTTCAATGGCTGATGTTTCGCAAGGAGTTGACATGCCTTTCTTACAAGGCACCTCTGGGTGGACTCGAACCTCCAACCTTTTAGTTAGGGCCTGAGCGCGTTCATCGTTTTTGCACCACGCAGGGATTCCTCATCAGGGGTGCTCAAACTTTAAGGTCCAAATAATCACCTCACATGTTTGCTAGTAGTAAGACTGGCAGGAAGTGGGACCAGGAGCCTACCTTGTCAGCAAGATGCTCAGAGGGTGCTGATGCATATGGCCCCAGGACACCATGTGGAAAACACTTCCTGAGGTGCTGGGGATGCATATGGCTCCAGGAGACCATGTAGAAAACACTTCCTGAAGTGATGGGGACACTTATGGCTCCAGGACACCATGTGGAAAACACTTCCTGATGTGATGGGGACGCTTATGGCCCCAGGACACCATGTGGAAAACACTTCCTGAGGTGGTGGGGATGCATATCGCCCCAGGACACCATGTGGAAAACACTTCCTGAGGTGGTGGGGACGCATATGGCTCCAGGACACCATGTGGAAAACACTCCCTGAGGTGATGGGGACGCATATGGCCCCAGGACACCATGTGGAAAACACTTCCTGAGGTGGTGGGGACGCATATGGCCCCAGGACACCATGTGGAAAACACTCCCTGAGGTGATGGGGACGCATATGGCCCCAGGACAAAATGTGGAAAACACTTCCCGAGGTGGTGGGGACGCATATGGCCCCAGGACACCATGTGGAAAACACTTCCCGAGGTGATGGGGACGCATATGGCCCCAGGACAAAATGTGGAAAACACTTCCCGAGGTGGTGGGGACGCATATGGCCCCAGGACACCATGTGGAAAATACTTCCCGAGGTGGTGGGGATGCATATGGCCCCAGGACACCATGTGGAAAACACTTCCCAAGGTGGTGGGGACGCATATGGCCCCAGGACACCATGTGGAAAACGTTTCCCGAGGTGGTGGGGACGCATATGGCCCCAGGACACCATGTGGAAAACACTTCCCGAGGTGATGTGGACGCATATGGCCCCAGGATACCGTGTGGAAAACACTTCCTGAGGTGGTGTGGACACATATGGCCCCAGGACACCATGTGGTAAACACTTCCCGAGGTGATGGGGACACTTATGGCCCCAGGACACCATGTGGAAAACACTTCCTGAGGTGATGGGGATGCATATGGCCCAAAGACACCATGTGGAAGACACTTCCTGAGGTGATGGAGATGCATACGGCCCCAGGACACCATGTGGAAAACACTTCCTGTGGTGGTGGGGACGCATATGGCCCCAGGACAGCATGGGGAAAACATTTCCTGAGGTGATGGGGAGGCATATGGCCCCAGGACACCATGTGGTAAACACTTCCCGAGGTGATGGGGACACTTATGGCCCCAGGACACCATGTGGAAAACACTTCCTGAGGTGATGGGGGTGCATATGGCCCCAGGACACCATGTGGAAAACACTTCCCGAGGTGGTGGGGACGCATATGGCCCCAGTACATCATGTGGCAAACACTTACTGAGGTGATGGGGATGCCTGCCGAGATCTCCTAACACCCAGAGGTACCACTGGCTCGGAACTGATGTCTCTAACCACTTGACTTCAAATGAGCCTCCTTTCTCTATTAAAAAAAAAAATCAGAACAATGGCTAAATATTGCCAGAATGCTCCTTAGAAGCAAGGCTGGCAAGACATGCTATCAGGAGGGGCCAGTCCCCAGAGAAGGACTTCATGTTTGGTAACATACAGGGTCAGCGGAAAAGAGGAAGATCCTCAAGGAGATGGATTGACACAGTGGCTGCAAAAATGGCCTCAAGCATATCATGATTGTGAGGATGGCACAGGACTGGGCAGCGTTTCCTTCCATTGTAATTGGGTCGCTATGAGATGGAACTCACTCCACAGCACCTCACAACAACAACATTCATTGAGAACAAATTATCTCTGCTACAGCTGCTAACCAAGAGGTCGGCGGTTTGAATCCACCAGCTGCTCCTTGGAATCTCTATGGGGGGCAGTCCTACTCTGTCCTATAGCATTGGAATGGACTTGACGGCAACCAACGGGTTTGGTTTTGGTTACACGTTTAGAAGTAATCAGAGCTTGTATGGGGTCCCTGGGTGGTGTAAACAGTTAACATGCTCAGCTACTAACCAAAAGGTTGGTGGTTCAAGTCCACCCAGAGGCGCCTCAAAAGAAAAGAGAAAAAAAAGGTCCTACAATCTGCTTTGGAAAATCGGTCAATGAAAGCCCTATGGATGACCTGAGAATATTGTCCGGTATAGTGCTTTGATCATGAAGATGGTGCAGGACGGGGCAGTGTTTTGTTCTGTTGTGCATAGGGTCACCATGACTTGGAGGCGAATGGATAGCAGCAATCGCTTCTCACCACCTCCACCACCTGCAGTGAAAGCCACTCTGTCCCTCACCTGGACACTGAAACAGCTCCCCAACTGGACTCCCTGCTTGTATTCCTGCCCACGAGCCTCCTGAAGTCAGAGTGGTTTGTAAATGAGATGCATGAGTAAATTACTAGCCTCTTTGGCTTCACACGGCCCAGCAGTTTCCCACTTCGAGCAGGGTAATGAAATGTGTCCACGTGGCCTGGGAGCTCCCGTTTGTGATTCGCCTCATTATCCAAGATTTTTCTTTCTCACCCCTGCTACCTTGCCCGTTGCACCCTGACTGCCTTCTCTCCAGGCCCCCGTCAAAGTCTCAGCACTTGCCATCTCCTGACTCTGCCCTCATGTTTGACGTGGCCGGTGGCCTTTTTATCTGGAGGTCTCCACTCAAGTGCCTCTTCATCAAAGAATTCCCCGGCCATCCTAGCTTTCTGGTGCGGCCATAACAAAATACTACAAAGTCAGTGGCTTTAAGGAACAGACATTTATTTTCTCACAGTGCTGAAGGCTAAGAGTCCAAATCAAGATCTCAGCCAAGTTGCTTCCTTCGGGGTCTCTCTCCTAGTTTCTGGTAGCTGCCGGCGACCCTTGGTGCTCCTTTCCTGCTTATAGAAGTCTCTGCCTCCGTTATCACGTGGCGTCTGTGTTGCATCTACTCTGCTTTTTTATAAGACTCCACCCAGAAGGGATTAGATTTAGGACCACCTTACTCCTGTATTTTACTCCTGTATGGAGTCCCTGGGTGACGAAAATAATTAAGCACTTGACTACTAGCTGAAAGGTTGGCGGCTCAAACCCACCCAGACGCACCTCAGAAGAAAGGCCTGGTGATCTGCTTTCCAAAGGTCACAGCCATGAAAACCATATGGAACAGTTCTACTCTGTATACATGGGGTTGCCATGAGCCAGAATCAACTAACAATAACAGCAATTACTCTGGTCTGACCTCATTAACAGTGAAAAGGTCCTATTTCCAAACAGGATCATGTTTTTAGGTACATGTGCTCTAGGACTTCCAGAAAATGTGGGGGGAACACAGTTCAGTCCATAACACTGATTGCTCTAGGGTAGCGGCTTCTCTTAGCTGTACCACCTCGTTGTGGTCGGCTCTTCTCTTCACCTGAAATCATTCTGGTTGCTGGCTTGTCTACTGGTTATCGATCATCCTTGTCATTAGCTGCAGCCAAGTCGACCCCTGACTCATGGTGACCCCAGGTGTTACAGAGTAGAACTCTTCCTCAGGGTTTTCTTGGCTGTAAGCTTCACAGAGTAAGCCCTGGTGCCGCAGTGGTTAAGCACTCAGCTGCTAACAGAAAGGTGGGTGGTTTGAACCCACCAGCTGCTCCAAGGGAGAAGGATGTGGCAGACTGCTTCTGGAAAGATTTACAGCCTTGGGAACCCTGTGGGGCAGTTCTGCTCTGTCCTGTAGGGTTGCTGTGAGTTGGAACTGACTAGATGCAATGGGTGAAGCAGATCACCAGCTTTTTTCTTCTGCGGCACTGCTGGGTGGGTGTAGCCGCCAACCTTAGGGTTAGCAATGGATCGCAAACTGCCTGTGCCACCAAGATCCCTGAGAGCAGAGGCCTTGGGTATGTTCATCTCTGCTACATTTCAGTGGGGGGAGCGATGTCCCCAGCGCTGTAGACCCGTGTTGCATGGAGAACTTTCAGAGTGCCCCTGTGGGCTACGTTATGATGCTAATTTATGCCTGTTTCCCCTCCTCGCCATTAGAATGTAAGCTCCTGACCAGCGGAAATGGCTTACGTTCTGTGTTCACAGGAAGATATTTTCACTAAACCCTCTTTCCCTGCTGTGTCATGGGGGAGCCTGCGGAAGCTCGGCGTGCCCAGAATGTCACCGATTTGAATAGCTCTGGTCCATCGTACACTCCAAATGTGTTCATTGAATAAGCGGCTCTGGTCTCAAGTCCACATGAGGTCTGGTTATGTTTTGCCTCTTAACAAATCATCCCAAACTTAGGGGCTGAAATCAACAACAATTTTCCCCCCAGAACCTGCCATTTGGACAGGCCTCAGTGGGCACAGCTGGGCTGGGCTGGAAGCGGTGGCATCTAGGGGGCTGGAAGGAGAGCTGGGGGCTGGAGCCGTCCACAGTCTGGGTCGCTCCAGTGCTAGGGGCTGACGTTGTCCCTCCCCTGGGGCCTCAGCTGGGCTGCTGGCTGGAGCTCTGACGCAGGGCCTCCACGTGGCTGCCTGGCTTCCTCACAGCATGGCGGCTGGATTTCAAAGCAAGAAAGCCACAAGCACTGCGGAAGCTGTGTTCTCTTTTAGGGGCTAGTCTTGGGAGATACACCGTGTCACTCCTGCCACTGTCACATCACGGGCCCACCAGATTCAAGGGGAGGGAACATAGACTGTACTTGTGAATGAGAAAATTGGGTCGAATACAGTCTGCCTCAGTGAGTGATGTTGTTGTTGTTGGGTGCCATCAGTCCATTCTGACTCAGAGCCACCCCATGTGACAGAGTAGAACTGCCCCATAGGGTTTCCTAGGCTGTCATCTTTACAGAGGCAGACTGCCACATCTTTTTCCTGTGGAGCCACAGGGTCGGTTTGTATCGTCAACCTTTTCGGTTATCAGCCAAGCGCTTAATCGTTGCGCCACCAGGATCCTTCAGTGGGGGATAAGACAGTTCATTTCTATCCTGAGCTAGAAGAAAATGGTGTTATTTAGTGCCTTCACTCCATCGTGGGTTTATTAATTGTTGTGTTTGCGTGTGTGTGCGTGTGCGTGCGTGCCTGTGTGTGTGTGTGTATCTCATACAGACAGCAGGGAGCAGAGGAGAGAAAGAACAGAATTAGCTCTCTCATGGACCAAAGGGTTTTATCAGAGCAAAGAGTAAAGGTGGATGCCAACTAATATAAGAATGGAATATCAGAATGGGACAGGCCTCCCATAAAATACATTTACCCCAAAGCATTTCTCTAGGAGAGTAGACCAGAACATGGGTTATTGTAAGCAGTTGGAGTCCCTGGGGGGAGCAGAAGGTTAAGTGCTGGACTACCAGCCAAAAGATTGGTGGTTCGAAGCCACCCAAAGGTGCCTTGGAAGAAAGGTCTGGAGATCTGCTTCTAAAGGTCACAGCTTTGAAACCCTACGGAGCAGTGCTCTTCTGCACATGTGAGGTCGTCGTAAGTCAGGAGTCGACTCCCTGGCAACCGACGGCATCAGCCGCCCGCTGAGAGCATTTTGATATTCAAATGTGTAATTACCGGACAGAGTTGAGCAGGTCCAGGACTTTCCTCTGCAGTTTGTCTGTTCAGCCTCTCGCAGCAGAATGCATCACCTATTGATTTTTAGCAAACAGTTTTCCATGGAGGTTGCAATGCTTACATTCTAATGTTCATCTTTCTCCCACTGCTGTGCAGATAGCTTCAGGCATCCTTTCAATAGACACTTACTGAGCTACTCTGCACCAAGAACTAAACCAAGGTTGGGAGAGACTAGCCACAGTCTCTACCCTCAGGTGCTCCACCGTCCAAAACGGCAAGAGACAAGCAAGCCCAAGCCTTATCGTCTATTTTGAAATGAAGGCAAAAATTGGTAACATTTACAGGAGGGGTAAATACTGTAATGATGAGGCAGCGGTGGGTCAGTGGTAGAATTCTCGCCTTCCATACAGGAGGCTCGGGTTCGATTCCCAGCCAGCGTACCTCATGCACGGCCACCACCCATCTGTCAATGGAAGCTTGTGTGTTCTGTGATGCACGAGAAATGTCAGCAGAGCTTCTAGACTAAGGTGGACTGGGAAGAAAGGCCCGGTCATCTACTTCTGAAAACCAACCCATGCAAACCCTGTGGATCACAAACTGTCCGATCTCAACCGATCACAGGGATGGCTCAGGACTGGGCAGCGTTTCGGTCTGTTGTGCATGGTGTCACCACGAGTCGGGGGCTGACCCCACGACAGGAAACAACAAAAGGACCGTAATGGCCTGAGTTCCTTGATAAGGTCTGAGCATGTGCTACGAGACCTCCAAGGCTTAATCAGAGTGAAAGAACCCAGTGAACATGGAGATTTCACAGCACGTACCATTTCCTCTAGAAGTGGACTCATCACCATTTATATGTGGATATATGTAGACATTTATAGCCAGTATATAAATGCTAATATAAAACCCCTTGCTGTTTCTGAATTATGCTAAGCCCATGCGTTCCGGATAGCGCTGCTCCATAGGGTTTTCTTGGCTGTAATCTTTATGAAAGCAGATTGCCAGGGCTTTCTTCTGTGGTGCTGCTGGGTGGATTTGAACTGCCAACTTTTAGGTTAGTAGCTGAGCACAAACCATTTGTGCCACCCAGGGACCTTAAATGCTAATATAACATCCTCAAATTTCAACAAATATACATGGACGTAATTCATATACAAAATGAGTAACTGGAAAGAATCGGTGGAATTGGTCAACGTCTGTTGTTTCCATGCTATCATTGTCTTCTTGGGCAAGAATGTGTTACATCTCCAGGCAAACATTTCCGTGAAAATTGAGGTAGCTGGCTCTTTGGCTAAACATGTTGCTACGTTTTTGCCATTCTGCTTTGATAAACCGCCAGCAAACTATTCAACAAGCAGCCATCTTACCCACTAATTGAATATTTTAACTTTTTTGCTCCATAGATCTGGTGTTTCATTATATTTTCCATTTTTGTGCCTTGCTTTTCATGCATTTAAAGAGCTGAGCAGCTGTTTATTGGGAAAGCTTCCATCACAGCCATAATAATCTCCCACTAATTGCACATCAAATATTTATTTCTTGCACATCAAATTAATGAAGCAGTTTCAACAAGAGAAAAATCGGATCGGGTTGGCAAACAGTGCCTATAAATTCATGAAAGATTCCCAGTTCTTTTTTGGCAGAAATCCTTTAATACAGATGAACAATTTTTAAATGGAATTTTTCCCCGTTATCTGCTTGTGACTTGTTAAACATACAAACTTAATTTTTAAAATGATTTCCTCAATTTGCCCTTGATATGCCATATTACAGCTTTCAGAAATCAAAAATACATGACGTTATTGATTTTCAAATAAATTATTTGGTATCCTAATTTTACTTTTGAGACTTAACGTTTTCCATGGGTGGATTTTCAAAACGTTGCTAATTCAATATAGCAGTTGGCTAAGAGTTTATTCTGGAAGTCAATTTGTATCTTCAGCTTACACTCTCGCTTTTATTTTGAAACATTCTCTGCAAGATTTGTGGTAACATTTGCTTTTAGACCCACTGCTGGTGTGTAGAAATGGTTTTAATAGAGTTTCGAGAAAGAATTTCTCTGGATGGTTGGACTTTCAGAGCTAAGGATAACATTTACAGATTTCTTCCATCAAAATGGATTATCTTACAGTTTTACAGTAAAACCTCTGAAAGCCAAAAATTTGAAAGGCAGAAACCTTTCAGAGAAGGAAAACTCAAATATTCCCCACTAATGGAGAGAGAGAGAAAGGTGGTAAGACTGCACCCTGTCGAAGGCAGAAAACTTGTGAGACCCGGAGAAACGAGGCAGTCCTGTTGAGTTCCAGCTCTCAAATGTTTCACCACGTGATAAGGTAAACATGTTTAATTGCTGCTCATATTTATTGAATGTTTACAATGTTTGGCAGAGAACCCAATTCCAACATAAGTCTCCCGGGTAAGGCAGTCCTCTATCCACCTACTGGTCAACTATTAAGATATAGGAGCCAGTAGTTGTCCCTTTTTGAGAATGAAGAAAATAAAAGACACAGGGGAAAGATGAGTCCAAAGGACTAGTGGACCACAACTCCCATGGCCTCCACTAGACTTAGTCCAGGACAACTAAATGGTGCCTGGCCACTGCTCTGACAGGGATCACAGTAGAGGGTCCTGGACAGAGCTGAAAAAAAAGTGTAGAACAAAATTCTAACTCACAAAAAAGAAAGACCAGATTAACTGGCCTGACAGAGACTGGAGAAACCCGAAGAGTATAGCCCCCGGACACCCTTATAGCTCAATAATGAGGTCACTCCTGAGGCTCACCCTTCATCCAAAGATTAGACAGGCCCATAAAACAAAACGAGACTAAAGGGCACAGCAGCCTCAGGGGCAAGGACAAGAAAAGGCAGGAGGGGACAGGAAAGCTGGTAATGGGGAACCCAAGATCGAGAAGGGGAAAGTGTTGACATGTCATGAGGTTGTTGACCATTGTCATAAAACAATATGTGTACTAACTGTTGAATGAGAAACTAGTTTGCTCTGTAAACCTTCATCTAAAATACGATAGTAATAATAAATAAGACTAATAGAAATTCTAAGCTCTCGTTGATTTACATATCCCCCAACCTAGTTATGCCTTGACGGAAGTCTATCCTAAATAAAACTCACCAGCTGCTCCACAGAGAAAAGACCTGGTGAATCCCTACAGGGCAGTTGTACTCTGTCTTCTAAAATCACTATGAGTCACAATTGACTTCACAGCACACAACAACATTCTCCATCTTGTATCCACCCTCATTTTCCGTGCTGTATCCAACCTCCATCTGGGATCTATCCTCCATCTTGTGTCCATCTTCTATCCTCTGTCTTGTATCAACCATCTTCCATTTTGTATTTGTCTTCCAGCTTATGTCCATCCTTCATCTTGTGTCCACCCACCATTCCAGATCCATCTTCTGCCTTGTATCCATCCTCCTACATCTTGGATCCAACTTCTATCCTCCATCTTGTATCCCCCTCCATCTTGTATCCATTCTCCATATTATATTGTCCTCCACTTTGTATCCACCCTCCATCTATTCCCCTCCATTCTCCATCTCGTATCTACCCTCCATCCTCCACCTTATATCCATCCTCCGTTTTGCATCCATCCTTTACCTTTATCCATCATCCATTCTTGCATCCATCCTCCATTTTGTATTCATTCCCTGTCTAGTACTCTTTGTATTCTTCCTCCATCTTGTACCTTCCCTCCAATGTACATTTTGTGTGATTCTCCATTTTTATCTGCCCTCTATCCTCCATCTTGTATCTATGATCCATTTTGGATCCACTCTCCATCTTGTATCCATCCTCCATCTTGTATTCCTCCTCCGTCTTAACATTTGTCCTCCTTCTTATATCTGTCCTCCATCTTGTATCCAGTCTCCATTTTGTATCCACCCTCCATCTTATAGCCATTTTCCATCTTCATCTTGTATCTGTTTACCAGCTTGTATCCATCCTCCATCTTATATCCATCCTCTATCTTGTATTCGTCCTCCATCTTACATTTGTCTTCCTTCTTATATCTGTCCTCCATCTTGTATCCACCCTCCATTTTGTATCCACCCTCCATCTTATAGCCATGCTCCATCCTTTATATCTGCTCACCATCTTGTATTCATCCTCCATCTTATATCCATCCTCTGTCTTGTAACCATCCTCCATCTTGTATTCCTCCTCCATCTTATGTTTGTCTTCCTCCTTATGTCTGTCCTCCATCTTGTACCTGCCCTCCATTTTGTATCTACCCTCCATCTTGTAGCCATTCTCCATCCTTCATCTTATATCTGTTTACCATCTTGCATCCATCCTCCATATCATATCTGTCCTGTATCTTGCAGCCATCCTCCATCTTATGTTCACTTCCATCCTCTATCTTGTGTCCATCCCGGCTGTCTATTTCTGAAAAATTACCGACTGAAAACCCTGTGGATCACAATGATGCAATCTATAACCAATCATGGAGATGGCACAGGATCTGGTAGTTTTGTTCACTTGTGCATGGGGTATCCATGATTCTAGGGTGGCTAGAGAGCAGCTAACAATAGCAGCAATATGATCACTACTGGGCTTCAAAGAGATCACACGTGAGTTACAAAATATAAGGTGTGGCATATAGAAGGTGATGATAAACAGGTTTCTACAATAATTATTCTTTTTACCATTTAATCCTTTGCAAAAATTATGTTGAGTTCCTCCTTTCAATGACTACCACATTTCCGATAATTCTCTAAAAAGCTGAAGAAATAATTTAGTCAATGACTTGTCATCAGAAACAGTGTCCTATTCATCATTTTAATTTATATGTTGGGAAAGCAAAATATATAGTCAAGTAATTTTTGCAGAGTGGCCACTTGCAGAGTATTTATTGTGAACTGCAGCACGCTGAACAATATATTTCGAATGCCTTCAAACTTGAACAAAATCTTGTTTTGATTGAATTCTTGGGTCCCAAACACTAGCCCTTCAACACGGTTGGGTAGATATCTCTTGGTGATTTTTTTGTCCTTTGATATTACAGAGGAGTTTGCATTCAGACAAGTTGTGTTTTCTTTCTTTATAACCTGTTCCAGATTTTATTTCCATTCCATTTAAATTTTAATATGATGGCATCGCATGTCTTGGTTTGGTTCTATTTTTATTAATTTTGCCTGAAACCCAAGTGAACCTATTCAATCTGCAATTCTGTTTTTTTCTCACATTAGAAAACTTTTCTTTTGTTACAACCTTGGCTATTATTTCTGCTCCGTTGGCTTTCAAATCATCTTTGAGAACATTAATTATAACTTGATTCTCTTCTTTGTCATTTATAATTTTAATTTTTTTCATTTTAATCTATTTGTCCTATTTTTCTGCCTTCTGGGAAAATGTCCCATGTTTTACAAGCCAGAAAATTGATTATTTTTTTTTAGTGTCAGTTCCGTATTTTAATACTTCCAGTGCAAATTTAAATTGGTCGTTGAATTTTGAATTCATATCAGTGTTCATTTTACTGTCGTCTCCTCGTTTCCATAGATGCCTCTGTATTTGTACTACTGGAAGAATGAAATAAGTTGAAATATTCTAATTTTCAAATAACCCCAGTTCCTTAGAAAGCTGACTATGTACCAGGCATATCTAGAACATTGTCCAAAATGATTTTTTTAGGAAGAACTTCTCTTAGTTTTGAATCTTTCTTTTTCAAGGTTAAAGTATAGATAAAATCTAGAGATTGTGTATATCATATGTACTTCTCAGGAGATGAATCTGTTGCTGTGAACTGCCTTCACCTTTAGATAACCCATACAAAATGAGAGAAAAATTTTGAAGGACTCTATTCATCCCTGCCTAGAAATAGGTTTGTATCTCACGCCAGATTAGCCCATGCTGTGAGGGAAAGAAAAGGCAGAAGGGTTGGAGTAGAGGTGGGATTACTCCTGTGCAAACTAGAAGAAGGCAACATTTTCCCTCAGGCACAGGCCCTGCTTCCTTTCTGGCCTTTTATTTCTTTTCATTCCAATGACCTGTCTCTACTGTTGTGCCCAGTGGAAAAGACCCAGTGAAGTCGTTCAAAGGAAGAGTCTCATTGTGTGTAAATCCCTGGGTGGTGCAAATGGTGAACAAGCTAGGCTGCCAACCGAAAGATTGGAGGTTCAAGGTCACCCAGAGGTACCTTGGAAGAAAGGCCTGGAGATCTACTTTTAAAAAACCCCAGCCGTTAAGAATCCCATGGAGCACAGTTCTACTCTGACACCCAAGGGTTTGCCATGAGTCAGAGTCAACCCATGTCAACTGGCGGTGGTGGCAAATTGATCAGACAACCATTACTGGCCATGTGTAAGCCTGGTGGTGGTGGCGAATTGACCAAACAACCATTACTGGCCATGTGTAAGCCTGGTGGTGGTGGCGAATTGACCAAACAACCATTACTGGCCATGTCAACTGGTGGTGGTGGCGAATTGATCAAACAACCATTACTGGCCATGTGTAAGGACGTACAATGATGACACATGATGATACAGGTACTCAGAGGTATCGGGCTCTTACTTCCAAGGACCTTGAGGTTGGGAATGATTAGCAATCAGACCTGCCCAAGGAAGGATGGTGGTTGAAGGAGCTTCCAGTAGAATATGATTTTGCCTATCACTCCAGGAAATGATGATGTGATTATCTGAGTGGAATTTAAAGAATAGGAACATCATATAATGAAAGAGCTGAGTCATGGGAGACAGAAACTAGAGGCAAGAATGCTGTCAGAGAAATAATACCATTTCAGGAAAAGGGTAACAACTTGCGCTTTGTGATTGCCTTTCACACACTGGCCACTTTGCTAGATACTTCACATGTTATTTTGCTTAATTTTTTTTCCTAACACTTTTGTGCAGCTTCAAGGCGGGAGCCAGACGTCGTGATACAGAGCACGGGGTCCAGAAGGCAGCCTTGGCTCTGCCCCTCCCAGTTGTATGCCTGGCAAGTTACTTAATCTCTCTTGGCCTCGGTTTCCTCATCTGTAGATGGGGATAACAAGTACCTACTTCATGAGGTTCTCATGAGTATGGGTAGCAATTTAGTAAAATGCCTAAAGCAGTGCCAGCAGAAAGAACTATAAATGATTGTTAAATAAAACGATTCTATTGTGGAGTTTAGGAAATTTCAGCTTAGGGGAATTGATACTGTTTTTACCCACTGTGCAGTCAGCCCCAGACTTATGGTGACCCCATGCACAGTGGAAGGAAACGCCACCAGGTCCTGCGCCCTCCTGTTGATTGGTTGTAGATTAAGTCATATTCGTCCATAGGTTATTCATTGCTGATTTTTGAAATGAGACCTCCAGGCCTTTCTTCCTAGTCTGTCTTAGTCTGGAAGCTCAGCTGAAACCTGTCCAGCATCTCAGCAACGAACAAGCCTCCCCTGACAGATGGGTGGTGGCCGTGCATGAGGTAGGTGCACTGGCCAGGAGTCGCACCCAGGTCTCCCGCATGGAAGGTGGGAACTGGAAATCAAGTAAACAGAAGAACCGTAAAGTGCTCTGCATTGTGAGGTGAGAAGGGGGAACAGACACAGAAAAATAAGTTTGTAGAGAAAAGAAATAACTAGAGAAGAAGAAGAAAGAGCTCCCTGGAGCCTGGCTAGCATTCCCCCCAATAAGGGCAAGTTCTCCTCCACTGCCCTTTACTTTCTCAGAAACTCCCTGGAGAGTCTGACTTTTGCTTTAATCATTGAAGGGCATACAGGATAATGAAATATTTGTTGACTAAACAGAGTCCTTATCCTGCAGTCCTTAACAGACCTCAAACATGTTGCAGGGTGGTTTAAATTTAGAAACCATAAGGTTTGGTGAGAATGATAAGACAGACCACCTGTTTCTCGCTCACCTTGAACAGGAACCACACTTTCCTCTTACTTCCTTTAAGGAATTAGCATGCTTCTCCTTGTGACACAGAAGGTGACAGAGGGAACTCCAGGTGCTAATGAAGCCGTCACGACTTCCCCTGGCCACTAGGCAAGGAAGAGTAAAATCACCTTGCGCCCAAGGGCTAGAGAGCCAGGCACTGAAAATCGGCACTTCGTGTTCAAGTTCTCCTGCCTTAGGGTACTTAGAATGCTCAGCTCCACATTCGGTCCCTCTTGGAGTTTTAACAAGATTTTGAGCCAAGATAAGCAGCTAAAACAAGTGAAAAGCACCTTGAGGACACTTGGGCAGAGGGGGACAGCAGGGTTAAAAGAAAACAAAACCAGTTGTAGTACCGTGGACCTCAACTCAGGGTGGTCTCGTGGGTGTGCCTCAGAGTAGAACTGTGCTCCACAGTGTTTTCAAAGGCTGATTTTCTGGAAGAAGCCTGCCAGGCCTTTCTTCTGAGGTGCCTCTGGGTGGACTTCAACCTCCAACCTTCTGGTTAGCAGCCTAGTGAGTTAATCATTTGTACCATCCGGGGGCTCCACTAAGCAGGGAGCCATATCATTTCTAGTATCTACACAGATCCTTGTACCTTGCTCATTCTTCTTCCCCTCTGGAGCTACAAGTTCCTTGATAGAGGGTTTTCCTTTGATGAAACATTTTGGGGGTGAATGGAGAAAAGAGTGGTTGTTTATGAATTGGAGGACTTGAAGAGGCTTTGCAGTTCTATCAAAAGAAAATGCACCTCCCCTTGGTGTAAAGGAGGCCGGATGGCACAGTGATTAAGCATTTGGCTGCTAACCAAAAGGTCAGCAGTTCAAATCCACCAGCCACACCTTGGAAACCCTATGGGGCAGTTCTACTCTGTCCTACGGGGTCGCCATGATACCTACTGTACATGGAAGTTTACAAAGGAGTCGGCAGAATTCACTTCCGTTGGTTCAATCCCAACGTCAGATGAGTCTGGGCTGAAAGTCGCCATCAGGTGTTATCAGTGAATGGACGTTGTCATGGTAGGCTATGAGAGTGGGTGGTTTTTAATGCTAACTCCTGTACCTGCAGGGGGCCCTGGGGATGCAGTGGTAAGTGCTCAGCTGCTAACAGCAAGGTTGGCAGTTCAAACCCACCAGCCACTCTGGGAGAAATATGTGGCAGTCTGCTTCTGTAAAGATTTACAGCCTTGTTGTCAGTTCCTGTCTAGTCAGCTCAGACTCATATTGTCTCTAGATACAATAGAACAGAACACTGCCCAGTCCCGCGCCACCCTCACAACTGTTGCTATGTTTGAGCCCATTGTTGCAGCCACTGTGTCAGTCCATCTTGTTCCTCTTTTTCATGCTGACCCTGTACTTTACCAAGCATGATTTCCTTCTCCAGGGGCTGATCTCTCCTACTAACATGTCCAAAGTATATAAGACAAAGTCACACCATCCTTGCTTCTAAGGAGCATTCTGGCTGTACTTCTTCCAAGACAGATTTTTTCATTCTTCTGACAGTCCAAGTATATTGAACAATCTTTGCCAACACCATAGTTCAAACGCATCATTTCCACTTTAGTGTTCCTTATTCATTGTCCAGCTTTCGCATGCATATGAGGTGGTTGAAAACACTGTCAGGTCCTGTGCCATCCTCACAATCGTTGTTATGCTTGAGCCCATTGTTGCAGCCACTATGTCAGTCCATCTCATTGAGGGTCTTCCTCTTTTTCATTCACTGACCATCTACTTTCCCAAGCATGATGTCCTTGTCCAGGGACTGGTCCCTCCTGATAAACCATCCAAAGTAAGTGAGACAAAGCTTCACCATCCTTGCTTCTAAGGTGCAACCGTTATCACTCTCCATTTCTAAATTATTCCACCCCCCACTGACATAAACTCTGTGGGTCCACTAGCTTTATATATTAACTTAATTTTTTCTACTGAACATCAAAACAGTATTCCTAACCATTTCGCTTCAGAGATACAGTCCTTAGTTGCCTTTTTTAACATAAGGCTGTGATGCTTCATCCGAGAGCAACTGTGCAAGGCAACACCAAACTAAGAAGCATCTCAGTAAGAGTCGCTGTGCACAAAATGAAATGACCTGACCTGCCGCCCTTTATCTGAGTGTGGACGTTCCCTGGCCCGCAGCTCCTGGGCTGCCGCGGGGAGAAAGATAACCGTTCCTGTCACTGCAGGGAGAGGTCAGCTGAAGAAATTGCTTCCAGACACAGCAGAATGGATTATAAAACAAAATATCTATACCAGCGAAGGTTTTCAACATCGGCTGTAAAAGACAGGGCCTCCATGTACCCTTCCCTGTGGCTTCCTTGCCAAAATGATGGGGAAGAGCTACAAGGCTCATCTGAAAGCAGCAGTCAGAGCCAGAGAAACACAGTCAGGAGACTGTCCTTCCCCGTAAAGGAAGACGTTATTATCACAGGAAGTCACACTTTTGTTCTGATCCCCCAGACGTTTTCTTGGGAAGGGGACATAGTTTTTAATATCTAATGTCGTTTCAATTTCTCCTACAACTTCTTTTGTGTAATTATCAAAAGCGTTGTTGTTGTTGTTGAGTGTCAAGTCGATTCTGACTCATGGCGACCCCATGTGACAGAGTAGAACTGCTCCATATGGTTTTCTAGGTTGTAATCTTTATGGCAGCAGATTAGCAGGCTTTCTCCCAAGGAGCATCTGAGTGGGTTCGAACTGCCAACCTTTATGTTAGCAGTTAAGCACTTAACCATCATATCAAAAAAAGAAAAAAACAAAAACGGTTCCTGTTAAGTCAATTCCGACTCATAGTGACCCCATAGGACAGAGTAGAACTGCCCCATAGGGTTTCCAAGGATTGGCTGGTGCATTTGAACTGCCAACCTTTCGGTTAGCAGCTGAGCTCCTAACAACTGTGCCATAAAGGTAAAGGAAATGGGTACACAGACGAGTATTAGAAAACATTAAAGGGAATAATGAAGCGTCAGAAGGATTCAAGGACAAGGAGAATATAATTTGTCTGATAGGAAGTGGCTTGGACAAGGAATCAGAAAGGAGAGTCTGGGTGGTGCTAATGGTTAAGTGCTCGACCACTAGCCAAAGGGTTGGTGGTTCAAACGCATCCAAAGGCATCTTGGAAGAAAGGCCTGGAGATGTGCTTCTGAAAGCTCACAGCCTTGAAAACCCTGTGGGACACAGTTCCACTCTGACACACATGGGTTGCAAGATAAGCATAAAATTCCCTCATAAGTGTTACCACCTTAGAATCTTCTAGGACAAGACCGGCCGTAGATAAATAAATGAATATTAGATACAAAATGGATGGAGAGAGAGCTAGAAAAAAGATGATTTGATCATTATTAGTAAGCGACTCGAGCCTAGCAGAAAAATAACAATGTTTTGAGGGAAAAAGCTGAGCTTTTTCGTTGATGACATTCTAAATATAGGAACCTTATGAAAAAATAATGCCACTGAAAATCTAGAAGTGTAAGAAGCAGGTGCTTTTATATCACAAACGAGACTCATCTTTTATATGTCAAACGGTACCACCTATTTAAAGCTTAAGCTATTTCTGTATCTGCTTCGTCTATATTTAAGGCAGCCATGTGGTGAAGAAAATAACGCCTACTCCACTGGATTAATTTAGTGGATTCACTTGAAAAATAGCCTTACCTTCCTCTAAATTAAGAAAGATTTACGCTTACGCTGTACACGTCAAAGGAGAAAAGAAATGATGGGGCTCTGGGTTTCAGGAGAAATATCTCTTTACAGTGCTATGGTTTGTGCTTTGCACATTAAATCCCTATAAGCAAAAGTTTCCCTTCATCCTGTGAAAACAGATGTTCTTAATATAGTGATTTACTTTCTCAATTTTAGGGTTTCTGCATAAAAGTAAAAGAAGTAAAAAAAAAACATAGTCAAATAGTTAAGAAAAAATAGGAAGGAAGTGTTATGGATTGAAATGTGACCCCCAAAATGTGTGTCTATATGGCTAAGCCATGACTCCTAGTGTTGTGTGGTGGTTCGCCATTTTGTGATCTGATGTAATCATCCTATGTGTTGTAAATCCTACCTCTATGATGTTAATGAGGCAGGATTAGAGACAGTTATGTTAATGAGGCAGGACTCAATCTACAGGATTAGGTTGCATTTTGAGTCAATCTTTTGAGATTTAAAAGAGAGAAGCCAGCAGAGAGGAGGGGGACCTCATTACCACCAAGAAAGAAGATCCAGGAGGGAGCACGTCCTTTGGATGCTTTCCCCTGAGAAGCTCCTAGACCAGGGGAAGACTGATGACAAGGACCTTTCCCCAGAGCTGACAGAGAGAAAGCCTTCCTCTGGAGCTGGCACCCTGAACTCAAACTTCTAGCCTTCTAGACTGTGAGGGAATAAACTTCTGTTTGTTAAAGCCATCCACTTGTGCTATTTTTGTTATAGCAGCACTAGATGACTAAGACAGCAGGGTAAACCATTCAACTGATTAAGAAAAATCCCACTATTATAGTTGCTGTAAACCCGTTGCCATCAAGTCAATTCTGACTCCTAGCAACCCCATAGGACAGAGTAGAACTGCCAAGTAGAGTTTCCAAGGAGCTCCTGGTGGATTTGAACTGCTGACCTTTTGGTTAGCAGCCGTAGCTCTTAACCACTATACCCCCAGGGTTTCCATAGTTGCTGTAAAGGAAGCTAATCTTTGTTTTTGTGAAAATATACTCTCTTTTTTCAGTCTATGTATATTACCCTGTGGCCCCAAATATACTTTTTAGATAAGCATAAGTTTTGAGTAGACATTTTTCTGTTGTTTCGAGTGTTATGTTTCGTCAGATGGATGAAACTGATTTCACAAAATTTACAATTTCATTAAACTACAAACGTTTAATTAAAGCACTGTGCATTAAAAAAAAATTGACTCACACACAAATGCATAACACCAGTATATTTTTATTCAGATGTATGTATCTGTGGATGTAAATTTTAATACAGTCTAGGCTTTTACCTCAGTGAGGAACAAACAGTGGAGGCATGGGGGTGAACATTATGGATTTTAAAACAGAAATTTCTGTCCAGAGGGGGGACTTGTTGTTTTTACCAGAATTGTCGGAAATGATAAGGTAATAAGCAACTTCACCTCTGCCCTCAAGTAGCTTGTATAAATACAGGCCACCCCATGTGTGTCAGAGTAGAACCGTGCTCCACGGGGTTTTGATGGCTGATTTTTCAGAAGTATGTTGCCAGGTGTTTCTTCCAGGGTGCCTCTGGGTGGACTCAAACTGCCAACCTTTTGGTTACCAGCCAAGCTTGTTAACCATTTGTACCACCCAGGGCCTCCAACTCTACTCCTTGTTGTTGTTAGGTGCCGTCGAGTCGGCTCCGACTCATAGCAACCCTGTGTACAACAGAAGGAAACACTGCCCGGTGCTGTGCCATCCTCACTATCATTGTTACGCTTGAGCCACCAAGTCGATTCTGACTCATAGTGACTCTAACTCTACCTCTAGGCAGGACAAAATATCATAGAGGTGAAGAAAGAGAAGGAGAAGGAGGAAAGGAGGAGGAGGAAGAGGAGGGTGGAGTGGGAGGAGGAGAAGAAGAAGGGTTTGATCATACTAAATAAGAAAGGATTTATTTGAACAAGGATGAGACAACGGGATGGGCATCGTGGTGGTGGGTACTGTGGGGGGTAGCATTGGAACAGAGCTTTGATAGAGGAAGAGATATTCAGGTGGCACAAAAAATGGTCTTAAATATCACTGAAGACAATGAATTTCTGTGCCATATGCTTTTATTCTAATCTGTGGAGCAAGCTAGCCTTTTTTTACGTCATTTAATTCAGTCATCTCAATTTGTTAAAGCTTAACTTGATGGAACAGACATTATGATAGAGATAGGTAGGTAGGTAGGTAGATAGGTGATAGATAATAGATAGGTAGATTGATAGATAAATAGATGACAGATGGACAGATAAATGGATAGATGATAGATGAATAGATGATATATAGGTAGATAAACAGATAGGTAATAGATGACAGGTAGACGGAAGGATAGCTGAATGGCTGGATGGATAGGTAGGTAGATAGGTAGGTAGATAACTTAGATAACTGCTGTTGAGTCAACCCCTACTCATGGGGACCCCACATACCACCGAATGAAACGTTGCCTGGTCCTGCGTCGCCCTCAAGATCACCAGGATGTTCGAGTCCAGTGTGGTGGCTACTGTGCCAGTCCATCTCACCAAGGGTCTCCCTGGCCCTCGCTGGCCCTCTCCTTCACCAAACAGGATGTCCTCCTCCAGCAGTTGATCACTTCTCATGGCATGTCCAGAGCAAGTGAGTGGGGCATGTTCTGTTGTGTTCCATAGGGTTTTCACTGGCTGATTTTCAAAAGTAGATCTCCAGGTCTTTCTTCCTAGCCTGTCCTAGTCTGGAAGCTCTGCCGAAGCTTGTCCACCAGGGGTGACACTGCTAGTGTTTGAAATACCAGGGGCAGAGCTTCCAGCATCACGGCAACACGCAAGCCACCCCAGAGATCAGCACCACAGTCCGGCAGCCTGACGGGTAGGCGGTGGATTAGGATAGAAAGGGAGGAAAATGAGGGAGGGGTGGTTCTGGGGGAACATGTGCACTGGAGGCAGGCAGCCCGGGGACGGCCAACTCAGTTCTGGACCAGGCGTAGGTAACCACTGGGCACCAGTACCCCAGGCCCAGAGGAGCTGGCCAAAAACAGGGCCGGGAAAGAGGAAATGAGTGAGAAAATGTCAACTATCAATGGCAAGACAGTTTATTGCAACGTGTGTTTGGGGCTTTGTTTTCCTTTCCCCTCCCCATTCCTTCTAAACCAGCCAGTTCCACCCTGGTAACTGCTCTCCTTCACCATCTTTGGACGTTTTGTGGAATTGCAGGGCAGAGGTGTTAGGGACATGCCAAGAGCTGTCTCAAGTTGTCTGACATGGAGGGGACAGGCAGGGGCAGATGATCCAACAGGCAAGGTAAGCACAGTGCAAGGTAAGCACGTTGCCTATTGCATAACACACCCCTGATGACAGCTGTGGCATGTCTGGGAGGATCATGCCAAGAAGAACGCACGCATCCCATGAAAGCTGTGTGTGGGGATCTGTAGACTGGCGTCATTGCAAACGCACCTTGGTAAAAGCAGAACTCTGACTCCAAGTTCTGTCTTGGAAATCTGTCTTTAAACACCCCAAAGGGACTCATAGTACTGAAGGTGGCAACAACCAAAATGTCCACCAACAGATGTATGGATAAACAAAATGTGGTCTATACACACAATGGAACATGACTCAGCCCTAGAGAGACAGGAAGTCCTGATGCATGCCACTACATGGGGGAGCCTTGAAAACATCATGCTGAGTGAATTAAGTCAGACACAAAAGGATAAATACTGTATGACCGCACTTATAAGAGATATCTAAAACAGCAAAGGTGTAGAAAATGAAGTTTATTAGTGGTTACCAGGGGTGGTAGGGAGGGAGAGAGAGAGGCATTGTTGGAGAAGCCATGAGTTTCTGTTTATGGTGATAGAAAATATGACATCATTTAAGGATAACGGAAGGAACCCAGGTGTCGCAACAGTTAAGTGCTTGGCTGTTAACCGAGAGGTTGACAGTTCGAACCCTGCCAACGACTTTGCCAGAGAAAGACCTAGTTATTTGCTCCTAAAGATTTCAACCTGGAAAATCCTAAGAGGCCATTCTACTCTGTCACGTGGGATTGCTATGAGTCAGAATCCATTTGACAGCACCCAACAGTAACCACGAGCATAACGATGGCACACCACAACTAACGTAATTGATATCACTAAATTACACACCCCAAAAATGCAGAATTGGCAAATGCTGTGTGGTATATATTTTTATAACAAAAAAAAAGAAAAACCCCCGGAGTGCTTTTTCCGCCGTTACTAAATAAAATATGGCAAACAGAGCTGCAAGCATGATACATAATGCCAGGCTTCCCAAGTCTTTCTTTAACCAGTTATCTTCAAGTCAGTATTATTTAAAAAAGAAAGAAACCACTTCCTGTCTTTATTGGTTAAAGTTCCCTGTTAATCTTGGGCACTGTCTAGATGGAAAAGAAACTGCTTTTAGGGTGAACATAAAAAATTAATGGCTTTTAGATTGGAAACATAAACGCAAAGAGAAATATTGGTTTTGCATTTTTCCCCTTGGCTCAAATATATTTATAATCCAAAACTGCTTCTCTGAAAATGGGCGCGGTTTTAAAATAAGTATTAACATATATGTTTTGAAGTGTGTTTGAACGTGTGATTTTATCTCATGGGGAAATGGCGCGTGGGGGGGAGGTGGAAGAGAAATAATAGAAAACAAAAATAGGTGTTGAAATTGGTGTGTGCTCGGGCAAATTAGACGAGGGCAGGAGCGCAGCTTAATTATCT
Source organism: Elephas maximus indicus (assembly GCF_024166365.1). Classification (NCBI taxonomy): domain Eukaryota; kingdom Metazoa; phylum Chordata; class Mammalia; order Proboscidea; family Elephantidae; genus Elephas; species Elephas maximus. Next base: position 173,289,756 of record NC_064846.1, read on the forward strand.
AGGATTGGCAAAGGAATATCCATTTCCTGTGGAGAAATGGCATGGCACACTAGCTACAGAGGCACGTAGATAAATAGGTTGCAGAGAATACTACTGACTGCTTGCTTAGGTTTACAAATTAAAGAGAAATCGAATGCATTTTAACGAACGTAGCAGTGCACACCGAGGGAAAGCACATCATTGCAGCTTGCACGCACCGGGAGAGAGATGCAATTTCATAGGAATAAGGGCTATAATTTGGGATCGGCTGAACAATTACCATGACTAGCACGGTGCTGCTGCTTGATGAATGTGTTTTGTGTCAAGTGTTCATTTAGAATTTAGAAGTCAGAACTCCGTGTTTACTTTGATGAATGTTTATTGATATTGGCATGTGATAGGCACAGTATAAATCACCCCGAAATAGAATCTATTGCCCTGCCTACTAAGTGTTTGCAGTTGAAGGTAAATATCCACCTCTTTCCGTGTTTCCAAGTCACCAGGGCTGGCAGTAAGCAAAAGCATAAAACAGAGGAAAAAAATGCATTCCCTGTCAGTTTTGTCTGAGTTTTTCTCGTCCAGCACCCTCCACCCCAATCTTAAAAGCCTCAAAAACCCAAAACAAAACCCATTGCCATCGAGCTTATTCCGACTCATAGCGACCCTAGAGGACGGAGTAGAACTGCCCCATAGAGTTTCCAAGGAGCACCTGGTGGATTCAAACTGCCAACCTTTTGGTTAGCAGCCGTAGCACTTAACCACTCATGCTGAGTGAAGTCAGTCAGTCGTAAAACAACAAATACTGTATAATCTCACTTCAGATGAAATAAGCAAATCTGTACCCATTAACCCATGGCCGTCAAGCAGATTCTGACTCATAGCGACCCTATAGGACAAAGTAGAACTGCCCCATAGGGTTTCCAAGGAGCGGCTGGTAGATTCGAACTGCTGACCTTTTGGTTAGCAGCCATAGCTCTTTACTCCTACACCACTGTAGCGGGTCTTAAATTGAAACTGGTATGTAATATAGAAGCAAAAAGGAAAGAGGCAAGATGAACTATCTGCAGAGAGTTTTGATGGCGGTCCCTTGACAAAGATTGGCTCTGAGGGGACCTAGGGGCACAGGAACTTGGCGCATCCTTGGATATACAGACAATGTAGAAGCAGTGAGAGCTGAACGCCAATTCTTACAAGTGATGAATGATCAAAAGGAGGGGGTGACAATGAAAATAGACTGGATTGAACTGGTGGAGAAGCGCATAATTAAATGTTATTCATAAGGAAATTAGTTGACCTTTTTTAAGGAGAAAAATAAGATGGTCAGAGCAAGAATAAAGTTTATCGCTGGTAAAATTTTTTGGTTGTTTTGTATTTCCTTGGGAAACGTATGCTATAATTAAAAAAAAAAAAAAAACCAACAAACCTGTTGCTGTGGAGCCTGTTCTGATTCATAGTGACCCTATAGGACAGAGTAGAACAGCCCCATAGGGTCTTCTAGGCTGTCATTTTTAAGAGTGCAAATTTCCAGGTCTTTTCTCCTGCGGAGTGTTAGGTGGGTTCGAACTACAGACCTTTCAGTTAGCAGCCAAGGGTTTAACCACTGTGCCACCAAGGCTTCTTCACACCCTAAAAGTTTAGATCAGAGCCTTATAATTTCCTTCTGTTGCGTTGGCACGTTTAACTGAGCTTCAGGAAGTCTGGAACAGGAAACCAGCTGTTAATCCAGGCTCCACATCTGATAAAAAGCCACTTCTGCAATTGCCCGATTAAGCGGTACACATTAATCAAGGTCTTCCTCTCCTACAATAAAACCTCACTGTGACCGATCTGACTAATTGAGAATTTGCGATGATTTAGGCTTCACTTCGCAGCACTTCACCTTTGCAGAGCACACTTACTCTAGTTCCTGAGTTGCACATTCTTAAAGTCAGGAACGTGTATATACCTTCGAATTGTATGTAATTCCAGCTATTCCTCGCAGTGGCTAAAGTGATCGACCGCTAACCGAAAGGTTGGCGGTTAGAAACCACCAGCCCCTCTTTGGGAGAAAGATGTGGCAACCTGCTTCCATAGAGATTTACAGGCTTTAAACCCGATGGGGTCCCAATGAGTTGGAATCAACTCGACAGTGGATTTGGTTTTTTGGTTGGACCCCTTCCACTAATCTGAAGTAGAGGGTTTATAGATTCTCTCTTTCAATGTACAATGTACATTTATGACTTTTCAGGCTAGAAATTTCATTTTATTAGCTGCATCTTTTTCCTCGCATTTTTTACTGTTGTAAAAATATAGATAACCCAACTTTTGCCAAATCAACGTCTTTCCCATGTAAATTCAATGGCATCAATTATATCATGTTGTAACCATTGCCAGTACCCAGTACCAAATTTCCCATCACCATAAACAGAATCTCAGTGCTAACTAAACAATGCTTCCTCCCTTATCCCTTCCTCCCACCCCTGTTACCAAACCAAACCAGTTGCCATTGAATGGATTCCAATTCATAGTGACCCCACAGGACAGAGTAGAATTGCCCCACAGGGTTTCCAAGGAGCCGCTGGTGAATTCCAACTGCTGACCTTTTGGTTAGCAGCCAAGTTCTTAACCACTGCACCAAAAGGGCACCACTATTAAATACTGATCTCTGTATACTTTCGTATTCTAGGTATTTCGTATCAGTGGGATCATATAGTATTTTTGTCCTTTTGTGACCAACTGACTTGGCTCAGCATGTTTTCAGGGTTCACCCATGTTGTAGCATGTATCAGGACTCTGTTTCTCCTTATGGCTCAGTATTTGCTGCTTTTTGTTTATTCTTACATTCATTTCAACGCAATCGTTTTGTACATATAATCGTGCCACGTAAAATATTCGGTATTCCTAATTCTTGAGGGTAAAAAGCTGTTTCCTTTTCTTCAAATGGAGAAGGTCTCATTTAAGGGCTCATGAATCTGTACAACATCAGAGCCGTTACCTGTGCTGTTGATTGCTATGGTTACCTGCTCATGTGACCCGTAGGGATGACATCATTCAGGTATTGGCTGAGCGGTATCATTGCAAAGACATCAGAGAAAATATAAGTGACACAGGGAACCAAGAAAAAATAACTTATAAAAATGGTTTTGAAAGAAAGGATATCTGAGGAAACAATTCAATTCCTGACTTTATATTTTCTACTTTTATTACAAAAAGAAATCATATATCTTTTTATATGAAATCTTTCTCACTCAGGGATTTAATTTTCCATTTGGTACATAAAATGCACACACTCACTGGGGAGGAAAGCAGAAAAGAAGCACTTCTTAGCTTTGGAATATTGCAAATAAAAATACTTTGGGATATCTTGGAGTACAAATAATATAAGACATTTGTAGAGATTAAGTTTTTCATTTTGTTATTATAAGTAAATACATTGCTTTCAAGTTCCAAATTTCGGGAACTATGTTTGTTTAAAGAGATTTTTTTTTTCTGACACTAAACCTCTATTACCTTTTACTGAATGACCTTTGATGAAATAACAGAGGTATGTTGCATTTCTAAACACTGAATTCCTGAATCAGCAGTTGAGTTTGTAATCTGATGTACAAATGGAAATTTAGAATAAACCAATGGTCAGGTATTGTTATTATAAATAAGACAAGCCAATTAATTACTCTACATGCTTGGCCAGATGATTTCCAGATGGGGGTAGATTGATAGACGTACATACCACGTTCAGATATTAATTGTGTAATTAAGTGATTTCACTGGATATGATTTTCACATGTAACATTTTAGCCAAAGTAATTTCTCACGTTCTGGGAATACAGGAAAGCAAGCTTCTCAATTGGTATCTTAAAGCGACTGGTAAATAGTTACTCCTTGCAGGAATGTCTTATTTCTGAGGATTTATTGCCTAGTTGAAGGAGCCTTGGTGTCGCAATGGTCAAGCGCTCAGCTGCTAAACAAAAGGTTGTTGATTCCAATCCACCCAGCGGCTCCCCAGGACAAAAACCTGGCTATCTGCTTCCGTAGAGACTACAGCCTGGGAAACCCTATGGGGCAGTTCTGCTGCATCACTTGGGGGTCCCTAGTCCCTAGGAAGCAAAATCAATAGCACCAAACAACAGCAACAGTTGCCTTAATCAAAAGTTAAAATTTCAGGAAATATAAATTGGTAGAAGCCTGTTGAAATAATGAAGAGAACGTTGAAGTAACAATGAAATATTAGGGAAAAGAGTAAGTGGACCAGAAGACAAGCTGAAAGAGATGATGGCTAAGATGAAGAATGTTGAACAAAGGGAAGAGTGTGTGGAAATAAAAACTGAAACACGGTGCCCAGGATGTGAGTAACCAAGTAGGAATAGTCAAGGTTTGAATCTACTCACAGCTGCCTTGAAAGAAAGGCGTGGTGATCTACTTCCCAAATATCTGCCACTGAAAAACCTACGGAGTACTGCTGGACTCTGACACACGTGGGGTTGCCATCAGTTGTAGTCTTCTCGGTGACAACTAGTTAACCAGTGACAAATTGTGTGAACAAAGGACACAACCTGAGTAAGTCTGTGTTATCTCTAGAGTTTCATCACTGGCTTCTCAGTGGAATTTTGAAGTGCTTTTCTGATGATAAGAAGATTAATTGCATTTACAATGAAATATTCAAACGAGGGTGCACTGGAGAGACACAGGCCAACAGTTTAGCCCCTGTCTTCATGGACTCTACTGATAACAACACGATCAGTCTCTATGATTGAATATACATGCACACTCCCACTAGTTCCTGAAGTTTCTGTGTGTGAGGCTCAGATGTAAGTGGGAGTAGTGTGGTAGCTTCTGTAACCAGGTTGCTCGGGGTCTGAAACCAGCCTTGCCACTTATTATTTGTGTGACTTGCAGAAAATGAGCTAATCTCTTTAGACCTCAGTTTTTTCATCTCTACAGCAGGTACAACAATGGTACCCAAATGGATTGTTGTGAAGATGAAATGGCATAATATGTGTAAAGGAGACAGAGTGTGGTGTGAGGCAGGTATTCAGAGCAGGCAACGGTGTGAGGCAGGGATTCAGAGCAGGATATGGTGTGAGGGAGGGATCAGTCAGTGATAGCTGTTGTTATCAGCTCCTCCTCAGTCATCTATGCCCCAGAGTGTGAGGGACTGAGGTCTCTCTATAATTGCAGGAGAATGACTTCCTAAATAGTTGCTCTATTCCAACAGTAAGATGGCTTGTAGGAAAGGCTGATGTTCAAGTCTTTCCTGTTTAAGAAAAATAAATAAAAACAAGACTTTTGGTCGTATAACCCCCTCTAGCTACTTCTTCCTCCTTCTCAGCCAAACGTGTTCTCCAGTGACCAGTTGCTGTTGAGTTAATTCTGACTCATGGTGACCCTTGTGTGTCAGAATAGAACTGTGCTCAACAGGGTGTTCGGTAGCTGACTTTTCAGAAGTAGAGTGCCAGGCCTTTCTTCTGAGGCACCCCTGGGTGGACTTAAACCTCCAACCTTTTGGATAGCAGCTGACTGCATTCACCATTTACACCACCCAGGGACTCCAGAACTTATTCACAAAGTTGTGTATTCCTTGCTCTTTCTGGTCTATTAGTCCTCAACCCACTGCAGGCTGGCTTCTGCCCCAAGTGTGCTGCCGACATGAGTCGCAGATGCTGTGTGTTCCTCAGTACATTTTTCTGCCTCCCCACAAGCCCATGTCTGCTTGCTATTGCCGTAGCAGTCGCTCTGTAGCGTTCCAGATAAGTGTCTATGTAGGACCGATGGTGACACGATACACTGGCATCATGCATTAGTTAAATAATCTATGGACATGATTACTATTTTATCTGCCCTTAAAAAACTACTCTTTCAAATGCTCTGGGTGGCCAGACTGGTCGTTTGTCATGCTCCAGGCTGCCACACTGCAGGGTCCTTTGCAGCTCAGAAGGATGGATGGTGGTAGGGTTTCTTGGTTCTTATCTGTATACATTTCCAAGTTCTTCTTCTTTCTCCCTCTGCCACTTACCTTTCTAATCTCCGAGGTGGCAGAAGGTGGCATTGTCAGTTGCTGACTTCCAAGGGTGCTATAATCAAATAAATATCAGCCACCTCCCCAACTCTGTGGGTTTCCTTCTCATGTCATCCCAAGTATTTGATTTAAGTAGAATAAACCCATGAAAAAATGAATGTTTTGTAAATATAGGAACATGGTTGATTTCGGGGCGTGGAACTGAGTGGTGTCAAGGCGGACGATGTAAAAAGGAGCCTTATGTTTCACTACGTGCCTTTGAATTTTGTGCCATATGCATTTATTACTTATTGAAATACATGTAACCCAATAAATTAAAAGAAACCAGTCAACAAACAGATAAATAGACTTAACTGCAGGATAGCAAAATCTGTAAAGTTTTGGTAAAAAAAAAAAATATATATATATATAGTCAAAATTTAGGGTTTACTGTAGATTTTCCTTTATGTTTTTTCCTTTTTCCAAATCTTAGCTTTTCAGCAGATATAAACTGCAATGAAAGGTGTCACTCTAGGGACTTAAGACATGCATTTCAGAAATCAAGATGCTGGCCATGTTCTCGTCCAGGGTCATTTCAAAAAGAAATGCTGCAGATTGCATTCATATTGGTGGCTGGTGGGTCATGCCTCCCAGCACCCACTTGTATCGCTTTGCTAACAGTCGCCATTGAATCAACCCGGACTCGTGATGACCCCCATGTGTGTCAGAGTAGAACTGTGCTCCGTAAGGTTTTCAGTGGCTGATTTTTTTTTAATTGTGCTTTAAGTGAAAGTTTACAAATCAAGTCAGTCTCTCACAAAAAATTTGTACAGACCTTACTATGTGACCCTAGCTGTTCTCCCCCTAATGAGAAAGCACACTTCTCTCTTCCCTGTATTTCCCATGTCCATTCAACCAGCTCCTGTCCCCCTCTACCTTCTCATCTAGTTTCCAGACAGGACTTGCCCACATAGTCTCAAGTGTCTACTTGATCCAAGAAGCTCACTCCTCACCAGTATCATTTTCTGTCTTATAGTCCAGTCCAATCCCTGTTTGAAGAATTGGCTTTGGGAATGGTTCCAGTCTTAGGCTAACAGAAGGTCTGGGGACCATGACCACCAGGGTCCTACAAGTCTCAGTCAGACCATTAAGTCTGGTCTTTTTACAAGAATTTGGAGTCTGCATCCCACTGCACTCCTGCTCCCTCAGGGGTTCTCTGTTGTGTTCCCTGTCAGGGCAGTCATCGGTTGTAGCCAGGCACCATCTAGTTATTCTGGTCTCAGGATGATGTAGTCTCTGGTTTATGTGGCCCTTTCTGTCTCCTGGGCTCATAATTACCTTGTGTCCTTGGTGTTCTTCATTCTCCTTTGATCCAGGTGGATTGAGACCAATTGATGCATCTTAGATGGCTGCTTGCTATTGTTTAAGACCCCAGATGCTGCTCACTAAGATGGGATGCAGAATGTTTTCTTAATACATTTTGATATGCCAGTTGACCTAGATGTCCCCTGAAACCATGGTCCCCAAACCCTCACCCCTGCTACCCTGGCCTTAGAAGTGTTCTGTTGTATTCAGGAAACCTCTTTTGCTTTGGTTTAGTCCACTTGTGCTGATCTCCCCTGCATTGTGTGTTGTCTTTCCTGTCACCTAAAATAGTTCTTGTCTACTGTCTAATTAGTGAATACCCCTCTCCCTCCCTGTCCACCCTCATAACCATCAAAGGATATTTTCTTCTGTGTTTAAACCATTTATTAAGTTCTTATAATAGTGGTCTCATACAATAGTTGTCCTTTTGCAGCTGACTGGTTTCACTTGCATAATGTTCAGTGGCTGATTTTTTGGAAGTAGATTGCCAGGCCTCTGAAGCACCTCTGAGTGGACTGGAGCCTTCGACCTTTGCGTTAGCAGCCAAGGGTGTTCACTCTTCGCACCACTCAGAGACTCCATCCTTTTGACATTCCTCCTATGAAGACATGGTGCCCGTCTCCACGCAGCTGAATCAGGGATAACCTTGTGTTTGGTATTACCTGCTGTGGAGTTGGCTGCAGCTCACAGAGACCTTACGTATAACACATCAAAACATTGTCCGGTCCTGTGCCATCCTCACAATCTTTGCCATGTTTCAGCCCCTTGTTGCCGCTTTTGTTTCAGTCCCTTAGATATAAGTCACTGACAAATGCAGAGAACAGCAGAACACTTCTCACTCAGTGTTTGCTCAGGTTTCTTCTTGCGTTCTATCCTGAATGGAGACAGAGTCTTTTTAAACCTCGTTTGACCTCCAGGCTCTTGGCGGGGCCGATGTCAGTAGTTCCACGGGGAAATGGTGCCATCCCCTGGTCCTTGAGACACAACTGGCTTTACAGCAGGGGCTGCAAAGGGTTGAATTCCTCAAGCACAGCAAAGAGCAGATGCTTCAATTGAGCCTCCCCTGTACAGCTGCTGCTGCTGTGCCTCCTCCTCCCATCTCCATTGTCTCTTGGTTTGGAGGAAGCCTAGAAAACCAGAATTGGGATCAATGGCATCTTCAAGCCTCCATCTCCTTCTCTGACTTGACTTTGTGACTAAAGTTCTCCTTTTCCTCTTCAGGAGATATTTTTGCTTTAAGGTTTAAGGCGTAAAGATTATTCAGGGCAACAGTTTTGGGGGTTCATTCAGCCTCCATGGCTCCAGAAAGTCTGGATTTCATGCAAATTTTAAATTCTGCTCTGCATTTTCCCTCCCTTTTGATCAGGAATCTTGACTAGAATCTTTGATCAAAATGTTCAGTAATGGTAGCAGGGCACCATCCAGTTCCTCTGGTCTCATGGCATCAGATAGAGAGGAGAGCATCAAATGAAATAGATCATTGGACACCCCTGCCTGTTTTCATGTTTGTCAAACACATGTACCACTTCCTTCCATATGTGACTAGCATGAGAACCTTGGCGTGGCCTGGCTCCTCCCTGCACACTTTGTCTGAAACAGAAAATTCCAAGACATCGTTGCATAGGGAGTGGTGGCTGTAGGTTTGACTAAGGCAGCCGAGAGCCTAGTCACCTCTAGAACAAAACCCAAATTAAACCAGTTGCCATCAGTCCATTTGGCTCATGGCTCTCCACATGTCCCAGAGTAGAACGGTGCTCCATAGGCTTCTCAGTGGCTGAGTTTTTGGAAGTAGATCACCAGGTTAGCAGCCGAGCACATTAACTGTTTGTGCCACCCACCCAGGTAAAGTTACCTGGACAGATAGGGACATGGCTGGAGGGTGAGTATTATCTCATCGTACCTCAGAACACGGGTAGAGATTTAGAAGACAGCAGTTATATGTTGTGACAGCTACTGCCCCCTCTTTATTACAAATGATGTTTCCTCAACTTTTTGCATCTCTTATATAAGTACACTCCCACCCCCCACCCCCAAATAAAGTTTCTTTCCCTCATTTCAAACATGAAATCTAGACTCCATGGGAAAGTCTGCTGTTAATAAGAATATTTAAAGAAAATGCCTTAGGCTCTGCGAGAGGCAATTACTTTGGCGGGGGGAGGGTAGAGTCACCATCATTGGAATAGACCTAACATGCTTCTTTAGACAATAAAAAAGTAAATAAATGTCAAAAAACAAAATACTGGTATTCCTTGATACTGTCACCCTACCTGGAAACCTGGTGGCACAGTGGTTAAGTGCTACGGCTGCTAACCAAAGTCTTTTGCTGTTTTTTTTTTGGTCACCTTCAGTTAGTTGGCCATTCAAGGAGTATCTAGTATTATTTGAATCTTGAAAGCCTAAGACTTTGCTTGCCTGGCTTTATTTCCCCTTTCTTGCTGATATACGACACTTTACAACTCACATCAATTCCAGAAGACACCTCATTTTCCCCATATCCTAAGTGATTAAAAAATATATCCAGGGAAGAAACCTAACATCAACCTCTTTAGCAGCCTGAGTCAATACAAATGTGTGTTATTGACTTTCAGGCCAGTTTCCAGCAGGGTGTTCTCTTCTGGAAGAAGCTAATTTGCTCCTATCTGTAGGGAAACCACGGCCAGATGTGCATGGAGAACAGAGGAATATTTTTAACCCTGAGCACTCATGAGATTTGCCCTTTTGGACTGTGGACTTGCTTGGTAGCCATGACCTCCTCCTTGCCACCTCTGGATTCTCCCTTTTGGAATGGAAATGTCTCACCTTACGCCTGTTCCAGCACTGCCCTTTGGAAACAAGTATCTCATATTCTAGGTTTCACAGGCCCACAGACAATGAGGAATTTTGCTCGAGGATGGAGCACACCCAGAGTCTCACCAGTATTTGATGTAGAGGATTCAGAGATGAGATTTTGGACTTGGCATTGATGCGAATGGGTTAAGGCTTTTAGGGGTGATGTGTTGGGTGATTGTGGGAAGGAAATGAACTTGAGGGGCCAAGGGATGGAAAGTTCTAGACTGAATTCTGTCCCCCTGCCCCACCAAATATGTGTTGGAATCCTAAACCCCTAAACTTTTGGGTGTAATCCTGTTCAGAAACAGGGATTTTTTGTTACGTTAATTAGACCACACCCAAGTAGCGGTGGACTCTAAAGCTAAGTGCTTCTGAGTTATGAAAAGAGCAGCTTAGACACAGAGACACACACACAGAGCACACACACACACAGGGGAAGAACGAGGCCATGTAAATTAAAGATCGCAAGGAACCAAGAAACTTCCCAAGCTGCTGACAAGAAAGGAATCAACACTGCTGACACGCCGATTTGGACTTTTAGCTTCCAGAACTGTGAGAGAATAAATTTCCCTTCCTTACAACCACTCATTTGTGATATTCCTGTTACAGCAGCACTGGGTAACTAAGACGCCTAGCACCTAATTTTGTCACCACTTTATATTCTCTACTTATTGAATACAAAGATTCTTCCTTGTTTTTTTGTTTCCGTCTTTTTTTCTTATGCTGTATCCCTCACATGCATTTTAAAGTTCATTTTGGGCCACCTGACACAGGTTGTGTCATTCGTACCATTCAGCTTCTTCTCAAACAAGCGAATTCATAGTTCCGTTCTCTGCTGTCGATACCTCTTGGATTCCGACAAATGGGTGTGCAACAAGATTGGAAATGTTCAAACACAGCCCTTACCAGAAAGCCAAGGAGCTAGAGCTCTCCACAAAGAGCTAGAAATAACAGTGTTTACAGAGTAATGTATCGCTGGTGTCTGATCTTAACTTCCATGACTCTGAGCTAAATGTGCTGTGGTCGGTGCTGTTTGCAAGCTATGAGTCAGAATCGACTGGACAGCAACAGGTACAGTATAGTGCGGTAGCCCCAGGTGCCTTGCCTTGACTGTAAACAAAGACACAGCTCTTCTTTTCTGAGCTGAACTCGACTTGGCACTGTTTCTATATCTGTTCAAGCCTTATTGCCCTCTAGAGTTGTCTCCTCTCCTCCCTACAGCCCCACGACAATCTCTGTTCCGCTTCTCAGCTTGACCACTGTTGATCTGCCTGAGGTCGAAAGACACATCTCATTGGATTGCAAAGTTGCCTTCCTGGTTTCAGGCAGTCTTGTAACGGCTTTGCATATGTCTTTGAGCCTTTCCTAGAGGACCCCATGATCAGTTATTAGCCCAGCTGGTAGAGAGCTATTTAAATCGTGACATAGTCCTCCAAGATATTTGTGATTCCTCCAAGTCTCATAGCATGGGAAAGCTCCGTGATCTTGGCTCATACTCTTATGTCTGACTCCCTGCTGATAATGGTGGATCTGAAGACCTGAAAGCCAGGACTCGCACTGGTGCTGGCCCATTAATGGCGCCCTTGGGGGCAGTGATTTAGAGAGTTTTGTTTGCCTATAGCCCATGTTTGCCTATAGCCCATTGCCTCTGACAATTGGCAATATAAATGCAGGGCAGAATGGTAAACCCAGGCAGGCATATCTTCAGCTCTAACATAAAGCAGAGGAACCCCCAAAAGAGCAAAACTAAGCCCCAAATCACCAAGTATGATCTACACAAACAAGAACGTGTACACCTCTTCTACCTCAGAATCCCTGGGTGGTACAATCGGTTTATATGCTCGGCTGCTAAAGGAAAGTTTGGAGGTTCACCCAGAGGCACCTCAGAAAAAAGACCTGGCGATCTACTTCTAAAAAATCACCCACTGAAAACTCTATGGAGCGCAGTTCTACTCCGACATACGTGGAACCACCATGATTCAGAATTGATGATAAATGGTGCGTGCGTGTGTGTGTGTGTGTGTGTGTGTGTGTGTGTGTTTTGCTTTAGTAGATTTGTGAGCTGGGAGTAGCATTCAAGTGAGAAGGGAGGAAGGAGGGATGGTTTCAAGGGAAATGTTGGTGAAAGAGTCTAGAATATGGGATGAGGCAGAATTCAGGGAATTAGAAGTGTTCCTGAAAACCGTACCTTGTTTTGTGGTTATTGTTAGGTGCCATGGAGTCGATTCCAACTCATGGCTACTCTATGCACAGCAAAACAAAACCCTGCCTGGGTCTGCGCCGTCCTCATATACACGGGACCCCTTTGAATGTTCTTTCAGACACATAAACGAAGCCTCTGAGAATTAACCTGTGTGTGACGGACTTTTAAATGTGTTCTTGGAATTCTTTCTAATGCGTTTTTGTGTGTTTGGGTTGTACTTCTTTAAATAAAGCACTACTACGAGTCAGAAAAACAGCAAAAGCTGGGCAATGAATAAGGAAGAATGAAGAAGAATTGATGCATTTGAGTTATGGTGTTGGCAAAGAATGTTGAATACACCATGGATGGCCAAAAGAACGAACAAATCTGTCTTGAAGGAAGTACAGCCAGAATGCTCCTTAGAAGCAAGGATGACAAGACTGCGTCTCACATACTTTGGACATGTTGTCAGAAGGGATCGGTCCCTGGAGAAGGACATCATGCTTAGTAAAGTAGAGGGTCAGTGGAAAAGAGGGAGACCCTCAAAGAGATGGACTGACACAGGAGATGCAACAATGGGCTCAAGCATAATGAAGGTTGTGAGGATGGCACCGGACCTGGCAGTGTTTCCTTCTGTTGTGTGTAGAGTTGCTAGGAGTCGGAACCGACTCGGCAGCACCTAACAGCAGCAGCAACATGAGTCAGGATCAACTCAATGGCAATGGGTTTGATTTTTTAATTTTAATTTATATTTTTGGTTATGGCATATACCAGGAGTCGCTGGGTGATGCAGATGGTTAATGTACTCAGCTGCTAACCTAAAGGCTGGAGGTTTGAGTCCCCCCAGAGGCGCCTTGAAAAAAAGGCCTGATGATCTACCTCTGAAAAATCAGCCATTGAAGACCCTATGGAGCACGTATATGGGGTCGCCAGGAGTAGGAAATGATTCGGTGGTAAGGGCTTTGGCTTAGTTGTATGTACCAAGTCAGCCATCAATTCAATAGACTTGTTACAATATAGGGAACATGTATGTGGGGTCAGCCGCTGTACAAATAGTTGTTACAGCAGTGAACGCAGGGCTTAATGTTGGGAATCACAGGAGCCTTGGTCAGCCTGGTCAGTTGTTCTCTTATCCCCCAGCGAGAAAAATGAAGAGCGTACAGAACAAATCTAAAATTACTTGTGCTGCTGGTCTATGCTTTGTTTATTTCATTGGTCACAGAGAACCATGTGCCTATATGTAAAACGTGTCAGAGTTTTAGAGAACTGTACTCCCATTTTCCTGGAATCCATTTGTCTAGTCACACTCTAGAGAAGGATAAAGAGGGTGCATAAAAACATAAGTATAATGGGTACGGTGAGGGTCAGCAAAAACAAGGGAAACCCTCAATGAGCGGATTGGCACAATAGCCACAGCCATGAGCTCAAACATACCAACATGTATGAAGATGGTGCTAGACGGGGCAACGCTTTATTCTGTTGTACTTGAGGTCGCCATGAGTTGGGGTTGACTCAGTGGCAACTAACAAGAATAACAAAGACTGATGGGAGTTAATTTTCTATTAGTGAATTCTATGAGATATAGGTCCCTGCCTCTCATCTGCTGCCCTCCGAAGACAAGATCCTAGTTCAGGATGTACGTGGTGCAGTGACTAAGTAGTCACGTGAAGACAGCAGGAGCATATCACCTCTGGTGATATTCTCTATCTCATGTGGTTTTCATGGTCTTTGAATACTGCCATCGTTGGATGAAACAGCTCATCAACAAAATACAACCTCTGGAGAAATGGAAATACATTTCTCTTCCAAGAGAGTAAACCACATAAGAAGAGTATAATGACCCAAAGACACATGCAAAGGTCAGCCAGGCACAGGTGAATTCTCAGAGGTTTCTAAATTACCCTAATACTCTGGTCTTACCTTCCGTCGAGTCGTATGTCTACAATAACGCACAGCTCTGAGTTCAAGCATAGGGCTCTCCTCAAAGGCGCTTCTGTTTTGATCCATTGACCTAATAGGAGTAATACCTGGGTGTCATTAAGGCTTTGTTTATGAATCTCGTTGGGCAGCATTGTTTTGGGGTTACTGCCTCAGGCTACTAAGGGGAGATTTTGAATGACTTTGTACTTGGTTCCTTAAACCAGCTTAGGTTGAAAAGGAATATATTAGTTCCATCAGTAAACAGTTTTGCCTTATTCTGAGTGAGTGGCCTTGTAGAGACGTCCAAGTGTATCCAGAATAGCTGTGGTATAGACCACTTTTGCAGGCTTTTTAACTTCCCATGCTCTTCCTTAATTAACGTTTCAGAGGAGATGCCGGTGCAGGGGTCAGCACTTGGTGGTGGTACAGAGATTCTAAAAGAACAACCCCTGGTGCCGTGGCTTCTGCAGGCTTCCCCATGATCACCTCCACTCTCACAGAACAACCCCTGATGCCGTGGCTTCTGCAGGCTTCCCCGTGATCACCCCCACTCTCACAAAACAACCCCTGATGCCGTGGCTTCTGCAGGCTTCCCTGTGATCACCCCCACTCTCACAGAACAACCCCTGATGCCGTGGCTTCTGCAGGCTTCCCGTGATCACCTCCACTCTCACAGAACAACCCCTGATGCTGTGGCTTCTGCAGGCTTCCCCATGGTCGCCTCCACTCTCACAGAACAATCCCTGATGCCGTGGCTTCTGCAGGCTTCCCTGTGACACCTCCACTCTCACAGAACAACCCCTGATGCTGTGGCTTCTACGGGCTTTCCTGTGATCACCTCCACTCTAACACACCTCCTGAGACACTATCGAAGGACAAGATGGCCTGACCCCACCCCTATCACTACCTGCATGGCAAGGATCAGCATGAATCCAGTTCCCAGGGCTCACCTTCCTACATCTCTATCCATACCTAGTCACCAGGCACTTCCGGGGCAATTCCTCTCTCTCTCTGGCCCTCTAGTTCCCTGGGAGTAGGTCACAAGCTAGAAGGACCCTGTCCTTTTTCATCAACTGCCCATGCAGCTTTTCTCAGCTGGCTCTGTGGAAATCCACCCTGTGCTGCCCACCCCTGCTGGCTCATTTCCCCCGTGGGTTCGTTAATTCTCTAGAACGCCTCACTAAATTCATGGAGACAGTTACACATTTATTTCAACCAGAAAAAATACAAGCGAAGAGATGCATCCATCAGGCAAGGTCTGGGAGAGGTCCCGGCCAGGGGCCTTCTTCTTCCTCAGGGACGAGCCGCTCCCTCTCCTGTGCATGAGTGCCTGGTTGTTCTCTCCCATCCAGGAGGCCCCAACGAGTTATCACCAAGGTCCCGGGTCCCCTAGTCATTAGGACCCCAATGGCCTTAATGGAGAGTTATGATGGATCCAATCCATGGATATGCATGACTGCATTAAGGCCTCCTCCGTTCCTGAAGTCGGTTCCTCAGATGTGGGGCCTGTGTACCTCCTACTTAGAAAACAAAGAGTTACCTTAATTGCTCAGACTATTTTCAGAAACCAGAGTCAAATGGCCAAAGCAAGTTCTTGTTTTTCTTATCGTGGTGTGTATGTATATATTTATATGTATAACATTTATATAAATATATATTGTGATGCTTAAGGTTGTATGTCAACTTGGCTGGGCCGTGATTCTCAGTGGTTTGGCAGTTATGTCATGATGTAATCATCTCCATGATGAGAACTGATATAATGTAATCACTTCCATGATGAGATCTGCTGTGAGCAGTCAATCAGTTGAAGAGCCTTTCCTTGGGGGTGTGGCCTGCATCCAACATAGGTGGACTTTCTGGTTTTTGCTCTGCTCTGGATCGTGTATTCAGCTCATTATAACCTGACCTCCAGTTCTTGGGACTTGAGCCAGCAGCCTGTCATCTGAGCTGCTGATCTTGGGTTAATCAGGCCCTGCAGCTATGAGTCAGGGGAAGCCTCCAGCCTGATACCTGACCCATGGACTTGGGAATTTCCAGCCTCTACAACCGCATACAACCGCATGAGCCATTTCCTTGAGATAAATCTCTCTCTCTCTCTTTGTGTGTGTGTATGTGTGTGTCTATAGAGCCCTGGTAGCACAGTAATTAAGAGATATGGCTGTTCATCAAAAGGTTAGTAGTTCAAATCCACCAGCTGCTCTTTGGAAACCCTACGGGGCACTTCTGTCCTGTAGGGTCTCTGTGAGTCAGAATCCACTTGAAAGTGATGGTTTCTTTTTTTGTGATGTATATATATATATTTACATTAAAAATAATCATATATATAATACCATAATAATACATACATATGTATAGCACAATAAGGAAAATTTTTTAAAAAGTAAGTTATAAAGTGCATGGAAAACCTGATAATTGTTTAAAGTGTGAATCCAGATTCAAGTTTTATTAAAGCTCTGTAGGATACTAGGTGACCCGTGCAAGTTTCTTGCGAACAGTACCAGGCTTCTGAGTTGGCACCTGATAATGAACCCGTTTTCCCTGTATATGAGCTGTGGAAAGGACTTGGAATCTGACTGGGAGAGGAGTCATTCATCTCCCGG
Source organism: Elephas maximus indicus (assembly GCF_024166365.1). Classification (NCBI taxonomy): domain Eukaryota; kingdom Metazoa; phylum Chordata; class Mammalia; order Proboscidea; family Elephantidae; genus Elephas; species Elephas maximus. The sequence continues at coordinate 173,306,605 of NC_064846.1, forward strand.
GAAGGATTCCCTGATCTCTGCTCAGCCACTGGGGGAATCTGTGAAGGCAGTTCTTGAGAAAATGACTTTCTACTGTCTTTGTTCTCACTTCTGGTCCCTCTCCATATTCCTGCCCACACGCCCATGGTGTTACATGTAATGAGAAACATCACAAAACATCTGGTGACACTTATGATGAATTTTACATTTGAAAAATTTTCTAGTGAAAGCACGATGCATTAAAATAAGGATGGGAAGTAATTTTAATGTCTTTTTTCCCCTACTATTTATAATATCAAAATATTGTAATATTGAAATATTCATTGAAAAGGAGGAAGACCCTCAACGAGATGGACTGACAGAGTGGCTGCAACAGTGGGCTCAAGCATAACAGCGATTGTGAGGATGGCGCAGGACCAGGCAGTGTTTCGTTCTGTTGTACTTAGGGTGGCCATGTGTGGGAACCAACTTGACGGCACCTATCAACAACATTTATAATACCGGAGTCTCTGGGTGGTACAAACAGTTAACGAGCTGCGACCTGAAAGACTGGAGGTTCAAGATCATCCAGGGGCACCTCGGAAGAAAGGCCTGTCAATCTTCTATTGAAAAACCCTGTGGAGCAGTTCTACTCTGACACACATGGGGTCATCATGAATTGAGGTCAATTCAATGGCACCCAAGTTTTTAGGGGGGTAGTTTGGCACAGTGCTTAAGAGCTCAGCTGCTAATCAAAAGGTCGGCAGTTCAAATCCACTAGGCACTCCTTGAAAACCCTGTGGGACAGTCCTACTCTGCCCTGTATGGTTGCTATGAGTTGGAATGGCTTTTTGGCTTCACCAGAGGATGTAATCCTTTAGTTGTTATCTAATGTCCTCTCACGTCCCAAGGTCTCATTCTGATCCCACGTTACATTCAGTCGTCGTGTCTCTGAAGGCTCCTCTTGGCTGTGACAGCTTCTCAGACTTTCCTTGTTTTGGATGACCTTGACAGTTCTGAGGCGGCCTGGCCAGGTATTTTGTAAAACATCTGTGCATTAGTATTTGTCTGCTGTTTTGCTGATGGTAAGACAGGAGATACGGGTTTTGGGGAGCACGTTAGCCATTTGCATCACCAAGAACTTTGTAGTAACAGTAGCCCTGTGAAAATATTTATCAGAGTCCTTACCAGGCTGCACTCTTTGCTCATTTTCTTGTCAACTTCTCAACCAGACCAAGCGCCCTGAAGCCGAGAATTTGGTCTTTTGTGTCTGTCGGCTCACAGTGGCTGACACGTGGCGCACATTGAGCGAGCCTGCAGAATGAACGTACGTAGCAAATCGCTTATTTGTCTAACAAAGCACTTTTCTTGTCGAGCTGGACGATAAATATTAATTAATGATGATGAAATTACTCTGTCTCATAGATTGCCATTTATAAACTTCCTCTCAAACCCCAACCCAACTGAGAGAGTTATTCATGCTTACCTGGTTTAGTATTGGCATGAGGTGAGAGGAATAAAGTTAAGGAAAGGTCAGTTTTTTAAGTTTCTGGATCCAGACTCCTGTAATGGAGCATCAAGCTCAACTTCTCTGTGCCACGTTTCCATACCCACAAAGGGTATAGATTCAAATAGTGTTGCATTCCCAAGTAGCCCTTTGACTTACACAGTGAAGAACCACCACTTGCCCCATAGGGTTCCCAATGGCTGATTTTTTGGAAGTAGATTGCCAGACCTTTCTTCCGAGGTGCCTCTAGGTGGGCTTGAACATCCAACCTTTTGGTTAGAAGCCACGTGTTTAGCCATCTGCACCACCCAGGGATTCCAAAATCAAACTAATTGTCTAGTTAACTCTGATTCATGGTGACCTCATGTGTGTCAAAGCAGAACTGCACTCCATAGTAGATTGCCAGGCCTTTCTTCCTAGATGCCTGTGGGTAGACTCAAACTTCCAACTTTGTGGCTAACATCAGTCTTCAAAAGGTGCTGTGGGTGAAGTTGCTAAGGATCAGTAGTACCATCCCTCCTTGGTTCCTACTTGAGAGTCCTGATTTCTTGGTGGGTCTTGTGTGGGGGAAACCTCACCATGGTCAGCTGTTAGCTAAGCCGAGATCATCAGCACTGGCCTAAGGTCACAATATGTTGAAGAAATCAAGGCATTTTTAATAAGCCCAGGGCAATGTATCTAATGAGAATTGTAGTGGATCAAAGTGAAGGCTAACATACCATCATGTTCCTTTTGTTCCTGTTTTCTTGGTTTTTAGATCTTTTTTTTTTTTTTTTTTGTCTATTTCCTCCTCCTCCTTTGCCTTCTCCTCTTATTCTTTCTCCTCCTCCTAATTCTTCTTCAGGAAACTGTAAATGCTTGTATGAGTGGTGCTGAACATCGATTCTCGTTTTTTATATTTAGCTAGGAGCTATAAATGGGACAGTCAAAGCGTACGAACGCAACAGTCGGCATCACTAAATGTGAGACAGAAATGTAGGCATTTGAAAACAAAACTTTGAAACCGCTATATTTCTGGGATATGTTTATAACTTGTTTGTTATATTTTCTATATATAGTATGTATGTGAAAGCTGGACAATGAATAAAGACCAAAGAAGAGTTGATGCCTTTGAATTGTGGTGTTGGCAAAGAATATTGAATATACCATGGACTGCCAGAAGAATGAACAAACCCGTTTTGAAAGTACAGCCAGAATGCTTCTTAGAAGCCAGGATGGTAAGACTTCGTCTCACATACTTTAGACATGCTGTCAGGAGGGACCAGTCCCTGGAGAAGGACAGTATGCTTGGTAAAGTACGGTGTTGGTGAAAGAGAAGAAGACCCTCAACGAGGTGGGTTGACACAGTGGCTGCAACAGCGGGCTCAAGCATAACAGTGATTGTGAGGATGGCGCAGGACCGGGCCATGTTTTGTTCTCTTGTACACAGGGTCACCATGCGTGGGAACTGACTCTACGGCACCTAACAGAACAACGACAACACGTAATACATCTTTATCTGTACCTGTATGATCGCTATGAGTTGGAATCGACTGAACAGCGACGGGTTTGTTTTATTTTTTATATCTCTATCTGTCTCTACCTGTACTTCTCCATCTATAGCCATACCCATGTCTATATCTATGGAGCCCTGGTGGTGCGATGGTTAAGTACATGGCTCCTAAGCAAAAGGAGAAAAAAAAAAAAACCTCTGGAGAAGGACCTGGTGGTCTGGTCCCATAAAGATGACAGTGTAGAAAACCCTATGGGGCAGTCTAGAAAATCCTATGTCACATAGGATTGCCATTAGTTGGAATCGACTCAATGGCACACAACAACAACAAAAATATATGTATAAGCACCCATTTATGATACATATATATTTATATCTATGTATATGTCTTTCTCTTTACTTAAATATATATTGGAATTTGAATACAGTACCATAGTAGTCTGTGCAGTTATTTTGCTATGTAGCGAAAGCAAAATGTTAATTGGATTTATGTGTGTACTTTTTGGCTTCTTATTATGGAATTGACAATCCCTGGTATTTCGTCTTAGTTCTATGCCTCCAGGATTCTGAACAATTAAAAAAAAAAAAAAGATTCTGAGGCTAGATGGAAAGAAATAGAGTATTTCTAAAATGGAAAATTACTTTGTCTCTGCAAGGAACAATCATTTATTTAGTTCCTATTCACCAAGCCATGATTAGAGGATAAGCAGACCCAAGAGAGGACTTTGCGGTAGTCAAAAGATGAAGGATTTAGAAATGACAAGCAATCAATAAACTTTGGTGCTATGGAGAAACGACAGGCATCGAGATGTGAATAATAGCAGCGAGCATTCTGTCAACAAAAGTTAGCGTACAACTTGGTGGATTTGGAAGTCACTGTGTGAAGGCCTTGGCAAGAAAGCCAAGGCCAATGAAGATATCCTTCTTGAGAAGAAGAAACTGGCAATTTACGTATCTCTCTTCCTGAATCATTCATATCCAAGACCTTTTTATATCCCTACCGTGTCTGCTAGGGATGTGGGGAAACGGCTAGCCCTTCTTAATTTGTTTGTTCACCAACTGATCCCAAGGAAGCGAATGTTGTTGACAAAAGTTTAAGAGCAAGCTACAGGGCAGCTCAGTGGACTCCATTTCAGTATGGCGGAGTGGGAAGCTCAGGGGCTGTGTGGAGCAGCAGGCGTGGCTTTAAACACCAGTATCCGCTGCATTGCAGGGCTAGCCACTTCACCTGCAGCCAGCTTCTTCCCTGAGCCTGAGTCCCTCATCTAAACCACAGCACACCAATATTACAGCACATGAGAACTCATGAGATGATGAAGGTTTATTGCTGTGTTGACCTTTGAGGCAGTCAAACGCAGCGCAACATCAGAGGTGTCTGCAAACCCATCCTGCCACGTGTTTTTATTCAACGTGGGCGTATTTACAGAATACTGTTTATTGGGACACAATCACAGCCATTCGTCGATGTGCTGTTCATGGCTGCACTGGGGCTACCGCGGCAGAGTTAAGTAGTTGTAGCAACAGAGACCATCGTGCCTAAAATATTTGCTGCCTGACCCCTTACAGAGGAAGTTTGCTGACCCCACTACGCTCCCACCACCAGCTGCCGTTGAGTCAGCCCTGGCTTCCGGCACTCGCGTGGGTGTCGGAGGAGAACTGGGCTCTGCACAGCTTTCAATGGCTGAGTTTTGGGAAGTAGATCACCAAGCCTTTCTTCTGAGGCACGTCTGGGCAGACTCGAATCTCCGAATTTTCAGTTAGCATCCGGGCGCTTTAACCGTTTGTACCACCCAGGGCTTCTTGCTGTAAATTATCCTTAATCCTTCTGGAAAATAAAAAATATCCAAGCAGCAAAACCATACATATAAAAAACATATAGGCGGGTAAAAGATATTGATAGATAAAAGGGAGAATTACAGTTATTAAGTATTTTATTCTTAATTATTTCATAAATATGACTTACTAACTCCAGAAGAAGTCAAGGGATAAAATCACTTTCCCCTAGATTCTAATGCCAGATTATGTTTGATTTTAAATTGGTATTGCGATTTTTTACTCCTCTCCAACTGGTTTTACTCAAAAATTCAAATAACAACTTACAGTCTCATAAAAATTTACCCTTTAAAACAGTTTAATGAAGTGCACCGTTCTTTATGATTCATCAAAAAAGGAAAAACAAAACAAAAAAAAACCCAAACCCGTTGCTGCAGACTCCACTTCGACTCAATGCAATCCCATGTGTGTCATCGAAACAAACTCAAAATAAAACCCAAACCCATTGCCATCATGTCGACTCTGACTCATGGTGACCCCATGTGTGTCAGACTAGAACTCTGCTCCATTCTTGGCTGTGATCTTTATAGAAGCAGATTGCCAGCCCTTTCTTCCATGGCACTTCTGGGTGGGTTTGAACCACCCACCTTTATGTTAGTAGTCCAACACAAACCATTTGTGGACCATGCCTTTGCATTGAACGTAGCAGCTGGTTCCAGGTATGTGGCCGGGGGAATTTTGACCTTGTGTCTTTTTTCCCTCTCTGGGATTATTTATTTGTTTCTTTATTTTAATTCTGCAACCTTGGCCTGGATTCCACTGACAGCCCCTCTACCTCCAACAAGCCAAAAATTCCTTCTCTGTTCAGTTTTAAATGCGGCTCACACATATCTTTCCCACAGAAATTTCAGTATATTAGGTGTGTTATTTCAGTATATTAGAAGGCCAGTCCCGTTAAAATTATCCTGAATGACACAGGCTGGACAGGCCAGGCAGTGTTGTTGTCAGAGCACAGGATAGTAAAATGGAAATGCCAGTTAAGGTACTGCGCTACGAGATTCACAAAATCTCGGGACAGAATGTAGTAATTCATATAACTTGGAAAAGCAGTGATATGTACATTGTACTCACTATGGAAGTGTTGATATATAGTATAATATGCACAGCAGAGCAATTATTAGGTTCTTACTTAACTCCTAGATTCTTGGACCCAAATTACAACTAAACCAAATCAAACCCTCTGCCCTTGAGTTGATTTCTACTCGTAGCGACCCTGTAGGACAGAGGAGAACTGCCCCACAGGGTTTTCAAGACTCTAGTCTTTACAGAAACAGACTGCCACATCTTTCTTCCTTGGAGCAGCTGGTGGGTTTGAACTGCTGGCCTTTTGGTTAGCAGCCGAGCACTTATCTGCTGCACCACCAGGGCTCCAGTCGTTTGGGAAGCCGACTACCACGTCTTGTCTCCTGTGGAGCGGCTGGTGCGTTAGAACTGCTGACCTTTTAGTTAGCAACCACGCACTTGACCACTGCTCCACCAGGGCTCCTTAAATTACAACTGAGCGGGCAAAATAATTTTATCTGAGTCACAACTCCCGTAAAGACCTGGACCTTCATGCTCTAGAGTGTTTCATGAGCTCAAAATTTGAAAACAAGTTAATGAATGAACTTGGCCCTGAAGTCTGAGTCCTGAGTGGGAGGCTGAAAGGTGGGGAAGTGGGAGAAGGAAAATTATATTTCTCATTAAAACATTTGACTTAGCCCTAAGCCTAATATGGCTACTATATATTTACAGCACAAACAAGGAAACCAAACCAAACCGGTTGCTGTCAAGTACGTTCCAACTCACGGCAACCCCACGTGTGTCAGAGTAGAGCTGTGCTCCGTCGGGTTTTCAATGGCTGATTCTTCAGAAGTAGATTGCCAGCCCTTTCTTCTGAGGTGCCTCTGGGTGGACTCGATCCTCCAACCTTTCCATTAGTAGTTGAGCATCTTAACCATGTGCACCACCCAAGAACTCTAGCTACTAGATTGTTAGGGCATACGTACTTATTGAGTTGTTTGGGCCTAAATCTTAATAAACAGAACTGTTAGGTCTTTCTTTAGGCCTAGGGACATCATGAAAAAAATTCACTTAGATTGTAAGGGCCCTGTGACCTGACATAGTTTGGGAACCACTGACCCAGCCTGTGCGTAGTTACAAGGTAGACACGCTAACGTTGGCTGTCCTCTCTGGCGACCCTTTCCTTCCAGCTTGCCTTCCCAAGCAGCAACATAAAACTTGCTTTTCAGTTGCCCGAGACAACTGTAGCCCTGACAACCTTATATACGTAGGTTAAAAAGAAAGACAAAAAGCCCTTCCTGAAAAGCCACCTGGACCTCAAGAAACTATACCTTTGATTGTAATTTCTGGCACCGGGGCAGGTGAGCTAGGAAGACTTCGTTGTTAGTTGCCGTTGACTCCAGGTCATGGCGACCCAATGTGCACGGTAGAACTGTGCTCCGTAGGGTTTTCAGGGCTGTGACCATTCAGAAGCAGATCGCCTGGCCTGTCTTCTGAGGCGCCTGGGTGGGTTCGAACTGCCAACCTTTAGGCTAGTAGTCAAGCGTTTAATCCTTTGCACCAGGCTTTAAAAAAAAACCCTTTGCCATCAAGTCAATTTCGACTCATAGCCACCTTATAGGACAGAGTAAAACTGCACCATAGGGTTTCCAAGGAGCGCCTGGTGGATTCGAACTGCCGACCTTTTGGTTAGCAGCTGAACTCTTAACTACTACGCCACCGGGGTTTCCAAACCATACTTTGGAGGGATTAAATCTTGAACAGATCTCTAGCTTCACCATCTAGGAAATCACCCACCTGGACTGTCCACAGGGTCTTCCAGATACGGAATCTCACTCAGTGTTATTTCTCCTGCAAATGTTATCTCTACATTTCCTTTTGACTCTGCACTGGATGCCAGAAGCTCTGGCTTCTCTCTGTTGTTGTTGGGTGCCGTTGAGTCAATTTCAACTCATAGGGACCCCACGTGATGGAATAGAGCTGCCCCAAAGGGTTTTCTAGGCAGCAATCTTTACGGGAGCAGATTGTCAGATCTTTCTCCTGTAGAGCCACTGGTGGGTTCGAACCGCCAACCTTTTGGTTAGCAGCTGAGTGCTTAACCTTTGGGTCACTAGGGTTCCCACTTTTCTTTGGCCACTAGGAAAAGCTGGTGATTTAGAGTATTTGTTCTTCGCTCTGTAAAGGTCACAGCGGCTGGTTTGATGCTTGGAGCTGGTGTGTCACAAATATTAGTCAGTGGATAAAGGCAGCCTGGCTAACCAAGTACAAGCAGGTACCAGGGACACCGCACAGCTCTCTCCCTTTGTTCAATGCCCACATGTTTCCCCTGTGCCCCTGCCCTGCCAATTATCATTTTAACCCCTTCAGCTCTAATTTTCTATATTACTATCATTCGGTTTGTCTGGAGACCCTTTACAGAGGATACCTGACAAAGCTCCGTATGTTAATGATTGTGACGTTCCTTTGGCAAGATAATCAAGGTTATTTTCATTCAGAAAGCATTTGTACTTCAGTGCCTTCTGCCTCTTTGCTGTCCCCAGTTTCATTATTTGGGAGATGAGAATAATACTCATGATTTAACTGACAAAAAAATCCCACACTGATATGGGTTTCTCTATTTTTATATTCATAGGGAGAGGATGCTTTATCTCACATCTAAATGGTATTAAAAATAGACCCTTTCCCGAGGCTGTGCGTGGTTTTGAAAATAAATACACATAAAAATTAAGTGGGGAAAGCAATGATTCCTTCTGAAGGTAATGGCAAACCCTCCCTTAAATATGAGCCCATTAGCAACCTAGCAATGGAAGCAGTGGTGGTTGGCTGGTAGAATTCTCCCCTTTCATGTGGGAGACCTGGGTTTGATTCCTGGCCAGTGGCCCTCATGCATAGCCACCACCTGTTGGTCAGTGGAGGCTTGGGTGTTGCTATGATGCTGACCAGGTTTCAATAGAGCTTCTAGAGTAAGACAGATTAGAAAGAAAGGTCCGGCTATCCTACTTCCAAAAATTGACCGGTGAAAACCTTACAGATCACAACGGTCCAATCCACACCCCATCACGGGGCTGGCCCAGGGCCGGGCAGCTTTCAGATCTGTGGTGCATGGGGTCGCATGTAACAACAGCAGCTAACAGCCACCTAGGGCTTTTAACCCAGCTCCCTTTTAAGTCTTGGGGTTGTGATGAAAGCACACAGCCCATCCATAGTGTCCAGATGTGACCTGACTGTGACCCAGAAGGACTCTCAACTGAGTATTCTGAAGTCTGCACAGAGCCATCTGAAGGATCAGTTGAGGTTTGTCCTGAACACTGGCTGCTGGTCCTTTTCTGACCCTGTGATCCAAGTCTCGCAACTAGACCTTGCCTGATTCCTGAGACCAGCTGGCTCCCTCCTGTCCTTTTTCTTGAAGCTGGTTCCTTACTGTTACCCTGCACTTGCTTCCCTTTTTCATGATCTGCTGGGCCCTAGTCCCTTTAATCCGAGGACTTGGTCTTCCTCTAAGAAGCTCCTGTTCACTCCTCAAGGGAGTACAGTGATTTTTCTGAATTTTGATGTCGTTAGGGAGTCCTTTAACCTTTGGAGAAGTTTCTATGATCATTCTACGAATTATCACCTGCCCTGAGCATCCTGGGCCCACAGTGAGCTCACCTGGTGGGTCACCTTTTTCCACTCTAGGTTGGATGGCTGTCCTTTAAGTTTCATGCTCACCCTTGTCCATGTCATCTTGCCCTATAACCTACTTGAGGCACTGATGGTTCAGTGGTAGAATTCTTGCCCTCCATGCCAGAGACCCAGGTTCAATTCCTGACCAATGCACCTCACGCGTAGCCACCACCCATCTGTCAGTGGAGGCTTGTGAGTTGCTATATGCTGAACAAGTCCCAGTGGACCTTCGAGACTAAGACAGATTGGGAAGAATGGCCTGGAAATCTACTTTGAAGATCAACCTATGAAAACCCTTTGGATTATGAATCACAACAGCCCCATCCCATTGTGCCATGGGGGCTGACTCGATGACAGCTAACAACAATAACCAAGTATCAGTCAAACTTATGGAGAAACCCTCAAGAGTCTGATTCTAGTTGCTACTTTTCTTGTCTTTCTACAGTTAATTGGTCCACCTATATTTGGCGCTCTACAGTGTGTCTGATACAAGCTGTGGTATTTTCCATCTCCTCATATGCATGCAAAAGCTGAACAATGAATAAGGAAGACTGTGGAAGAACTGACGCCTTTGAATTATGGTGCTGGCAAAGAATATTGACTATACCATGGACTGCCAGAAGAAGTGCAACCGGAATGCTCCTTAGAAGCGAGATTTGCAAGACTTCGTCTCTCATACTTTGGACGTGTTACTAGAAGGCACAAGGCCCTGGAGAAGGACATCATGCTTGGTAAAGTAAAGGGTCAATGAAGAAAGAGGAAGACCCTCAACAAGATGGATTGACACATTGGGTGCAACAGTGGGCTCAAGCATATAACGATTGTGAGGATGATGCAGGACCAGACAATGTTTTGTTGTGTTGTACACAGTAGGGTCGCTATGAGTCGGAATCAACTTGATGGTACCTAACAACAACAACATATTTGGCACTGGAGTTGCCACCGTCTCCAAGCTGTGCTTAGAAGCCATGTAGACAGTTGACCTGTTTCCTGATTGCGATGACTGAGGCACCATGTTGGCTTGGGCCCACATTTCCATCTCTGCTCTTTAATCCAGTGGACTTTGGTCAGCAGGGAAGGACTTTCTGGATCAGTGGATGTGGACAGTCAGCAAAACGATGGTTTCAAGAGTGCCTCACTGCTGAAAACATTTCCCCATCCACCAAGCCCGCTGCTGGGTGAATTTCCTTGCGTGCTTCATGCCGGGAGCCTAATCAATAATCCATATGATTTTGTGAAATTTAATCAGGACGCCCCCTGTGGGGACCCTTACTTCCTGTGTTAGAGTTTGTAATTTGCATCTTCTTTCAGGTCAAAGGAGAAAGCCAGGGCACTATCCTCCAGGCCCAGCGCACTGCTAATGAACATACTGAGTTTGCATTTTGCATTTAGATAGACACAGCTTGAGGCAGCTTTATAATAGCAGAAGTAATAGGTTTAAGTAGAAGAGATAAGCTTTCCCCATTCACTTGTTATTTTGGATTTGTGTTCCAACAAAATAGGAATGTACACATTTGATTAAGTTAAACTGATAAGTGTCTTGTAGTAATTGCTTCCAAATAAATGTAGATAAGTTACGAAAGAGAAGAATATCCTGAATTAAATGGAATGTTAAACACAGGCTCTTTGGTGTTGAACAAATCAGACATTTATCTGCTGCCAAAAACAAAGTTAAAAAAAAAGTCACACTTACTTCCTCCTTCAGGGATAGAGAGGAAGTGACCGTATATTGCATATTACATGTTTTTAAAGCAGCATCTAAATATATGTGTGTTTATATTTTTGTATGTAAGAGCTAAATGTGTAACTTATAATGAATATTGTAAAGGATATATAAGGAGCCCTCATGGCACAATAGTTAAGGAAAAGATTGGTAGTCTGGACCCACCCAGCGGCTCCATGGGAGAAGGACCTGACAATCTGCTCCTGTAAAGATGACAACCTAGAAAACCCTATGGGGCAGTTCTACTCAGTCACATGGGGTTGCAATGAGCCGGGATTGGCACAATGACACCCAATAACAACAAAGACATACAATCATCAAATAAATATTGGTCTAGAGCAGTGGTTCTCAACAGGGGGTGATGCTGACCACCAGAGAGCATTTGGCAATATCTGGGGATATTTTCGGTTTTCATTACTGGGGGTACTACTGGCATCTAGTGGGAGGAGAACACGGATGTGACGACCAAAAATATCTGTGGACATTGCCAAGTTCCCTTTGCTGATGGTCATTTGTCTCCAATTGAGAATCAGTGGTCTAATACCCATGGAGCTAAGGACCGTGGTTTGAACCCCTCCATCAGCTTTGCAAGAGAAAGACCTGGCCATCTGCTTGTCTAAGGTTAAAACCAAACCAAACCCATTGCCATCAAGTCCATTCTGACTCTTAGCGACCCTATAGGTCAGAGTACAACTGCCCCATAGGGTTTTCAAGGCTGTAATCTTTATGGAAGCAGACTGCCGCATCTTTCTCCCGTGGATCGGCTGGTTGGTTTGAACTGCCAACCTTGCCGAGCACTTAACCACTGTGCCTCCAGGGCTCCTTTCTGTAAGATTACTGCCTAGAAAACCCTATGGGGCAGTTCGACTTTGTCATATATGGGGTTCCCATGAGTTGAAAATAACTCGATAACAACTAACAACAATAACAAGGCCTGTCTAAATTGTCTAAGACAAATGCCTGTCAATCTTTAAAGATTTACAGAAATTGAGTCTTTTTATCCCTGTTTATTTCTGGTTCCATTGTCTGACTATGAACTTTAGTTCTACAAACAATGGAGGATCCATTGAAACAAGTAAACTAATTCTGTTGAAACACAGTAAATTCTGCTGCCTCAACACCCAGCTAAGTAACTCCAATTAGTTGCAGCTATGAAAAAAAAAAAAAAAACCCTCTGCCATCAAGTCGAGTCTGACTCATAGTAACCCTACAGAACAGAGTAGAACTGCCCCATAGTGTTCCAAGAAGCACCTGGCGGATTTGAACTGTGGACCTCTTGGTTAGCAGCCATAGCACTTAACCACTACGCCACCAGGGTTTCCAGTTGCAGCTTTAGGGTTATGGAAACCCTGGTGGCGTAGCAGTTAAGAGCTACGGCTGCTATCCAAAAGGTTGGCAGTTCGAATCCACCAGGGGCTCCTTGGAGGCAGTTCTACTCTGTCCTGTAGGGTCGCTATGAGTCAGAGTGGACTCAGTGGCAACGGTTTTTTTTTTTTTTTTTTTTAATAGGGTTATGGGTGATGCAAATGGTTAGGCACTCAGCTACTAACCAAAGGTTGGAAGCGTGAGTCTACCCAGAGATGCCTCATCTATTGAAAACTCAGTGGAACATAGTTCTACTCTGACGCACATGGGGTCGCCATGAGTCGGAGTCAATTAAGGGAGATCTTTTTTCTTTCTTTTTTAAATGTATGTAGAGTTATGGAATTATGTCATTGAAACTACTGCCTTAATTTTTCATGCTGATTGATGACAACTGACGGGACTTGTCAGGTGTGGGAACATGCTGCTCTGTACTGGCTCTGATGTAAAGACATGCCAGGAGGATGAGTGATTGATGGCCACGGTGTTTATTTGGCTGAAGAGTCAGCTAAAGCAACACAGAACATTGGGGGTTCTCAGTTTTGTGAAAGGGGTCAAGACAAATGGAGCATTGTCCCTGTTGTTGTTGTTGCCATTTGCCACTGAGTCGATTCCAACTTAAAGCAACCCTATAGGACAGAGGAAAACTGCCCTGCAGGGTTTCCTAGGCTTTAACCTTTATGGGAACAGACTGCCAGGTCTTTTCTCCCATAGAGTGGCTGGTAGGTTTGAAATGCCAACCTTTCAGTTAGCAGCAGAGCACTTAACCATTGCGCTACCAGAGCTCCTCATACTGTCCCTTCCCAGGAGAATTCCCTGGAGAGTTAGACATAGGTCCTCACGGGTGCTTATAGGTTTGGGTATCTGATCCTGAAAATCTCATCAGTGGTGTCTGGGTCTTGGTCCCCCTTTTCTGTTAATCCATCCTTAATCCTAGTCCTTGTAGGGACTTCCCACCACGTGTCCTGTTGACCCTTCCATGCCAAAGCTTAGTGTGGCCCAGACGAGGATCAGGGCTAGAGCTCCCCCTTGCCCTCACTTTAATCCACCAAGACAAAATCTAACTAGTCTTGTCCTGTGCCCAAATTATAGAAACTGCAAGTTCTAGATGCATCTGTCTCTCTGGCGTGCTGTACCTGCGTCAGTAAGAGTCCTGTGCATTCAAAAGATGGATATATCCACTGCTCCAGCATGACCAAGCAAAACAAAGAACAGTTATGCCCGTCATATTTTCTCAACAGCGTATTGCAAAAGGCAATTCAAGGCATTGGCTTTATTCGTGTAATGTATTTCCCAGTTTTTCCCCTGAACTCACGATTTATAGGCTAAGCTGAAGTTTCAGGATGGGAAAAATAACTGCAGTAATCTTTTCATTTTCTGTATGACTTCTTATCTTGAACTGCGTCTAAAATAAATATGGCCGATGGCCTTGAACTTCAGGTAGGTTTTATAAGTCATTTAAGGATATACTTCGGTTATGTTTAGGATCAACTTTTGACAAACAGCCCGCTCTACCTAGCCCCTCGGGATAACCCACTGCTTTGTGAGGCTGGATAGTGGCACCTGAATAACAATAAGTACAAATGTCAGCCGAGGTGATCAGAAGTAAAAACGTTCAGTCTTTGCTATAAGGTGGCCTGTTTGCCTCTATAGCATATTGATGTGTGTCAAGACAAGGTAAACCTTGTCATACTCCAACCAATAAGCTAGAAGAATAGATGTCAATTACTGCTAACACCACCCTGGACATAAAGTCCCAAAGAGGCTATGTAGCTCAGCAAGTCTACAGTTTCAGGCATCCACGTTTTTTCATTGTGGTAAATGTGTTGTTGTTAGGTACCATCCAGAGGGTTCCAACTCATAGCAACCCTACATACAGCAGAATGAAACACTGCCCAGTTCTGCTCCACCCTCACAATCATTGTTATGCTTGAGCCCATTGTTGGAACCACTGTGTCAATCCATCTCATGGAGGGTTGTCCTCTTATTCGCTGACCCTCTACCAAACATGATGTCCTTCTCCAGGGACTGGTTCCTCCTGATAACATGTCCAAAGTATGTGAGGCACAATGTCTCCATCCTTGCTTCCAAGGAACATTCTGGTTGTACTTTTTCCAAGACAGACTTGTTGGTTCTTTTATTCTTCTCCAACACAACAATTCAAAGGGGTCAGTTCTTCTTTGGTCTTCTTTATTCATCTTCCAGCTTTCACATGCATAGGAGGTGACTGAAAACACCCTGGTTGGGTCAGGCACACCATAGTCTTCAAGGTGACATCTTTGCTTTTCAACACTCTAAAGAGGTCCTTTGCAGCAGATTTGCCCAGTGCAATGTGTCTTTTGATTTCTTGACTGCTGCTTCCGTGGGCGTTGATTGTGGGTCCAAGTAAAATGAAATCCTTGACAAATTTAATCTTTTCTCCATTTATCATGATGTTCCTTATTGGTCCAGTTTTGAGGATTTTTGTTTTCTTCATGTTGAGGTGTAGTCCATACTGAAGGCTGTGCTCTTTGATCTTCATCTGTAAATGCTTAAAGTTCTCTTCACTTTCAGCAAGCAAGATGATATGTGTCATCTGCGTATCTCAGGTTCTTAATGAGTCTTTCTCCAATCCTGATGCCCTGTTCTTCTTCATATAGTCCAGCTTCTGGGACTATTTGGTCAGCATACAGATTGAATAGGTATGGTGAAAGGATACAACCCAGATGCACACCTTTCCTGACTTTAAACCACGCAGTATCTGCTTGTTCTGTTCAAATGACTACCTCTTGATCTATTACAGGTTCCTCATGAGCACAGTTAAGTGTTCTGGAATTCCCATTCTTAGACTTTGTTTACTGGGGATCCTCACATCCCATCCCTGTTGTAGTCAGAGTGTTCAAGGACCTCAAACCCTGGAGAATTCAAGAGCTTTATTTTTCTTTCTCACAGGAAAAACAAAATAAACAAACAAAAAAAACCACCGCCGTTGAGTCAATTCCAACTCATAGTGACCCTACAAGACAGAGTAGAACTGCCCCATAGGGTTTCCAAGGAGTGGCTAGTGGATTCAAACTGCTGACCTTTGGGTTAACAGCTGAGCTCTTAACCACTGTGCCATCAGGGCTCTTAAAATAACACTAACCCAGAGTGAAAGCAGGCATGATATGATAAACACACTGTCTACATAAAGGAGAAATAACACATGTACAGTGTAGTTTCACTTACCAGAATCAGGAAGACAGCAAGCCCACGGGAAGGATGGGACGTGGTGGTGGTGACGATGGTGTTTTTGGCTAAGTTGTTGGAAGTTGGGGTGGAGGGGCTATAGGAGACTGGGGCGTAGGAGGGAGAGGAAGAGGGTCTTCTAATAACATTTCATCATTGCTGCAAAACAAATGCTGAATGCCATTTTCACTTTTTGCCTCTTTTCATGAAAGCAAAAATCCTCGGATTTCTTTCGGCTAACGGAAACAGGTGCTAACGTAGGTCTTTTGTAAAAGCCAAGAGGCATAGAGAAGAATTTCGAAAAGTGGGGATACCTGTATATACAAGCTTGGACTTCTAATACAGGTAGAAGTTTTAGCTGGGGCTGTTGTTGTTAGGTGCCATTCAGTCAATTCCGACTCATAGTGACCCCGCGTGGTACATAGTAGAACTGTGCTCCATAGGGTTTCCTAGGCTGTAATCTTTATGGGAGCAGATCACCAAGTCTTTCTCCCGAGGAGCCACGGGATGGTTTCGAACTGCTGATCTTTGGATCAGCAGCTGGGTGCTTAACCATTGCACCGGGAGGGGGTTGCTGATGAAGGCCACGGGAGGATTTCAGAGAAAGGATTCATACATGGCCCAAGTTAACTTCCAATTCTTTCTCCTTAATGACATTTAGTTTCCGGCAAACGGGAATAACTGCAAATAGAATTAAAATCAGAAACAAAAATGGTGAGGTATTTTCCAAGGGAGCACCTTTTCCTTTCTTAGCACAGGTCACTCAACTAGGTTTTCCTTTTCTGCATCGTGGTGATTGTAAATATGTGAGAGAGTGCTCAAATACAGTGTCGGAAGTTTACGCAGTTTCTTCACCTTGGGTTTAGTCACTTCTAGCTGTAAATTCATCTGCCAATGAAAAATTCCTAGGCATAACGTAGCTCTTCTAATTCATTAAGAGATGACGCTAAAAATTGAAATGAGACCAGTCTTTCAAAAGCAGGCCTCAAGACATGAAACGATTTCACGCTTCTGACATGGACTGGAGAGTCAGCAAGTTCCCAGGAGAAATCAGTGCCTAGAAGAGGGAACTGTACCCCTAGGGATCCAGGCATCTCTAGGGAAACTAAACCTGGAGAAGCCCATGGGAGGCAAAGTCTTAATGATTTTGAGGCTAGTAGAAGAGGTCAAAAAAGAAGCCTTTGGGTCAACACCATGACTAACGCATGGTTCCCTCTTCACTTTTTTATTGTGAAGATCCTTCAAACTTCATAATGAACAGTGGGAATCTCAGGACGTAAATCATGGAAAATACCCCAGCTGTAATTCCTTTTTTATTGAGTCTTAAAGGGATTTATATATGTCATGTGTGAGCTTTACAGCTACAGGAATTTAACATCGCTGAAGATATTGTAAATCAGTACAAACTTTTGGATACTGATGGGGAAATGTGTATCCAAATGTATTAAATCCCATACTCACTGACTCAGAAATCACCTGTGTATGACTCTATCCTAAGCAAATCCCAGACATAATAAAAACTGTTGGGTGAAGAGGTTCCTATGGTGAATAATTACTAGTACCCACTATGTCTTAGGCTGGGTTCTCTAGAGAAGCAAAACCAGTAAACCATAAATACGTACACAGAGAGAGAGAGAGAGAGATTTATATCAAGGAAACGCGCACTGGATTTTAGAGGCTGAAATGTCCCAAGTCCATGGATCAGGATAGAGGCTTCTCCTGATTCACGTAGACGTGGGGGCTGGCAAACCCAAGATTGACAGGGCAGAGAGCAGAGCTTTTATAGGCTGTGAAGGGCAACAAATCCCAAGATCGGCAGGCAGGACCACAAGGCTTCTCCTGATTCACGTAGCTGCAGGTGCTGGCAAACCAAAGATTGGTAGGTTGGAGAGTAGGACTCTTGCTCACAGGCTGTGAAGATCGACAAATCCCAAAGATCAGCAGGTAAGCTGCTAGCTCAAGTCCCCAGAAGTGGAGGTCAGACGAACAAGAGGGAGCTGCAGGATCCAGAGAAGGCAAAAGCCAGAATGTCCTCTTATGTTTGGATGCAGGCTACATGGCCAAGGAAACTGCCTTTCAACTGATTGGCTGCTCACAGCCGATCCCATCATGGGGGTGATCACATATAAATACTGAGAATCATGGCCCAGCCAAGCTGACACACAATCTTAACCATCACACAGGATATCCACCAACATGGGAAATATTCAATAAATTAGAGTACATTAATTTGGTGGAATAGTATTAAGATTATGCTATTGTTGTTAGCCGCTGTTGAGTTGGCCCCATGCACAATGGAACAAAACACTGCCTGGTCCCTGTGATCAGTCTTGAATCAGATGGTTGTAATCCTTGGGGTTCTCACTGGCTGGGTTTTCGAAGTAGGTCGCCAGGCCTTTCACCTTAGTCCATCTGAAAGCTCCACTGAAACCTATTCAATGTCATAGCAACACGCAAGCCTCCACTGACAGAAGGGTGGTCGCTATGCATGAGCTGCACCGGCCAGAAATTGAACCTGGGTCTCCTGCATGGAAGGTGGGGATCCTGCCACTGAACTACTACTGCCTCCCTTAAGACTATGTATCCCCTTGACATGTTATGTCTAGGCTGATGGAAGGAGGGCAGCTTGACCACACCCCATCCCATCTCTTCCAATGTGGTAACATCACTCCCGTAAAAGCCTGTAGAGTGTGTGCCAGGCCTGGATTATTCTGAGGTCTCCAGGGAATAGAGTGGTGCTGGGATTTATCACATGTGCTTCCAGGCAATATCCAATAACCAATATTTATCATAAAAATGATACATCCTTGAAACTTGGGGCAAAGACATCCGATTCTGTTCTCTCTTATGGGATTCTTCTGGATTGTCCCCATTCTACACTGGGAACCCCGGAGGAACTACTTAAGCCAGCTGACCCTACTGGGTCAGAGCCTGAGTAGATCCTGAACCTTCTCATGCCCAAAGAAGCACACCAGACGCCTCCCAGAGGAGAATAAGCACAGTCTGCACCTCGCTCAGAGCCATTCCATAAGGAAAAGAAAAGCCTGCCTTGCTATCCACTGATACCATTAATAGGGAACAAGATAAGACCTCTTGGCAAGAGGCAAAAAGAAATTATATTTCACTTAAGGGGACTGTGTAACCCCTAGGAACAGGTCAAGGCTCATACCCAGAGCCAGTGATTCCTAATCAAGTCGAAATAATGGGAGAAGCAGAAGAAAAAATTTCACAGGAGTTGTAAGAATCTTAAAGAAGATATAATCAGAAAACAAAATAAATCTCCCTGGGTCTAAAATAATGCGTTCCTTAATAAATAAACAAAGATACATAGGTAGGTAGTTAGGCAGAGAGATCACCAGCCCCTTCAACCTATCACATGATGGTTGTTGTTGTTGCTTGCCCAGTAGTGAATTACAGTTCGTACAGGTGCTATTATTACTTACATTTTATAAATGAGAAGTCTGAGGTTCAGGGAGTTCTTATGAAACTTGCCCAAAACCAGCCAGAATGGCCCCAGGGAGGGTGCTACAAAGCAAGGTGCATAAGCTCTCTCCTTTGCTCAGAGACCTCATAGGAAAAGGGAGAGAAACATGCAAACACAACAAAACCCAGCAAAAAGCATGAATGCCAGCAGCCAGGACAACCCCTCAGACCTCAGCTGAAGAAACTGGTCCCCTCTTAGACACACTAACCGTGAACACAGCTTAGCTTTCAGGGATCCCAGACTCTGAATCCCAGTCCCATATTTTGGTTTCTTACAAGAGACAGTTTGATGGTGGTCCAGCCTGAATCAGCTGATTGTGTTTGGGTTCATCAGCTGTAACCAAACAGGCAAGAGCTCTTTCCGTATGGTCACTGGGGCCAACCTCCCCAAAAATCCATTTCCAGAGAAAGGACAGACAACTGAACCTAGTGGCCACATGAAGAGATGGGTACGGCCAAGTCACCCCCTGATTTTATGATGTGACTACATCTAGAATGGGACAGTTCTACTCTGTCCTATAGGGTCACTATGAGTCGAAATCGACTAGATAGCAACGGTTTGGTTTTTTGGTTTGAATCCTATGTATGAGCAATTACTAAGAATGGGAAGAAACAAAGGCAAGGAGGCCTGAAGACATTTATTCTGAAGGCTGTCTCAACAATCCCCATCAATAATGATGGGTTATTATGAAGAGAATCCTAGCCAACTCTTGTCCATCACCACAGAGCAAGAATAAGTGGATTTAAATGCCAGCAAGGGAAGGTTAGATTCAGGATTAAAAGGAATGTCTTGACAGTAAAAGTTATTAAGTATTAACCAAGGGTTCTTGGTCATAAAAGGTGATACTGGAGCCCCAGTACTTCATTTTAAAAATCACTTAGGTCACCATTTTCTTTTATTTTTTAAATAGAAAATTGATAGTTACAAGAAGGTGCTTGCAATATAGTTGGGTAGAAAAAAAAATTACAAGAAGCAGCAAACCGTTTTTACAATTATATTTGAGAGTCTGGGAACCAGGCAATTACACGGTGTCCAAAGAATGATGAATAATTGATAAGATCAGCTTTAAGTCAGCTATTTTATTTTAATGGTTAGACTTGAAAGATAATGAACTGTATGGAAGTTTATCACTTTATACCTTGGAGTCCATGTCGTGGGACTGCCTGCCAGCAGTATGTCCTTTTAGTGACTTGTCCTGGATAGCTAAAATCACTTGAGTGAATTACGAGTCTGATGTGCCATATACAAATGGAAGTGGGTTGGCAGGCCTTTCTTCCGAGGCACCTCTGGGTAGACTCAAACTGCTAACCTTTTGATTAGAAGCCCAGTGCACTAACCATTTACACCACCCAGGGACTGCTTGCCAAAGATACTATGTGTTATTCTTAACTGAACTCAAATGAGTTAAAACTGGAGTAAAACAGAGCAACAAACCATCACTTTCTAAATTTTGAGATACATATGTTGCATACATATATTAACATCTCTTTGAATACACTTACTCCAAACAAATAAAGAACAAAAATATTTGTTGTTATAAGGAAAATGGGTTAAGATCTTTTGTGTTAAGCTACTGTTGTTCTTTGTTCTTAGGTGCCATTGAGTCGATTCCGACTCGTAGTGATCCTATAAGACAGACTAGAGCTGCCCCATAGGGTTTCCAACGCTGCAATCTTTACAGAAGCAGACTGCCACATCTTTCTCCTGAGGAGCAGCTGGGTGGGTTTGAACCATTGACCTGTCAGTTAAAAGCCAAGCGCTTAACCACTGCGCCACCAGGGATCCTGTACATGCATTGAGGAAGGCAGAATCACAGAGGATTTCTAGTGTTTTCTTGGTGTGGGACATAAGAACAGGCGGATTTTAGGGACTTTGGCCTGAGATGGTTATCTTTGAAACGCAGATGGGCAATCCATCTCCCTGGCTTGCTCCACAGAGTCAGATCACAAAGCAGCTAGTGCTACAAGTGTGAGGCCCACTTTTCCACCAACAGATGCCTGCACCCCAAAGTGCTCGAAGGAGCACTGCAGTGGACACTTTTTTTTTTAAATCAACAATGCAGATGTTTAAATCAACACACTTCCACATACTTAAGAAGTTCAGGGTCAAAGGGAAATAGTTCTACTTAATTGTAGAAGATAACCAATTTAATGAAGGAGCCCTGGTGGGATAACTGGTAAGTGCTCAGCTGCTCACCAAAAGGTCAACAGTTCGAACCTGCCTATTGGCTCTGTAGGACAAAGACCTGGCCATCTGCTCCTGTAAAGTTCACAGCCTGGAGAACCCTATGGTGCAGTTCTACTCTGTCACATGGGGTCGCTATGAGTTGAAAGTCAACTGAAGGGCACCCAACAACAACAACCAGTTTAAGGGATGGCCGCCTCGGACTGAGTTAATCAAATTTGTTAGCTGGGTCTTCAGCTGGAAGTTACTGCATGGCAGCTTTATTGATACATCATGAATCCAGAGGGCCCGGCTTCACCATCATGGACACAATTACAGTCACTCAGTGTCTTGGTTTCGATTCCCCCCAACACCCCAGACAAGGCTTAGGGTTGTCATTGTTGCCAGCTGCCCTTGGGTCAGCCCCCAGCTCACGGTGACCCCATGCCTGGTCCCACATACAGAATATTTTTAAAGGTGATTCCAGGGAGAACAAAGAGGGACTTGGAGATGGGAGAAGGGGTAAGGGAGAAAGCCAGTGAAGGGTACGTTCCCACATGGGCTCCCCTGTAGAGAAAAAGAAATAAAATGGGGAACAGGGACAAAATCCTCTGAGAGACGGAAAATCATGCCTCAGACTCATCCAACAGAGGAGCCAGGAAGCTGGGGTATTCTACACCAATTCCCAACCCTCAGAGATTGAGGGTCACGGGCATATGACCAGCTCCTTCCCAGGGTCAGAAAATTCCCATTGAGGGGACCTTTGGGGAGAGTGTGATGATGGGTTTGGCATCACTAGTGTCTGCCACTCTCCACACCAATGTTCCAGAGTACATTAGGGTGAACACACAGAGTCACACGAGGCTCAGTTCCTGCACTTGCCCATCCCGGTCTCCAACCAAGGCCATGTCCAAAGGTACTAGGGGAACTCACACCTTCAAGTGGTTTCCACTCCAACTTGGCCCCAGGGCCCCTCCTCGTTGCTAGGGAGTGTCAGGCAGGACATTCCTTCTCCTGGTGTAACGCCCTTCCTCAAACTCTCTCGGGCTTCTACTGTTACATCTTCTTACAGGTAAAATTTTTCCCATTCACTTAGAGAGCCTCCTCTCTCAAGTGTAAGTCTGTATCAGATGCCTGGGTGGGAGTGGCCCCAAGTTGGCCACGTAGACACCCGTGAATGTCCACTGGTCTGCATTCTTTCACCTTTGACAGTCATGTTTGTTTCCTATTCAGTGCATCCAAGATCTTTAATAATTTCAGGACTCAGAGGAAGGATGCCTGAGTCTCAACTTCCCTTCTTTTTGTTGTTTTTGCCTTTGGGTGCTGTTGAGTTGACTTTTGGCTCATAGACCCCGTGTTATAGAGTAGAAGTGCTCCATAGGGCTTGCTAGGCTGTAATCTTGGCTGCAAACCCCAAGGTCGTCAGTATGAATCCAACAGGTGCTCTGTGGGAGAGAGATGTGGCAGACTGCTCCCATAAAGATTTATAACCTTGGAAACCTATGGGGCAGCCCTATAGGGTTGCTGTAAGAATCGACTTGATGGCAACGGTTTTGTTTTTTGTTTTCTTTCTTTTGAATTTGTGGCATATCATTGTATGTAAATGGAGAACTGTAGGACGGACCCCTAAGAACAGTATCAAAGATCCATCACAAGCCCTTATGTCAAATGAAAACAACGACAGCAACTTGTTCTGCTAAACTCTCCCTCAAATAACTCCTCCTAGAATAAAGACAGGAGTCCCTGGGTGACAAAAATGCCTAAGTACTCGGCGATTAAATGAAAGGTCGTTGGTTTGAATCCGCCCAGAGGAATGGGGAAGAAAGGCCTGGCAGTCTACGTCCAAAAGATCAGGGCCATGAAAACCCTACCGAGCACAGTTCTTCTCTGAAACTCATTGGGTGACTGTAAATCAGAATCGACTCGATAGCCACGGGTTTTTAGAATAAGGAAAACACATAGTAGTTCCCTAATATTTAAAGAATTGAAGCTGCTACCCACGTGACACTTCAGCACCTCTAAAGCCAAAAACCTTCGGCAATACTTGAACGATAGCTCTCCGGGTTTCAAATAAATCTATAGCATGCAAGCTCCAACACACGAGCAACAAATGCAAAGCTAACTTCCCCCAAAACACAAACCAAGCAAACAAAACCCTCTACAGCCCTTCAAGCGTGTACTCCTTAAGGCCCGTGAGAGGGAAGTTACAGTCTTCGCCCAGCCTTGCTGCCTGTGAAAACTGAATCTTCTTTTCGGGGGGAGCCAGGTGCCACGCTTATTATAGTCCACGTCCTTCAAACTCTGGGCACTCGGGGCTAAACTACCACTCACTATAAACTCCCTTGGGAACTGTGATAAATAGAATGCTGCACAGATTTGATATTTTATTTTTGGTGAAAATATACACAGCACAACCCTCTCCCATTCTAGTTTCTAGACAAAATGTTCAGCGACAAGGTTTACATTCTTCACATTATGTCAGCTTTCTCCTTATTTTTCTTCTAGTTATTTCAATTCCGCTGACTTCACCTCCCTGCCCGCCCCCGCCCCGCCTTCTCATTTATGCTTTAAAATACCTGTTGACCCTCTGGTCTTATATAGCTACATGTACATATTTTAAAGTAACGCAATACTCAAGGGTGACAACATTTACTCTTTCAGCTAAACTGTTACGTAGTTAAAGGTGACTTTCGGCGATAGTTTCGATTCAGGTTTGAAGAGTACCCAGGGACGTGAAGTTGAGTGAACTACGTCCAATCACAAAAAAACAAATATCGTATGTTCTCACTTTTATGAAATGACAAGAAGAGGTGTGTATACAGAAACGGATGTTCACTGGTGTCACCAGGGGTTGGAGGCCGGTGGAGGGAGACATGCTCCTTAGGCAGTAGTCACTTTTTGCTGATAGAAATTGGAACAGTGGCATCGAGTATGGGTGGCAGCATCACAGACGTTAAGTGATGTCAATGCGCTGTGCATAGGACGTTGTTTTAATACAACCAGAAGCTCTTTTTGATTGCACTATGCTCATAGGAAACGATTGTTTTGAGCTTTGTCCAAACACTGCGAGTTTTCAAGCACGCTTGAGAGACAGACTAACAAAATTCTCATACGTGACTTTTGTTCACAAGTAGGTTCTTTCTGACTACCCAGTGTCTTAGACATCTAGTGCGGCCATAACAGAAATACCACAAGTGGACGGCTTTAACAGGCAGGCATTTATGCTCTCACAGTCTAGGAGGCTAGAAGTCCAAATTCAGGGCACCAGCTCCAGGGGAAGGCTTTCTGTCTGTCGGCTCTGGAGGAAGGTCCTTGTCATTAGTCTTCCCTTGGCCTGGGAGCATCTCAGCACAAGACCTCAGGTCCAAAGGACGTGCTCAGCTCCCTGCACTGCTTTCTTCGTGGTATGAGGTCCCCCGTCTCTCTCTCTCTTTTTTTTTAATTAACTTTTATTGAGCTTCAAGTGAAAGTTTACAAATCAAGTCAGACTGTCACATATAAGTTTATATACACCTTACTCCGTACTCCCACTTGCTCTCCCCCTAATGAGTCAGCCCTTCCAGTCTCTCCTTTGGTGACAATTTTGCCAGCTTCCAACTCTCTCTATCCTCCCATCCCCCCTCCAGACAGGATATGCCAACACAGTCTCAAGTGTCCACCTGATATAAATAGCCCACTCTTCATCAGCATCTCTCTCCTACCCTCTGTCCAGTCCCTTTCATGTCTGATGAGTTGTCTTCGGGAATGGTTCCTGTCCTGTGCCAACAGAAGGTTTGGGGACCATGACTGCCGGGATTCCTCTAGTCTCAGTCAGACCATTAAGTATGGTCTTTTTGTGAGAATTTGGGGTCTGCATCCCACTGATGTCCTGCTCCCTCAGGAGTTGTCTGTTGTGCTCCCTGTCAGGGCAGTCGTCGATTGTGGCCAGGCACCAACTAGTTCTTCTGGTCTCAGGATGATGTAGGTCTCTAGTTCATGTGGCCCTTTCTGTCTCTTGGGCTCATAGTTATCGTGTGACCTTGGTGTTCTTCATTCTCCTTTGATCCAGGTGGGTTGAGACCAATTGATGCATCTTAGATGGCCGCTTGTTAGCATTTAAGACCCCAGACGCCACATTTCAAAGTGGGATGCAGAATGTTTTCATAATAGAATTATTTTGCCAATTGACTTAGAAGTCCCCGCAAACCATGGTCCCCAAACCCCCGCCCTTGCTCCGCTGACCTTTGAAGCATTCATTTTATCCTGGAAACTTCTTTGCTTTTGGTCCAGTCCAGTTGAGCTGACCTTCCATGTATTGAGTATTGTCCTTCCCTTCACCTAAAGCAGTTCTTATCTACTAATTAATCAGTAAAAAACCCTCTCCCTCCCTCCCTCCCCACCTCGTAACCACAAAAGTATGTGTTCTTCTCAGTTTATACTATTTCTCAAGATCTTATAATAGTGGTCTTATACAATATTTGTCCTTTTGCCTCTGACTAATTTCACTCAGCATAATGCCTTCCAGGTTCCTCCGTGTTATGAAATGTTTCATGGATTCGTCACTGTTCTTTATCAATGCGTAGTATTCCGTTGTGTGAATATACCACAATTTATTTAACCATTCATCCATTGATGGACACCTTGGTTGCTTCCAGCTTTTTGCTATTGTAAACAGAGCTGCAACAAACATGGGTGTGCATATATCTGTTTGTGTGAAGGCTCTTATTTCTCTAGGGTATATTCCGAGGAGTGGGATTTCTGGGTTGTATGGTAGTTCTATTTCTAACTGTTTCAGATATCGCCAGATAGTTTTCCAAAGTGGTTGTACCATTTTACATTCCCACCAGCAGTGTATAAGAGTTCCAATCTCTCCGCAGCCTCTCCAACATTTATTATTTTGTGTTTTTTGGATTAATGCCAGCCTTGTTGGAGTGAGATGGAATCTCATCGTGGTTTTAGTTTGCATTTCTCTAATGGCTAATGATCGAGAGCATTTTCTCATGTATCTGTTAGCTGCCTGAATATCTTCTTTAGTGAAGTGTGTGTTCATATCCTTTGCCCACTTCTTGATTGGGTTGTTTGTCTTTTTGTGGTTGAGTTTGACAGAATCCTATAGATTTTAGAGATCAGGCGCTGGTCGGAGCTGTCATAGCTGAAAATTCTTTCCCAGTCTGTAGGTGGTCTTTTTACTCTTTTGGTGAAGTCTTTTTTTTTTTTTAGATGAGCATAGGTGTTTGATTTTTAGGAGCTCCCAGTTATCTGGTTTCTCTTCGTCATTTTTGGTAATGTTTTGTATTCTGTTAATGCCTTGTATTAGGGCTCCTAAGGTTGTCCCTATTTTTTCTTCCATGATCTTTATCGTTTTAGTCTTTATGTTTAGGTCTTTGATCCACTTGGAGTTAGTTTTTGTGCATGGTGTGAGGTATGGGTCCTGTTTCATTTTTCTGCAAATGGATATCCAGTTATGCCAGCACCATTTGTTAAAAAGACTATCCTTTCCCCAATTAACTGACTCTGAGCCTTTGTCAAATATCAGCTGCTCGTATGTGGATGGATTTATATCTGGGTTCTCAATTCTGTTCCACTGGTCTATGTGCCTGTTGTTGTACCAATACCAGGCTGTTTTGACTACTATGGCTGTATAATAGGTTCTGAAATCAGGTAGAGTAAGGCCTCCCACTTTCTTCTTCTTTTTCAGTAATGCTTTGCTTATCCGAGGCTTCTTTCCCTTCCATATGAAGTTGGTGATTTGTTTCTCCATCACCTTAAAAAATGACATTGGAATTTGGATCGGAAGTGCATTGTATGTATAGATGGCTTTTGGTAGAATAGACATTTTTACTATGTTAAGTCTTCCTATCCATGAGCAAGGTATGTTTTTCCACTTAATTATGTCCTTTTTAATTTCTTGTAGTAGAGCTTTGTAGTTTTCTTTGTATAGGTCTTTTACATCCTTGGTAAGATTTGTTCCTAAGTATTTTATCTTCTTGGGGGCTACTGTGAATGGTATTGATTTGGTTATTTCCTCTTCAATGTTCTTTTTGTTGATGTAGAGGAATCCAAGTGATTTTTGTATGTTTATCTTATAACCTGAGACTCTGCCAAACTCTTCTATTAGTTTCAGTAGTTTTCTGGTGGATTCGTTGGGGTTTTCTGTGTATAAGGTCATGTCATCTGCAAATAGAGATAATTTTACTTCCTCTTTGCCAATCCAGATGCCCTTTATTTCTTTGTCTAGCCTAATTGCTCTGGCTAGGACTTCTAGCACAATGTTGAATAAGAGCGGTGATAAAGGGCATCCTTGTCTGGTTCCCGTTCTCAAGGGAAATGCTTTCAGGCTCTCTCCATTTAGAGTGATGTTGACTGTTGGCTTTGCGTAGATGCCCTTTATTATGTTGAGGAATTTTCCTTCAATTCCTATTTTGGTGAGAGTTTTTATCATAAATGGGTGTTGGACTTTGTCAAAAGCCTTTTCTGCATCAATTGATAAGATCATGTGGTTTTTGTCTTTTGTTTTATTTATGTGGTGGATTACATAAATGGTTTTTCTAATATTAAACCAGCCTTGCATACCTGGTATAAATCCCACTTAGTCGTGGCGAATTATTTTTTCGATATGTTGTTGAATTCTATTGGCTAGAATTTTGTTGAGGATTTTTGCATCTATGTTCATAAGGGATATAGGTCTATAATTTTCTTTTTTTGTAATGTCTTTACCTGGTTGTGGTATCAGGGAGATGGTGGCTTCATAGAATGAGTTGGGTAGTATTCCGTCATTTTCTATGCTTTGAAATACCTTTAGTAGTAGTGGTGTTAACTCTTCTCTGAAAGTTTGGTAGAACTCTGCAGTGAAGCCGTCCGGGCCAGGGCTTTTTTTTGGGGGGAGTTTTTTGATTACCGTTTCAATCTCTTTTTTTGTTATGGGTCTATTTAGTTGTTCTACTTCTGAATGTGTTAGTTTAGGTAGGTAGTGTTTTTCTAGGAATTGATCCATTTCTTCTAGGTTTTCAAATTTGTTAGAGTACAATTTTTCGTAATAATCTGATATGATTCTTTTAATTTCAGTTGGGTCTGTTGTGATGTGGCCCGTCTCGTTTCTTATTCGGGTTATTTGTTTCCTTTCCTGTAACAAATTGGCTAGACTGACTATTTCTTTAGTCAGTCTAGCCAATGGTTTATCAATTTTGTTAATTTTTCAAAGAACCAGCTTTTGGTTTGTTAATTCTTTCAATTGTTTTTCTGTTCTCTAATTCATTTAGTTCAGCTCTAATTTTTATTATTTGTTTTCTTCTGGTGCCTGATGGATTCTTTTGTTGCTCACTTTCTATTTGTTCAAGTTGTAGGGACAGTTCTCTGATTTTGGCTCTTTCTTCTTTTTGTATGTGTGCATTTATGGATATAAATTGGCCTCTGAGCACTGCTTTTGCTGTGTCCCAGAGGTTTTGATAGGAAGTATTTTCATTCTCATTGCATTCTATGAATTTCCTTATTCCCTCCTTAATGTCTTCTATAACCCAGTCTTTTTTCAGGAGGGTATTGTTCATTTTCCAAGTATTTGATTTCTTTTCCCTAGTTTTTCTGTTATTGATTTCTAGTTTTATTGCCTTGTGGTCTGAGAAGATGCTTTGTATTATTTCGATGTTTTGGATTCTGCAAAGGTTTGTTTTATGATCTAATATGTGGTCTATTCTAGAGAATGTTCCATGTGCGCTAGAAAAAAAAGTATGCTTTGCAGCAGTTGGGTGGAGAGTTCTGCATAAGTCAATGAGGTCAAGTTGGTTGATTGTCGTAATTGGGTCTTCTGTGTCTCTGTTGAGCTTCTTACTGGATGTCCTGTCCTTCTCCGAAAGTGGTGTGTTGAAGTCTCCTACTATAATTGTGGAGGTGTCTATCTCACTTTTCAGTTCTGTTAAAATTTGATTTATGTATCTTGCAGCCCTGTCATTGGGTGCATAAATATTTAATATGGTTATATCTTCCTGATCAATTGTCCCTTTTATCATTATGTAGTGTCCTTCTTTATCTTTTGTGGTGGATTTAAGTCTAAAGTCTATTTTGTCAGTAATTAATATTGCTACTCCTCTGCTTTTTGCTTATTGTTTGCTTGATATATTTTCTTCCATCCTTTGAGTTTTTGTTTGTGTCTCTAAGTCTAAGGTGTGTCTCTTGTAGGCAGCATAGAGACGGATCGTGTTTCTTTATCCAGTCCGAGACTCTCTGTCTCTTTATTGGTGCATTTAGTCCATTTACATTCAGCGTAATTATAGATAAATAAGTGTTTAGTATTGTCATTTTGATGCCTTTTTATGTGTGTTGTTGACAATTTCATTTTTCCACTTACTTTTTTATGCTGAGACGTTTTTCTTAGTAAATTGTGAGATCCTCATTTTCATAGTGTTTGACTTTATGTTAGTTGAGTCGTAGCATTTTTCTTGGCTTTTATCTTGAGTTATGGAGTTGTTATACCTCTTTGTGATTACCTTAATATTTACCCCTATTTTTCTAAGTAAAAACCTAACTTGTATTGTCCTATATCGCCTTGTATCCCTCTCCATATGGCAGTTCTATGCCACCTGTATTTAGTCCTTCTTTTTGATTATTGTGATCTTTTACATATTGACTTCCGTGATTCCCTGTTGTGAGCATTTTCTTTTAATTAATCTTAATCTGTGTTTGTGATTTCCCTATTTGAGTTGATATCAGGACGTTCTGTTTTGTGACCTTGTGTTGTGCTGGTATCTGATATTATTGGTTTCTGACCAAACAATTTCCTTTAGTATTTCTTGTAGCTTTGGTTTGGTTTTTGCAAATTCTCTAATCTTGTGTTTATCTGTAAATATCTTAATTTCGCCTTCATATTTCGGAGAGAGTTTTGCTGGATATATGATCCTTGGCTGGCAGTTTTTCTCCTTCAGTGCTCTGTATATGTCATCCCATTGCCTTCTTGCCTGCATGGTTTCTGCTGAGTAGTCTGAACTTATTCTTATTGATTCTCCCTTGAAGGAGACCTTTCTTTTCTCCCTGGCTGCTTTTAAAATTTTCTGTTTATCTTTGGTTTTGGCGAGTTTGATGATAATATGTCTTGGTGTTTTTCTTTTTGGATCAATCTTAAATGGGGTTCGATGAGCATCTTGGATAGATATCCTTTCGTCTTTCATGATGTCAGGGAAGTTTTCTGTCAGGAGATCTTCAACTATTTTCTCTGTGTTTTCTGTCCCCCCTCCCTGTTCTGGGACTCGAATCACACGCAAGTTATCCTTCTTGATAGAGTCCCACATGATTCTTAGGGTTTCTTCATTTTTTTTTAATTCTTTTATCTGATTTTTTTTCAGCTATGTTGGTGTTAATTCCCTGGTCCTCCAGATTTCCCACTGTGCATTCTAATTGCTCGAGTCTGCTCCTCTGACTTCCTATTGCATTGTCTAATTCTGTAATTTTATTGTTAATCTTTTGGATTTCTGAATGCTGTGTCTCTATGGATTCTTGCAACTTATTAATTTTTCCACTATGTTCTTGAATAATCTTTTTGAGTTCTTCAACTGTTTTATCAGTGTGTTCCTTGGCTTTTTCTGCAGTTTGCCTTATTTCATTTCTGAGGTCATCCCTGATGTCTTGAAGCATTCTGTAAATTAGTTTTTTATATTCTGTATCTAATAATTCCAGGATTGTATCTTCATTTGGGAAAGATTTTGATTCTTTTGTTTGGGGTTTGTAGAAGCTGTCATGGTCTGCTTCTTTATGTGGTTTGATATGGACTGCTGTCTCCGAGCCATCACTAAGATATAAAAAAAAAAAAAAATTTATAGTAGTGGTTTATTCTGTAATTGCTCACTGAGTCTTATCTTGTTTTGTTTTCTTTCAATATACGTGGATGGGCTACTAGATTGTGCTGTCTTGTTTGTTGTAGCCCTTGACTTACTTATGACGTATTACCAGCTGGTTTGGGCTGTTGCCAGATATATATGCCTGAGTCCATTCACTATTCTTGAGTAGAATCTGATTTTGGGTCATCAAGTGTGTGCTGCACCCTAACACCTATCCACCTCAAGAAGTAGTGGTGATAGTTGTGTGCACCAGATTCTATTAGCAGCTGGGGTTCACCCTCCAGGGGAGGCAGGATGCTGACAGGCTTCCCCCAAGTGTCAGTGAGGTAGGTGTGTCTCTATTCCTGTAGCACCTTGGTGGGAGGGCACTGCAGCTGTACCTTAGGCCCCCAATGCAAGTACCTCTACTGATTGGTAGGTGTCACCCTCCTTAGAGCCCTAAAGCAAGAGGCTAGGTGGTCTGGGGGGAGCTTCAGCCCTCAGTTCCCTGTTGTGGGTCAGTTAGGGCTCTGTTGAATAAGCAGAGATATCAGACCTGGGAAACTTGTTTTTCCAGAAAATCCACTAAAAAAGAAAATGCAGTCAGATCCCTATCAGAACTGCCTTTGGATTATAACCACCACCTTGTTCCCTGTAAGGATGAAAGTCTGAGATTTGGATCATATATGCTTGGCTGTAGCTGGTTCTGTGTTTTCAGTCCAATTAGGGAAGGATTTTTGGTCCCTGGGTTTTTTGTGGTTCCTTCTCTCAGGCCGGAAGAATGGGTTAGGAAAAGACCAAAAAAAAAAAAAAAAGGGGGAAAAGCAAAGCTGCCGCGGAGCCGGAGCCGTTCTCCCTCTGGCTCAGGAAATTCCAATGTTAATGAAGCCGCCTGGGAAGGGTGGGGGAGGGTTCAGAGAAACAGGAGAGTAGCACTCCGGAATATAGCCAAAGTTGCTTATCTTGCTTGGAATGACTATTTTATCTGAGATTTCTGAGGGGCGTGTCGCCTACGTGTGCTGGCTGTGTGGAGATTGCCCCCGAGGGTCTGGCCCGCTGAAGCTGCGGTCAGATCCTCCGCTGCCAGTCCAAAGCCCTGCATCAAGGTTCCCCTGCTGGGATGCTGCACTCCCGGCTCCAAAATCAGTCGCTGCGTGCCGGGGACTTCTCGTCCCGCCAGCTGTGTCACCGCACCACCCCCGTGGATGGGCTGGGCCCCCTCCCAGGGTTAGTTCAGGGAAGTAGGGCTGTGCCCCGTGCTTGCGCCATGACAGCACTCAGTCAAAAGCCCGGCACCAAGGTTCCCCGGCTGGGACACTGCACTCCCAGCTCCAAAACCAGTCACTGCCTCCCAGGGACTTCTCCCACCAGCCGCGTCGCCACGCCACCCGCGTGGACCGGCTGGGCCCCCTCCCAGGGTCAGTTCAGGGGGGTAGGGCTGCGCCCCTTGTTTGCGCCGTCACAAGATTTTGAGTTCAGCTCTCCTGGGCCCAGACCTAAGGCCGGCGCCAAGGTTACCTGACAGGGACGCTGGCTCCAGGCTCTGAAAACAGTTGCTGCTTCCCTGTATTTGTTCGTTCTCCGTCTCTAAATCTGTGTTTGTTGTTCAGGGTTCGTAGATTGTCATGTATGTGATCGATTCACTTGTTTTTCCAAGTCTTTGTTGCAAGAGGGATCCGAGGAGGTAGCGTCTACCTAGTTCGCCATCTTGGCCCCGCCTCCTCTTCTCTCTTTTATATCTCAAAAGAGATTGGCTTAAGACACTACGTAATCTTGTAGATCTCATCAATATAACTGCCGCTAATCCATCTCATTACATTATAGTGATAGGATTTACAACACATAGGGAAATAACATCAGATGACAAAACAGTGGACCACGATGTAGCCAAATTGACTCACATTTTTGGGAGGCACAATTCAGTCCATAACACCCAGGTTATATTGCACGTAGCCTGTTTGGGACACTTTCATAGTGGAAGTTTCCAAAATTCCCAGGGAGGGTTTCAATTTAGGAAATGCAAATGGCAAGCAATAAAATTCCGTAGTAGCAGTTTCAGCTTAGCGAGTGCATCAGTATTTATGAAGCTGGAGTGCAGTTGTTTATCGGTGAGGCAAACAACATTTAAAGCGACCGTCTGTAAGTTCGTTTTATAGTTCAAACGCGTGTGGTGGTCGTGACGTTTGGGTATTTAACTGTTTGTTACCTGGGTCCTAATGCCAGGGTAGTAGTCACATTGAAACAAACACATCTGAAAATAATCAGCTTTGATTTATTTCATTCCACATCCACACTTTAAGTGGCCAGTTAATTGAAAGTGTGCACAGTTAACGTATTTCACAATTTGGAGATGTATGTTCGAATATAATTTTAAAATACATGTTGTTAAAGCAGTGATGAACACGGTGTTCACTGTGGTTTCTGAACATGGAAGACTTTTCTATTTAATACTTTAAAGACCCTTAGTCAAATGGTAATACTGGACTTAATACCTTATTAAACTTTTTTTTTTTTAATAAAGCCCAGATAAGTAAAGAAAGTGTTTCAAAATCAATTATTTAAGTGTGAGAATAAAAGAGATGCTTGTTTCTATAGGGCCTGACACAGCGTTTAGCATGAAACAAATAATCGATATACATCTGCTAAGTGATAAATGAGACTTCAGTATATTCTTTAAATAAGGAAGTTGATGATTATAGGCAAAAACGTTATATAAACCCTTCCAGTCAAGACTTGGAGTCTTCATTCTATAAGCTCATCTCTTCATTCCAAACAAGGGTCTCCTTTGGTTAGTCCATTATAAACCTGTAGCTGTCAAGTCCATTCCACCTCATCGTGACCCTGTACGATGACGTAGAACTGCCCCATAGGGTTTCCAAGGCTGTAATCTTTATGGGAGCAGATTGCCAGGTCTTTCCTCCCTTGGAGCCCCTGAGGATGGAGAAGGGAGGACGGAGAGACTTTGTCACACTTACTTTGGACATGTTATCAGGAGGAACCAATGCTTGGTAAAACAGAGGGTCATCAAAAAAGAGGAAGACCCTCAAGGAGATAAACTGACACAGTGGCTGCAACAGTTGGCTCAAATGTATCTGCTAATGTAAGGACGATGCAGAACCCGGCAACCTTTTTTTTTTTCCGTTACTCTTGAGGTCGCTGTGAGTCATACCGGACTTGAGGGCACCTAACACCTACAAGAACGTGGTTAACAGGAAGGAGCCCTGGTTGCACAATGGTTAAGCACTCAGCTGCTAACCGGAAGGTTGGTGGCTTGAACCCACCAGCAGCTCTGAGGGAGAAAGACCTAGTGATCTGCTCCTGTAAAGATTACAGTCAAGAAAACCCTATGGGGCAGTTCTTCTCTGTCGCATGGGTCACTATGAGTTGGAATCAACTCAGTGGCACAGAAAAACTACACGGCTAGCAGATGCTGGGCACGGTTTTGTGGAGTATACAAAGCAGACAGGCTCTCAATGGCTAAAATGTTTTTATTTGGGTTATTTTTAAAGCCACTGGGTGTGTAACAACCTGAGTTTGGCACTGGCAGGCATTTTTGGGCTCATGGCCTCATCAGTTCACTATGAAGAAGTAAACAGCTTGGGAGCTGATACATAGAGGCCATCTCAGTAAGTAAACCTACACTATTTTATAGTTTTATGACAAAAATCAACACCCTGAAACAATCACCAAGCTGTCCCTTTGGTGGTTTTGAAGAGCAGTTTAGAAATTCAGACTCAATATCATGGCTCTGCCTCTGTTATTCCATATGAGATTTATCTTCTCCAACCCTGTTTTTGAATACTAGTAATTCTCACCTATCATGTGGAAGACCTGGGTTTGATTCCCGGCCAATACACCTCAGGTGCAGTCACCACCTGTCAGTGGAGATTTCCGTGTTGCTGTGATGCCGAACAGGTTTCAGCGGAGCTTCCAGACTAAGACAGACAGGGAAGAGAGGCCTGGCGATCTGCTTCTAAAATCCTGCTCATGAAAACCTGTGGATCACCACGGTCTGATCCAGAACGGATCAAGGGGACGGCACAGCATTTTGTTCCATTGTGCATGGAGTTGCCAGGAATCAGGGGCCTACTGGACAGGTACTAATGACAATCTAAACCCCCACACCACTTCAAACAAAACAAAGATATCCTACCAATCTAAATAAGCAGTATAACACAGAGTATGTGCCCCTCTGATGCCTGCAGAACTATGCCGAAGTAGAGTTTCTAGGTACCGGATGCTGAGAACACTTTCTCAACTGTGCTACTAAGTATGGTCTAGAGTAGTACAAATGGTTAATACATTCAGCTGCTATCTGGAAGGTTAGAGGTTTGAGTCCACCCAGAGACACCTCAGAAGAAAGGCCTGACAACCTACTTCCCAAAAACCAGCCACGGAAGACCTTATGGAGTACAGTTCTACTCTGACACGCCATGAGTTGGAGTTGACTGTTCGGCAACTGTTTTTTTTTTTTTCCAACAGTTTCTACATGTACAGTTTATTGACATTGATTACATTTTTCAAGTTGTGCAACCGCTTCCAAATTCTTCCCCTCATTAACGTAAACTCACTGCCCCCTACGCTTCCTATCTAACCTTTTGAGTTGTTGCTGTCTATTTGATCCCATATAGATAGCTCTTTAAAATGTACAGTGTTCACTTAATTTACTAATTAAATGAAACTACTGTTTGGTTTAAAGAAGACTTTGGGGCATATTTTTGGTTTAAGATTTAAAGATAATCTCAGGGCAATAGTTTTGGGGTTAATACAACCTCAATTGTTCCAGAAAGTCTGGATTCCATGAGAATTTGAAATTCTGTTTCATGTTTTCTCCCATTTGATCAGGATTTTTCTATAGGCTCCATAGGGTTTTCTTTTTTTTTTTTTTTTTAGGTAGGTATTTTTTTTTTATTATTATTAACTTTTATTAAGCTTCAAGTGAATGTTTACAAATCCAATCAGTCTGTCACATATAAGTTTACATACATCTCACTCCCTACTCCCACTTGCTCTCCCCCTCTGGAGTCAGCCCTTTCAGTCTCTCCTTTCGTGACAATTTTGCTGGCTTCCCTCTCTCTCTATCCTCCCATCCCCCCTCCAGACAAGAGTTACCAACACAATCTCAAGTGTCCCCCTGATATAATTAGCTCACTCTTCATCAGCGTCTCTCTCCCACCCGCTGACCAGTCCCTTTCATTTCTGATGAGTTGTCTTCGGGAATGGTTCCTGTCCTGTGCTGACAGAAGGTCTGGGGAGCATGGCCGCCGGGATTCCTCTAGTCTCAGTCAGACCGTTAAGTTTGGTCTTTTTATGAGAATTTGGGGTCTGTATCCCACTGATCTCCTGCTCCCTCAGGGGTCCTCTGCTGTGCTCCCTGTCAGGGCAATATTCGGTTGTGCCTGGGCATCAACTAGTTCTTCTGGTCTCAGGATGATGTAGGTCTCTGGTTCATGTGGCCCTTTCTGTCTCTTGGACTCTTAGTTGTCGTGTGGCCTTGGTGTTCTTCATTTGCCTTTGCTCCAGGTGGGTTGAGGCCAATTGATGCATCTTAGATGGCCGCTTGTTAGCATTTAAGACCCCAGACGCCACATTTCAAAGTGGGATGCAGAATGTTTTCATAATAGAATTATTTTGCCAATTGACTTAGAAGTCCCCGCAAACCATGTTCCCCAGACCCCCGCCCTTGCTCCACTGACCTTTGAAGCATTCATTTTATCCTGGAAACTTCTTTGCTTTTGGTCCAGTCCAACTGAGCTGACCTTCCATGTATTGAGTGTTGTGTTTCCCTTCACCTAAAGCATTTCTTATCTACTGATTAATCAATAAAAAACCCTCTCCCACCCTCCCTCCCTCTCCTCCTCGTAACCACAAAAGTATGTGTTCTTCTCAGGTTTACTATTACTCAAGATCTTATAATAGTGGTCTTATACAATATTTGTCCTTTTGCCTCTGACTAATTTCGCTCAGCATAATGCCTTCCAGGTTCCTCCATGTTATGAAATGTTTCACAGATTTGTCACTGTTCTTTATCGATGCATAGTATTCTATTGTGTGAATATACCACAATTTATTTAACCATTCATCTGCTGATGGACACCTTGGTTGCTTCCAACTTTTTGCTATTGAAAACAGAGCTGCAATAAACATGGGTGTGCATATATCTGTTTGTATGAAGGCTCTTGTATCTCTAGGGTATATTCCCAGGAGGGAGATTTCTGGGTTGTATGGTAGTTCTATTTCTAACTGTTTAAGATAACGCCAGATAGATTTCCAAAGTGGTTGTACCATTTTACATTCCCACCAGCAGTGTATAAGAGTTCCAATCTCTCCGCAGCCTCTCCAACATTTATTATTTTGTGTTTTTTGGATTAATGCCAGCCTTTTTGGAGTGAGATGGAATCTCATCGTGGTTTTAATTTGCATTTCTCTAATGGCTAATGATCGAGAGCATTTTCTCATGTATATGTTAGCTGCCTGAATATCTTCTTTAGTGAAGTGCGTGTTCATATCCTTTGCCCACTTCTTGATTGGGTTGTTTGTCTTTTTGTGGTTGAGTTTTGATAGAATCATATAGATTTTAGAGATCAGGCGCTGGTTGGAGCTGTCATAGCTGAAAATTCTTTCCCAGTCTGTAGGTGGTCTTTTTACTCTTTTGGTGAAGTCTTTAGATGAGCATAGGTGTTTGATTTTTAGGAGCTCCCAGTTATCTGGTTTCTCTTCATCATTTTTGGTAATGTTTTGTATTCTGTTTATACCTTGTATTAGGGCTCCTAGGGTTGTCCCAATTTTTTCTTCCATGATCTTTATCGTTTTAGTCTTTATGTTTAGGTCTTTGATCCAGTTGGAGTTAGTTTTTGTGCATGGTGTGAGGTATGGGTCCTGTTTCATTCTTTTGCAAATGGATATCCAGGTATGCCAGCACCATTTGTTAAAAAGACTATTATTTCCCCAATTGAGTGACACTGGTCCTTTGTCAAATATCAGCTGCTCATACGTGGATGGATCTATGTCTGGGTTCTCAATTCTGTTCCATTGGTCTATGTGCCTGTTGTTGTACCAGTACCAGGCTGTTTTGACTACTGTAGCTGTATAATAGGTTCTGAAATCAGGTAGAGTGAGGCCTCCCACTTTCTTCTTCTTTTTCAGTAATGCTTTGCTTATCTGAGGTTTCTTTCCCTTCCATATGAAATTGGTGATTTGTTTCTCTATCCCCTTAAAATATGACATTGGAATTTGGATCAGAAGTGCGTTAAATGTATAGATGGCTTTTGGTAGAATAGACATTTTTACTATGTTAAGTCTTCCTATCCATGAGCAAGGTATGTTTTTCCACTTAAGTATGTCCTTTTGAATTTCTTGTAGTAGAGCTTTGTAGTTTTCTTTGTATAGGTCTTTTACATCCTTGGTAAGATTTATTCCTAAGTATCTTACCTTCTTGGGGGCTACTGTGAATGGTATTGATTTGGTTATTTCCTCTTCGGTGTTCTTTTTGTTGATGTAGAGGAATCCAAGTGATTTTTGTATGTTTATTTTATAACCTGAGACTCTGCCAAACTCTTCTATTAGTTTCAGTAGTTTTCTGGAGGATTCCTTAGGGTTTTCTGTGTATATAATCATGTCATCTGCAAATAGTGATAACTTTACTTCTTCCTTGCCAATCCGGATACCTTTTATTTCTTTGTCTAGCCTAATTGCCCTGGCTAGGACTTCTAGCACGATGTTGAATAAGAGCGGTGATAAAGGGCATCCTTGTCTGGTTCCCGTTCTCAAGGGAAATGCTTTCAGGCTCTCTCCATTTAGAGTGATATTGGCTGTTGGCTTTGCATAGATGCCCTTTATTATGTTGAGGAATTTTCCTTCAATTCCTATTTTGGTAAGAGTTTTTAATCATAAATGGCTGTTGGACTTTGTCAAATGCCCTTTCTGCATCAATTGATAAGATCATGTGGTTTTTGTCTTTTGTTTTATTTATGTGATGGATTACATTAATGGTTTTTCTGATATTAAACCAGCCTTGCATACCTGGTATAAATCCCACTTGATCAGGGTGAATTATTTTTTTGATGTGTTGTTGGATTCTATTGGCTAGAATTTTGTTGAGGATTTTTGCATCTATGTTCATGAGGGATATAGGTCTATAATTTTCTTTTTTTGTAATGTCTTTACCTGGTTTTGGTATCAGGGAGATGGTGGCTTCATAGAATGAGTTGGGTAGTATTCCGTAATTTTCTATGCTTTGAAGTACCTTTAGTAGTAGTGGTGTTAACTCTTCTCTGAAAGTTTGGTAGAACTCTGCAGTGAAGCCGTCCGGGTCAGGGCTTTTTTTTTGTTGGGAGTTTTTTGATTACCGTTTCAATCTCTTTTTTTGTTATGGGTCTATTTCGTTGTTCTACTTCTGAATGTGTTAGTTTAGGTAGGTAGTGTTTTTCCAGGAATTCATCCATTTCTTCTAGGTTTTCAAATTTGTTAGAGTACAATTTTTCATAATAATCTGAAATGATTCTTTTAATTTCATTTGGTTCTGTTGTGATGTGGTCCTTCTCGTTTCTTATTCGCGTTATTTGTTTCCTTTCCTGTATTTCTTTAGTCAGTCTAGCCAATGGTTTATCAATTTTGTTAATTTTTTCAAAGAACCAGCTTTTGGCTTTGTTAATTCTTTCGATTGTTTTTCTGTTCTCTAATTCATTTAGTTCAGCTCTAATTTTTATTATTTGTTTTCTTCTGGTACCTGATGGATTCTTTTGTTGCTCACTTTCTATTTGTTCAAGTTGTAGGGACAGTTCTCTGATTTTGGCTCTTTCTTCTTTTTGTATGTGTGCATTTATGGATATAAATTGGCCTCTGAGCACTGCTTTTGCTGTGTCCCAGAGGTTTTGATAGGAAGTATTTTCATTCTCGTTGCTTTCTATGAATTTCCTTATTCCCTCCTTGATGTCTTCTATAACCCAGTCTTTTTTCAGGAGGGTATTGTTCATTTTCCAAGTATTTGATTTCTTTTCCCTAGTTTTTCTGTTATTGATCTCTAGTTTTATTGCCTTGTGGTCTGAGAAGATGTTTTGTAATATTTCGATGTTTTGGACTCTGCAAAGGTTTGTTTTATGACCTAATATGTGGTCTATTCTAGAGAATGTTCCATGTGGGCTAGGAAAAAAAGTATATTTTGCAGCAGTTGGGTGAAGAGTTCTGTATAAGTCAATGAGGTCAAGTTGGTTGATTGTTGTAATTAGATCTTCCGTGTCTCTATTGAGCTTCTTACTGGATGTCCTGTCCTTCTCCGAAAGTGGTGTGTTGAAGTCTCCTACTATAATTGTGGAGGTATCTATCTCACTTTTCAATTCTGTTAAAATTTGATTTATGTATCTTGCAGCCCTGTCATTGGGTGCATAAATATTTAATATGGTTATGTCTTCCTGATCAATTGTCCCTTTTATCATTATATAGTGTCCTTCTTTATCCTTTGTGGTGGATTTAAGTCTAAAGTCTATTTTGTCAGAAATTAATATTGCTACTCCTCTTCTTTTTTGCTTATTGTTTGCTTGATATATTTTTTTCCATCCTTTGAGTTTTAGTTTGTTTGTGTCTCTAAGTCTAAGGTGTGTCTCTTGTAGGCAGCATATAGACGGATCGTGTTTCTTTATCCAGTCTGAGACTCTCTGTCTCTTTATTGGTGCATTTAGTCCATTTACATTCAGCGTAATTATAGATAAATAAGTTTTTAGTGCTGTCATTTTGATGCCTTTTTATGTATGTTGTTGACAATTTCATTTTTCCACATACTTTTTTGTGCTGAGACGTTTTTCTTAGTAAATTGTGAGATCCTCATTTTCATAGTGTTTGACTTTATGTTAGTCGAGTCGTTACGTTTTTCTTGGCTTTTATCTTGAGTTATAGAGTTGTTATACCTTTTTGTGTTTACCTTATTATTTACCCCTATTTTTCTAAGTAAAAACCTAACTTGTATTGTTCTATATCGACTTGTATCACTCTCCATATGGCAGTTCAATGCCTCCTGTATTTAGTCCCTCTTTTTAATTATTGTGATCTTTTACCTATTGACTTCCATGATTCCCTGTTATGTGTATTTTTTTTTTTAATTAATCTTAATTTGTTTGTTTTTGTGATTTCCCTATTTGAGTTGATATCAGGATGTTCTGTTTTGTGACCTTGTGTTGTGCTGGTATCTGATGTTATTGGTTTTCTGACCAAACAATATCCTTTAGTATTTCTTGTAGCTTTGGTTTGGTTTTTGCAAATTCTCTAAACTTGTGTTTATCTGTAAATATCTTAATTTCGCCTTCATATTTCAGAGAGAGTTTTGCTGGATATATGATCCTTGGCTGGCAGTTTTTCTCCTTCAGTGCTCTGTATATGTCGTCCCATTCCCTTCTTGCCTGCATGGTTTCTGCTGAGTAGTCTGAACTTATTCTTATTGATTCTCCCTTGAAGGAGACCTTTCTTTTCTCCCTGGCTGCTTTTAAAATTTTCTCTTTATCTTTGGTTTTGGCGAGTTTGATGATAATATGTCTTGGTGTTTTTCTTTTTGGATCAATCTTAAATGGGGTTCGATGAGCATCTTGGATAGATATCCTTTCGTCTTTCATGATGTCAGGGAAGTTTTCTGTCAGGAGTTCTTCAACTATTTTCTCTGTGTTTTCTGTCCCCCCTCCCTGTTCTGGGACTCCAATCACTCGCAGGTTATCCTTCTTGATAGAGTCCCACATGATTCTTAGGGTTTCTTTATTTTTTTTAATTCTTTTATCTGATTTTTTTTCAGCTATGTTGGTGTTGATTCCCTGGTCCTCCAGATGTCCCAGTGTGCATTCTAATTGCTCGAGTCTGCTCCTCTGACTTCCTATTGCGTTGTCTAATTCTGTAATTTTATTGTTAATCTTTTGGATTTCTACATGCTGTCTCTCTATGGATTCTTGCAACTTATTAATTTTTCCACTATGTTCTTGAATAATCTTTTTGAGTTCTTCAACTGTTTTATCAGTGTGTTCCTTGGGTTTTTCTGCAGTTTGCCTTATTTCATTTGTGATGTCTTGAAGCATTCTGTAAATTAGTTTTTTATATCCTGTATCTGATAATTCCAGGATTGTGTCTTTATTTGGGAAAGATTTTGATTCTTTTGTTTGGGGGGTTGGAGAAGCTGTCATGGTCTGCTTCTTTAAGTGGTTTGATATGGATTGTTGTCTCCGAGCAATCACTGGGAAACTAGTTTTTCCAGAAAATCCGCTAAAAAAAAAAAAATGCAGTCAGATCCCTATCAGAGTTCTCCCTCTGGCTCAGGCTATTCGGATGTTAATGAAGCCGCCTGGGGAGGGTGGGGGAGGGAACAGAGAGATAGGAGAGTAGCACCTCAGAATATAGCCAGAGTTGCTTGTCTTGCTTGGAATGACTATTATATCTGAGATTCCCGTGGGGCGCGTCGCCTATGTGTGCTGGCTGTGTGGAGATTGCCCCCGGGGGGTCTGGCCCGCTGGAGTCAAGGTCAGATCCTCTGCTTCCAGCCCCACGCCCAGCGTCAAGGCTCCCCTACTGGGACGATGCACTCTCGACTCCAAAATCAGTCGCTGCCTCCCGGGGACTTCTCGTCCCTCCAGCCACGTGGCTGTGCCGCCTCCGAGAACCAGTTGGGCCTCCTCCCGGGGTTAGTTCAGGTGGGTGGAGCAGCTCCCCGTGCTTGTGCCGTGACCGAGTGTCCCAGCTGGGACGTTGTTCTCCCTGCTCCAATACCAGTCTCTGCCTCCCGGGGACTTCTCCTACCGGCTGCTTCCCAGGCCGCCCACCCGAACTGGCTGGGCCTCCTCCCGGGGTTAGTTCAGGGGGGTGGAGCAGCTCTCCATGTTTATGCCGTACCTGCGTCCAGTCCAAATCCCGGCGAGACGGTTCCCCGGCTGGTACGCTGCTCTCCCCGTTCCAAGACCAGTCACTGCCTCCCGGGGACTTCTCCTACCGGCTGCGTCCCACGCCGCCCGCGGAACCGGCTGGTCCCCCTCCTGGGGTTAGTTCAGGGGGGTGGAGCAGCTCTCTGTGCTTGTGCCGTACCTGACTGGTATGCTGGCTCCGGGATCTGAAAACAATCGCTGCTTCCCCGCATTAGTTCGTTCTCCGTCTCTAAATCTGTGTTTGTTGTTCAGGGTTCGTAGATTGTTATGTATGTGATCGATTCACTTGTTTTTCCGTGTCTTTGTTGTAAGAGGGATCCGAGGTAGCGTCTGCCTAGTCCGCCATCTTGGCTCCACCCCGGCAACTGTTTTTTTTTTAATGATCTACAACAGAGCTCAGCAACTATAGCCCACTGTCCAACACCTGTTTTACTACAGCTTGTGAGCTAAGAAAGATTTTTAAATTTTTAAATGGGTGACAAAAGAAAAAAATCAAAGCAAGAATACTATTTCATGGTATGGGAATATTATAGGAAATATAAATTTCAGTGCCTATAAATAAAGTTTTATTGGAACACAGCACGTCTGTTAGCCATCATCTGTGGTTGCTTTCGCAGAACAGAGCATAGTTTAATAGTTGCAACAGAGACCATCCTGGCCTGCAAAGCCGAAAATATTCATTATCTGAACCTTTACAGAAAAAGATTGCTGGTGTCTGCCCTAGACCTCTTGAATGCTTGAAGGTTGGATTGAGTTTTAAAAATGTAAGGTTTATCAGATAAAGCGATCCCATTTTGCTCTAATATTTTAGAACACAAATATTTGAAGATGCTTAATAATAAACGATTCA
This sequence comes from Elephas maximus indicus, assembly GCF_024166365.1. Lineage (NCBI taxonomy): Eukaryota > Metazoa > Chordata > Mammalia > Proboscidea > Elephantidae > Elephas > Elephas maximus. The sequence continues at coordinate 173,350,519 of NC_064846.1, forward strand.
GAGAAAGGAAATCCCAAACCACTAAAGATTGACTAAGAAGGCCAAAGCCAAGATGTACAGGTAAGAGACGATACTTGTATCTTAAAAATTCAAGCTGAGGCGTCTACCACAATTCAACACAAACCTTGGCTCTGAGCTCCTGGCCCTCAAGGCGAAAAAAAGAAACTTCTCCCCTTCTCTCTTTCTCTGTCCTCTGAGAGTAGTCCCCCCCACCCCACTTTTTTTTTTTTTTTCCAACTGTGCATTACCGTTGAATCAATTCCGACCCATAGTGACTCTATAGGACACAGTAGAACTGCTCCATAGGGTTTCCCAGGAGTGGCTGGTGGATTCAAACTGTCAACCTTTGGGTTAGCATCTGAGCTCTTAACCACTGCACCACCAGGGCTCCAACTACGCATTAGGGGAAAGTTTGCAGAGCAAATTCATTTCCCATTTGATAGCTCGTACATAAAGTGTTTCATGACCCCACAATATTCTAGCACTCTCCCCATTTCCACCCTGGGTTCCTCTCATCCTGATTTTCTACCCTTCCTGCCTTTTCATCTTTGCTTTTGGGCAGATATTGCCCCTTCACCTCGTATAACTGGTTGTTCTAAGGAGTACATTCCTCTCGGGTGTTATTGTTTATCTTATGGGCTTGTCTATTTCTGGAGGTGGTCTCTGGGAATGGCTTCAGTTCCAGGTCACAAGGGTGTCTTTGGGCGATAGTCTCCAGGGTTCCACCAGTCTCTGTCAGACCAGTAAGTCTGGTCTTTTTCGTGAATTTGATTTTTTGTTGTATAGTTTTCTCCCCCTTTGTCCAGGGCCCTGTGTTGTGAACCCAGTCAGAGCAGTTGGTATTGGCAGCTGGGCACCATCTAGTTCTTCTGGTCTCAGGGTCGTGTAGGCTGTGGTTCATGTGGCCCATTAGTCCTTTGGGCTAATTACTCCCTTGAGTCTTGTTTTCTTCACAGAGAGTAACTTCTATCACCACTTCTTATTAACCTATTCTTGTTGTTGTTGTTGTTAGGTGTCATCGAGTAGGTTCCATATGTCAGAGCAGAACTGCCCCCGAAGGGTTTTCTAGGCTGTAATCTTCATGGAAAGCAGATCAACTGGTCTTTCTCCCAGGGAGCCACTGGGTGTGTTCAAATCACTAACCTTTTGGTTAGCAGCCAAGAGCTACCCAGGGCTCCAAGAATAAAAATGTGTGCCTGATGGCCAACCTGATGAGTTAGGTCATTGATTAGTGGGAAACTGATAGTTTCATAGGAAATTGTACATATACAAATCATCTCAAACCTTGGAATAAAGGTGAAAGAATGTGAAGTACTAATGACAAGAAACCTGAGGATATAAACTTAAGACATTTTCTGTATTTTTTTGTTTTTCCTTAGGAAACTGGGGGAAATTATCAATCTGCAGTGTTTAGCCCCAAACCCCTGCTCTGCTCACATTGTTTAATTTTCCCTACCAAAGCCTCGCGTGATGGATAGGTCAATTGGCCATGACCAGTTGGCCATTTTAGGGATAGATTTTCCATCCCTGGCTTCTGTTATTTTCAGTGCAGGATTGCCAGGACATAGTTATTAAACAGAGGTATTTTAGAAAGAAGGCCTTGCAAATCAGGTGTGAGAAGTTGGAAGCAGCCATTCTCACCCCTACTTGACGCTTTCATTTTAAATCGTACCATCTGTGGGAACACATGACCCACCGCTGCACCTTTGAAGATTGGAAATTCTTCAGACCCTTGTGGAATCCAAAGGACAATTGTGTTTCAACTTCATCCATCCTTTCTCGAACGCATTTTCTGACTATGAAACGGGAGCCTCTCCTTTGCAAAGGAAAGACAGTTAATGGAATCTACATTTCCATCTCTTTTCTCAAAAAAATAAATGGACACTTCTCCCTCCCAAAGACATGATCACACGGGGCTTTGTTGTGAAATGTCTATTGTGGTGTCTTCTTACAGGAAACGAAAATAAGACATTCGCATGTGTCTCCCCTGTCTAATTCCTACGCTTCTTTTTCCTCTTAACAAGGTGACTCGGATTGGAAAGGACACAGAATCAGTTCTTGGAAATAAATAATTTACTGTTATAAATGAGCAGCGAGTTCCCATCACTAATTAGTATAGCTACGAGCAGCATGAGTAGGTCATCCTTCTGGAGAAGATTCGGCCATGTCCTGAGCTGAAAGAGACCTTGCCATGACGGTATGCAATCACGTATATGACTTGAGCGAGTACCCCGATGAGAGAAACGCCGACCATTTAATGACCCCGCTTGTGATGGTGGTTTGGAGATCGCATCCTCACTCCGAAGATCAAGAGCATTCACGCCTTTCACCTAAAGCTTTAGTACATCCCTGTGGAGGAGACAACATACTGGGAATTGGTGGCGACCCATCTGATCTGCATCTGTGGATGTCCTCTTCTGAGAGAAGGTCACCCTGCAGACATCTCCCGTGGAGAGGAGTTGCTCAGCATCACAATAGCTACCTGGACATATTGTAGTAGGAATGGACATCACAGAGAATAAATGAAGACTAGTATCCCCATTGACGGAGACCTGGTGGGGCAACACTTAACTTCTCCACTGCTAACTGAAAGTTAGCGGTTGGAACCCACCCAGTGGCTCCCTGACAGAACGACGTGGTGATCTGCTCCCATAAAGTTTACAGCCTAGAAGACTATGTGGGCAGCTCTACTCTGTCACATGGGGTTACAATGAGTCAGAATCGACTCGATGGCTCCTAACAACAACAATAGTGTCCCCGTTGGTTCAGGACCAGGCAATGTTTTTGTTCTGTTGTATATCAGGTTGCCATGTGTTGGAGCTGACTCAAGGGCAGCTAAGAACAGCAGTGTCCTCAAGGTAATCTGGAAAACACCTAGCATGCTCCACCGGAGGACATGGCTGGTCCTCCAGCCTACAACCTCAATCTCTTTTTTAAACACATTGTATTTTTTACAAAGTTTTTGATTTACAGAAAAAGTGAAAAGATAGTATAGCAAGTTCCCATATACCTGCACCCAGGTTCCCCTGTTATTAACATATCACATGAGTTTAGCAGGGACAGTGGTGGCTCACTGGTAGGAGTCTCGCCTTTCATGAAGGAGACCCAGGTTCGATTCCTAGCCAGTGCACCTCATGCAAAGCCACATCCTGTCTGTCAGTGGAGGCTTGCGTGTTGCTGTGATGCCAAACAGGTTTCAGTGGAGCTTCCGGACTAAGACACACTGGAAAGGAAGGCCAGGTGATCTCCTTCCAAAAAATGAGCTAATGAAAATCCCCTGGATCACAATGGTCTGATCAACAACTGGTCACGGGGATGGTGTAGCACTGGGCAGCATTTCTGTCTCGGTACATGGGGTTGGCATGAGTCGGGGGCTGACTTAATGGCAGCCAACACCACCACCACATTACTTTAGTACAATTGTTACATTCAAGTCTATTTACCCCATAGCTCCACACAGGTAGAGCCACCTGGTTCAGCCCAGGAACACAGATCTGGTCTGCACCGTGTCCAAGGTGGCCTTCTTGAGCAAGACCTTGAAGCTGTCACTCAGTGTAAGGGACAAGTGCATCCTTGGAAAGCCACTTGTTTCTATTAACATTCTGTTAACATTATATTTTTTCAAAATCTTAAAACACTTGGCCACTAACCAAAAGTTTTGCGGTTTGAATCCACCCACAGACACCTCAGAAGAAAGGCCTGGTGATCTACTTTTTAAAAATCAGGCGATGAGAGCCCTGTGGCTCCCAGCTCTACTCTGACACCTGTGAGTGTTGTGGATTGAATTGTGCCCTCTCCCCCAAAATATGGGTTGTAAATTCTAACCACTATATCTGTGGTTATAATCCCATTAGGGAATGGGTAGTCTTTTTTATGTTAAAGAGGCAGGATTAGTGTAGGGTGTGTTTTGAATCAATCTCTTTTGAGATATGAAAGAGATTAAACAAGCAAGCAAGCTAGCCAAGATGGAGGAAGAGAGATGCCAAGCCACCTAGAGATCTCCAAGGAACCAGGAAACAGAAGCTGAAGACATGAGGTCCTTCCCCCAGAGCCCACAGAGAGAGAGAGCCTTCCTCTAGAGCCAGGGCTCTGAATTCGGACTTCCGGCCTCCTGAACCGTGAGAAGATAAATATCTGTTTGTTAAAGCCACCCGCTTGTGCTATAATGCAGCACTAGATGACTAAGACAACGGGTAAGCGTCAACTCCACAGCAGCTGCTTTGGTTTTTTTTAGCATTACATTTTAGCAAGTTTGTGCAAAGACCCTCACTTCCAAAATTGTGTGATTCTGGCAACAGGTATTTATCAATAGCATTCAAGGTATTAGATAACTAAATTGATATGCAAGGCACCACCTTAATCCTATTGCTAACAGCCAATCAGTTTCAGTATTGGAAGCTATAATGCGGAGGATAACACTCTGATTCATCATTCAGTATTCAAATTATCAATTTTCTGACCTGATAGAGTACAAAATGCACCATATTTTCTAAGGGTTTACATCAATTGCTTATATATGTGTATATATATGTTTGTTGTTGTTGTGTGCCGTAGAGTCAATTCCTACTCACAGAGACCCTGTAGGACAGAGTAGAACTGCCCCATAGAGTTTCCAAGGAGCAGCTGGTGGATTCGAATTGCTGACCTTTTGGTTAGCAGCCTGAGGTCTTAACCACTGCACTATCAGGGCACCATATATATACATATAGTTATATATGGATGTATGTATATATGTGTGTGTATATATATATAGTTATCTTTTACTAATAGGCTTTTTTTCGAGTCTTCACAAGGACTGGACTGGAAAGAACTCACAATCTATCTTATTATTCCTAGGATGCTACAAATTTGATATTTTTTAAGAAATAAAAAATCAAAGTTTCCTGAAGGTGAATTTATTAAAAACATTGAATTCAATGCCTGTTCATGATACAAGCCCTTAGCAAAAGAAGAATAAAAGTAACCGTCCTTACCTAATAAACTACCGCAAACCTGCAGTTGATAGGTAGTACGAGATAAGAATCATTTCACTTCCACACTGTACTGAAGGCCATATCCTGTGCATTAACCAACTTTCCAACTTAGTGAAAATACTCTCCTGGTGCAGCTGAGAAATTCTGTAACCTGAGTTGGTGAACTTGACCCCAATTCCACCAAAGAATTGGATTTCATTGAAGGAACAACAATATTAAGGCATCTGCATTGGTCCTGTATTCATCTAAAATTATTAAAACTTAAAATTGCACACGGCCTTTATGATTCCTCCTCGGGTTGGGATGTGGTTAAAACAGAATATCTCCCCAGGTGGATCTGGGAAATCAAAGGGCTTTCCTTTGCCACGGTGACCTGAAAGCTGGTACAGATTACCTTCTCAACCCTTAGGGAAATGAGAGATATCTTTCCAGTCATCACACGTTTAAGCTAAATACCTGAAGACATCCACACCTGCAGGAGATTATTTGCGTTTCCAAGGTATGCCTTTTTAAAGGACAACCTAGGAAAGAGATCCACGCAAGCTGCAAGCTCCGTCGGTAGGCAGGAATAAGTCAGCGTACTTCCTCAATTTTGCAAGCGTAATGTTTTAAACTCGCCAGCTCTCCTTAGACCAGTAGGAGCAAGACGAGACATATCCTTTTGGTGACACTCTTCAGCAAAAATATGTTTTTAATAACGCAACTCTCAGCATTCATTGTGATACTTAGCGCTGCCGTGTTTCTGTCATAAAGACTGCATGGGAGCTTCGTTGTCCAGAGCTAGCTCAAAGACTGAAGTGCAACGGCCAGCATGGCCACAGGAAGCCTCACGGCTCATTCCCAAAGCAAGAATTAATCCTGCAGGCATCCTGAGGGTCACCCTCCTTCCTTTGGAAACGCAGCACATGAGTACACCTGGAATTTTCTCAACCTTTCACTGAAAAGGACTTCAAAGTCCAAGTCAGTTTGTGAGCATCATGGAAAAAGCAATTTGCTGATTCACATTTTGCATAAAATGTCAGAGGTTCAGATTAGAAATATGCACTCCATTTTGTCATTCTTCAATTGAAAATGTTGTTTCATAATCAGATGGGCAAAGAAAACACACCTTTCTTCCTTCCGTCCTTCCTTTTCTTCGTTGTTGAAAGTATGCACAGTGAAACGTACACTAATTCGACAATTTCTAATTCAGTATTTAAGGGTGCCAGTGATTACAAATGTCAAGAGCTCTGAAAGGCCTGAGACTTTACCCTATTTGGACATTAGCAAGCTACCTTCCTGCAGGTTCATGGATGTTGGCAGAAGACATGAGACTCCTGGGTCAGAGATGAAGGATAGCTTATTATACACAGCACAGCAAGCGGCATGAGAATTAGCATTTTTGTACCAGTTCTACTTGCCTTCAAGTCCCACGTGGGTGAAGCAAATGGGCTGAAATGATTACGAACACATGAGGTAGCTTATGTAACTGGAGAGGAATCCTGAGCTGAAGGGACCCGAATCTTTTATAATGGGTAGTAGGCATTCTGGAAACACTGGTGGTGTAATCGTTAAGTCCTACACCTGCGAACCAAAAGGCCAGCGGTTTGAATCCACCAGGCACTCCTTGGAAACCCTATGAGTCAGAATTGGCTTGATGGCAATGGGTTTGGTTTGGTTTAGTAGGCATTCTTATCCTGTGCTCTTGAAGAAAACACCATCTCTATCTTTCCAAAGCTGTTCTGCATACAGACATTCTAGAAAAGATAGTCTGAAATGAAGGCTAGACAGCACCTCATGTGCAGGGCACACAGAAAGAAAGAGAACCATGGGAAATATCACCCAACAAGTAGCACAAAAGTTTTCATCAATGACTTAACCAAATGATGGCTTTTCCACCCAGTGCAGCTAAATAAAATCTCAGTTATCTGAACATTGTGTCCCTCCCTGCTGGCTTCAATTATAAACTCAAGGATGCACTCAAACAACAGGGTGAGTTAATACTTGTATTTAACTAAATCATTTTATACAGGAGGTGTTCTTTAAAATGAACTCTTTAAAGACAGAAGTATAACTTTCTTCCTCCACTTTATCAAGATTAAAACCAAAAAACCAGACCTGTTGCCATTGAGTCAATTCCAACTTATAGCAACCCTGTAGACAGGCCCATAAAGCGAAATGAGACTAAATGGGCACTCCAACCACCGGGTAAGGATGAGAGGGCAGGAGGGGACAGGAAAGCTGATAATGGAGAAACTCAAGGTTGAGAAGGGGAGAGTGTTGACATGTCATGTGTTTGGCAACCAATGTCACAAAACAGTACGTGTATTAATGGTTTAGTGAGAAATGAATTTGCTCTGTAAACTTCATCTGAAGCACAATTAAAAAAAAAAAAAGAATGTGTTAAGAGTATTCAAAATGGGTTGAGAATGAGATGATGCAGTTACAAGTAAAATGCTGATCGTAAATTCCAGTTGATCAGAGAGCAAGATCTGCCATGATATTGAGTACTAGTATGCAGACTTTGTCTTCCCAGTAACACATTTTCTAGGAGGGAAAATAACAACAAAATGCATGAAGGATTTTGAATGCTGAAGTTATAAGTAATTTCAATAGATTAAGTCATCTAAATATAACATCAGAAAAAAAGTTCATCCTTCGAATTAATGAAAAATGGGCTTTACAGATGTACGTTCTGAGCAGATGTTCTTATCCAATAGACTCCTCTGCTTGTATCCAATCGAAACAGCATTTTGGACACCAATTCAGGTATCAACACAAATTCTTCCATGACTTCCATAAATCTTTGTTATACTGTTGAAATTTATTAAGTTTGCGTCTGTGATGGTTAATTTCATATGTCTTCTCGGCTAGGCTATGGTTCTGAGTTGTTTGGCCAAACACTGCTCTGGTTGCTGTTATGGAGTGGTTACATATGTTGATAAGAAACAGTTACATGTGGTGAAAATCAGTTGGCCTTAAATAAAGCAGATGACCATCCATAATGTACTCTAACATAATGTATTACGAGGTAATGACATTCCATAATGTACTCTAACATAATGTATTATGAGGTAATGACATTCCATAATGTAATCTAAGGAATCGATCAGTTGAAGCCCTTAAGAGCAAAAAGGGCGTTTCCCTAGATGGTGTCTATGTCCAGGCTGGAAATAAGCGTTTTGCCAGAACTCACTCTTCCTGTCACCTGACATGCAGAGCTTGGGGTGCAAGCCTGCAGGAGTCTCAAACCTGTCTGACCTATGGATTTTGGGCTTGCCAGGCCCCAAATTGTGTGCTCCAATCCCTTGAAGTAGATCTCATATTCTCTCTAGATTGAGAAACCCTTGGATACGTTATTGCCTCAAATTATGCCTACTCTATCTGGTGTCCATATACGATGCTATAACATTTAACTGTACAGTAGTTCACTGATGACTGAGTGGTTAGTGCATGTTGAAACATAGTTTTTGAGCAAACAGTGTTGACGACTGGCTTTGTTTAATGCTGTAAAACTAGTTGCCATTAAGTCAACTTCAACTCATGGTGACCCCATGTGTGTCAGAGTAGAACCGTGCTCCACAGGGTTTTCAATGGCTGATTTTTTGGGAGAAGATTGCCAGGCTGTTCTTTCAAGGTGCCTCTGGGTGGACTCAAACCTCTCACCTTTCTGTTAGCAGGCAAACCGTTTGCACTGCCAAAACCCCTTACCATCGAGTCCGTTCCTACCCATAGCAAGCGACCCTATAGGATAGAGTAGAACTGCCCCATAGGGTTTCCAAGGCTGTAACCTTTATAGCAGCAGACTGCCGCATCTTCCTGCCACGGAGCAGCTGGTGGGTTCAAACCACTGACTTTTCAGTTATCGGCCAAGCGTTTAACCACTACGCCACCAGGGCTCATTTGCACCACCCGGGGACCCCTTAACTGCTGTATAGAATAGCAAATAGCCAGATTTGTATTTGGTCTCACCACTAGAAACACTATGACAGCAGAGTTCCCCCAAATTTGGTGAATCCTGGAGCGGTGCTCCTAGATATTATTCTCTAATTTAAACTGTGAATTCTGCAAGGCGTATTTTTTTGAGAATGCACAATTGCCCTGTGATATTTTAAACATCAGCCTCCTAGAGAAAGGCTTTTCTTTATTTTAGCACATCAGCCTTTGCGTAGTACGGCGTAGTTAAGTGCCTCCTAAATGGCGTGTTTTATGACCCTCGAGAAGCACAGTCTTCTCCACCTGCAGGTTGGAGCTGCAGGGTGATGCTTACCATCGAATCTTCAAAGTGATAAACTTAGAGCCGCAGAAAGGTGCAGCTGATGGGACTCGGAGAAATACTGGCAAGGGCTCTTCATGAAGTGTGTCCCGTACCGTAGCTTACTCTTCATCCTGAATATTTCCTTCAGAGCTCTGCAAAAATTCTTCACAGAGGCAAAAACACAGCACAGAACAAAAACCTCAGCTGGCAGTTTTACTGAGGCACAGAAACCATGTATACGTCTCGGAGAAATGAAGGAAAGTACAGTTTTAACCCAGAGCTATACAAGCAAAATCCAAAAGACTGGAAAAGAGTAATTATCAGGAAGTTTCATTAATGTTTTTTATGTTATAAAAGAGCCTTTAGTCTTCATTCGCACTATTATAGCTCTAGATGAGTGAAAGAGATGTGAATATTCTAGTAATCATCTACTTTTGATATATGTGTGTATTTATGTGTATCTCCACATATATTGTATATATGTATATACCCACGGCCATCAAGTCGATTCTGACTCATACCGACCCTCTAGGACAGGGGAGAACTGCCCCATAGGGTTCCCAGGGAACAGCTGGTGGATTCGACCTCCCGACCTTTTGGTTAGCAGCCAAACTCTTAACCGCTATGGAACCAGGGTTTCCATGTATATATATATGTGCGTGTGTGTTTTGTTATGAGTCATAATCAACTCGATGGCGGTAGGTTTGGTTTTGGTTGGTTGTGGGCTGTTGTTATTGTTGTTAGATGCCGTCAAGTTGGTTCCGACTCATAGCGACCCTAGGTACAACAGAATAAACCACTGCCTGGTTCTGCGCCGTCCTCACAATTGTTGCTATGTTTGAGCCCATTGTTGCAGCCGCTTGTCAATCCATCTCACTGAAGGTCATCCCCTTTGTGTGTGTGTATGTATATGTATATATGTGTACACGTGTATATGCATAAATATGCGTGTGTGAGTGTGTGTGTATTTGGAATACCCTATATTTGGGTCGCTTTTACCTTAAAATACGAGTTGCCGTCCAGTTGGCTCCAACTCATGGTGACCCCATGTATAACAGAACTAAATGCTGCCCAGTCCTACAACCATGTTCAGGATCGTTGATCTGCTCAAGTTCATTGCTGCTGCTACTGCGTGTTTTGAGTGCCTTCCACTGTATTACAGGGGACTCATCCCCTATATTGGACAATGTTCTGTTGCGATCTGTATGATTTTCATTGGCTGGTTTTTGGAAGTGGGTCACCAGGCCTTTCTTCCTAGTCTGTCTTAGGAAGCTCCACTGAAACCTGTTCACCATAGGTGGCCCTGCTGGTATTTAAAATACCTGTGGCATAGCTTCCAGCATCACAGCAACACACAGGCCACCACAGTACGACAAAGTGACAGACAGGTGGGGGTTTACTTAAAAGGATTCTTTAAAGTAAAATTCTTTGCTTCCTGTATGAGTTTCAACAATTTTTTTATGCAGCACTAAACAGGTGTCATTTATAGACACGTCCTGAAAAAAACCTTGTCAGCTTGGAATTCTCTAGCTCTGTCAACTTGGTTCTCATCATCTGCGCCCCCATGAGGATGTGCTGTCCCTTTGGGCCATCAGCTTAAAGACGAGCACGGGGTGTTTGGATAACGGACATGCGTGAGGAGACATTAACACACAGGCTCGGTTCCAGGCAGACTGCCAGATGAACCCTCATGAACGCAAGGCTCCAAATATTGGCTTTCTGACGGAGCAGCACTTCATGGAGAAGCACTGCCGGTGTGGCGATTCCGTCCCGGCAGTGCTGAAGCAGAGTGTGCCAGAGGGGCCTCAGTCAGCCAGAGACAGGGAGGAGGATGCTCGACCTGCTGATAGTGGGGAAATTCTATGCTCCAAGAAGAAGAGCGGGTAAGTGGGAGCAAGTGGTAAGGACCCAAGAGCTCAAAGGCTTTTCAGTACCAACTAACCAGTTGTTGTCACTTCAACTCCCAACTCATGCAGACCCCATCCCCATGTGTGTCCTAGTAGAACTGTGCTCCAGGTTGTCAATAGCTGATTTTTCAGAAATAGATCGCCAGGCCTTTCTTCCAAGTCACCTCTGGGCAGACTCAAACCTCCAACCTTTTGGTTAGCAGCTCAGCTTGTTAATTATTTGTACCACCAATAAAAACTCACTGCTGTTGAGTCGATTCCAACTCATAGTGACCCTATAGGACAGAGTAGAACCGCCCATTGGGTTTCCAAGGAATGGCTGGAGGATTTGCACTGCCGACTTTTGGGTTAGCGGCCAAGCTCTTTACGAAACACTGCCTGGTCCTGCTCCATCCTCACAGTTGTTGCTATGCTTGAGCCCATTGTTGCAGCCACTGTGTCAATCCATCTTGTTGAGGGTCTTCTTTTCTGCTGACCCTCTACTTTACCAAGCATGACTTGCTTCTCAAGGGACTGGTCCCTCCTGATAACATGTCCAAAATAAGCAAGATGAGATCTTGCCATCCTTGCTTCCAAGAAGCATTCTGGCTGTACTTCTTCCAAGACAGATTTATTTGTTCTCCTGGCTGTGCATGGTGTATTCGATATTCTTCACAAACACCACAATTCAAATGAAAAAGGAAGACTGAACAGGAATTGATGCATTTGAATTATGATATTGGGGAAGGGATTGGATTGTGCCCACCCCAAAAAATATGTGTAGGAATACTAACCCTTATACCTGTGGACGTGATCCCATTGGGGAATAGAGTTTTCACTGTTACGTTAATGAGGCCGTATCAGTGAAGGGTGTGCCTTCAGCCCATCACTCTGAGACATAAAAGAGCTAATGAGGCACAGAGGAAGCCAGACACAAGGGGAAGATCAGCACTATCTAAAGAGGATGGAATCAGACCAGTCTCTAAGCCCAGGACCTCCAAGGATGGCCAGCTAGAGAAGCTGAGACAAGGACCTTACCCCAGAACCCACAGAGAGAGAGCCTTCCTCTAGAGCCACTGACCTGAGTTTGAACTTCCAGCCTCCTTACTCCAGAATGCTCCTCGGAAGCAAAGATGGCGAGACTGCGTCGCAGATACTTTGGACATGTTGTCGGGAGGGATCAGTCCCTGGAGAAGGACATCATGCTTGGTAAAGTATAGGGTCAGCAAAAAGGAGAAAGACCCTCAACGAGGCGGATTGACACAGTGGTTCCAACAATGAGCCCAAGCATAGCAGTAATTGTGAAGATGACGTAGGACAAGGCAGTGTTTCCTTTTGTTGTGCACAGGGTCACTGTGGGTCAGAACCAACTCAAAGGAACCTAACAACAATGACAACAACTGGGAGGCAATAAATTTTTGTTCTTTAACACCATCTACTTGTGGTGTTTCTGTTATAGCAGCAATAGGAAACTAAGACGCACTTGGAGGGCTCTCAGGATTCATGGGTATTTCATGTACAGGTTTTCAGGTCATGACACACCTCAAACCCACTTTCATTTAAGCAGTTTGGTAATAAGTCAAAATCCAACTCTTCTGCAAAAGACCAATTTTTGTGCATACAATTAAAGCCACACAAAGAACCCACGCCATTGTGATAGAAAATTATCTGGCTCTGTGGCGTTGTTATTTTTTTTATGAACGTTTTAAGAGTCATGGGGAAATTTTGGTGCATTAAAAGCAATTTAGGCATTCTCAAGTCAAGATTTCCCTTAATACCTTTCCGTGACCGTCACTTGATGTATTAATAGTCACAGCAGCCAGGCCAGTGGGGGGGAATAAGTGCCGGAAATTAACTAGGAGCTTGTTCAAAAACATGAAATCATGAGATTTCAGTTAAATTGAGAACGCAGCAAGGACGAGTCCCCTTACTGTGGCAGCAATAAATACCACAGGCAATCATAAACTAGTAACGTTCCCTAATAAAATGTTATCGCAAATAACTGGCCCTTTCATCAGCAACTTGTTGAATTTCTCGCAAAAGAAATAGACAAAATAACATTGTTTGGAAGAAGTTATTTTTTCTCTCACATCCTCCGTATGCTTAATAAAGATTTCAGAACAGCTTGAAACCCTCAAAGATCATAACAGCAACAATGATAAAAAGGAAAGCTGTATGCTAAAAATTCACCTCAATGTTTATTAGCACCCAGGGATGGAAAGTAGAAAAAGGACTGGTGTAAATCTCTTGAATGTGCAGTTGTCTTCTTCATCTGAATACTCTCATTAGTTTCCACATTGCCCATAAACCCAAAAAACCAAACCCATTGCTGTCGAGTCAATTCTGACTCATAGCAACCCTCCAGTGGAGTAGATATTATAAGATAAGACTGGCACTTATAGTCCCAACGCCACAATATAAGTTAAGACAAAAGAAGAGTTGATGCCTCTGAATTATGGTGTTGGTGAAGAATATTGAATATGCCATGGACTGCCAGAAGAATGAACAAATCCATCTTGGAAGAAGGACAGCCAGAATGCTCCTTGGAAGCGAGGATGTCAAGACTTCATCTCACGTACTTTGGACGTGTTGTCAGGAGGGACCAGTCCTTCAGAAGGACATCATGCTTGGTAAAGTAAAGGGTCAGTGAAAAAGAAGGACACCCTCAATGAGATGGATTGACACAGGGGATGCAACAATGGGCTCAAACAAAACAATAGTTGTGAGGATGGCACAGGACCGGGCAATGTTTTGTTCTATGACACATGAAGTCACCATCAGACCTGACTCCATGACACCTAAGAACAACAACAACAATAGTGCCACTCTCTCTTATTCCTTCTTTGGATGCATACATGGATGGAGTGTGATTCCCTAGCCAATATCTAAGAGGAAGTCACAGAGAAAGCCAGAAGATGGTGTAGGTATAAACACTGTTTTGTTCTGTTGTACATGGGGTCGCTATGAGTCAGAATCAACTTGACGGCACCTAACAACAACCACAACAAATATACACATTTCAGAATATGATTCCATCTTTTTCTGGTCTTTTTATAAGTCATCTAGGTCAACAACGCTGCTTTGCAGGAACCCTTTTTCTCAAACATCCAGCCCGAAATGTTGTAATCACCTAGAAGACCAATGAGCGGGAAAGTTCATGGCCGCAGCCTGAGCATTTTCAGCCCTTTCCACAGTGAAACGTCTTCTAAGGCTCTGGCTCCGTTATTTGAGTGACTGAGCTGATGGCTCAGCTCTCGGTCAGCGCTGAGTAATGTACGTATGTTCTGACACTGTCACACTTAAAAGAGCAGGTGCTTCTTTGAGACGCCTGATGTCTTGGCTTTCTCATAACAGGCTGTGGCCTAAGCTTATCTTTAGCCCTTCCATTTTAGACAGGATCTCAGTGGTTTTATCATATGCCCCTTCAGAACCAAAGGAGACCCATGGGTAGGGCAAACAGTTTGCTCTCTGCTACTAACTGAAAGGTTGGTGCTTTGAACCCTCCCGTTGATGCCATAGAAGAAAGGCCTGGAGATCGATTTCCATAAACATTACAACCAAGAAAACCCTGTGGAGCTCAGCTTTGCTCTATAACACATGGGATCCCTGTGAGTCAGAATGGACTTGATAGTGGTGGGTTTGGCTTGGTCTCTTGATTTTGGGGGAAGAAAAAGCCCAAATCCGTTGCCGTCAAGTCAATTTTGACTCATGGCGACCCCATGTGTTACAAAGTAGGACTGTACTCTGTAAGGTCTGCTGTTTTAAAGATTTACAGCCTTGGAAACCCTACAGGGCAGCTCTACTCTGTCCTATAATGGTCACTATAAGCTGGAATCAACTCAAAAGCAGTGAGTTTATTTTTTATATATTTAAAAAAGATCTTTATAGATGCACATCTCCAGGGCCTTTCTTCCATGGTGTTGCCAGGTGGATTTGAACCACTAACCTTTATGAGACCTTATACCCAACTTACTCTTAGGTAAACTATAGTGAATAAAGGAGAACCACTGTTGATTTAATCAACACAAAAGTCTGAATTCAGTTGGAGGTATTTTACTAAGATAATACCAGGTGTTATTGAGCCAAGTCTTGGCAACCCCATGTGTGTCAGAGTAGAACTGGGCTCCGTAGGGTTTTCAAGGCTGTGACCTTTTGGAAGCAGACTACCAGGCCAGACTTCCGAGGCACCTCTGGGTGTGTTGGAACCACCAACATTTTGGCTTGTGGTCGAGCACTTAACTGTTGGCATCAACCAGGGACCCCCTACACACACGCACACACACACACACACACACACATTTCACGTGGACTGCTATGAATACATATGGCTGGCAACTTAAGAAAGACGTGCTGTAAATTTCTCTTTCCCTCTGAGTTATGAAAGAGCAGAGTTAAAGCAAAGGAAGTTTATTTTATGTCTTCTACATTTATCTCCATTCAGATTCTTGTCCAAGGCCCAATGAATGACATAGATATGTAAATACATTTCCATTTGCAATGACTCAGTTTCAACATAGAGCAGGTCTATTGTATATCAAATAGCTCCCATCCTTCAGCAGTTGGTAAATGGAATAATAATTTCTGTTTAGAAGAGTCCAGCATGTGGAGAGAACCCTTTTATAAAGCTGGGAGCCATGTTTTACTGTAGTGGAATTGAGAATTTATATTTTCTGGCCCATGTTTTTGGATTTTTAAATTTTTCTCCTTAACATGAAGAGTGTCTGCTGTGTTGAATTCTTGAGCGACGTGGAGTCACACTGGATTCTACTGAGACTGTAGACACTGGTTAACCTCACCTTGGCCTTTGCCAGTTCCTCTGCCTACCTTTGATTCCATCATTTATTCTTTTTAAAATCATTTTAAAGCCTAGGCTGTGTAGCTCCTTGAATGCCCATTGGCTGGAAAGGTCACAGACGTACAACTGAAAGTTTCCAGGTGCTGCCTAGTAGCAGAAGTGTGATAGATGAGAATTAGGTAGAACAAAGCACACACCCGTCTCCATGATGATCTCCCGACCTTCTGAATTCTCTCTGAAGATCTGCTTTCAGAAAGATAACAACCTAGGAAACCTCCCTGGCGCAGCTCTGCTCTGTCACATGGAGTCGCTAAGAGTCAAACATGGACTGGGCGGCATCCAACAACAACCATGCTGTTACAGACAAGACAGGCCTGCTTCCTGACATGGTCAATCTCCTCCAAGCACACAAACTGGGGAGTCTAGAATATAATTGACGACACTCATGTAAAACAGAGCTGCTGGTAACTTGTCATTTTAATGAGCCTTTGCCAGTGAGCATAACCTAAGTTACTAAGAAGCGTGTATGAAGCTAGGAAATAAACGGTCTGACTTTCCTGGCTTTCCTTGAGATCCTGACAATTACATGAATATAGTTTCTTCATATTTTTTGCATCTAATATTCTTGATTTTAGTTTGCATGTCAAAGAAAACAATTAGAGAAGAAAAAGGAATCTCTGTCAGCTAAGAAGCAACAGGAACACATTATAAGGAAGGGCTATTTCATACCAGTTTTAATTTTTAGTTATTACCTTATATAAGGAAATACAAAATGTGTGGCTTTTAAATGTATGAATTCATTACTCGGTGTTTAGATATAATTATCTATATAATAAATGTATCTATCAAAATACTTCGTTATCAAAGTATTCTATATATTTTCAGAAACACATACCAAAATCAAACCAAACCCATTGCCCTCTAGTCCATTCTGACTCATAGTGACCCTGTAGGACAGAGTGGAACTGCCCCATAGGGTTTCCAAGGAGCAGCTGGTGGATTTGAACTGCCGATCTTTTGGTTAGCAGCCGAGCTCTTAACCACTACGCCATCAGGGCTCTATGGGTATGTTATCTACCCTAAAATGCTGACCTTTTTAGAAAATTTGCTTTTGTCCTCTATTAAAGAATTTTCACTCACATGGAAATTTTGACCGCCTTGTAATTAATAGGATTCTTATATACAACCATCTTGTTTGATCTGCCAGGGTTCTTTAGGTCTTCCAGATAAGTATTGTAACCAAAACTCCCAATGTCATTAACTATTTTAAGGTCTAAGAGCTGTTCTCCACCAACTGACATTCACTGAGAAAAATCTGGCTGGGATTCCATCTACCAAAGGACGTCTTACAATGACTTGATATTATTATTGTTGGTATTATTAATTGAAACTGGAAGAAGAGTTAGAAAGTTGATGGTAGCTCTATAACTTAAAGGGTCCCTGGTGGTACGATGGTTAAGCACTAGGCTGCTAACCAAAAGTTTGGCTGTTCGACCCCACTCAGCGGCTTCACTGGAAAAAGACCTGGCAATTTGCTTCCGAAAAGATTACAGTCTAGAAAACCCTATGGGATAGTTTTACTCTGTTACGTGGGGTCACTGTAAATTGGAATCCACTCCACAGCACACAACAGCAAATATAACTTAAATGTCAGTGAGCACCATTAAAGGTTGAAGGCAGTTCTATGTGCCCGATTTTGTGGCCGGGCTCATTTGTGACTGCACTGTATTGTAGAAGCCCTCTCTCAGTGGATTCAGCGGACAACAGAACAGGCCTTGCTGACCCTCTGCTTCACGTGCTTGTCTCCCAGGAGTGCTGAGTCGTCTAAACAAGTTCTTAAATTTATTCGTGCATTTCTTTCACATGTAGATGTATGCGTGTCAGTGGAGGGAGCCTATAAACTAGCTTACTTACACTCAGTGATATTTATAGACTACACATACTCAGTGGAGTCTATAGACTAGTTTACCATACTCAATGGAGTCTATAGACTAGTTTACACATACCACATGGTCTCTATAAATTAGCTTATCCATACACAGTGGACTCTATACACTTACCATGCTCAGTGGTGTCTAAAAATGAGCTGACCCATATGCAGTGGTGTCCATAGACCAGGCGACCCATACCCAGTGGTGTCTATAGACCAGCTGACCCATGCCCAATGGTGTCTTTAGACCAGCTGACCCATGCTCAATGGTGTGTGCAGACCAGCTGACCCATACTCAGTGGTGTCCATAGACCAGCTGACCCATACTCAGTGGTGTCTATAGACCAGCTGACCCATACTCAGTGGTGTCCATAGACCAGCTGACCCATACTCAGTGGTGTCTATAGACCAGCTGACCCATACTCAGTGGTGTCCATAGACCAGCTGACCCATACTTAATCGTATCTATAGACCAGCTGACCCATACCCAATGGTGTCTATAGACCAGCTGGCCCATACTCAGTGGTGTCCATAGACCAGCTGACCCATGCTTAATTGTATCTACAGACCAGCTGACCCATACCCAGTGGTGTCTACAGACAAGCTGACCCATACTCAATGGTGTCCATAGATCAGCTGACCCATACTCAATGGTGTCCGTAGACCAGCTGACCCATACTCAGTGGTGTCCGTAGACCAGCTGACCCATACTCAGTGGTATCTATAGACTAGTTGACCTTACTCAATGACATGTATAGATGAGCTTACTCATACCCAAAAAGGTTCACGCAAAATGTTTGTTTAATCACAAAGCAATTGCTCTAGAACATCTATTTAAGGAAAATCTATATAATAATTCCTACTGTTTTTTATTGCATAAGTGTGTATATAATGAAACATTTGTCATTCAACCACTTTCACAGGTACAATTCAGTGACATGCATTACATTCATCACGCTGAGCAACCATCATCACTATCCATTGCCACATTTTTCCATCACCCTGATCAGATGCCCAGTGCCCTCTAAGTAATGACTTCCCTTTTGCCCTCCCTCCCACTCCTGGTAACTACTACTAAGCTATGGTTTCTACACCCTACGTATACTGTTGGAGTAAAACCATGCATATTTGTTGCTTTAAGTCATTTGGGTGTCTCTTGGTGCCCAGGATTCAGCTAAGCAGAAGCAGCTGTGCCTGTCTGGTGGGACATAGTTCACATCTTTGCCTATGTCTACGTTTTCTAGTAGATACTATAAGTTGGCAACATGCCTCCTTTCACTTACAAAATCGAAGTCCTCCATCGGACTAAATGCATTGCTCGATATTAGCAATTAGTTCACAGTGGTTTCTAATATAATTATATCCTGCTTTCTGCATGATTTCAAATGCATTTTTATCTTTATTTAATTATCAGGCAATAATGACTCGATTGTTTTCATTGCTTTTTGATTTTTTCTTTTAATTCATTGAAACATTAATTAACTTTCAACTACGTCAGGAATATGCTTAGTACCGTCGATTTCGACTCATAGCCATCTCATGTGGCAGAGTACAACTGCCCCGTAGGGTTTCCTAGGCTGTCATCTTTATGGAAGCAGATTGCCAGGTCTTTCTCCCATGGAGCTGCTGCTGGGTGGGTTCGAACTGCCAATCTTTCGGTTCACATTGGAGCACTTAACAGTTGTGCCACCTGGGCCCCTGGGACACAGATTAGGGAGTGTCACAAGTGTGATATGTTGCTAGCAAAGGCACAGAAGAACCTAAGTATGTGCTTAATGAATACATGGTGGAAAGGGTTATCAGACAGAAAAAAAAAATGTAACGATTCTGAATTGTTTTGACGTGAAATTTGATGGCGGCTCATTTGGGATCCCCCTTCGCATCTTAAACATCTGTTTGTAAGTCTGAGTGAAGGCAATAACCTGAAGAGGAATTCATCACTCCTTGGTGGGCTACCAGCGTGCTGCTCTGCAGGGCACGGATTCATCACTCCGTTATACCCTGTCATGTCTTTGGAAACTAACTCTACACCATATCCAATGGGAAATTCATGTCTTTGGCCAACGCAAGTCAAGATTCTGTTCAGTCCTTTCTTTGCCGCTACAACACAGGGCAAACCAATGGACATAAAAACTAAGAAAAAACAAACCAGCTGCTGTCCAGTCGATTCCGACTCATGGCGACCCCGTGTGTGTCAGAGCAGAAAACTGTGCTCCGTAGGGTTTGCAGTGGCTGATTGTTCAGTAGTAGTAGATCAGCAGGCCTTTCTTCTGAGGCTCCTCTGGGTGGACTCAAACTGCTAGCCTTTCGGTTAGCAGCCAGTACCACCTGGGGACTCCAAGCACAAAGTCAGAGCCCTTTTTCAAGCTTCAAATTAAAACGCGCACTATCTTTTTGACAACTGGACATGGCTGTGGTTTTAGATGGACTTTCTCTGTCTTTACCCCAGTGTAAGCTCTAAGCTTCTGGCTGTTAAGCCCTGATGTTATCACTTTCCACTGATGAAAAAAAAGAAAAAAAAAATTGCTGTGGATTCAATTCTGAATCACAGTGACCCCATGTGTGTCAGAGTACAACTGTGCTCTGTACAGTTTTCTTGGCCGTAATCTTGACAGGTAAGGAGCCCTGGTTGTACAGTGAGTAAGCTCCTGGCTGCTAAGCAAAAGGTCTGCAGCTCAAACACATCAGCCGCTCCATGGGAGAATGATATGGCAGTCTGCTTCCGAAAAGATTACAGCCTTGGAAACCCTATGGAGAAGCTCTGCTCTGTGGTATAGGATAGCTAGGAGTTGGGATAGACTGCACGGCATGTGGTATAGGATAGCTAGGAGCTGGGACAGACTGCACGGCATGTGGTATAGGATAGCTAGGAGTTGGGACAGACTGCGCGGCATGTGGTATAGGATAGCTAGGAGTTGGGACAGACTGCACGGCATGTGGTATAGGATAGCTAGGAGTTGGGACAGACTGCACGGCATGTGCTATAGGATAGCTAGGAGCTGGGACAGACTGCACGGCATGTGGTCTAGGATAGCTAGGAGCTGGGACAGACTGCACGGCATGTGGTCTAGGATACCTAGGAGTTGGGATAGACTGCACGGCATGTGGTATAGGATAGCTAGGAGCTGGGATAGACTGCACGGCATGTGCTATAGGATAGCTAGGAGTTGGGATAGACTGCGCGGCATGTGGTATAGGATAGCTAGGAGTTGGGATAGACTGCGCGGCATGTGGTATAGGATAGCTAGGAGTTGGGATAGACTGCGCGGCATGTGGTATAGGATAGCTAGGAGCTGGGACAGACTGCACGGCATGTGGTATAGGATAGCTAGGAGTTGGGATAGACTGCACGGCATGTGCTATAGGATAGCTAGGAGTTGGGATAGACTGCACGGCATGTGGTATAGGATAGCTAGGAGCTGGGACAGACTGCACGGCATGTGGTATAGGATAGCTAGGAGCTGGGACAGACTGCACGGCATGTGGTACAGGATAGCTAGGAGCTGGGACAGACTGCACGGCATGTGCTATAGGATAGCTAGGAGTTGGGACAGACTGCACGGCATGTGGTATAGGATAGCTAGGAGCTGGGACAGACTGCACGGCATGTGGTATAGGATAGCTAGGAGCTGGGACAGACTGCACGGCATGTGCTATAGGATAGCTAGGAGTTGGGATAGACTGCACGGCATGTGGTATAGGATAGCTAGGAGCTGGGATAGACTGCACGGCATGTGCTATAGGATAGCTAGGAGTTGGGATAGACTGCGCGGCATGTGGTATAGGATAGCTAGGAGTTGGGATAGACTGCGCGGCATGTGGTATAGGATAGCTAGGAGTTGGGATAGACTGCGCGGCATGTGGTATAGGATAGCTAGGAGCTGGGACAGACTGCGCGGCATGTGGTATAGGATAGCTAGGAGCTGGGACAGACTGCACGGCATGTGGTATAGGATAGCTAGGAGCTGGGACAGACTGCACGGCATGTGGTATAGGATAGCTAGGAGTTGGGACAGACTGCACGGCATGTGCTATAGGATAGCTAGGAGTTGGGACAGACTGCACGGCATGTGGTATAGGATAGCTAGGAGCTGGGACAGACTGCACGGCATGTGGTATAGGATAGCTAGGAGTTGGGATAGACTGCACGGCATGTGCTATAGGATAGCTAGGAGTTCGGATAGACTGCACGGCATGTGGTATAGGATAGCGAGGAGCTGGGACAGACTGCACGGCATGTGGTATAGGATAGCTAGGAGCTGGGACAGACTGCACGGCATGTGCTATAGAATAGCTAGGAGCTGGGACAGACTGCACGGCATGTGCTATAGGATAGCTAGGAGCTGGGACAGACTGCACGGCATGTGGTATAGGATAGCGAGGAGCTGGGACAGACTGCACGGCATGTGGTATAGGATAGCTAGGAGCTGGGACAGACTGCACGGCATGTGCTATAGGATAGCTAGGAGCTGGGACAGACTGCACGGCATGTGCTATAGGATAGCTAGGAGCTGGGACAGACTGCACGGCATGTGCTATAGGATAGCTAGGAGCTGGGACAGACTGCACGGCATGTGGTATAGGATAGCTAGGAGTTGGGACAGACTGCACGGCATGTGGTATAGGATAGCTAGGAGCTGGGACAGACTGCGCGGCATGTGGTATAGGATAGCTAGGAGTTGGGATAGACTGCGCGGCATGTGGTATAGGATAGCTAGGAGTTGGGACAGACTGCACGGCATGTGGTATAGGATAGCTAGGAGTTGGGACAGACTGCACGGCATGTGCTATAGGATAGCTAGGAGCTGGGACAGACTGCACGGCATGTGGTCTAGGATAGCTACGAGCTGGGACAGACTGCACGGCATGTGCTATAGGATAGCTAGGAGTTGGGACAGACTGCACGGCATGTGGTATAGGATAGCTAGGAGCTGGGACAGACTGCACGGCATGTGGTCTAGGATAGCTAGGAGTTGGGATAGACTGCACGGCATGTGGTATAGGATAGCTAGGAGCTGGGATAGACTGCACGGCATGTGCTATAGGATAGCTAGGAGTTGGGATAGACTGCGCGGCATGTGGTATAGGATAGCTAGGAGTTGGGATAGACTGCGCGGCATGTGGTATAGGATAGCTAGGAGTTGGGATAGACTGCGCGGCATGTGGTATAGGATAGCTAGGAGCTGGGACAGACTGCACGGCATGTGGTACAGGATAGCTAGGAGCTGGGACAGACTGCACGGCATGTGGTATAGGATAGCTAGGAGCTGGGACAGACTGCACGGCATGTGGTACAGGATAGCTAGGAGCTGGGACAGACTGCACGGCATGTGCTATAGGATAGCTAGGAGCTGGGACAGACTGCACGGCATGTGGTATAGGATAGCTAGGAGCTGGGACAGACTGCACGGCATGTGGTATAGGATAGCTAGGAGCTGGGACAGACTGCACGGCATGTGCTATAGGATAGCTAGGAGTTGGGATAGACTGCACGGCATGTGGTATAGGATAGCTAGGAGCTGGGAAAGACTGCATGGCATGTGGTATAGGATAGCTAGGAGCTGGGATAGACTGCACGGCATGTGGTATAGGATAGCTAGGAGCTGGGACAGACTGCACGGCATGTGGTCTAGGATAGCTAGGAGCTGGGATAGACTGCACGGCATGTGGTATAGGATAGCTAGGAGCTGGGACAGACTGCACGGCATGTGGTACAGGATAGCTAGGAGCTGGGACAGACTGCACGGCATGTGCTATAGGATAGCTAGGAGCTGGGATAGACTGCACGGCATGTGGTATAGGATAGCTAGGAGCTGGGACAGACTGCACGGCATGTGGTATAGGATAGCTAGGAGCTGGGACAGACTGCACGGCATGTGCTATAGGATAGCTAGGAGTTGGGATAGACTGCACGGCATGTGGTATAGGATAGCTAGGAGCTGGGATAGACTGCATGGCATGTGGTATAGGATAGCTAGGAGCTGGGATAGACTGCATGGCACGTGGTATAGGATAGCTAGGAGCTGGGACAGACTGCACGGCATGTGGTCTAGGATAGCTAGGAGCTGGGATAGACTGCACGGCATGTGGTATAGGATAGATAGGAGCTGGGACAGACTGCACGGCATGTGGTCTAGGATAGCTAGGAGCTGGGATAGACTGCACGGCATGTGGTATAGGATAGCTAGGAGCTGGGATAGACTGCACGGCATGTGGTATAGGATAGCTAGGAGCTGGGATAGACTGCACGGCATGTGGTCTAGGATAGCTAGGAGTTGGGATAGACTGCACGGCATGTGGTATAGGATAGCTAGGAGCTGGGACAGACTGCACGGCATGTGGTCTAGGATAGCTAGGAGCTGGGATAGACTGCACGGCATGTGGTCTAGGATAGCTAGGAGTTGGGATAGACTGCACGGCATGTGGTACAGGATAGCTAGGAGCTGGGACAGACTGCACGGCATGTGGTATAGGATAGCTACGAGTTGGGATAGACTGCACGGCATGTGGTATAGGATAGCTAGGAGCTGGGATAGACTGCACGGCATGTGGTCTAGGATAGCTAGGAGTTGGGACAGACTGCACGGCATGTGGTCTAGGATAGCTAGGAGCTGGGACAGACTGCACGGCATGTGGTATAGGATAGCTAGGAGCTGGGACAGACTGCACGGCATGTGGTATAGGATAGCTAGGAGTTGGGACAGACTGCACGGCATGTGGTATAGGATAGCTAGGAGTTGGGATAGACTGCACGGCATGTGGTATAGGATAGCTAGGAGTTGGGACAGACTGCACGGCATGTGGTATAGGATAGCTAGGAGTTGGGATAGACTGCACGGCATGTGCTATAGGATACCTAGGAGTTGGGATAGACTGCACGGCATGTGGTATAGGATAGCTAGGAGCTGGGATAGACTGCGCGGCATGTGGTATAGGATAGCTAGGAGCTGGGATAGACTGCACGGCATGTGGTCTAGGATAGCTAGGAGTTGGGATAGACTGCACGGCATGTGGTATAGGATAGCTAGGAGCTGGGACAGACTGCACGGCATGTGGTACAGGATAGCTAGGAGCTGGGACAGACTGCACGGCATGTGGTATAGGATAGCTAGGAGTTGGGATAGACTGCACGGCATGTGGTATAGGATAGCTAGGAGCTGGGACAGACTGCACGGCATGTGGTCTAGGATAGCTAGGAGCTGGGACAGACTGCACGGCATGTGGTCTAGGATAGCTAGGAGTTGGGAGAGACTGCACGGCATGTGGTATAGGATAGCTAGGAGCTGGGATAGACTGCACGGCATGTGCTATAGGATAGCTAGGAGTTGGGATAGACTGCGCGGCATGTGGTATAGGATAGCTAGGAGCTGGGACAGACTGCGCGGCATGTGGTATAGGATAGCTAGGAGCTGGGACAGACTGCGCGGCATGTGGTATAGGATAGCTAGGAGCTGGGACAGACTGCACGGCATGTGGTATAGGATAGCTAGGAGCTGGGACAGACTGCACGGCATGTGGTATAGGATAGCTAGGAGTTGGGACAGACTGCACGGCATGTGGTATAGGATAGCTAGGAGTTGGGACAGACTGCACGGCATGTGGTATAGGATAGCTAGGAGCTGGGACAGACTGCACGGCATGTGGTATAGGATAGCTAGGAGTTGGGATAGACTGCACGGCATGTGCTATAGGATAGCTAGGAGTTGGGATAGACTGCACGGCATGTGGTATAGGATAGCGAGGAGCTGGGACAGACTGCACGGCATGTGCTATAGGATAGCTAGGAGTTGGGACAGACTGCACGGCATGTGGTACAGGATAGCTAGGAGCTGGGACAGACTGCACGGCATGTGGTATAGGATAGCTAGGAGCTGGGACAGACTGCACGGCATGTGCTATAGGATAGCTAGGAGCTGGGACAGACTGCACGGCATGTGCTATAGGATAGCTAGGAGCTGGGACAGACTGCACGGCATGTGGTATAGGATAGCTAGGAGCTGGGACAGACTGCACGGCATGTGGTATAGGATAGCTAGGAGCTGGGACAGACTGCACGGCATGTGCTATAGGATAGCTAGGAGCTGGGACAGACTGCACGGCATGTGCTATAGGATAGCTAGGAGCTGGGACAGACTGCACGGCATGTGCTATAGGATAGCTAGGAGCTGGGACAGACTGCACGGCATGTGGTATAGGATAGCTAGGAGTTGGGACAGACTGCACGGCATGTGGTATAGGATAGCTAGGAGCTGGGACAGACTGCACGGCATGTGGTATAGGATAGCTAGGAGTTGGGATAGACTGCGCGGCATGTGGTATAGGATAGCTAGGAGTTGGGACAGACTGCACGGCATGTGGTATAGGATAGCTAGGAGTTGGGACAGACTGCACGGCATGTGGTATAGGATAGCTAGGAGCTGGGACAGACTGCACGGCATGTGGTCTAGGATAGCTAGGAGCTGGGACAGACTGCACGGCATGTGCTATAGGATAGCTAGGAGTTGGGACAGACTGCACGGCATGTGGTATAGGATAGCTAGGAGCTGGGACAGACTGCACGGCATGTGGTCTAGGACAGCTAGGAGTTGGGATAGACTGCACGGCATGTGGTATAGGATAGCTAGGAGCTGGGATAGACTGCACGGCATGTGCTATAGGATAGCTAGGAGTTGGGATAGACTGCGCGGCATGTGGTATAGGATAGCTAGGAGTTTGGATAGACTGCGCGGCATGTGGTATAGGATAGCTAGGAGTTGGGACAGACTGCGCGGCATGTGGTATAGGATAGCTAGGAGCTGGGACAGACTGCACGGCATGTGGTATAGGATAGCTAGGAGCTGGGACAGACTGCACGGCATGTGGTACAGGATAGCTAGGAGCTGGGACAGACTGCACGGCATGTGCTATAGGATAGCTAGGAGTTGGGACAGACTGCACGGCATGTGGTATAGGATAGCTAGGAGCTGGGACAGACTGCACGGCATGTGGTATAGGATAGCTAGGAGCTGGGACAGACTGCACGGCATGTGCTATAGGATAGCTAGGAGTTGGGATAGACTGCACGGCATGTGGTATAGGATAGCTAGGAGCTGGGATAGACTGCACGGCATGTGGTATAGGATAGCTAGGAGCTGGGACAGACTGCACGGCATGTGGTCTAGGATAGCTAGGAGCTGGGATAGACTGCACGGCATGTGGTATAGGATAGCTAGGAGCTGGGACAGACTGCACGGCATGTGGTCTAGGATAGCTAGGAGCTGGGATAGACTGCACGGCATGTGGTATAGGATAGCTAGGAGCTGGGATAGACTGCACGGCATGTGGTCTAGGATAGCTAGGAGCTGGGACAGACTGCACGGCATGTGCTATAGGATAGCTAGGAGCTGGGACAGACTGCACGGCATGTGGTCTAGGATAGCTAGGAGTTGGGATAGACTGCACGGCATGTGGTATAGGATAGCTAGGAGCTGGGATAGACTGCACGGCATGTGCTATAGGATAGCTAGGAGTTGGGATAGACTGCGCGGCATGTGGTATAGGATAGCTAGGAGTTTGGATAGACTGCGCGGCATGTGGTATAGGATAGCTAGGAGTTGGGACAGACTGCACGGCATGTGGTATAGGATAGCTAGGAGCTGGGACAGACTGCACGGCATGTGGTATAGGATAGCTAGGAGCTGGGACAGACTGCACGGCATGTGGTACAGGATAGCTAGGAGCTGGGACAGACTGCATGGCATGTGCTATAGGATAGCTAGGAGTTGGGACAGACTGCACGGCATGTGGTATAGGATAGCTAGGAGCTGGGACAGACTGCACGGCATGTGGTATAGGATAGCTAGGAGCTGGGACAGACTGCACGGCATGTGGTATAGGATAGCTAGGAGCTGGGATAGACTGCACGGCATGTGGTATAGGATAGCTAGGAGCTGGGACAGACTGCACGGCATGTGGTCTAGGATAGCTAGGAGCTGGGACAGACTGCACGGCATGTGGTCTAGGATAGCTAGGAGCTGGGACAGACTGCACGGCATGTGGTATAGGATAGCTAGGAGTTGGGACAGACTGCACGGCATGGGGTATAGGATAGCTAGGAGTTGGGACAGACTGCACGGCATGTGGTATAGGATAGCTAGGAGCTGGGACAGACTGCACGGCATGTGGTATAGGATAGCTAGGAGTTGGGATAGACTGCACGGCATGTGCTATAGGATAGCTAGGAGTTGGGATAGACTGCACGGCATGTGGTATAGGATAGCGAGGAGCTGGGACAGACTGCACGGCATGTGCTATAGGATAGCTAGGAGTTGGGACAGACTGCACGGCATGTGGTACAGGATAGCTAGGAGCTGGGACAGACTGCACGGCATGTGGTATAGGATAGCTAGGAGCTGGGACAGACTGCACGGCATGTGGTATAGGATAGCTAGGAGCTGGGACAGACTGCACGGCATGTGCTATAGGATAGCTAGGAGCTGGGACAGACTGCACGGCATGTGGTATAGGATAGCTAGGAGCTGGGACAGACTGCACGGCATGTGGTATAGGATAGCTAGGAGCTGGGACAGACTGCACGGCATGTGCTATAGGATAGCTAGGAGCTGGGACAGACTGCACGGCATGTGCTATAGGATAGCTAGGAGCTGGGACAGACTGCACGGCATGTGCTATAGGATAGCTAGGAGCTGGGACAGACTGCACGGCATGTGGTATAGGATAGCTAGGAGTTGGGACAGACTGCACGGCATGTGGTATAGGATAGCTAGGAGCTGGGACAGACTGCACGGCATGTGGTATAGGATAGCTAGGAGTTGGGACAGACTGCGCGGCATGTGGTATAGGATAGCTAGGAGTTGGGACAGACTGCACGGCATGTGGTATAGGATAGCTAGGAGTTGGGACAGACTGCACGGCATGTGGTATAGGATAGCTAGGAGCTGGGACAGACTGCACGGCATGTGGTCTAGGATAGCTAGGAGCTGGGACAGACTGCACGGCATGTGCTATAGGATAGCTAGGAGTTGGGACAGACTGCACGGCATGTGGTATAGGATAGCTAGGAGCTGGGACAGACTGCACGGCATGTGGTCTAGGATAGCTAGGAGCTGGGACAGACTGCACGGCATGTGCTATAGGATAGCTAGGAGTTGGGACAGACTGCACGGCATGTGGTATAGGATAGCTAGGAGCTGGGAAAGACTGCACGGCATGTGGTCTAGGACAGCTAGGAGTTGGGATAGACTGCACGGCATGTGGTATAGGATAGCTAGGAGCTGGGATAGACTGCACGGCATGTGCTATAGGATAGCTAGGAGTTGGGATAGACTGCGCGGCATGTGGTATAGGATAGCTAGGAGTTTGGATAGACTGCGCGGCATGTGGTATAGGATAGCTAGGAGTTGGGACAGACTGCGCGGCATGTGGTATAGGATAGCTAGGAGCTGGGACAGACTGCACGGCATGTGGTATAGGATAGCTAGGAGCTGGGACAGACTGCACGGCATGTGGTACAGGATAGCTAGGAGCTGGGACAGACTGCACGGCATGTGCTATAGGATAGCTAGGAGTTGGGACAGACTGCACGGCATGTGGTATAGGATAGCTAGGAGCTGGGACAGACTGCACGGCATGTGGTATAGGATAGCTAGGAGCTGGGACAGACTGCACGGCATGTGCTATAGGATAGCTAGGAGTTGGGATAGACTGCACGGCATGTGGTATAGGATAGCTAGGAGCTGGGATAGACTGCACGGCATGTGGTATAGGATAGCTAGGAGCTGGGACAGACTGCACGGCATGTGGTCTAGGATAGCTAGGAGCTGGCATAGACTGCACGGCATGTGGTATAGGATAGCTAGGAGCTGGGACAGACTGCACGGCATGTGGTCTAGGATAGCTAGGAGCTGGGATAGACTGCACGGCATGTGGTATAGGATAGCTAGGAGCTGGGATAGACTGCACGGCATGTGGTCTAGGATAGCTAGGAGCTGGGACAGACTGCACGGCATGTGCTATAGGATAGCTAGGAGCTGGGACAGACTGCACGGCATGTGGTCTAGGATAGCTAGGAGTTGGGATAGACTGCACGGCATGTGGTATAGGATAGCTAGGAGCTGGGATAGACTGCACGGCATGTGCTATAGGATAGCTAGGAGTTGGGATAGACTGCGCGGCATGTGGTGTAGGATAGCTAGGAGTTTGGATAGACTGCGCGGCATGTGGTATAGGATAGCTAGGAGTTGGGACAGACTGCGCGGCATGTGGTATAGGATAGCTAGGAGCTGGGACAGACTGCACGGCATGTGGTATAGGATAGCTAGGAGCTGGGACAGACTGCACGGCATGTGGTACAGGATAGCTAGGAGCTGGGACAGACTGCACGGCATGTGCTATAGGATAGCTAGGAGTTGGGACAGACTGCACGGCATGTGGTATAGGATAGCTAGGAGCTGGGACAGACTGCACGGCATGTGGTATAGGATAGCTAGGAGCTGGGACAGACTGCACGGCATGTGGTATAGGATAGCTAGGAGCTGGGATAGACTGCACGGCATGTGGTATAGGATAGCTAGGAGCTGGGACAGACTGCACGGCATGTGGTCTAGGATAGCTAGGAGCTGGGACAGACTGCACGGCATGTGGTCTAGGATAGCTAGGAGCTGGGACAGACTGCACGGCATGTGGTATAGGATAGCTAGGAGTTGGGACAGACTGCACGGCATGGGGTATAGGATAGCTAGGAGTTGGGACAGACTGCACGGCATGTGGTATAGGATAGCTAGGAGCTGGGACAGACTGCACGGCATGTGGTATAGGATAGCTAGGAGTTGGGATAGACTGCACGGCATGTGCTATAGGATAGCTAGGAGTTGGGATAGACTGCACGGCATGTGGTATAGGATAGCGAGGAGCTGGGACAGACTGCACGGCATGTGCTATAGGATAGCTAGGAGTTGGGACAGACTGCACGGCATGTGGTACAGGATAGCTAGGAGCTGGGACAGACTGCACGGCATGTGGTATAGGATAGCTAGGAGCTGGGACAGACTGCACGGCATGTGGTATAGGATAGCTAGGAGCTGGGACAGACTGCACGGCATGTGCTATAGGATAGCTAGGAGCTGGGACAGACTGCACGGCATGTGGTATAGGATAGCTAGGAGCTGGGACAGACTGCACGGCATGTGGTATAGGATAGCTAGGAGCTGGGACAGACTGCACGGCATGTGCTATAGGATAGCTAGGAGCTGGGACAGACTGCACGGCATGTGCTATAGGATAGCTAGGAGCTGGGACAGACTGCACGGCATGTGCTATAGGATAGCTAGGAGCTGGGACAGACTGCACGGCATGTGGTATAGGATAGCTAGGAGTTGGGACAGACTGCACGGCATGTGGTATAGGATAGCTAGGAGCTGGGACAGACTGCGCGGCATGTGGTATAGGATAGCTAGGAGTTGGGATAGACTGCGCGGCATGTGGTATAGGATAGCTAGGAGTTGGGACAGACTGCACGGCATGTGGTATAGGATAGCTAGGAGTTGGGACAGACTGCACGGCATGTGGTATAGGATAGCTAGGAGCTGGGACAGACTGCACGGCATGTGGTCTAGGATAGCTAGGAGCTGGGACAGACTGCACGGCATGTGCTATAGGATAGCTAGGAGTTGGGACAGACTGCACGGCATGTGGTATAGGATAGCTAGGAGCTGGGACAGACTGCACGGCATGTGGTCTAGGACAGCTAGGAGTTGGGATAGACTGCACGGCATGTGGTATAGGATAGCTAGGAGCTGGGATAGACTGCACGGCATGTGCTATAGGATAGCTAGGAGTTGGGATAGACTGCGCGGCATGTGGTATAGGATAGCTAGGAGTTTGGATAGACTGCGCGGCATGTGGTATAGGATAGCTAGGAGTTGGGACAGACTGCGCGGCATGTGGTATAGGATAGCTAGGAGCTGGGACAGACTGCACGGCATATGGTATAGGATAGCTAGGAGCTGGGACAGACTGCACGGCATGTGGTACAGGATAGCTAGGAGCTGGGACAGACTGCACGGCATGTGCTATAGGATAGCTAGGAGTTGGGACAGACTGCACGGCATGTGGTATAGGATAGCTAGGAGCTGGGACAGACTGCACGGCATGTGGTATAGGATAGCTAGGAGCTGGGACAGACTGCACGGCATGTGCTATAGGATAGCTAGGAGTTGGGATAGACTGCACGGCATGTGGTATAGGATAGCTAGGAGCTGGGATAGACTGCACGGCATGCGGTATAGGATAGCTAGGAGCTGGGACAGACTGCACGGCATGTGGTCTAGGATAGCTAGGAGCTGGGATAGACTGCACGGCATGTGGTATAGGATAGCTAGGAGCTGGGACAGACTGCACGGCATGTGGTCTAGGATAGCTAGGAGCTGGGATAGACTGCACGGCATGTGGTATAGGATAGCTAGGAGCTGGGATAGACTGCACGGCATGTGGTCTAGGATAGCTAGGAGCTGGGACAGACTGCACGGCATGTGCTATAGGATAGCTAGGAGCTGGGACAGACTGCACGGCATGTGGTCTAGGATAGCTAGGAGTTGGGATAGACTGCACGGCATGTGGTATAGGATAGCTAGGAGCTGGGATAGACTGCACGGCATGTGCTATAGGATAGCTAGGAGTTGGGATAGACTGCGCGGCATGTGGTATAGGATAGCTAGGAGTTTGGATAGACTGCGCGGCATGTGGTATAGGATAGCTAGGAGTTGGGACAGACTGCGCGGCATGTGGTATAGGATAGCTAGGAGCTGGGACAGACTGCACGGCATGTGGTATAGGATAGCTAGGAGCTGGGACAGACTGCACGGCATGTGGTACAGGATAGCTAGGAGCTGGGACAGACTGCACGGCATGTGCTATAGGATAGCTAGGAGTTGGGACAGACTGCACGGCATGTGGTATAGGATAGCTAGGAGCTGGGACAGACTGCACGGCATGTGGTATAGGATAGCTAGGAGCTGGGACAGACTGCACGGCATGTGCTATAGGATAGCTAGGAGTTGGGATAGACTGCACGGCATGTGGTATAGGATAGCTAGGAGCTGGGATAGACTGCACGGCATGTGGTATAGGATAGCTAGGAGCTGGGACAGACTGCACGGCATGTGGTCTAGGATAGCTAGGAGCTGGGATAGACTGCACGGCATGTGGTATAGGATAGCTAGGAGCTGGGACAGACTGCACGGCATGTGGTCTAGGATAGCTAGGAGCTGGGATAGACTGCACGGCATGTGGTATAGGATAGCTAGGAGCTGGGATAGACTGCACGGCATGTGGTCTAGGATAGCTAGGAGCTGGGACAGAGTGCACGGCATGTGCTATAGGATAGCTAGGAGTTGGGACAGACTGCACGGCATGTGGTATAGGATAGCTAGGAGCTGGGACAGACTGCACGGCATGTGGTCTAGGATACCTAGGAGTTGGGATAGACTGCACGGCATGTGGTATAGGATAGCTAGGAGCTGGGATAGACTGCACGGCATGTGGTCTAGGATAGCTAGGAGTTGGGATGGACTGCGCGGCATGTGGTATAGGATAGCTAGGAGTTGGGATAGACTGCGCGGCATGTGGTATAGGATAGCTAGGAGTTGGGATAGACTGCGCGGCATGTGGTATAGGATAGCTAGGAGCTGGGACAGACTGCACGGCATGTGGTATAGGATAGCTAGGAGTTGGGATAGACTGCACGGCATGTGCTATAGGATAGCTAGGAGCTGGGACAGACTGCACGGCATGTGGTATAGGATAGCTAGGAGCTGGGACAGACTGCACGGCATGTGGTATAGGATAGCTAGGAGCTGGGACAGACTGCACGGCATGTGGTACAGGATAGCTAGGAGCTGGGACAGACTGCACGGCATGTGCTATAGGATAGCTAGGAGTTGGGACAGACTGCACGGCATGTGGTATAGGATAGCTAGGAGCTGGGACAGACTGCACGGCATGTGGTATAGGATAGCTAGGAGTTGGGATAGACTGCACGGCATGTGTTATAGGATAGCTAGGAGCTGGGACAGACTGCACGGCATGTGGTATAGGATAGCTAGGAGTTGGGATAGACTGCACGGCATGTGGTATAGGATAGCTAGGAGCTGGGACAGACTGCATGGCATGTGGTATAGGATAGCTAGGAGTTGGGATAGACTGCACGGCATGTGGTATAGGATAGCTAGGAGTTGGGATAGACTGCACGGCATGTGTTATAGGATAGCTAGGAGCTGGGACAGACTGCACAGCATGTGGTATAGGATAGCTAGGAGTTGGGACAGACTGCACGGCATGTGGTATATGATAGCTAGGAGCTGGGACAGACTGCACGGCATGTGGTATAGGATAGCTAGGAGCTGGGACAGACTGCACGTCATGTGGTCTAGGATAGCTAGGAGCTGGGACAGACTGCACGGCATGTGCTATAGGATAGCTAGGAGCTGGGACAGACTGCACGGCATGTGGTATAGGATAGCTAGGAGCTGGGACAGACTGCACGGCATGTGGTACAGGATAGCTAGGAGTTGGGACAGACTGCACGGCATGTGGTACAGGATAGCTAGGAGCTGGGATAGACTGCACGGCATGTGGTATAGGATAGCTAGGAGCTGGGACAGACTGCACGGCATGTGGTATAGGATAGCTAGGAGTTGGGACAGACTGCACGGCATGTGGTATAGGATAGCTAGGAGTTGGGACAGACTGCACGGCATGTGGTATAGGATAGCTAGAAGTTGGGATAGACTGCGCGGCATGTGGTATAGGATAGCTAGGAGTTGGGATAGACTGCATGGCGACGAGTTTGGTTGGTTTAAGCTTGAAGGAAGCAGATCACTAGGACTTTCTCCCACATTGCTGCTGGGTGGGTTCAAACCACCAACCTTTAGGTGAAGTCAGATGAAAACTAGGCATCCCTCAAGGCGGCTCAGATCTTGGACTGAGAAGCGGTTCACTAGCACTGTCCTGTCTCTATGGGAAGGCTTGTTTGGCCCTGAGTGTGCTGGGCAGAGTGTGCCCAGGCCCAGAGCCTCTTGCACATGCGTGCACACTCAGAGCCAGCCCGTGGAGAGGTTGCCAGTCTGCAGTCAGTCTAAAGACCCGGAAGTGTCTGAGATTATCCAGGTGTCATTGGTCTCAGGCAAGATGTTGTATTGTATGGGGTCCCAGATGCTCACATCCACTCAGGACTTCTTCAGTCCAGGATGCGCAGAAGGGTTCCATGAAGTAAATCTGAAGTCCTAAAGAAGTTATTGAACGTTTAGCTTTCCAATGGCCTTGGAAATCCCATGGAGCAGTTCTACTCTGTCCTATGGGGTCACTATGAGTCGGATTTGGCTCGATGGCAGCAAGTTTGGTTTTGGAGCCCTGGTGGTGCAGTGGTTAAGGGCTCAGCTGCTCATCGAAAGCTTGGCAGTTTGAATCCACCAGCCGCTCCTTGGAAACCCTGTGGAGCAGTTCTGGTCTGTATTGAATCCAAACTTCCGATGGATCCATAACCAGGGAGGGTCCTGTGCCTAACTCGTGGGCGTCCGGTGTCCTGTCATTTCCCCGATTAGAACAAACGGTAACCAGTTGCTACTGAGTTGTTTCTGGGTCATGGCGACCCCATGTGTGTGAGTAGAAATGTGCTCTGTAGTGTTTTCAGTGCCTCATTTTTCAGAAACAGACCACCAGGCCTTTCTTTTGAGGCGCCTCTGGGTGGACTCAAATGGCTCACCCTTTGCAACACCCAGGGACACCTTTAATTAGAATAATTATGAAACACAAATCCTGTGCTGTTGAACCTATTCTGACTCATTAGCGACCCGACAGGACAGAGTAGGACTGCCCCATAGGGTTTCCAAGGAGCGGCTGGTGGATTCAAACTGCCGACCTTTTGGTTAGCAGCCTGAACTCTTAACCACTCTGCCACCATGGCTCCAAAACCAAACTCATTGCCACAAAGTCAATTTTGATTCATAGTGACCTTGAAGGACAGAGTAGAACTGCGCCGTAGGGTTTCCAAAGAGCAGCTGGTGGATTCGAACTGCCGACCTTTTGATTAGCAGCCGAGCTTTTAGCTACTGTGAGACCAGGGCTCCCCTAATTAGAATAAAAATAGGTATGGGAAAATCCAGTTAATTTCTACCAAAATAACTTATGGATTCTGCTGAAATGTAGCATCTTCAATCATTTCCCGACACCCTAAGGAAGAACACAGAACAGAGCTCATACACTCAAAAAACAAAGCAAATTTCACAGGTTTTTCGTTTTTTTTTTTAAGACCAGAAAATGTACTATTCTTTCTTATCGAACATACCTTGTTAGCCTTATTTCATCAGCATATTTTTAACCTACTTCTACAAGGCTGCTTACTACAATCTTGTTTATGTCAGAAAACTGCATTTTCCTCTCACCTTTCGGTAGAACAAGGAATCAAAAATGTCAGGGTCTGTTACAGCAATTGTAAGGGTGCAAAGAGCCGCTCTGGTATTTGGCTGAAATGTTTTGTTTGGAATCTGAAAGTTCGTTGTTCACCGTCCTCTGTCATAGACAGTGAAATAACACCGTGTTTTCTTTCCTTGTAAGGGAAAGAAAACCTATTGAGTTTCTGTGAAATCATCTCCAATTTTGTTTGCAGTTCTCCTTTAAATGTCAAAAGGAGGAAAGGTTCAGAGGCAATATACCAAAACATTTTTCCTCTGAAAGAGAGATTTCTAATTTTTTTTTCTTGTTTCACTTTTCTATATTGTCTACTGTTTTTTTTTTTTTTTTTTTTCCTACTACCTACCCACTGCCTTTGAGTAGATTCCAACTCATGGAGACCCCACATGGTACAGAGCAGAACTGAGCTTCGTAGGGTTTTCTTGGCTGTAATCTTTACAGAAGCAGGTCTCCAGGCTTTTCTTCTGTGGTGCTGCTGTGTGGGTTGGAACTACCAACTTTTAGGTTGGTGGTTGAGTGAAAACCTCTTGGGCCTCTCAGAGACCTAACACTGAAATTGTAACTAAAAATTTTTCTTCGAATTGGATGTTTTTGTAGCTCTGAAAGGTTTCATGTGACTCCAAAAATCATTAGTGATTTTGGCAGCATCAGCAACCTTGTTCGCACTTTCCATTATGTTTTGTGTGGTTGATCAACCTTTCCGAAAACTGCTCTGGGGGGGGTCCCTTTCCCCCAAACGTATTCACATCCTGTTTCAAAGGAGAGACCCCAGTCCTTGCTCATCTTTCTCTAATTCCTTGGGCACAAATCCCTCAGGATGAAAAAAAAAATCTGCCGCATTTCCAAAAAGAGGCAACTTTCAATGTCATAGAAGCTGTAATTCCTTACTTTTCTGCACTGCTCATCAGAATTCTGCACTAATTTGATTCTCAATAAACTGGTGCCCTCAAATCCTCAAGCTTATATATGCAAGGAGCAAGCAGTCTTAATAATAATAACTATGATTTACTGAACAGTTAAATATCTGCCAAGTGCTAGGCAAAGCATCCTAAATATGCCATTTGATTTAATTCTCGAAGCAACCCTTACCTACGGGCAACATGAGTCGTCCAGTTTTGTTTTTTTAAAATAAGAAACCTAATGATTAGAGAATTTAAGTAATGTACCCAAATTTCCAAAACCAAGAAATGATCAAGTTAGGATTTGAATCCAGGACTCTAGCTCCCAAGTTAACCATGCTATACTTCATTTTGGAGCCCTGGTGGCACAGTGGTTAAGGGCTATGGCTGCTTAATGCAAAGGTCGGCAGTTTGAATCCACCAGCAGCACTGCAGAAACCCTATGGGACAGTTCTCTGTTCTATGGGGTCGCTATGAGTCGGAATCGACTCGAGGGCAATAGGCCTGTTTTCTTTTGTTTTGTTTTCATTTTTTATACGTCATTTGATTGTACAGTCAATGTCCGTTATATTACTTAATAGTTAAGTGCTTGACTGCTAACCAAAAGGTTGGCAGTTTGAACCCACCCACCAGCTCCGAAGGAGAAAGACTTGGTGATCTGCTCTCTTCAAGATTCCAGTTTAGAAAACCCTATGGGGCAGTTCTACTCCGTCACATGGGGTGGCTATGAGTTGGGATCAGCTCTATGGCGCCCAGCAACAACCTTCTGGAAAAAAATGTAAGCTCAATAAACACAGGTGCCTTAACACTTTTGATTTTTCAACCAATTTCCTGGTGTTATGAAGGTGACTGAACATGTTTGAAACATTTCTCTGCTGTTGTTTGTGGATTTTGTCAATGGCGGCCCAGGACGAACTCATAACAAACATGTCTCAAAAGACTGAAACCCACAAACCTGCTTTTCTGCTTGGAGACCCAGTGTTTTGTCTCCAGTGGTTTCAGCAACAACTGGACTCTGCCCTTCTTAATTAACTGAACTTTAATAGAACCAAAAGATGGAAGAAACGGATGCCCTCATAGCACAGGAAAAATAACACTCACCTGTTCTTCTCTATCCTGACGGGGTGATTTCAATGTAAATCAGACAAAGGCATGTTTAAGGGAAGATCACTACTTATCCGTTGTTGCTGTTAGCTGCTGTGGGGTTGGCTCTGACTCATCGTGACCCCATGCGACAGAGTAGAACTGCCCCACAGGGTTCTTAAACATTGCCCAGTCCTGTGCCATCTTCATGAATGCTGGCATGCCCAAGTCCTTTGTTGTGGCTACTGCATTTTCTGAGTGCCTTCCAAACTCGGGGGCTCATCTTCCAGCACTCTAGGGGACAACGTCCTGCTGTGACCCGTAGGGTTTTCACTGGCTGATTTTCAGAAGTACAGCACCAAGCCTTTCTTCCTCGTCCACCTTGGTCTGAAAGCTCCATTGAAACCTAGCAGCATGCAAACCTCCACTGGCAAACAGGTGGTGGGTGTGTGTGCACGAGGTGCACTGGATGGGAATTGAACTTGGATCCCCTGCATGGAAGGTGAGAATTTTACCGCTGAGTCATGAATGCCCTTTTACCACAGATGTGAACAGGGTCAGCTCTAGGTAATTCACGACTACATGCCGTCATTGGCCCAAACAAACAACCTTTGTCGTTGTCATGGAATACTAGATTCCCACTTAAGGAAAAAATTCCACTCTGTTGGTGGCAGTTCAAATGTAAATAAGAGTAATTCATAAATATCTGTAATGAATACACCATTCATCAATGAAGGAAACATCAGAGATTTCATAGTCGGAATGAATTATAGCGTCAGTGAAACAGAATTTAATTGCAATGGATCTACACAGTTTATGACATCCTCTCAAAATACGTAAAATAGTAAATTGAATTATAGCCTTCCTGTGATTTATAATGGAAACCCTGGTGGCCTAGTGGCTACGTGCTACGGCTGCTAACCAAAGGGTTAGCAGTTTGCATCCACCAGGCGCTCCTTGGAAACTCTATGGGGCAGTTCTACTCTGTCCTATAGGGTCACTATGAGTTGGAATCGACTCGACAGCACTGGGTTTGGTTTTGGGTTTTGGTTATGATTTAAAATAAATGTATGACTTGTTTTCCTTCTAGCTCTTAAACTTTATCTTCTGTGTTAATGAGAGGTAGATTTTTAAATAAA
This sequence comes from Elephas maximus indicus, assembly GCF_024166365.1. Lineage (NCBI taxonomy): Eukaryota > Metazoa > Chordata > Mammalia > Proboscidea > Elephantidae > Elephas > Elephas maximus. The sequence goes on from NC_064846.1 coordinate 173,389,926, forward strand.
TAATGTGGAGGTATACATGTATGTGTACGTGTGAGCGCGATTGGTCATGTGTGCATATTTCCAAGTTGGGGCACTGTAGTACCTAATGAAACATTAAAAGTCAAACATATGATTACCTCTAAGCCATAATTTTTTTTCAGTAGCTATCTGCCTAGGGAAAAATAGACCAAAATTAAAATGAATTTACTCATTGGAATTTAAAGAGAGGAAAAATAGACATGTAGGAACCTGTCTTTTATTAAGAATGCCTTTCTAGAATCCTGATCAAAAGGGGGACATTGCAGAACAGAAGTTCAAATTCACACGGAATGCAGACTTTCTGGAGTCATTGAAGTTGGATGGACCCCTGAAACTATTACCCTGAGATAATCCTTAAACTTTAAACCAAAACTATGCCCTAACATCTTCTTTGAACCAAACAATAGTTTATCATAATGAGTAAAGCATGTCTGCCGTTAGCGTTGTGCTGTTTTAAAGATCGAATTGACAACAGCAACTTGAAAGGTTAGATGAGAAGCTTAGGGGGCAGTGAGCTGAAGTCAATGCAGCTAGAATAATTCTGAAAAGGATGGCGAGAATGTTTGCACAACCTGAAGAATGCAATCGATGTCACTGAGTTGTACATGTAGAATAGTTGGAATACTGCACAACTGTGTATATTTTCACCAAAAACGAACAAAAAAAAGAACGCATTTCCAGAATATTCTAAATATTCTAAATTTCATTCTAAATAGTAAGTCATCTCCTTACCCCATCACAATTTTTTCACGATCATGATCAGTGAGAGTTATTTTAGAGGCAAAGTTAAGAAGCAGACAGCTCTTTCCCTTTCTCTACCGTCACGCCCATCCCACACGCTTACGGGTATAATTGTAGCATTTGATCTGTGAGCTCCCTGATAACAAGGCCCTTTTGGAAAGAGGACAAGTGAAATGACACTCTCAGATGGCTTTGATGGAGGGTGAAGCTGGGCGGTGAGACCTAGCAGGTAAGAAAGGATTCCTCTACCTGGCTAATTGCAGGGCCGCTACCATCTGGCTTCCATCTCTGTATGATTTCCCATCTCCCTGGTGACTCTGCACACCTAGGGACACCTGTTATGGAGCCAATCTGCTCTGTGCTTTGCGGGTGAGGCTTCATTTCCCCATGCATTCTCCAAAGCTCGGGGTTACCATCGCAGCCATATAAGGAATGCATATGAAGTGACAGCTGAGAGTTAGGATGCGACCCAGAGAGAGCGCTCGCAAGGAAATGCCACACTGGCTCAAGGATTCACCTACGGTAGGCTCTTCCTTCCACCTGACTGAGATAGAAGACAGCCTCTGTGTCAAGGTTGCGTGAGACCTCATTTAAGAAGCAACTATCAGCTAGTCAGGTGGGCGAATAGGGCTGGGGCGCAGACATGGATCGACACTGTCCCAGTGGTGCACTGCAGTGGCTCTTTCAGGGTCTCCTAGCGTGAGTCCCGGAGACTGCTGAGGCTTACTGAGTTTAAGGATGTCTAGAAACGAAGCCCTGGTACGCAATGGGTAATTGCTTGGCTGCTTACGGAAAGGTCGGTGGTTCAAACCCACCCAGCTGCTCTACAGACAGGCCTGGCAATCTGCTCCTGTAAAGATTACAGCCTAGAAGACCCTATGGGGCACTTCTACTTCGTTATGTCGGGTCGATGTGAGTCAAAAATTAACTGCACCCAACAACAGCACCATAAATATGTATGTATCTTGTATTTAGAAAATACAAACTATAAGACATAACACATAGCTATGAGTTAGCCAGTGTGGAACGGACCAGGACTGGGACACAGCCATGGAGCAGGCCTGGTCCCAGCAGTGCACTGCAGTAGCTGTTTTGCAATCTCATAGCATGAGTTCTGAAGCCTTGGTGGCTCAGTGGTTAAGAGCTTGGCTGCTAACCAAAAGTTCAGCAGTTTGCATCCACCAGCCACTCCTTGGAAATCCTATGGGTCAGTTCTACTGTGTCCTGTAGGGTCTCTATGAGTTGGAATCGACTTGATGGCAACAGGTTTTTTTGTTTTTTTTTTTATCAGTTGAGTGCTTTGGAACCAGGTTTTTAAACGTGAAATAGAAGAAAATAAATATTGTAAGTATGTCAGTTGTTCCAAAGGTGAATACTTCTGCAGGAAAGTAGTGTTTCAATGATACACAGAGACACGTAGACAAACATACTACACTGTATTAGGGTGTAAAATGTATTTCTTACTGCGGGTGGTGATCAAAAAAGTAATACATGTGTGTATTTGTGTGCATTTGTGTGTAGATGTGTATGTGTGTCTGTATACCCACAAAACTCGAGATATATGTATAATATATACACATTGTTGTTGACGGGTGCCTCCGAGTCCATTCCTACTCATAGCAACCCCATGTGACAGAGTAGGACTGCCCCATAGGGTTTCCTAGCCTGTAATCTTCACAGGAGGAGATTGCCAGGCCTTTCTTCCTCAGAGCTGCTGGGTAGGCTCAAACTGCTGAGCTTTCAGTTAGCCACTGATGGCTTAACCACTGTGCCACCAAGGCTCTTTAATATATACATACGTGTCCATGATTCTCAGGAGCCCTGGTGGCACAGTGGTCAAGTGCTTGGCTGCTAACCAAAAGGTCGGCAGTTCAAATCCACCAGCCACTCTAAGGGAGAAAGATGTGGCAGCCTGTTTCTGTAAAGATTACATCGTTGGAAACCCTGTGGGGCAGTTCTACTTTGTCCTCTAGGATTGCTATGAGTTGGGACCGACTTAACAGCGACGGGTTTGGCTTTTGGATCCATGCTTCTCAGCTCCATGCCATATCAAGGTCATGGTGAAGCTCTACTTCTTCATTTTTTCTTTTTTTTTCATGACATGTGTTTTCAGTATTGGAATGTATGCTTACTCATGGAGTGTGTTTAAATGTTTGGTTGATAACATGGGTTTTGAGAAATATGATCTGGTATTACAAGCCACCAATGAGGTGAGTGGTGCTCTGGTGCCACTGATCTGCGGTGTGACAGTATACCAGTGAGAGAAAGATAAGAGAATTTAACGTGGGCGCCTTTCTATTAGTTTAGACGGGGAACCGCTGGTTTTTCAAATACGACACAGAAAAACCAAAACACACCCATCAGGGCTCCCTAATTAGCACACAGGAAAGCCATAGTCATGCTCATAAGCCTTATCTCACAGAAATAAAGGAAAAAAAGGCAAACGTGTACGAAGCTAACACATCCAGAAAGCATCACCTGATAGAATGCTCCACCCACACAACAATGAGGCTACAACTCCATCTGCCGAGCTTCACGTATTTCTAAAGGGCCCCACCTTGACGCTAAACGCATTAGAGCTGGGATAAAGCCTCACCTCGGTGGTGCACAGGCAGGAAAAGTGGCCGGCATCCCGTTTATGCCGATGGTAACAAAAGAGTTACCTGGCATTTGTCAAGTCGATCTTTCCGGGACCAAGGTCAGAAATTGGCACCGTTTGTTCAATAAATCCCACATCGTTGACACTTACGTTGTTATTTAAATCTATCTGTGTGTGAGTGTTCTGTTTTTGCTTGTTTTGTTCTTATCCTAAGTCATCTCTAAGGAGCCCTGGTGGCGCGATGGTTAAGCGCTCCGCTGCTAACTGAAGGGCTGGTGGTTGGAGCCCACCAGTGACTGTGGGAGGAAGATCTGACGATCTGCTCCCGGAAGATGTCAGCCTAGAAAACCCTACAGGGCAGTTCTCCTCTGTCACATGGGGTCGCCCTGAGTTGTAATAGACGCAACGGCGTCCAACCACAACTCATTTCTCATATTATCCAGAGCAGACTTTTCATCCACCGTGTGACAGGTGCGTCCTGTTCCCTTTTAGCCACACTTCCACAAAGATGAGATGGTGGTAAAGATCCAGTGGCAAGAGACATTTAGTCCTGACATTTATTCTTTTTTTTTTTTTAAACAAACCTTTGGAATTCATCTAACTTTAAGCAAATCTGCACCATTATATTGTTACCTAGCTTACATTTTCTTTTGGCTTGTCCACAAGGAGGCAGCAAGGTATTGTGGAAATGACTTTGGTGCCCGACCTTGGAGCCGAAAGACTTTTTCCAGGTAGTTGGCCTCCCTGACCCTCAGTCTCCTCTTCTGTACAGTGGGGATGGTGATAACAAATAGCAAGAAGTTATTGAGAATTTAGCACGTACAAAGCACCGTGTTAAGATTTTTACCTGCGTTTAATTTTCACAAGGCCTAATCCTCTCAAGCACTATGTGAAGAAGGTCTTACAAATATGCCTGTCTTACAGAGAGAAGGAAGCGGAGACTTTGTTGTTGGGCGTCGTAGTGACCCCGTGTGACAAAGTAGAACTGCCGATGAAGTTTCCTAGGCTGTAATCTTTATGGGAGCAGACTGCCAGGTCTTTCTTCCACAGAGCCACTAGGTGGATTTCAACTGTTGACCTTTTGGTTAACAGCTGAGCATCTTAGCCTTTGCACCCAGGGACTCCCTTCTGTGGCACCAGGTCTATTATCTCCTCTGTTGAGGGGAATTCCACTTAAAGAGACACCAGGGAAAAAGCATTCAGAAAAATCAAGAATGTGGACATTCTGCTAGAGAGATGACATGACTTTCCTCAACAAGTCAGCGACATGGGGCAACAAAGTGTGGGAGCAATGAAAAGTTAAAAAACAAGAAGATTGCTTTCACCGCTGTGAGGGACTCTATCCTCTCTGCTGGGAATGCGGGAAGAAGGAAGAAAGGCTTCCACCTTCCCTAAGACCTTCATTCCGCAGCACAATAGTTTCCTACATAAAGCCAACCACTCACCTTGAAAGCTTTCCAACACTTCTCAGTCGTCCATCTTCCCTTATGGTACCTCCAGCTAAGCAATAAATACATTTCCTGTAAACTTAAAAAAAAAAAAAAGCATAACTTGAATCTAATCCTAAGGAAACATCAGATAAACCCAAACTGAGATACCAGGAAAGACACAGGAACTATTCCAGATTAAAAGGGACTAAAGGGACAGGGGAAGCCCCTGGCTGGCGCAAGTGGTGAAGTGCTCAACTACTAACCGAAAGGTTGGCTGTTTGAGTCCTCCCAGAGTTGCCTCAGAAGAAAGGCCTGGTGACCTGCTTCCAAAAGGTCACAGCCTTGAAACCCCTACGGAGCACAGTTCTACTCTGCAAACGTAGGGCCACCGTGAGTTGGACTCAACCGGACAGCAGCTAACGACAACAACAAAGACAGGACAACTGAACGCAAAACATAACGTCGAATTTCCTTTGACTATAAAAGAGATCGCTGCAACTGACAGCACCTGAAGAGGCGTCTGGGTCAGACGACAGCACTGTGTGGAAGCTAAGGTCCTGATTTGGGCCGCTCGACTGTGCTGACAGAGAATTCCTGACAGCACCTGAAGAGGCGTCTGGGTCAGACGACAGCACTGTGTGGAAGCTAAGGTCCTGATTTGGGCCGCTCGACTGTGCTGACAGAGAATTCCTGACAGCACCTGAAGAGGCGTCTGGGTCAGACGACAGCACTGTGTGGAAGCTAAGGTCCTGATTTGGGCCGCTCGACTGTGCTGACAGAGAATTCCTGACAGCACCTGAAGAGGCGTCTGGGTCAGACGACAGCACTGTGTGGAAGCTAAGGTCCTGATTTGGGCCGCTCGACTGTGCTGACAGAGAATTCCTGACAGCACCTGAAGAGGCGTCTGGGTCAGACGACAGCACTGTGTGGAAGCTAAGGTCCTGATTTGGGCCGCTCGACTGTGCTGACAGAGAATTCCTGACAGCACCTGAAGAGGCGTCTGGGTCAGACGACAGCACTGTGTGGAAGCTAAGGTCCTGATTTGGGCCGCTCGACTGTGCTGACAGAGAATTCCTGACAGCACCTGAAGAGGCGTCTGGGTCAGACGACAGCACTGTGTGGAAGCTAAGGTCCTGATTTGGGCCGCTCGACTGTGCTGACAGAGAATTCCTGACAGCACCTGAAGAGGCGTCTGGGTCAGACGACAGCACTGTGTGGAAGCTAAGGTCCTGATTTGGGCCGCTCGACTGTGCTGACAGAGAATTCCTGACAGCACCTGAAGAGGCGTCTGGGTCAGACGACAGCACTGTGTGGAAGCTAAGGTCCTGATTTGGGCCGCTCGACTGTGCTGACAGAGAATTCCTGACAGCACCTGAAGAGGCGTCTGGGTCAGACGACAGCACTGTGTGGAAGCTAAGGTCCTGATTTGGGCCGCTCGACTGTGCTGACAGAGAATTCCTGACAGCACCTGAAGAGGCGTCTGGGTCAGACGACAGCACTGTGTGGAAGCTAAGGTCCTGATTTGGGCCGCTCGACTGTGCTGACAGAGAATTCCTGACAGCACCTGAAGAGGCGTCTGGGTCAGACGACAGCACTGTGTGGAAGCTAAGGTCCTGATTTGGGCCGCTCGACTGTGCTGACAGAGAATTCCTGACAGCACCTGAAGAGGCGTCTGGGTCAGACGACAGCACTGTGTGGAAGCTAAGGTCCTGATTTGGGCCGCTCGACTGTGCTGACAGAGAATTCCTGACAGCACCTGAAGAGGCGTCTGGGTCAGACGACAGCACTGTGTGGAAGCTAAGGTCCTGATTTGGGCCGCTCGACTGTGCTGACAGAGAATTCCTGACAGCACCTGAAGAGGCGTCTGGGTCAGACGACAGCACTGTGTGGAAGCTAAGGTCCTGATTTGGGCCGCTCGACTGTGCTGACAGAGAATTCCTGACAGCACCTGAAGAGGCGTCTGGGTCAGACGACAGCACTGTGTGGAAGCTAAGGTCCTGATTTGGGCCGCTCGACTGTGCTGACAGAGAATTCCTGACAGCACCTGAAGAGGCGTCTGGGTCAGACGACAGCACTGTGTGGAAGCTAAGGTCCTGATTTGGGCCGCTCGACTGTGCTGACAGAGAATTCCTGACAGCACCTGAAGAGGCGTCTGGGTCAGACGACAGCACTGTGTGGAAGCTAAGGTCCTGATTTGGGCCGCTCGACTGTGCTGACAGAGAATTCCTGACAGCACCTGAAGAGGCGTCTGGGTCAGACGACAGCACTGTGTGGAAGCTAAGGTCCTGATTTGGGCCGCTCGACTGTGCTGACAGAGAATTCCTGACAGCACCTGAAGAGGCGTCTGGGTCAGACGACAGCACTGTGTGGAAGCTAAGGTCCTGATTTGGGCCGCTCGACTGTGCTGACAGAGAATTCCTGACAGCACCTGAAGAGGCGTCTGGGTCAGACGACAGCACTGTGTGGAAGCTAAGGTCCTGATTTGGGCCGCTCGACTGTGCTGACAGAGAATTCCTGACAGCACCTGAAGAGGCGTCTGGGTCAGACGACAGCACTGTGTGGAAGCTAAGGTCCTGATTTGGGCCGCTCGACTGTGCTGACAGAGAACTCCTGACAGCACCTGAAGAGGCGTCTGGGTCAGACGACAGCACTGTGTGGAAGCTAAGGTCCTGATTTGGGCCGCTCGACTGTGCTGACAGAGAATTCCTGACAGCACCTGAAGAGGCGTCTGGGTCAGACGACAGCACTGTGTGGAAGCTAAGGTCCTGATTTGGGCCGCTCGACTGTGCTGACAGAGAATTCCTGACAGCACCTGAAGAGGCGTCTGGGTCAGACGACAGCACTGTGTGGAAGCTAAGGTCCTGATTTGGGCCGCTCGACTGTGCTGACAGAGAATTCCTGACAGCACCTGAAGAGGCGTCTGGGTCAGACGACAGCACTGTGTGGAAGCTAAGGTCCTGATTTGGGCCGCTCGACTGTGCTGACAGAGAATTCCTGACAGCACCTGAAGAGGCGTCTGGGTCAGACGACAGCACTGTGTGGAAGCTAAGGTCCTGATTTGGGCCGCTCGACTGTGCTGACAGAGAATTCCTGACAGCACCTGAAGAGGCGTCTGGGTCAGACGACAGCACTGTGTGGAAGCTAAGGTCCTGATTTGGGCCGCTCGACTGTGCTGACAGAGAATTCCTTATTTTAGTGCACTATCCCTATGGCTTTCATCTGGGCAAGTTTCAGATTTGTTTCAGGAAATTGTTGACTTTCTCTACCGGGCCCAAAAGTCTCTATTCTGCCTGCAATATTCCTCCCTACACTTCTTCTCGCTCTGGATGTTTACCCGAAGCGCTCGTTCTGAATTTACATTACATTCATCGTTATTCATACCACAAAATATTTTTTGAATATAGTACAATTCTTCCTTGTGGTGGTACAAAGGGTTAAGCACTGGCTAACCAAATGGTGTGAACAGTGCAAGCCAGTTGTGGGAGATGGATTTTTCTTCTTTCTTTTTTCCTTCTCTTTTTTTGAGCCCCTGGTGTCACAAAAGGAGTCCCTGGCTGATGCAGACAGTTTTTGTTTGGCTACCAATTAAAAGCTTGGCAGCTTGAACCCACCCAGCAACGCCATGGAAGGAAGGCCTGTCGATCTGCTTCCTTAAAGGTTACAGCCAAGCGTCTGGGGTCTTAAACGCTAACAAGCGGCCATCTAAGATGCATCAATTGGTCTCACCGTACCTGGAGCAAAGGAGAATGAAGAACAGCAAAGACATATGGTAAAGATGAGCCCAAGAGACAGAAAGGGCCACATAAACCAGAGACTACATCAGCCTGATACAGGAAGAACTAGACGTTGTGTGGCTACAACCGATGACTGCCCTGAGAGGGAACACAACAGAGAATCCCTGATGGAGCAGGAGAACAGTGGGATGCAGACCTCAAATTCTCCTAAAAAGACTAGACTTAATGGTCTAACTGAGACTAGAGGGACCCCAGAGGTCATGGTCCCCGGATCTTCTGTTAGCCCCAGATTGGAACCATTCCCGAAGCCAACTCTTCAGACAAAGATTGGACTGGACTATAAGACAGAAAATGATACTGGTGAGGAGTGAGCTTCTTGGCTCAAATAGACCCATGAGACTATGTGGGCAGCTCCTGTCTGGAGGGGAGATGAGAAGGCAGAGGGGGACAGGAGCTGATGATCAAATGGACATGGAGAATACAGGGTGGAGAGGAGGAATGTGTTGTCTCATTGCGGGGGAGCAGCTAGGAGTACATAGCAAGAGATTGTCTTGATTTGTAAGCTTTCACTTAAAGCACAATAAATAAATTAAGAAAAAGCAAAGATTACAGCCCAGAAAACCCTATGGAGCTCAGTTCTGTCCTATGACACACGGGGTCTCCATGAGTCAGAGTCAACTGGAAGGCAATGGGCTAGGCGAGTGGTGCAAACTCTACAAACCAAAGGGTTGGAGGCTCCAGTTCACCCAGAGGTGCCTTGGAAGAAAGGCCTGGCAGTCTGCTTCTGAAAGGTTACAGCCTGGAAGACCCCACGGAGCAGTTCTACACTGCACACACGGGGGCGCCGTGAGTCAGAGTCGACTTGACAGCAACGGGCTTGGTTACTTTGCTTTGGAGGCATGTGACAGCACGGTGCTGTACGCTTTGTGGAGACTAAGAGCTGCCGCTTTTCTGAGAAGAGCGAGCGAGACCCTTGTCGGTGGCGAGGCAGCACCCGAAGGTGGCCAGATGAACTCTGAAAGCCCTGTTTCTCCAGGTGTGGCTTTCTGACGGCGTGTGTCAGCCTCGCCTGGGCTCTGGTTAAACCAACAGATTCCTGGGACCTACTCCAGACTTCCTGGAACCAGCATCTCCAGGAATCCTTGGCTGAGAAATCAATGTTTTAAACACACTGCCCAGGCAAGCCTTACCTTTCAGTTGTGAACACCTATTTATGAGCACTCTGCTAGCCAGTTGCTCCTGTAGGTGCTACGGATACCCACTGCCATGGAGTCGATTTCCAACTCGCAGCGACCCCATGTGGTACAGAGGAAAACTGTGCTCCATAGAGTTTACTGCTCCATAGGGAGCAGAGTGCCAGGCCTTTCTTCTGCAGCGCCATTGGGTGGGTTCAAACCACCAACCTTTAGGTTAGTAGCCAAGCGCTTAACCTAGGTACCACCTAGGGGCGAGGGATACCTGTGTATAAAATGTCAAATATTCCTAGTTTCACAGACCTGTAAATGGCACTAAGGCTTGAGAACAAATATCGTCGTTGATCAAAGAATTTCCAAAGCTCAGAGTGGGACGGCTGTATCATAATATCAACACAGTTAATGGAAGTGAAAATAAAATAAAAATGTTTGATAGAAAGTAAGTCCAGCTTGGCTTTTTGATCAATGAAGAAATGGCTGCAAGTTTGTTATGTGATTCATGTTGTTTTCATGAATAGAATGGCCTCCGTCTGCACCTCTGAAGGTTTGACATGAATATGTGTGGGACATGTAAAAAATACACAGGTAATTATGTTCTTGGCCAGTATCCAACGTATGAAACATTTTAGATGTTAACTTGAAAATAGGTGAGGAAGTATATGTTGTTGTTATTGCCGTGTGCTGTTGAGTTCATTCCTACTCATAGCAACCCTACAGCACACAGTAGAACTGCCCCATAGGATTTTCTAGGCTGTAATCTTTACAAGGGAAACCCTGGTGGCATAGTGGTTAAGTGCTACGGCTGCTAACCAAAAGGTCAGCAGTTTGAACCCGCCAGGCGCTCCTTGGAAACTCTATGGGGCAGTTCTATTCTGTACTATAGGGTCGCTATGAGTCGGAATCGACTCGACGGCAGTGGGTTTGGGTTTTTTTGGTTTTGGGTAGGGAGGGGAGGTATGGGGGTGGTGCCCAGGATGGCCAGGGAGTCCTTTTGTTTTTTATTATTATTATTATTATTAACTTTTATTGAGCTTCAAGTGAACGTTTACAAATCAAGTCAAACTGTCACATATAAGTTTATATACACCTTACTCCGTACTCCCACTTGCTCTCCCCCTAATGAGTCAGCCCTTCCAGTCTCTCCTTTCATCACAATTTTGCCAACTGCCAACTCTCTCTATCCTCCCATCCCCCCTCCAGACAGGAGATGCCAACACAGTCTCAAGTGTCCACCTGATACAAATAGCTCACTCTTCATCAGCATCTCTCTCCTACCCACTGTCCAGTCCCTTTCATGTCTGATGAGTTGTCTTCGGGGATGGTTCCTGTCCTGTGCCAACAGAAGGTTTGGGGACCATGACCGCCAGGATCCCTCTAGTGTCAGTCAGACGATTAAGTCTGGTCTTTTTATGAGAATTTGGGGTCTGTATCCCACTGATGTCCTGCTCCCTCAAGGGTTCTCTGTTGTGCTCCCTGTCAGGGCAGTCATCGGTTGTGGCCGGGCACCAACTAGTTCTTCTGGTCTCAGGATGATGTGGTCTCTGGTTCATGTGGCCCTTTCTGTCTCTTGGGCTCTTAGTTATCGTGTGACCTTGGTATTCTTCATTCTCCTTTGATCCAGGTGGGTTGAGACCAATCGATGCATCTTAGATGGCCGCTTGGTAGCATTTAAGACCCCAGACGCCACATTTCAAAGTGGGTTGCAGAATGTTTTCATAATAGAATTATTTTGCCAATTGACTTAGAAGTCCCCTTAAACCCTGGTCCCCAAACCCCCGCCCTTGCTCCGCTGACCTTTGAAGCATTCAGTTTATCCCGGAAACTTCTTTGCTTTTGGTCCAGTCCAGTTGAGCTGACCTTCCATGTATTGAGTATTGTCCTTCCCTTCACCTAAAGCAGTTCTTATCTATTAATTCATCAGTAAAAAACCCTCTCCCACCCTCCCTCCCTCCCCCCTCATAACCACAAAAGTATGTGTTCTTCTCAGTTTATACTATTTCTCAAGATCTTAAAATAGTGGTCTTATACAATTTTTTTTTTTTATACAATATTTGTCCTTTTGCCTCTGACTAATTTCAATCAGCATAATGCCTTCCAGGTTCCTCCATGTTACGAAATGTTTCACAAATTCGTCACTGTTCTTTATCGATGCGTAGTATTCCATTGTGCGAATATATCACAATTTATTTATCCATTCATCCGTTGATGGACACCTTGGTTGCTTCCAGCTTTTTGCTATTGTAAACAGAGCTACAATAAACATGGGTGTGCATATATCTGTTTGTGTGAAGGCTCTTGTGTCTCTAGGGTATATTCCGAGGAGTGGGATTTCTGGGTTGTATGGTAGTTCTATTTCTAACTGTTTAAGATAACGCCAGATAGATTTCCAAAGTGGTTGTACCATTTTACATTCCCACCAGCAGTGTATAAGAGTTCCAATCTCTCCGCAGCCTCTCCAACATTTATTATTTTGTGTTTTTTGGATTAATGCCAGCCTTGTTGGAGTGAGATGGAATCTCATCGTGATTTTAATTTGCATTTCTCTAATGGCTAATGATCGAGAGCATTTTCTCATGTATCTGTTAGCTGCCTGAATATCTTCTTTAGTGAAGTGTGTGTTCATATCCTTTGCCCACTTCTTGATTGGGTTGTTTGTCTTTTTGTGGTTGAGTTTTGACAGAATCATATGGATTTTAGAGATCAGGCGCTGGTCGGAGATGTCATAGCTGAAAATTCTTTCCCAGTCTGTAGGTGGTCTTTTTACTCTTTTGGTGAAGTCTTTAGATGAGCATAGGTGTTTGATTTTTAGGAGCTCCCAGTTATCGGGTTTCTCTTCGTCATTTTTGGAAATGTTTTGTATTCTGTTTATGCCTTGTATTAGGGCTCCTAAGGTTGTCCCTATTTTTTCTTCCATGATCTTTATCATTTTAGTCTTTATGTTTAGGTCTTTGATCCACTTGGAGTTAGTTTTTGGGCATGGTGTGAGGTATGGGTCCTGTTTCATTTTTCTGCAAATGGATATCCAGTTATGCCAGCACCATTTGTTAAAAAGACTATCTTTTCCCCAATTAACTGACACTGGGCCTTTGTCAAATATCAGCTGCTCATATGTGGATGGACTTACATCTGGGTTCTCAATTCTGTTCCATTGGTCTATGTGCCTGTTGTTGTACCAGTACCAGGCTGTTTTGACTACTGTGGGTGTATAATAGGTTCTGAAATCAGGTGGAGTGAGGCCTCCCACTTTCTTCTTCGTTTTCAGTAATGCTTTGCTTATCTGAGGCTTCTTTCCCTTCCATATGAAGTTGGTGATTTGTTTCTCCATCACATTAAAAAATGACATTGGAATTTGGATCGGAAGTGCATTGTATGTATAGATGGCTTTTGGTAGAATAGACATTTTTACTATGTTAAGTCTTCCTATCCATGAGCAAGGTATGTTTTTCCACTTAAGTAGGTCCTTTTTAGTTTCTTGTAGTAGTACTTTGTAGTTTTCTCTGTATAGGTCTTTTACATCTTTGGTAAGATTTATTCCTAAGTATTTTATCTTCTTGGTGGCTACTGTGAATGGTATTGATTTGGTTATTTCCTCTTCGATGTTCTTTTTGTTGATGTAGAGGAATCCAGGTGATTTTTGTATGTTTATCTTATAACCTGAGACTCTGCCAAACTCTTCTATTAGTTTCAGTAGTTTTCTGGAGGATTTCTTAGAGTTTTCTGTGTATAAGATCATGTCATCTGCAAATAGAGATAATTTTACTTCCTCCTTTCCAATCCGGATGCCCTTTATTTCTTTGTCTAGCCTAATTGCTCTGGCTAGGACTTCTAGCACAATGTTGAATAAGAGCGGTGATAAAGGGCACCCTTGTCTGGTTCCCGTTCTCAAGGGAAATGCTTTCAGGCTCTCTCCATTTAGAGTGATGTTGGCTGTTGACTTTGTATAAGAAGGATGCCCTTTATTATGCTGAGGAATTTTCCTTCAATTCCGATTTTGGTGAGAGTTTTTAGCATAAATGGGTGTTGGACTTTGTCAAATGCCTTTTCTGCATCAATTGATAAGATCATGTGGTTTTTGTCTTTTGTTTTATTTATGTGGTGGATTACATTAATGGTTTTTCTAATATTAAACCAGCCTTGAATACCTGGTATAAATCCTACTTGGTCGTGGTGGATTAATTTTTTGATATGTTGTTGAATTCTATTGGCTAGAATTTTGTTGAGGATTTTTGCATCTATGTTCATGAGGGATATAGGTCTATAATTTTCTTTTTTTGTGATGTCTTTACCTGGTTTTGGTATCAGGGAGATGGTGGCTTCATAGAATGAGTTAGGTAGAATTCCGTCATTTTCTATGCTTTGAAATACCTTTAGTAGTAGTGGTGTTAACTCTTCTCTGAAAGTTTGGTAGAACTCTGCAGTAAAGCCATCCGGGCCAGGGCTTTTTTTTTGTTGGGAGTTTTTTGATTACTGTTTCAATCTCTTTTTTTGTTATGGGTCTATTTAGTTGTTCTCCTTCTGAATGTGTTAGTTTAGGTAGGTAGTGTTTTTCCAGGAATTCATCCATTTGTTCTAGGTTTGCAAATTTGTTAGAGTACAATTTTTTGTAATAATCTGATATGATTCTCTTAATTTCAGTTGGGTGTGTTGTGATGTGGCCCTTCTCGTTTCTTTGTTTCCTTTCCTGTATTTCTTTAGTCAGTCTGGCCAACGGTTTATCAATTTTGTTAATTTTTTCAAAGAACCAGCTTTTGGCTTTGTTAATTCTTTCAATTGTTTTTCTGTTCTCTAATTCATTTAGTTCAGCTCTAATTTTTATTATTTGTTTTCTTCTGGTGCCTGATGGATTCTTTTGTTGCTCACTTTCTATTTGTTCAAGTTGTAGGGACAGTTCTCTGATTTTGGCTCTTTCTTCTTTTTGTATGTGTGCATTGATCGATATAAATTGGCCTCTGAGCACTGCTTTTGCTGTGTCCCAGAGGTTTTGAGAGGAAGTATTTTCATTCTTGTTGCATTGTATGAATTTCCTTATTCCCTCCTTAATGTCTTCTATAACCCCGTCTTTTTTCAGGAGGGTATTGTTCAGTTTCCAAGTATTTGATTTCTTTTCCCCAATTTTTCTGTTATTGATTTCCACTTTTATGGCCTTGTGGTCTGAGAAGATGCTTTGTAATATTTCGATGTTGTGGATTCTGCAAAGGTTTGTTTTATCACCTAAGAAGTGGTCTATTCTAGAGAATGTTCCACGTGCCCTAGAAAAAAAGTATACTTTGCAGCAGTTGGGTGGAGAGTTCTGTATAAGTCAATGAGGTCAAGTTGGTTGATTGTTGTAAGTAGGTCTTCCGTGTCTCTATTGAGCTTCTTACTGGATGTCCTGTCCTTCTCCGAAAGTGGTGTGTTGAAGTCTCCTACTATAATTGTGGAGGTGTCTATCTCACTTTTCAGTTCTGTTAAAATTTGATTTATGTATCTTGCAGCCCTGTCATTGGGTGCATAAATATTTAATATGGTTATATCTTCCTGGTCAATTGTCCCTTTTATCATTATATAGTGTCCTTCTTTACCCTTTGTGGTGGATTTGAGTTTAAAGCCTGTTTTGTCAGAAATTAATATCGCTACTCCTGGTCTTTTTTGCTTATTGTTTGCTTGGTATATTTTTTCCATCCTTTGAGTTTTAGTTTGTTTGTGTCTCTAAGTCTAAGGTGTGTCTCTTGTAGGCAGCATATAGATGGATCGTGTTTCTTTATCCAGTCTGAGACTCTCTTCTCTTTATTGGTGCATTTAGTCCATTTACATTCAGCTTAATTATAGTTTTTTTTTTTAATTATAGATAAGTACGTGTTTAGTGCATTTCGTTTTAAGAACAAAATATGAAACCTAGAAAGAAAAAAAAAAAAAGGAAGCAACAGTAAAGAGTGAGAATGAAAAGATTCTAAAGGTGAATTACAGGAAGCTTGACGGCTGTCTTCACCAGTGAGAAATAAACAAGCCAGAAGCAGAGAAATGTCTAATATGGGGGAAAAAAGAAAATGCGGTGCACGCTGAAGGGAAAGAGAAGGGCACCCGAGACAGGTGTCAGTGCTGTGAGAGGAGGGAGAGGACAATAGTGTGTGAGGCGGGGGGAGAATCATCCAGGGACCCGAGGTGGAGAAGGAAGGGAGGCAGGATATCCCAAGGCTTAACAAACTACTTCCAGAAGAACAGAGCCCCAGGGCGTCATAGGAAGGGGTGCCACTCTCAGGGCGGCCCATAAAGGAGAGGGGAGATGTTTCTGGAACATGAAAAGGTGTGCCCTCGACGATCACAACACAGACATACACACTCAGGTACACACGTGCACGCACACACACACGCACACAGTTACAGACGGGCCTTAGAGCAAGAAAGCAGTGTAGGAGGCAGGAAGAGAGACAAGAATGAAAAAAAAAAGAAACAAGGTTTGTGCAAATAAGCAAACATCGATTTAAAATAGAATATTTTCATAGAGTTTAACAAAACAGATTAAATTGGTTTGGTCATCGGCAGACTGAGAAACAAAAAGACAATTTACCAACGTGCTTTGCCTTTTAGAGAACACAAAACGAAACAAATTTTATATATAGATATAGATAGATACCAAATCCACTGCCTTCAGGTCCGTTCCAACTCACAGGAGCCCTGTAGGGCAGAGGAGAACTGCCCTGTAGGGTTTTCAAGGCTTTATCTTTACAGAAACTGAACGCCACATCTTTCTCCTGTGGAGCGGCTGTGGGCTCGAACCACCAAACTTTTGGTTAACAGCTGAACTCTTTAACCACTGTACCACCTGGCCTCCATATAGATTAAGGAGACTTCATGGCACAAGGGTTAATCACTGAGCTGGTAACTGAAAGAACGGCTGGCAGTTCGAACCCAGCCAGAAGCTGCTCTGGAGAAAGACGTGGAGATCTGCTCCCATAAAGATTACAGCCTAGGAAACTCTACAGGCCAGCCGTGCTGTGTCACGTGGGGTTGCTGTGAGTCAGAAGCAGACTTAACAGCACTGCCGCCACGACAATATGTATTACGTGTATGTTTATATATAATACAAGAGCCCTGGTGCAGTGGTTAAGTGCGCTTGGCAGCTAACTGAAAGGTCGGTGGTTCAAACTCACCAGCTGCTCTGTGGGAGAACGATGGAGCAGTCTGCTTCGGTAAAGATCACAGCCTTGGGAGCCCTGTGGGGCAGTTCTGCCCTGTGCTATAGGGTTCTTATGAGTCAAAATCGACTCGATGGCAATGGGTTTATATAAATACATATTCTCTGTATATAATTTATATATGTATCTGTATATATACCTAGAGGGAGAGTCCTAGTGGTACAGTGGTTAAGAGCTCACCTGCTAACCAAAATGTCGGCAGTTGGAATTCACCAGCTGCTCCTTGGAAACCCTGTGGAGCAGTTCTATTGCATCCTACAGGGTCGCTGTGAGTCAGAATTGACAGCAATGGGTTTGGTTTATGCATGTATGTATATGTGTGTGTGTGTATGTATACACACACATACGTACACACACACACATATATATACACATATACATGTAAAACTTATCCTGGTCTTCTGATTATTTTAAAATATACCATCTGGCTTTGTACATTCCCCTAATAATCCCTACCTATAATGTTCAGATGTCACTTCTGTCAAGGTCAAAATAAACTTATTTATTGATTTAGAGACGACTGCCCTGAGCTGACATGGTTTCAGCCTCCTCCTAGACACATCTTCATTTCAGAACGCTGTGAATAAAAGAATAGCTCTGAAGACATTCAAAGACAATGATAAACTCACTTCTACCAGTGGTTCCCTCTTCAAGAAATAACCGTTCAGGAAATTAAATATTCTGTGCACTTTTACGGTTTTTAAACGCCCCTCAGGCTGCTGTATGGGAGGTGGAGGCATTGGGGGGCTTTTTGAAAAGACATGGGTGTAGTTTAGGGAATTCAAGGAATAACGAAAGATCCAGGGCAGAAAGGAGAGGGCGCAGGGTGCCCCTGGGAGTGCCTGTGGCAGGAGGTGATGGTGTCTTCCGTCAGCTCGCTCTCCTGCCGGTGACCGAGGCCACCCATCTGGCTTTCATCTGAACAGGATGCGGTACGCTAGCGGAGAGTCAGCTTGTCTACAGCGGCCCATTGTTCTCCGTCACGGGAGGCAGGAAAGGCATCAGTATTCTAGCCCCACCAGAACCGCAGTCAACCTCGGAAGTATAGGTTCTCCAAAGGAGGACACGATCATAGCTCACTGAAAAAGGGAAACGGATGCTGAACCAAAAAAACCAAACCAGTGCCTTCAAGCTGACTCTAGCTACGGCGACCCCATGTGTGTCAGAGTAGGACTGTGCTCCACAGGGTTTCCAATGGCTGGTCTTAGTAGATCAACAAGTCTTTCTTCCAAGGCGTCTCTGTGTGGACTTGAACCTCCAATGCTTTGGTTATTCGTGTTTGTGCCACTCCCCTACTCCATTGCCTTCCAGCCTACTCTTGACTCATGGAGACCCCATGTGTCACAAAATAGAGCTGTGCTCCATGGGGTGTTCTTGGCTGTGATTTTAGGGAAGGAGATTGCCAGGCCTTTCTTCCGAGGCACTGCAGTTGGGTTTGAATCACCAACCTTTGCGTTAGTGGCCTAGCGAAATCTGTCTGTACTACCCAGGCACTTCTTGGCACCACCCAAAACCAAAACCAAACCCATTGCTGTCGAGTTCATTCCAACTCATAGCAATCCTACAGGACAGAGTAGAACTGCCCCATAGGGTTTCCAAGGAGTGGCTGGTGGATTTGAACCACTGACCTTTTGTTTACCAGCCAAGCTCTTAACCATTACACCACCAGGGCTTGGAGAAAAAAAAAAAGAAAGAAAGGGAACAACAGCAAAAAAATCAGGAAAAAAGAAAAGAGGGAAAGAGAAGAAGAGGAAAATCCATCTCCGTCAATTGGCTTGCATTGATCACACCATTTGGCAGGTCACCACAACTCTGTCCGTGGACATGGATTTAATTTGGAGGCTGGGAGCAACTTACCCCCTTCTGCCACTTTCCCCCTGGTGTCTGTATTTTCTCCTACATTAGGTTTGGCATCTCATATCCTTGCTTCTTTGGCCACAAGCCATGAGTACAGAGAGACTGGGCTGATTCAGCAGGCGGCCAGCGTGAAGGAGAAGCCCTGAGGCATGTCCCCTGACACTCATTCTCCAGTTTTCCAATATAGCTCTCTGCCTCCACCAGGCTGAAATTGTGCCATATTTTACTTACAGCTCTTTCAAGAAGTCTTTGCTGTGCTTTTTACTGTGACAACCTGCTCGTGACTCTTTCAAAGAGCTAGTGTCTTTCACAGCATGAAAAAATAGAATCATATATATACGTATATATATATATATTTAATAGCTGTTATAAAGAAACCCGCTCTACAGAGCGATAAGGTTGACTGTGATTCCTCGATTTTCATTTCTGTCAAATGAGAATATTGCATTTAATTGAAAATATTTTCGAAGTTAAAAGCTTGAGAGAGCATCCCGCCTTACTCTTGGTGGCCACTTGGTTGAGGGGGGAGGAGTTGAGAAGCCTCAGGCCTTTGAGGGATTAGTTCCTTTGGGGGCGGCGTGTATGAAGACACAGCCTCGTGGCTCATGATAATAGCGTTTTGAAGAGTAATGGCCACCACTTTGGACCTGGACTTTTGAATATGGGTCCGCCTACATCTATATCTGGTTATTGTTGGCTCTGCTGGCATGCTGGTTCAAGCAGTATCACAGCTTTACCACGTCGTCGTTGGTAGCTGCTGCGGATGTGGCCCTGACTCAAGGCGACCCCATGCCCAACAGAATGAAATCCTCCTCGGTCCTGTGCCATCCCCATGATCAGTTGTGGATCAGACCCTTGTGATCCATAGGGTTTTCATTAGCCAGTTTTTGGAAGTAGATTGCCAGGCCTTTCTTCCTAGACCATCTCAGTCTGGAAGCTTCGCTGAAACCTGTTCAGCACTGTTATGGATTGAATTGTGTCCCCCTAAAAGTGCGTGTCAACTTGGCTAGTCCATAATTCCCAGTATTGCTTGATTGTCCACCATTTTGTCATCTGATGTGATTTTCCTGTGTGTTGTAAATCCTAACTCTATGATGTTAATGAGGCAGGACTCAATCTACAAGGTTAGTTTGTGACTTAAGTCAATGTGTTTTGAGATATAAAAGACAGAAGCAGCGAACGGAGAGACATGGGGACCTCATACCACCAGGAAACAAGAGCCAGGAGAATAGTGTGTTCTTTGGACCCAGGGTCCCTGTGCTGAGAAGTTCCTCAGTGGGGGAAGATTGACAACAAGGACCTTCCCCCAGAACCAACAGAGAAAGAAAGCCTTCCCCTCAAGCTAGCACTCTGAACTTGGACTTCCAGCCTACTGGACTGTGAGAGAATAAATTTCTCTTTGTTAAAGCCACCCACTGGTGGTATTTCTGTTACAGCAGCACTAGATGACTAAGACAGGCATCATAACAGCACGTGAGCCTTCAACGACAGATGAGTGGTGGCCACGCGTGAGGTGCATTGGCCTGGAATTGAACCCAGGGCTCCCCCATGGAAGGCATGAATTCTACCACTACTGCTACTGGAAAATTAGCCTTTGGATATCCTTCAAGTACTGACTGACTCCTAAGGCTGTTACGTTTTAGTTCAAGAGAACTGTTAACATTTAGGATTATTGCACCAGAGTGAAGGATTCCATGGTACATCCGAAGGGTATGTTTTCCATTAACTCTTCATCCTCTTAAATCAAATTTAATTTAAAGCTCAGCTGAGCTGCGCTGGGGACCAGAAGCACTGATAGCAGGTACAGATTCAATGGTAATAGAATATTGGATATTTATACTTCCAGGCTGGTTGACAGCCTCATAGTACCAGATAGTCACACTTCTCCACCATCCCCTCAAAGAACACCCTGCCTTCAGACTCCACCTTCACTTAATGTACCATCAGAGTTATTCTGGTGCAATGGTACGGTTCAATTCCTAACAGGGATGACACACTTTTTTTTCTTAAATATAAATCATTTTTCATTAGTATCGGTTAGATAGATGAATGGATGGATGGATACATGGATGGATGGATAGATAGATGGATAGGTAGATAGATAGATGATAGATAGGGTGACAGATAGATGGATGATGGGTGGGTGGGTGGGTGGGTAGATGGATGGACCAACTGCCATTCGGTTGACTCCGACTCACGGCGAGCTTACGCACAGCAGAACAAAATGTTTCTTTGTCCTGTGCCGTCCTCGTGATCGCCAGCATGCTCAAGTCCATTGTTGTGGCTGTTGTACCAATCCATCTCACCAAGGGTCTCCGTCACCCTCACTGGCCCTCTACTTCACCAAACATGATGTCCCCCTCCAGCAAATGATCCATCTTGATGTGTCCAAAGCAAGTGAGTCAGACAGTGTTCTGCTGTGACCCACAGAGTTTTCATTGGCTGAATTTCAGAGGTAGATGACCAGGCCTTTCTTCCTAGCCTGTCTTAGTCTGGAAACGCCACTGAAACCTGTCCACCATGGGTGATCCTGGTAGTATTTGAAATACCAGTGGCATAGCTTCCAGCATCACAGTAATACGCCAGCCCCCACAGCAGGACAGACTGACAGATGGGTGGTGGAGCACAGCGTAGTAATGTAGAAACGACCACAATTGGGGTTTGGCTCCCAGACTGAGCACTTAAGAGCAAGCTGAACTTGGACAAATGGCTTAACTTCGTGGAATTTAGAATCCTTATCAAGGATACATAACTCTTATAGGATCCACATGATGATTCAGTGATGAGCGTCCCCATCCTAGGGCATGTGTGAGGGTTCGATGATGAGATATATTCTCTAACCTCAAAACAGGGTGACACACTCCATCCTGGCATCTGACAGCGGGGCAATGTATTTGAAAGCAGGGTTGTTAGAGAGAATCGGCAACATATGCTCACCCGTATGCACGGTGAAAGCACTTTGTAAACTGTGAACTCAAAAGGAAGCTAGGGGTATTATTATTCAGGCACATAGCCAGGTGCTGTGTTTACTCTGGAAATTACTCCATGAGCTGCTTTGGGCTTGCTGGAATGTGCACTTGACAAGGATGTAGATCCAACCACAGGGCCGGATAAATATGTCAGATATGTCCTGGTATGTTTATGGCGAGTCGACTTCAACGCGTAGCAACCCTAGAGGACAGAGTAGAACTGTCCCATGGGGTTTCCCAGGCTGTAATCTTTACAGAAGCTGACTGCCACATCTTTCTCTCGCGTAATGGCTGGCGGGTTCAAACTGCCGACCCTCTGGTTAGCAGCTGAGCACTTAACCGTGGTGCCACCAAGGCTCCTAGAGTTATCTATAAAAACCAAACCCATTGCTGTCGAGTCGATTCTGACTCGTAGCAACCCTATAGGACAGAGTAGAACTGTCCCGTAGAGGATCTAAGGAGTGACTGGTGGAGTCAAACTGCCGACCTTTTGGTTAGCAGCCGTACCTCTTAACCACTGGGCTCCAGCAGTATCTATACCTGTTGCTGTTAAGTCGATTCTGACTCATAGTGACCCTATAGAATAGAGTAGAACTGCCCCCATAGAGTTTCCAAGGGATGCCTCGTAGATTCAAACTTCTCACCTTTTGGTAAGCAGCCATAGCACTTAACCACTATGCCACCAGGATTTCTAGGAGCATCTATAAAAAAAAAAAAAAAATAGGTATGCGTAAATACCAATATGTGGCCTCAGGCACATACATTCATTGAAGACACAAATTCAGTATTGGCTTTCTGGGTTTAAAGGCTTAAGACCATAGTCTCATGGGACAACTCAGTCAACTGGCCTAATGTAGATCACCAAAATCATGATGTGCACCCTGGTGAAGTGAGTAGCATCTGGGGTCTTAAAGGCTTGTGAGCAGCCATCCAAGACCAAATTTTAGGTCTCTACTTGCCAGAAACAAAACAGTTAGAAGGTACCCAAAAGCTCAGAGAAGAAACAAATCTACACAAGCCACAACCTCCTCTACCCTGAGACCAGAAGAATTAGATGGTGCCCTGCTACCACCACCGACCATTCTGAATGGGGTCATGATAGTTGGTCCCAGATAGAATGGGAGAAAAATACGGAGCAGAACTCAAATTTTTACTAAAATCCAACAAACAAAACCCAGACAGACTGGAACAGTAGAGAACAGAGGACCCCCTGTGACTATTCCCCTGAAGCATTGTTTAAACCTAGAACTGAGCTTATCCACTGAAATCACTTCTTAGCGAAATAGCAGAGTAGCATACAAAATAAAGGGTATTACATGTAAGATGGGTGCCCTACTTAAAAACCATCAGTATGACATCAAAAGGTCAACATGACTGAAAAGCAGAGACGAGAAGATAAGGGGGAAGGGAAACTAGAGTACCGGAAATGGAGCAAACAGAACACAATTAAAGAGATTGTCGACACGTTGCGACACATGTAATTTACGTCACTGAACCATTTGTGTGGAAAATGTCAACTGGGAACCTAACTTGCTGAGGAAACTTCCACTATAAGTCGGAAGCAACTCCGCAGCAACTGGGTTTTTTTTTGCTTTAAATGGCCTTTAGCCCGTAAGATAGAGGTCCTAACTGGGATGCATCATGATTTTTAAGTTCTGAGTCTGCAGCAAACAGTTGGACACAGACATGACTAACTCTGAAACCATTAACTAATAACCCCAGCTTTTATGGTTTCTTGGAAATTTATCAACATCACCTTAACGTTTCGTTGAAATTCACCCAGCTGTTTAGACACATTTTCAGCCTGAACACATTTTGATAAAAGCTGCTTTTTGTTGTTGTTGTTGTTGACGACAAACCGATGACAGTGGCCCCAGAACCCTGGACTGAATACATGGCACATCACAACCAAGCCCATGGCTTCACCATCCACATTTCCCATACCTCCTCTTCGTATTCCTGCAATTGTCCCCTTGGCCCCTGGGAAGACACGACCTCTGGCTATGTACAGCCTTGCAGAAGCATCCAGATAACAACCTACTGGTAAAAGTCACAGCACCAGGCAGGTGTGATTAGCACAGACAGACGATGCCATTTGATGGCTGAGGTTCCCCAGCCTTTCACCACGACATTTCCATAAGGTAGCAGAGCAAGGACAACATGTCCCGCTTGTGTGCCTAGCTGACCTCCCACCACTTGGCAATGATAGACTTTTTGTTCACGTCCCAGGGTCTGAAATATACCATGTACTCAGAAGGTGCCGTGGGGAAAAGAGAAGGCGAAGACACCCTAGAAACGTGGGCAGTCTTCCCTGGTGTACAAGTCAGTGGTTAAATGAGGCAATTTTCTTCTACTGCAGGCGGCTTACAGCTCGGCTTTGTCTACCTCTCTGGGGGATTTTTAACCCGCAGTGCGGAGGGATGCAGGGACCTGTGTCTATATCATCCTCGCGGCTCCTCCCCTCATGCAAATTTAAATCACCGTCCTGATCATTACACTACATTTTCCAGGAGCTAAAATATTTTAAGTTCCAATAGCCGATACAATAGGCTGGGAGATTAACACAAAGATAATATCCCCAGCGCGGGAAGAAATATTACCCTGAATAATTTAAAGAGTGCTATAATAAACTCGCAGGAAATAAAATTCAGATTTGCTGATCTTGTGGCACTGAAATTAGAAGGAGCCTCTGAGGGAAAGAGGACTGTGGAGAGGCCGGAAAGGATCACGATCTCCTGAACCCTTGGTCTTGGAAACTTCTTCCTTTGGGAGAATGTAGACGTTAAAAGTGAGGCAGCAGTAGCTCAGTGGTAAAGTCTCCCTTTCCATGCAGGAGACCCACGTTCGGTTCCCGGCCAAGGCAGCTCTTGAGCAGCCACCACCCCACCTGTCAGTAGAGGCTCGCTTGTTGCTACGTTGCTGAACAGGTTCCAGTGGAGCTTCCGGACTAAGACAGACTAGGAAGAAAGGCCTGCTGGTCTACTTCTGAAAACCAGTGAAAACGATATGAATTTACAAAGAGTGAATCCACAACTGATCATGGGGATGGCATAGGACCCGGCAGGGTTTTCTTTCTTTGTGCGTGGGGTCATCATGAGTCGGGGGCCAACTAGACAGCAGCTAACAAAAACAAGATTAGACGTGGTTCAGTTAAAAAGCAGAGAATGGGAAACCTAAAGACAGAGTCAGGATTCCACTGTGAGCCCCAAGTTACCAAACTCTTCTTCCTGGCAAAGAGTCCTGGGTAGTTCTAAGTGCTCATACTAACCAAAAGTTTGGTGGTTTGAGTCCACTCGGAGGCACTTCAGGAGAAAGGCCTGGTGACCAGCTTCCATAAGGTCACAGCTTTGAAAACTTCACGGAACATGGTTCTACTCTGACACACATGGGGTCGCCATGAGTCAGAATCAGCTCAGGGTCAACTGGTTGGGGTTTGTTCTTGTTGTTTCCTTGGGACAAGGCTGGACTCTATTTCCCAGCGTCCCTTGCAGCTGGGTGTCATGTGGCTACATTCTAGCCAAAGGAATGAGAACAGAAGGAGAAGTGTTGGGGCACACCATGAACACCTCCTGCGTGTGCTTCTTCAGACTCTTTCCACTCGCCCAGACTTGAAGCAACAAGTGTGAGCAACTTGGGAGCTACACATGCAAGACGGTGGAGCCATCGAGGCAAGGGCTCTGGGTCCCAATGCCTGCTTGGAGGACAGCTGGCTGTCAACCACGCACACCTGTTTTAGTCTGTCTAGGAGTCAGAGATGAACTCTTAACCATGTTGGAGCCATTGCACCTGTTTGGATTCATTCGTTTTAGCAGCTGCAGTCGATTAAATTGTGTCCCCCCCCCAAAATGTGTTTCAACTTGGCTGGGCCATGTTTCCCATTATTGTGATTGTCCACCATTTTGTCATCTGATGTGATTTTCTTACATGTTGTAAATCCTGCCTCTATGATGTTGATGAGGTGTGATTAGCTGCAGTTATGATAATGAGGCAGGACTCAATCTACAAGGTTAGGTTGTACGTTAAGCCAATCTCTTTTGAGATTTAAAAGAGAGAAGCAAGCAGAGAGACATGGGGACCTCATACCACCAAGAAACAAGAGCCAGGAGAATAGCATGTCCTTTGGACCCAGGGCCTCTGTACTGAGAAGTGCTTCGACCAGGGAAGATGGATAACAAGGACCTCTCTGAGAGAGAAAGCCTTCCCCTGGAGCTGACACTCTGAATTCAGACTTCTAGCCTCCTAGACTGTGAGAGAATAAATTTCTCTTTGTTAAAGCCATTCACTTGTGGTATTTCTGTTATCGTAGCACTAGATGACTAAGACAGCAGCTAACCAACAACCAACCAGTTGCCCTGAGTTGACTCCTACTCATGGTGACCCCATGCATGTCAGAGTAGAACGGTGCTCCGTAGGGTCCTCAACAGCCGATTTTTCAGAAGCAGAACCCCAGGCATTTGTCCCGAGGTGCCTCTAAGTGGACTCAATTCTCCAATCTTTCGATGAGCAGCTGAGCACCTTAACCATTCACAACACCCAGGGACTCCTATTTTAGCAGCTAGAATTCCCTAAGTCATGCGGTAACCTCGTGACCTCACATAAGCCATTTCTCGTGTCTGAGACTCCATTTTCTTATCAGAAAATAATCATGTTAGCCTGTGTAGGAGGAAATGAAGCAAGGGAAATAAAAATGTTTGTGTGCCGTAATCAGTATTAAAACAGTATTATGATAATCATCTCGCATAGATGTGAAATTAGATAATTCTCATCTAAATACGCACCGGAGATTTAGATACCATATTTCGTTATTTCCAGATCTGAAATTAGCATGTGTCTTACAACTGAGAGACTGACATAATTAAAATGGCATTAAAGAAATTTTTTTCTTGTTGCTGTTAGTTGCTCTTGAGTTGGCCCTGACTCCTGGTGACTTCATGTGCAACAGAACGAAACATTGCCGAATCTTTTGCCATCTTCACAATGGCTGGTATGCTTGAGTCCATTGTTGTGGTCACTGGGCATCTCGAATGCCTTCCAGCCTAGGGGGCTCATCTTCCAGCACTGTATCCAACAATGTTCTGTTGTGATCCATAGGGTTTTCAACGGCTGATTTTCTGAAGATTGCCAGGCCTTTCTTCCTAGTCTTAGCCTGGAAGCTCCATGAAACCTGTCCACCACAGGTGTCCCTGTTGATATATGAAATACCTGTGGCATAGTTTCCAGCATCAGAGATACACACAAGCCACCACAGTATGACAAACTGACAGGCAGGTGGTGGCTTTATTTCTTCGTGGTATGTAAAAGAAAGGTACGACTTGCCGCCTCTAGTGTCTTAGATTTGATAAAGATTAGATCCATACTGCATGCTGGATTCCTGAGTCATAATTGCTGGGCAGTTTGTGCTCCTCCAGGGCTAGGCACCCTTCTCCGGAGTCTTCCAGGCTGTGACTCCCAAAAGCTAGGATCTTACCTAGCCAAGGTCAAGAGGAAGTTAAATTTCAACTCGAATGTTCCTGTAGTCTTTGACATGTAGTCACACGTTCATGTCTGGAGAGGTGAGACTTTGCCTGCCTGTCACAGTGCCAGCAAGGCTTCGCGGTTTGACTCTGCCCTGTAGAATCCCTGAGCCTCCAAACCTTCACACAGTGGCCACAGGGAGGTTTACTCTTGTCCTCGTGGCAACGGTATGGACATATGGAAATATTAAATAGGGAGAAATTATCTTCATCCCCTGACGCTCCAGTTAAGCCATAATTAGACCATGATGAATGTCTATAAATCTGGCTAAATGTAGTTTATATGCCCCACTGAGCCATAGCAGGCTGTTAAATACACAGCCATTCAACAGATGGTTGATATCTGCCGTCAAAGTACTTTCTAGAAATTAAAATATATATGTGAAGAAACAAAAGCGTCCCCGTATCTAATCTCCCTGGGTAGACAGTCAGGAGAATACAGGATAATTTACTCAAAAAATGGACAGGAAGCCTTTCTGTTCTTTGCTGTTTCCGAGGACTCCTCTCGATGACTTGGGGCGACTGAGGATGGAGCCTACAACAATGACTGTTCTTCAGGCCTGTGCCACCTTCTAGCAGAGAACTAGCCTGATGCCCACGGGTAACGTAAAGCAGGAATCGGCAGACCATAGCCAAGACCCAACCCAGCCCACCTCCTATTTTCATACAGCCCGTGAGATAATAATGTTTTTCACATTTTTAAATGTTTAAAAAAAAAAAAAAACTAATAGTTGATGAAATGAAATTCAAATTTTAATGCCTGCCGATAAATTTTTTTCCGTTTCTATTACTTTTTGTTATTATCATTGAGAATATACGCAGTAAAACAGACGCCAATTTAGCAGTTTCTACGTGCACCACTCAGTGACATTGATCACATTCTCACCCTCCTTTTCCGAATTGTTCATGCCTCATTAACATAAACTCACTGGCCCCTAAGCTTCCTCTCTAACCTTTCAAGTTGCTGTTGTAGTTTGATCCCAAATATAGTTCTTAAAAGAGCACAATGCTCGAGACAGACATTCTTTGCTAGTTAGGCTAAACCATTATTTGGTTTTGAGTAAATTCTAATGGAATACGGCCACCCATTTGTTTCCAAATCATCTATGGCTGTTTTAGGAGCAAGGTGGTACAAACTGTTAAGCATTCGACTACTAACGCAAAGGTTGGTGGTTCGAACCCACCCTGAGGCTCCTAGGAAGAAAGGCCTGGCAGTCTGCTTCCATAAAGACTACAGCCAAGAAAATCCTATGGAGCAGTTCTATTCTGTATCACATGGGGCCACCGTAAGTTGGACCTGACTCGACAGCAACAGGTTTGGTTTGGTTCGTTTATGGCTGCTTTGGGGTTACACGGACAGAGTCAATTGGTTGTGACATAGATAATATGGACCACAAAGCCTGAAAGGTTTACTATCATGCTCTTTACAGAAAAAGCTTGCTACTCCCAGCACCTGCAGCATCAGCGTCACCTGGGAGCAGGTGTGACATACAGAAGCTCAGGTCCTGCCCTGGAACTACCAACTTAGAATCTGTATTTTAACAAGAGTCCCCAGATGCTGCAAAGTGTGTACACACCCAGCTGCTAACCTAAAGGTTGAAGATTCGTGTTCACCCAGAGATGCCTTGGAAGAAGGTCCTGGAAATCTGCTTCTGAAAAATCAGCCGTCAAAAACCCTGTGGAGCCCAGTTCTGCTTTGGAACACATGGGGGCTCCATGCGTCAGAGTGGACTTGAGGGCGAGTGGGCTGCGAGTGGAGTGGGAGTACGTTAACAAGATCCCCAGCTGATTTATATAAACATTAAAGCCTAACGAGTAGGACCGTACAGAAAAAGGATACTCTGAATTGGAGCCCTGGTGGCTACTGGCTAAGAGCTCAGCTGCTAACCAAAAGGTCAGCAGTTCAAATCCACCAGGTGCTACTCTGTCTTATAGGGTTGTTATGAGTTGGAATCGACTCGACGGCAAAGGGTTTGGTTTGTACGTTAATCAAGAGAATTACAATGTCATTTTGAGGAAATGTAAGCAAATAGATTTGTAATGTGTATGAGTCATGAATATGGTACTTAAAAATAAGTATTAAATGGTGAGACATTGGTTCTCATTGGTACCAAGATCTGAAAAAATTTCAGATTTCACCTCGCTCTTGTTGTTAGGTGCTGTAGAGCTGATCCTGCCCCCATAGGGACCCTGTATGATAGAGAAGCACTGTTTTGTAGGGTTTTCTAGGCCGTAATCTTTACAGAAGCAGACCTCCAGGTCTTTCTCCCATAGAGCAGTTGGCGGGTTTGAACCACCAACCAACCTTTCAGTCAGCAGCTGAACGCTTAACCGTTGCCCTACCAGGGCTCCTCAGATTTAACCCTAGAAAAACACAAAATACAAGGCCATAACAAATGCGAGGTGAGATTAATTTTCTCCCCTTGCCTAGTCAGAGAATTTTTTTTCATAATTGTCCTAAATTATTGCTTGCAGTATTAACCTGGAAAATGGGCCAATAGGGCCATAGGAATTCCTTCACCCAGGCCACAGAAGACGGAAGGTTACAGGGGAATGCGTACCCCAAGGTTGCACGCTAAAACAAAAAGTAAGCTGACTTCTGCGGGCCAAGTATCATTACCGACAATTAGGCAGTAGCTAGCCATCGGAATACGCAGCCAATTGCACTTTTCACTCTGACAGTGGTAACTGGCGATTTCATGGTTACTGTCCCTTACCGCAACGACTCTTCGAGATGATCCAAGTCACCTGCATTCAAGAGAAGAATGGTTTGGTTTAAAATTTAACATTCTATCATCAGTTTGGGTTTTATCATTCTTAGGTTTCATCCCGATTTCTTCTGATGGTTAAAGAGCCCTTGTGGTGCAGTGGTTAAAGTGCTCAGCTGCTAACCAAAAGGTCGGCGGTTCGAATTCACCAGCCGCTCCGAGGGACAAAGATGTGGTAGCCTGCTTCTGTAAAGATTTGCAGCCTTGGAAACCCTCTAGGGCAGTTCTACTGTGCCTTGTAGAGTGGCTATGAGTGGGAGTCGACTCGACAGCAACGGTTGTTTTTGTTTGTTTGTTTTCTTCTGATGCCTACCGGACCGTTCCTCCGAATTTCTTCTCTGGCCATCAGTCCCAGAGAAAGAGCTGACAAGACGAACGTAGTAAGTTTTCCTGCTGTAATTGTGAACTCATTCCCAGAAGAAGGCTGGTATTTAGTCCAGGTTACAAATCTTGACCTCAAAGAATTACAATTCACCGGTTGGTTTCTCACCAACCCACATGTCTTCTGTCGGTCCAGTTCTAAATGAGATGACCAAGTCCAGAAGGCTTAACCTTCCAAAGATATGGGGGAAAAATCGTGTGTAAGAGCTAAGGACTGAGAATGACATCCAGTGGAACCCCCAGGGCACAGTAGCCCCGAATATCAGTCAACTCCATTTACTCAGCTACCATTACATTCCTTTGCATGGAGATCAGTTGTCACAGGCTGTTTACAGACTTAATCAATCATGGGCCTCCTTTCTTAATTCCTGACCACATGGTGATCTATACACATGCAGGGTTTTCTGATTCGATTTCACCCAGTGGTTACGGCCCCATCAGCTTCGGTCCAGGTCAGGATGGCCTCATTTATAACCTGTCACAATGAGTTTGCCCCCTCATCATTCTGGTCCTTCATGTTACTAGATTGTCCCTGGTTCTGACTCTGACTTAATACCCAGTTCTGCCTCACCTCAATGGCGGTGCCTTGGAGACCGCCAAAACTAATAGCGTTCGTAACCGCAGCTGCTCGCTGACACAAAATGGAGCCCAACTGTTCGACAGCGATGTTTTCGACTCCCACTGCTGTGACTCATTCAATGGAAGAACCGGTGTTAATAAAGGTTTTACTGCAGTCCCTATGGCCAATGTTGGTTATAATAAAAGGTTCTGCATTTGGCCTCTTCTATGAGGAAGACAGGAGCCCTGATGGTGCAGTGGTTAAGAGCTTGGTTGCTAATCAAAAGGTCTGCAGTTCGAATCCACCAACCGCTCCTTGGAAACCCTGTGGGGCAGTTTTACTCTGTCCTATAAGCTCGCTATGAGTCGGAATCGATTTGACGGCAGTGGGTTTTGGAATAATCTCCTAACTGGGGCGTATACCACGTTTTACACAAGAACTGTACCACACAATGCCAGGCCAATCGAATCGGGTGACAACTCTACCGCCCTCGGAAACACGGCTGCTTTTCAGCCGTGAAACCCTGGAAAATAAAAAGCCAATATCCCCTGCAGAGGTTCCCTTAGCACTTGCCGACTTCTGCTGGGCCTGTGTCTGTAAATACCTTTGTGCACTATGTGTGTGTGTGTGTGTGTGAGATGATCTGACCAATGGGGATTTTTAAGGTTGGAGGATATTTGTTTACTTATATCTTGAGCATTATAAAAATGTTACTCATTTTTACCTAAAAATCTGTAGTTCCTTTTAATTTTACTACACACTTAGTATTACTTTATCGGTAATAAAATGATACTTTTTTTTTTTAGCATTAAAAAACCCATTGCTGTTGAGTCGATTCTGACTCATAGCGACCCTGTAGGACAGAGTAGAACTGCCCCATAGAGTTTCCAAGGAGCAGCTGGTGGATTTGAACAGCCGACCTTTTGGTTAGCAGCCGAGCTCTTAACTACTGTGCCATCAGGGCTCATATTATCTAAATTATTTTTACAAGGCCCTTTCTTAATCTTTATAACGAACATTCTCCTGATAGCATGGCAGTGTTCGTTTTCACAGGGTACCTTATACCTTAAAGGCGACTTATTGCTCTGCACTGGAAATTCCCTAAGGAGCCATCTATGGGAGGAAAAAGAATGGATATTTTTAGAGAGTGAACACAGTTATAGCATTCAAGAAATAACTAATGGTAAGCAATATAATAAAGTAATTTGAGTACAAGATGCAAAAATATCTGGGCTGTGTTTGACTGCTGTTGTTATTCTCATTTGTGCTACACAACCAAGAAAGGAAGAACAAGGAGTTAAACTAATGAAAAATTGATAGTAAAGGAAACCGTAAGCCTATGGATTTATACTTTTTTTTTTTTTTTACTACAGAGGGTAATACAGAAAGAGTGTAACAGGACAAAACCAATTACCTATGTATTACTACAGAGATCTGCTGAGCAGGAAAAAGGAGGGTGCTGTGCTTTGCAAGGCTCGTAAAGCCACGGCCCATCCTGATTCGTGGGTGCAAGATGGGAGCCGCCTGATGTAACCTGCTGAAAACTCCCTCTCGGGGTACCTAGAATGCTTCGCTTTTGACTTATGGCAAACACTCTTTATTTTATGGCAAAGTTTACAGTTTACTGATTTACTAGTAAACAGGTTCATCCATTTTGGGACACTGTCCTGCTTATACATAAACCATAAAAATCATAAAATTAATAGAAAGAGGAATGGCAAGGGGGATTTGGACAGGAAATTGAGGTCATAAATTAAGGCAAATTTTCCTTCTGACTTGCGTTTTTATGACCTGGACTGTGCTTTATTCCAGAGAACTCATGCGGCCATTTGTTGTAAATGGAATTATCCTCCGGTTGCTATTCACCCACCAGGTACTTGAGCAAGACAAAGGTGAGTGCTGTGCGTAAAGGAAAGAGGCCCGTGCTTCAAATGTCTGTTCAATGCTGGGTTGACAGGTTCTTGCATTTTACTTCCCAGGTATTCCTTCTGCAGCATCTGATGACTTCATACCCATTCCCCAGCTTTTACTATAATCTCTTAGCAGGCAAGAAGTCTACCAGTTAACTTCCTTGGTCAAGGGACTCGTAGAACGCCATGTAGTTAGAGAGGGGGAAAATGGATCTTTGATAAAATTTTCTATTCATGGCTGGGTGCACGATCCTACTCAAAGACAACGCTTGGAGTGCCTGTCTTAGGCTGGGTGCTCTAGAGAAGCAGAACAAGTAAAGCATATAAATATATGTAGAGAGAGAAATGTATATCAAGGAAGTGGCTCACGGAGTTATAGAGGCTGGGATGTTCCAAGTCCGTGGGTCAGGATAGAGGCTTCTCCTGATGCGGGTAGCCACAGTGGCTGGAGAACCCAAGATCCACATGTCAGAGAGCAGGGCTGTTGTTCACAGACTGCAAAGATCGACAAATTCCAAAGATCCACAGGCAAAACTGCAGGTAAGCTGCTAGCTCAAATCCCAAGAACTGGAGGTCAGATGAGCAGGAGCCAGCTGCAGGATCCAGAACCAGGAAAAGCCCACAAGCCTTGCCAGAATGTCCATTTGTATTCAATGCTGGCCACATGCGCAAGGAAACTCCCTTTCAACTGATCGGCTTCTCACAGCAGATCCCATCATGGGAAATGATTACATTATATCAAATCTCATCACGGAAGTGATCACAGTATCATATGACCGCCAAACCATGAGAATCATGGCCCAGCCAAGTTGACACACAACATTAACTGTCACTGTGCCTCTATGTATTTTTCATTTGTGTTCTTATTAGAATACCTTCGCATGCAAAATGTATCATTTCTAAAAATAGATGTTGTTAACTGTGGTCGATTAACTGTGGTCGAACCGACTCCCATGGTGACCTTATGTACAACGGAATAAAACTTTGCCTGGTCCTGCATCGTGCTCACAGTCACCAGCAAGTGCCAGTCCATCTCACCGAGGGTCTCCTTTGCCCTCACTGGCCCTCTGCTTCACCAAACATTGAGTTCTTCCTCCAGCAACTAATCCCTCCTGGCGACATGCCCAAACCAAGTGAGGCAGACAGTGTTCTATAGGGATCCATAAGGTTTTCACTGGCTGATTTTTGGAAACAGATCACCAGGCCTTTCTTCCTAGCCTGTCTTAGTCTGGAAGCGTCACTGAAACCTGTCCACCTGGTATTTGAATTACCCTCCTGGTATTTGAAATATTGGTGGCATAGCTTCCAGCATCCCAACAACACGCAAGCCACCACATCAAAAGACACAGACAGACAGGCCGTAGAGATGTGATTCTAGGTTACCGTAATCCAGAATTTCTCACCCTTGGCACTATTGACATTTGGGACTGGATAATTCTTTGTTGTAGAGGGCTGTCCTGCGTATTGGAGGACATTTAGCAGCATCCCTGGCCTCCCCCCACTAGACATCACCCACCCTATCATAACAACCAACAACCAGAAGTGTCTCCAGACATTGTCAAATGGCCCCTAGAGGCAAAAGGGTTCCTGGTTGAGAACCATGGCCATGATTAAAGTTTAACACAGATCTTGAGACTCTGTTCCCACAGTTGGAGTCGCTGGGTGGCACAAAGAGTTAAGCACTCAACTACTAACTGCAAGGTTGGAAGTTTGCATCCACCCAAAGGTGCCTCGGAAGAAAGGCCTGGCAGCCTGCATACAGAACATCACAGACACTGAAAACCCTATGAAGTGGTTCCACTCTGAACACATGGGGTCGCCATGAGTTGGGGTGGACTTGATCCCAACTGGCTTTGGATTTTTGTTGCCATAGTTTAGCAGAGAGTGAGAGAAGGAGAGCGATTCGTTGTTTCTCCTTTTGATCCTGCCCACCTCCAACATCTAAGGTACCCACTGTTGCTATTTTCTTGTTATTCTCACTGCTATTAATAGCTTTCAATTTTGCGTAACTATTACATGCGAGGCATTTTGCATGGATTTTCGTAGCCCTCATATCCCTGAAGGTAAATAATTTTTTTTTTCTTATAATTGAAGAAACTAAATTTCAGAGAGCCTAGGCTGGGGCTTCTCAAAATTCAGTGTGCACACACACCGCCTGGGTATCTGGTTTCAATATAGATGGTGGTTTGGTAAGTCTGAGGGACACCTGCATTTCTGCATTTCTAACGAGGTGATGCTGATGGTGCTGGTCCCTGGACACACTTTGAGGAACAAGGGGCAAAACAACTTACCCAATCTCATGCAGCTAAAAAATGGCAGAGTCAGATTTGCCCCAAACAATTCACATAATATACTGTTTTTCAAGGTTTTGTTCTACCTCCCAGTTCAGTGAGTAATGACTGAGGTCTTAAAAGCTTACACGTGGCCATCCAAGATACAACAAAGGGTCTCTATTGGCATGGAGCAACAGAGGAAGATGGAAACCCAAGAATCAGAGAAGCAAATGACCTACAGGACCAATAGCCTCCACAAACCTCTGCTTCTCCTAACAGGAGACCAGAAGAACTGGACGGCGCCCAACTACTATTTCTGAACATTTTGATCAAAGAGTCCATAGAAAGATCTTGATCAAAAGAGGGAAAATGCAGAACAGAATTTCAAATTCTCACAGAATCCAGACTTTCTGGATCCATGGAGGCTGGATGAACCCCCCAAAACTATTGCCCTAAGATAATCTTTAAAACTTAAACCAAAAATATCCCCTGAACACTTCATAAAACCAAACAATAATTTAGCTTAATTAGTAAAGAATGTCTGCCTTGAGGATTATGCTATTTTAAGATCTATTTATATGGGATCAAATTGACAACAGCAACTCAAAATGTTAGAAAGGAAATTTAAGGGGTAATAAATTTATGTTAATGGAGGAAGAACAACTCAGAAAAGGAGGGTGAGAATGGCTGTACAACTCGAAGAATGTAATCGACATCGCTGAATTGTACGTGTAGAAATTGTTGAATTGGTGTATGTTTTGCTGTGTTTATTCTCCACAACAACAGCAAATATATTATTTTAAAAAGAGAGATAACTGTACATAATTTCCATTCCCCCCATATTCTTCTTCTTGTCCCTTGTGGCTGGCCACATCCTCAGTCCCGGAGATGCTTATCACCCGATTTTCCTTTGTTTTCTAAAATCTTCGTTATACCCCATCTCATCAAGCTACCTTTATTTTGAGATAGAATTGTGTATTCATTTGGGCCCCTTTTAAACAAAATTACAACTTCGTATGTCTTTTTCATTTGCTATATTGTAACTATATTTGTTACTCTTCAGATGATAAAAGTCAATAGGTTTACAGGAAAAAAAAAATGCTCCTAACATATTTTGCTATGAGGCCTGGTGTTTTTACACAATTTTGCTGATGACTAGATTTATCTCTCAGGTGTATATGCATCACATAACAGCATCCCCTCAGAGTATCAACGTGCTCAAATATGCCTTATCTTCCTACAGTAAAGCTAATAAAATCTTCATCACACCTAATGTTTCACCATAACTACAATTCTCTGACTCACATTTACTTCCCAGGCAAATTACATAAAACATTAGAGTACAATTCCATTTCCTTTTCACAGCTCCCCATCTGACCCTCAGCCAACTCTAGTCGGGCTTCCATCCCAACTGCTGTGCTCAAACAGCTCTTCCATTGGTTACTACGGGGTTTACAATGAACCTTACTCAAAGAATTTGTCCTTTGTCCTTGATTGCTTAGAGATAACTTCTAAAGCCTTGGAATTTTCCCACTTGTTGAAGTATCTGTTATCTATAAGAGCTCCAGACCACACTTGTCTGACAGGTGAGGTGAGGGCTGGCCACGTTAGAAAGACCCATTGGCAGACATCAGAGGAGAGGGGCATAATTCAATCAATGATGATTGCATAATGAGGTCCCCATCAAACACTGGCCATGGGAGCTCCCAGGGCTTCCTGGTTGGTGATAGACATGGATGCATGTGAGACGGATGTGAGTCCCTTTTTGGAACGTGAAAGCACCGTGTTGAGCATCCTCCCAGATCTCACCCTATCTGTCTCTCCATTTGTATCCTTTTTGCTTTAATAAAACTGTAAGTGGAGCACTTTCCTGAGATCTATGCATCATTCTAGTCTGTTACCAAACCTGGGGGATGAGTGGGAGCCAGTTGGTCAGAAGTGAGGGGCAGCTGGGTACTCACATGCTTATAGCTGGCATCCAGAGGGGGTGGTAGGAACACCCAAATTTGTAGCAAGCATATTAGAAGTGAGGGGGTCCTGGGATCCCCATGCTTACGGCTGGCATTGGAGGTCTTAGGAAGACTTGAGAGTCTGGGGGACTTTAATTTGTGAGGTCTGGCCTCACTCTTTATGCCTAGGGTCAGAGAAAAAACTGGTGCTTAGGCAGCTGCTGTCTGAATGTGAACACAACAGATCAGAAGTTGAACCGAATAGAGTAAGAGTGGAATTAAACTGGAATATGACTGAGTCTAGCTCAGTTAGCCATAACATTATTTGTAGCTAAATTGAACAGACAGAACAAAGAAAAGGAGAGAACACATATGTCCCTCAGCTGGGGAAGACTGTGGTACATCCTTACAATGGAATACTACTCAGCAAGGAAGAAGGGCGCACTATCAGTACAGGCACTGACTTTGCAAGAAGCTCCACTCAAAGACTAAACCCCGTATAATTCCATTTAGATGACATTCTTGCAAATGGCAAGTGACAGCCTGAGGATGAGGAGGGATTCACTACAAAGAAATATTTTTGGGGGCGTGGGGACTGGTAATAGAATGGTTTCTATATCGTAATTGTGTGATGTTGTACAATGTTTAGATCAAACCTCATAGTAAGTCCAGGATAAAGTTCAGTAACTGGGCAGTTTGAGTCAGCAGTTTATAATTTTAACCAGCACATTATCTTAAGAAGTTAGTCAAAATGAAAGGGGAAAAGATGAAAATTTAATTTTTAATGCCAGGAACTTGGTAACTGCCAAAAGAGAAGGGAATCATGGTTTCTTAAGGTCACTTTGTAGAGAAAAAGGAAACAAAGAAGAAAAACCATACTGTTAAAAAATTAACCTTAAAAATGGGCATTCCCGTTGATGAAGTAGTGCCTGTTAGGAGCCTATTGAAGGATATGGACAGGGTAAGAACGCCACGTGAGCGTCTCTACCTTCCGCCCACCCATTTCCCCCTTGGAAGGCATTCTCAGTGAGAATGGAGTGCACTCACGCATAATGACTTCAAAACTTGGGGACCATATTTCAAGGAAACGCGCTCCATTTTTAAACCAAGCACACATAAAATACAGCCAGCTCTATATCCAAAAGTATTTTACAGCAACAGACCTGACAACGTATACGCTGTATCAGGTTGTTTGTCAAAAAGATGCAAACTGTATCCTAATTATCTTTTTTTTTTCTTTTTGCCTGAGAAAATATGTAGCGCCATATATCTGAGCATGTTAGGTAAGTATCAACTTTTTTTCCCCCCGCTAGAGAGAGAGAGAGAAAAAAATGTCTGCTTCTTCCCAGAACTTTTTCCCTTACCTTTAGACCTATAACAAGCATGTGTCAGACTACAGAGACCAGATCATTCTACATCAATCTGCTGCTTTGCTTCTGGTGAATGTATTAAAAAAAAAAAAAAAAATTTTTTTTAAGTACAAAACCATCTTGGGTAGCTGAGTGCAATTTCTTTATGGAGGAAAATCTCCACAGTACCTTTGGGATGGACGTTTCTTCAAAACGCGCATGAAGACTGTTGCCCTTAAAATAGTCTATTTTAAACATTTATCAAATCAGGACTAATGTTCAGGTAAAATGATGTTAGAGTATAACACGGTGTTGTAAAATGATGTCAGGTTTAAGGTAATATAATGTTAAGCTACAATGAAGGTGAGCCTGGGCCGCTGGCTAATGTTTTAGTAATAGATTTTTTTAGTAATTAATAAAAGAATAAATCAGGGTGAAATCATTTTTCTATGTTTTACTTTATAAATATTGCTGCTGTAATATTTATACTGTTATATCAACAGATCGATGTTCTCTGGTAAGTCATGCGTTGCTACTCAAAGATCTTTCCCAGAAAAAAAAAGAAAGGGAAAAATAAAAATCTGAGCATGGATAAAGAACCTATCCAAAAACAAAAACTCATTGCTGTTGAGTTGATTCCGACTCATAGTGACCATACAGGATACAGTAAACTGCCCCACAGGGTTTCCTAGGAGTGGCTAGGTGGATTCGAACTGCTGACCTTTTGGTTAGTAGCCAATCTCTGAACCATAGCACCACCAGGGGTCCTAAAGAACCTACGAAAAAACAAAAACAAACCTGCTACCATAGAGTCAATTCCAACTTATAGGGACCCTATAGGACAGAGTAGAGCTGCCCCATAGGGTTTCCAAGGAACACACGGTGGATTTGAACTGCAGACCTTTTGGTTAGCAGCCATAGCTCTTAACCACTACACCACCAGGATTTCCAAAGAACCTACAGGAAGCATAAATCACCAATATTCTACCTAACATCTTTCTATAGGCTCACTATGAGTCAGAGTGGATTTGACAGCAATGGGTAATGGGTAGCATCTTTCTGCATTTTCATTTTCTCTCTAGAGCTTGTACATCACAATAGCCATTGCTGTCAGTCAGTTCTGACTCGTGGTGACCCCCTTGTGTTATCTAGGCTTTAATCTTTATGGAAGCAGATCTCCAGGCCTTTCTTCCACTGCACCACCAGCTTTTAGGTTAGTAGCAGAGCACAAATGGTTTGCAGCACCTAGAGACCTGGACATCACAATGTTATTATTGTTAGGTGCTATTCAGTCTGTCCTGACTCATTAGGACCCTACGTACAACAGAGTGAAACACTGCCCAGTCCTGCACCATCTTTACATTCGTTGTCATGCTTGAACCCATTGTTGCAGCCACTGTGTCAATCCGTCTCATTGACATCCTTCTCCAGGACTGATCCCTCCTGATAACATGTCCAAAGTATGCGAGTGAAGTTTCTCTTCCACGCAGCACTCTGGCTGTACTTCTTCCAAGACAGATTTGTTCATTCTTCTGGCAGTCCAGAAGTCTTCGCCAGCACTGCAATTCAAAGGCATCGATTCTTCTTTGGTCTTCTTTATTCATTGCCCACGCAAGCCGCCACAAGCTGACAGATACCTGGGGGGACGTCACCATACACACGTGAAGACACAGCACACTTTGCTGTCAGACTCAAAAGCATAACTGCCCATTTTAGAGCCTGTTTACTCCACACGCTCCAAGAAGAAAAACAAACCTCCATTGCATGGACAGTGATGGTCCCCCAGTGTGTGACGGGACCTCTGAGAATAAAAACACCTACTGTCCTGGAAAAGTTCTCATCCGTCACTTCAGGTTAACACTTCCTGCATCCCGCTGTCAGCGACAGGCCAGCGTGTGCCTCTGTTGATGTGACTTACCCTCACCTGGTTTGGAGCAAAGGAGCCCTGATGGTGCGGCAGTTAATTAAGTGCTCAGCTGCTAACCAAAAGGTCATTGGTTAGAACTCATGGGCCACTATGTGGGAGAAAGATGAGGCAATCTGCTTCCATAAAGATTACAGCCTAGGAAATGCTATGGGGCAGTTCTACTCTGTCCTTTAAGGTCACTATGAGCTGGAATTGCCTCGTTAGCAATGGGTTCATGGGGGTATGAAAGAGCAGGCTGGACAGTAGCACTGCCTCCCCTGTTAAAGGAAGAGCTGGTTTGTGAC
Organism: Elephas maximus indicus; assembly: GCF_024166365.1. NCBI lineage: Eukaryota > Metazoa > Chordata > Mammalia > Proboscidea > Elephantidae > Elephas > Elephas maximus. The sequence continues at coordinate 173,430,555 of NC_064846.1, forward strand.
AAGGAGATACTAGGTGAACAATGCCTGCAGAGGACAGAAATTTACTCCTCAGACAAAAGGCGGCAGAAAACATTATCTTCCCCCATAATAATCACTCAGTGAGTTTCATTTTCAACGACTCATGGATATTGCTGATCAGTGACGATTACTCCACAGAGACGGAAAGTAGGTGATGAAACGGAACATGAAATATCAGCGCCCCTTTCAAGATTGTCTGAATGAAACTTAAAAGCTAAAATCAACCAAATCAAAACATCTTTATTGAGTCGTGCATGGGTTATTATGTTTTCTCCGCCCCTTATATGGTCTCTGAGAAAGAAAGTTTTTAGCAAATGGATGAGTTAGTAATTGGAAGCTTATATGGAATGATGGTGGAGCCCTCGTGGCACAGTGGTTAAGAGCTCAGCTGCTCACCAAAAGGCCGGCAGTTCAAATCCACCAGGTGCAACTTGGAAACCCAGTGGGGCAGCTGTACTCTGTCCTGTGGGGTCGCTATGAGTCGGAATCCACTCAACGGCAGAGGGTATGGACTTATGAAGAGAAAGAGTGTTTTCATTCATCAAAGATATTTCCCATGGAGCCCTTCGGAAAGTCCAAGAGAATCCACCATGAGGCTTTGCACATGACACAGAACATGGGCTCTGTGTAACCAAGTGACCTGGGGACATTTTATAGAGAAGACTACTTCTAGGTACTCTTGGGGATTTACAATTTGATGAGCAACCTGCCTGCCTTCTTATATGCATTTGGTATCATCATGCGCCTATGCAGTTACTTTGTGCCAGTTAGAAAGCAGTGTCTCCTTATGGGAAGAAAACGTTGGCCCTTTCACCAAGGGTGCAGATCAGCTCCAGGGAACATGGTCTAGACTGTATCAGGGGCTAGATTACTGTACCCACTCGTACCTCTCTTTTAGATAGGCACCTCTGTGATGTAGTCGTTGTGCACTCGGCTGCTAACTGAAAGGTCAGCGGTTCCAACCCACCAGCTGCTCCTCAGTAGAAAGATGTGACAATCTGCTTCTATTAGACCTTAGAGCCTAGGAAACCCTATGGGGCAGTTCTGCTCCGGCCTATAGGGTTGCCATGAGTCCATATTGACTTGACAGTGATGGTCTTGGGTTTGATCTAACAGAAATGCCACAAGTGGGTGGTTTTAACAAACAGAAATTTATTTCCTCACAGTTCAGGAGGCTAGAAGTCCCAGTTCAGGGCACCGCCTCTGGGGGAAGGTCCTTGTTTCTTTTCAGCTTCTGTTCCTTGGCTATCTTTATGTGACATGGCATCTAACATCCCCCATTTCTCAAAAAGTAATTGGCTTAAGACACACCCTACACTGACATGACCTCATTAACCTAACAAAGAGGTCCCTTCTCCCAAACAGGATCACATCAACAGATACAACGGTGAGGATTCACAGTACAGAATTTGGGGGGGTACCATTCAATCCATAACACCCCTGAACTAAGCCCTTTGTGCAGTGCAGGATGAACTGTAGACTTACCCTGGGTTTGTCCTCTAGTCTGTGAAAATGGGACCACTTAACCTTCACCGATGTTTCTGTGAAACCATACGGGGTGGCTTTGTACTGTGTTAACATTGCTAAGCGGGCCTGAGTCATTCTAAAATTTGGGTCCATATAAAGCATAGAATCAGCTTAGGATTTGTCCCGGTAAGTTCTGATGGGTCCCCATGGGTTTCAGCTTATCCTTAGGAGCTCTAGCTTGTCCTTGTAGATTCCGGCTGGTCCCCATGGGTTCCAGCTTATCCTTGTGGGCTACAGTTGTCCTCTGCTTTCTGTCCAACTTTTCTTCTAGCCCATCCTTCCTTCTGACCCACAGTGACTTCAAGATGACCACCTCATGTACCATCAACAGGCTTCCATAAACTTCTTTACCAGCTCCTTTTTTAAAATATATTTTATTTTGTTTTAGGTGAAAGTTTACAGAGCAAATTAGGTTCCCATTTAACAATTTTTATACAGATTTTTCCATGACATTGGTTACAGTTTTCACAATATGTCAGCATTCTCATTGTTTCCATTCTGTTTGTTCTGTTTCCATCCTTTAAAAAAAAAGAAAAACAAAACTTATTTTTGTCATTGTTGTTGAAAATATTCCAAGGCATCTCTGGGTAGGTTCCGACTGCCAACTTTTGGTTAGTACTTGAGTGCTTAAGCATTTGAGCCACTCCTGTGTGTGTGTACATACATATGTATGTTATTGAACAATGTCATTAATACCACAGGTAAGTAAAATTTTGCTGAAAATAATTAAAAAAAAATAACAGTTGCAGCAGTACATCGACAGGAAACTGCCAGATATTGAAGCCAGATTCAGAAGAGGACATGGAACAAGGGATATCACTGCTGATGTCAGATGATGGATCTTGGTTGAAAGCAGAGAACAGAAAGGTATTTACCTGTGTTTTATTGACTGTGCAAAGGCATTCGACTGTGTGGATCTGTGATGGTTAATGTTGTGTGTTAATTTGGCTGACCCGTGATTCTTGGTGGTTTGGCAGTTATGATGTAGTTCGGCAGTTATGTCATGATGTAATCACCTCCATGATGAGACCTTACACAATGTAATCACCTCCATGATGAGACCTGATATAATGTAATCACCTCCATGATAAGACCTTACACAATGTAATTGCCTCCACGAAGAGATCTGATATAATGTAATCATCTTCATGATGAGACCTGATATAATGTAATCACCCCCATGATGATATCCAATATAATATAATCACCACCATGATGAGATCTGATATAATGTAATCTCCTCCATGATGACATCCGACACAATGCAATCACCTCCACGATGAGATCCGATATAATGTAATCATCTCCACGATGAGATCTGATATAATGTAATCATCTCTGTGATGAGATCTGACACAATGTAATCATCTCCATGATGAGATCTGACACAATGTAATCACTTCCATGATGAGATCTGATATAATGTAATCACCTCCATGATGAGACCTATTATGAGCAGCCAACCTGTTGAAAGGGAGTCTCTTTGGGGGTGTGGCCTGCATCTAATGTATATGAATTTTCTGGCAAAGCTTACTGGTTTTTGCTCTGCTCTGCATCCTGCACTCAGCTCATCATAATCTGACCTCTGGTTCTTGGGTATGGAGCCAGCAGCCTGCCGTCTTACCTGCCTATCTTGGATTCATCAGCCTTCACAGCCTGTGAGCCAGAAGCCTGCTGTTTGACCTGCTGATCTTGAGTTTCTTAGCCTCTGTAGCTACATGAGTCAGGAGAAGCCTCTGGCATGACACTTGACCCATGGATTTGGGACTTGCCAACCTCTACAACCGCGTGTGCCATTTCCTTGATATAAATCTCTCTGCATGTATATGTGTGGGTGTGGGAGTGTGTGTATATACGCTTCACTGCTTTTGCTTCTCTAGAGTATCCAGCCTAAGACAGGATCATCACAAATTATGGATAACATTGCAAGGTATGGGAATGCCAGAACACTTAATTGTGCTCATGAGGAACCTGTACATAGATCAAGAGATAGCCACACAGACAGAACAAGGGGATACTATGTGGTTTAAAGTCAGAAAAGATGTGCATCGGGGTTGTATACTTTCTTATTTAACCTGTATGCTGAGCAAATAATCCAAGAAGCTGGACTGTATGAAGAAGAACGTGGCATCAGGATTGGAGGAAGGCTCATTAACAACCTATGATATACAGATGACACAACGTTGTTTGCTGAAAGCAAAGAGGACTTGAAGCACTTACTGATGAAGATCAAACATTACAATCTTCAGTATAGATTACACCTCAATATAAAGAAAACAAAAACCATCACAACTGGACCAATAATATACATCATGATAAATGGAGAAAACATTGAAGTTGTCAAGGATTTCATTTTAATTGAATCCACAATCAAGGCCCGTGGAAGCAGCAGTCAAGAAATCAAAAGATGCATTGCATTGGGCAAATCGGCTGCAAGAGATCTGTTTAAAGTGTTAAAAAGCAAAGATGTCTCTTTGAGGACTAAGGTTCACCTGACCCAAGTTATGATATTTTCAATTGCCTCTCATGGATGCAAAAGCTGGGCAATGAATAAGGGCTGCCAGAAGAACAAACAAATCTGTCTCGGAAGAAGTACAACCAGAATGCTCCTTAGAAGAGAGGATGGCAAGACTTAGTCTCACATACTCAGGGCATGTTATCAGGAGGGGCCAGTCCCTGGAGAAGGATATCATGCTTGGTAAAGTGGAGGGTCAGCGAAAAAGAGAAAGACCCTCAACAAGATGGATTGACACAGTGGCTGCAACAATGGGCTCAAGCATAGCAACGATTGTGATGATGGCCCAGGTTCGGGCAGTGTTTTGTTCTGTTGTACATACATAGGGTCGCTATGAGTCAAAACCAAATCGAGGGCACCTAAGAACACTACCAACATTGTTTGGTTTAAAGAAGTCTTCAGGAGATATTTTTGGGTTAAGATTTAAAGGTTATCTCAGGGCTATTGTCCATTCAGCCTCTTTTCTCCAGAATGTCTGGATTCTATGAGAATTTGATGTTCTGTTCTGCAAAATTTCATGTTCCTTTTCATGGTCTGTGGTTAGTGCCTTTTCTCTGATGTTCCATCTGCCCCCTTGTAGAATTTTTTACTGCTCTACCATCTCTCACAGTCATGTAAGATCTAATATAAAATTCTCTTTTTCCATATCACTCATGGTGTTTTACCTTCCACAATCAAGTCTGTCATTGAGTCTGTCACTTCTAAGCAAAGAGATTTTAAAAGCCTGAGCCAAGATATGTACCCACACAACCTTAAATTCTTAGGCCAGTGTGTCAAGGTCCACCTTCAGAAATCAGCTTGACTTCCAGCTTGACCTTGTACCCCAGTTTCAGTACCCCAGTGTCCATTCTGTTTCTGCAGTCCAATTGTTAGTTTAGTTCCCTGCCTACTAAGTTATAGGGTTTAGTTTGCCTTCCCACTACTATTATTACTGTTGCTATCACCACCAAACCCACTACCAACAACAACAAAACTACTAACCACAATTGTAAAAATAACAGCGGCAAAATAGAATTTATTTGGTGTCTACCATATGCCAGGAAGTAGGACGTCATTCAATTTAATTACTCTTACAACTACAGGTTGGCAGTTCAAACCCACCCCGCTGTTCTGCTGGAGAAAGACATGTCATTCTGCTTCTGTAAAGATTACAGCCTAGAAAACCCAGTGGGGCAGTCCTACTCTGTCACATAGAGTCGTTATGAGTTGTAATCAACTTGACAGAACTTAACAACAGCAACCACATAAAATAGATATTTTTATACCCAGCTAATATGTCACAGGAGCCTGGGTGGCACAATGGTTAACAGCTCAGCTGCTATCCAAAAGGTTGGCAGTTTGAATCCACCAGCAGCTCCTTGGAAACCCTATGGGGCAGTTCTACTCTGAACTGTAGAGTCCCTATGAGTTGGAACAGACTCGATGGCACCTAACAACAACAATATGTAACAGGACTGAAATATGAACTAGATATATCTGTCTCTGAATTCCAAACTCCATCCACTCCACAAACTGAAACTCTTGTGGGAAGAATTTCCAAGAATTTTCAGGCTCGGAAGTCATGTCTCTATTCTCCTTCAATTGTTGTTGTTGGGTGGTGTCAAGTCAATTCTACCTCATGGTGACCCCATGTGTTACAGAGTAGAACTGCCCGTAGGATTTTCTTGGCTATAATCTTTATGGCAGCAGATTGCTGATTCTTTTCTTCCACGGAGTGACTGGTGGGTTCGAACAGCCAATTTCTGGTTAGCAGCTGAGCGCTTAACCATTGCACCACCAGGGCTTTTTCGCCTTTGATTATGTCCCCAAAATTCTTGGCTGACTCCTTGAGACTGACATCAACATACCTGGACCTATCCTATAGTTGAGAGTCCCCTCTGAAACTGTTCTGTCCATCTGCCCTGGCCTCCATTTATTGCTTTCTTTGAGGATTTCCCAAGTCCAGTGACCACCTGCCCATAGGTCCTTCTTGTCTGATATCTTTACTTCCAAGCTGGGTGAGGTGAGGCCAATTGGAAAACTCAGAGTGGTAGTAAAACCAGGATGGGACAGCACTGAGCACTGCAGCAAGCTCACCTGGGCATTTTTAAACATAAACCCAGTAGGATCAAAAGCTATAGAAGAACCTAAAATACTTAGAACAAAAACGTGGTAGAATCCATGGTGCTTCTCCAACTAGTTGCTCTTCTACTGTTTACTTCTGTTATCCTCAGCCCGCTGAGCACCTGAGAAGTGCCAAACTGCTCTGGCAGTAATTACAGAACGCGCACCATCCCTTCGTCTGTGTCTGCTCATACTGAGCATGACACAGCAGGTTTTCTCTGCAACCAGACTTCACAGCACACACTTCCATTGTTTGTCTTCTAGCTATTCCGCTCTCCAATTCTTGTCCCCCCTGAATTTGTAAAAGTAGAAACTGCTGTAGTTTGGATTCTGCACTGTGTCATCCTGTGAAGGTCCTGGTCTGCCTTAAAACGCCGTTCTCTCCAGGTTGTCCAAGAGGCTACTTTAGGGAGAGAGACTAAAAGGAACATGTGTAAACCTGTACACCGACGTTCGCTGCTGCACTTTTCACTATAGCCAAAACGTGGGAATAACCGAAATGTCCATCAGCAGAGGAATGGATACACACAACGTGGTCCATCCCTACAATGGAATATTACTCAGCCAAAAAAAGGATGAAGTCCTGATGCATGCCACAGCATGGGTGAACCTTGAAAACGTCATGTTGAGTGGGGAAAAAAACAAACAAAAAACTCATTGCCTTGGAGTCAATTCTGACTCATAGCGACCCGATAGGACAGAGTAGAACTGCCCCATAGGGTTTCCAAGGAGGAACTGGTGGATTTGAACTGCTGACTTTTTGGTTAGCTGCCAAGGCCACCAGGGCTCCTGAGTGAAATAAGTCAGTTGCAAAAGGACAAATACTGTATCATCCCAATAACATGAAATAAGCAAATGTATAGGGACCAGAGTTTATTAGTGGCTACCAGGGGTGGCAGGGAGCGGGACAGCGGAATCACTGCTTCAGGGGCATTGAGTTTATGTTGATGGCGGTAGAATGATTTGAAAGAAGGAAGCAACCATGTCTGCACAGCTCGAATGTCATCAATGTCATCGAAGAATAGCTGCACGACCTGAACGATTTTATCAACGCCCTTGAATTATACATGCAGAAATTGCTGAACGCTTCGTTGTGTGTATCTTCACCACACACACCACATACCAGAAAGGTGCATGTCTGTGACTGTATGAGTGTGTGTGTCGGGGGAGGCACGCACAGGCTCTTCAGGGTTGTCCCAAGCCTCTGCATTGCCCAGATGTCCCCTTTCTGTAATTAGATCCTGTCTGCAATGACAAACGAACGTCTTCACTGGAGAGGAACCCCCGCTCTGTGGGCCCCTTTTGGCACCGCTGTCTGACTCAGCACTTTTACAGGAGCTGTGCAGTGGCCACACTCTGCAGGCAGCTCCTGGCTAGGAGAGAGACGACTGGACACGATCCATCACGCACATGGCCAAGCATAAAGTCGATTCCTCCGCAATGAGAGTCCACTTGGGCTTTATTTAACTATAGCAGGCTCAGGAGTGACGCGCCAGCAGAAAGAAATGCATCGTGACCGAATGACCAGCCTCTTGCTCTTTAACGTGAATGTAGACACACGTAGAAACCGTGCCTCCTTCTGTATCGGAGAATAACAGGCACAGATTTACTCTCTACACAACTGATGGAAGGAAATTCGAATTCAGAACAGACCCTCTAGGACAGAGTAGAACTGCCCTGTGGGGTTTCCAGCTTTGGGTTAGTAGCCGTAACTTGTAACCACTGCGCCACCAGGGCTCTAAAGAGACCTAACTTCTTTCAAATGGGAAACAAATAAATTTTATTAAACCGGAACAGAAAGGACACAATGCACACATAATTGATTAGATTATACATTTTTTTTTTTAAAGAGAATAACCTGAAAAGAGAAATATCAGGAAAATGCCAGCGGTAGGTCTTAATGAAGGAGCCCTGGTGACACAACCCGAAAAGTTGGCGGTTCCAACCCACTCAGCAACTCTGCAGGAGAAAAGACCTGGGGATCTGCTCCCTTAAAGATGACAGCCTAGAAAGCCCCGTGGGCAGTTCTATTCTGTCACATGTGCTCGCTATGAGTTGAAATTGACTTGATGGCACACGGCAGGTCTTAACGGGTAACTCTGGAGAAGTAACAGCTTAAAAGTACTGACCTTTCATTCTGGTCAAATGATTGGCTCAATTTGATTTGCCTTTTTCTTTCACTTACAAAGCCTTTATAGAATCATGTTTACTCTTACCTGTACCAGGTGCTTACCTCGTTGGCTTCAGGAAACCTTCCTTGCTCCCAAACAACCCCACTCCCCCACGGACCAACTCAATTTCAGAAGCACTGAAGGCCCGTACTTTACTTATCTCCAGGCCTTTCTTCTGAGGCACCTTGGGGTGACTCAAACCTCCAACCTTCTGGTTAGCAGCCGAGTGTGTCCACCACTTGCAACACCCAGCAACTCCTATTTAGATTTAGGGATACAAAAATCAAAGACCCTGAGTGGTCAGCTGAACCGGATTCTGAATGGTTTTCTTCGTACAAGAGATAAGACAGCAACACTTTGGAATTTGTCTGGTTGTTTGTTGAGTCGGCTGGTGGATTGTTGTTAGGTACCACTGGGCTGGTTTTGACTCATGGTGACCTCACGTGACAGAGGAGAACTGCCCCACAGGGTTTCCTAGGCTGTAATCTTTACAGAACCAGATATCCAGGTCTTTCTTCCATCAGGCTTCTGGGGGGAGGGTGTGGGATTTGAGCCACTGACATTTTGGTTAGCAGCAGAGTGCTTAACTGTTGTGCTGCCAGGGCTCCTTGGCTGGTTTTAAAAAAAGAAAAAAACATTGCAGTTGAGTAGATTCCAATTCATAGCAACCCTATAGGATAGAATAGAACCTCCCCACAGGGCTTCCAAGGAGTGGCTTGTGGATTCGAACTACCAACCTTTTGGTTAGCAGCCAAGTTCTTCAACACTGCACCACCAGGGCTGTGGCTGGTTAATTAAAAAGTCATCGCTGTTGAGTCAATTCTGACCTATAGCTGGTTGATCATTTTTGTTGCTAGGTACCACCTAGTTGGTTCCGGCTCATAGCAACCCTGTATACAAGCTGGTTAATTAGGTGTTTTTAATTAAAAAACAAACAGAAAGCCATAATTACCCTGTTTCTTTAAGGCTCCTGATGACTGTGTAGCCTTTCCCCCTCACTCTGTATCCTCTGGACTTCTGTTCACCTCTAACATCCTGACCATCTCCCTGTCTGTCTCCCCAACATGATGGCTTGTTGTGGCTGACGCACTGGCTGTTCCCTTCCCTACTCTCTCCAACATGAATTTCTTTCTGGGTGGGAAAAACAAACGCTCACAAAGAAGTAGGCACTGAGACTGAGGAAGAGAAGGACCGAAGAACAAGTTGTCACTGACAAGCTGACCTTTCGGCCGCTCCGACAGGCACAGACCTGAAGCCTAGTCACAACAGCTACACGCTGCGACGGCCCCAGAGTCAGCTGTGTGCTCTGTGCTGGCTTGTTTTCTTCACCTAAAAAAAAAAAAAAAAATTATTTGACTATATCTGAAGGTGTTTGCATTCACGGGCATAGACTTGGGTGTCATTTTTTCTTGTTATGTCATGTTTTGTCTTGTTTTGTTTGAACTTTGTTTTCTGCTACCAAAAAAAATAAAGAAATAATAATTAAAAAAAAAAAAAAGTGGAGACTCATTGCTTGGCCTGACCTTAAAGTGAGTTTGGAGGATTTTCTGAAGTGCTGGCTAGAGTAGCCCTTTTTATTCTTGAGAGCACAATTTCCCATGTCTGTGAGATCTGGGGAAAGTCATTTCAAGCGAGGCGTAAAATGTAGGGATTGGGGAGACTGGTATCTTGGTGGCAAAGTGCTTATTTGACTTGAATGGTGCAGAATATCTGAACTGATAGTGGAATTCGCAGAGGCTGGTTTTGTCAGCCCTCAGGGTGTTTTCTTACCAGCCCCTCTCTGCTGGGGGCCAGGGGTGGAGACATGAACCAACATACCTCTTCCATGCATATACACGTATAGATAACATACCACCATGCATATATATATACACACATCGATGATGTTTACCACAAATAAATTCATAAACTTGCACGTGAACTTTCTCTTAGATCAAACTCTTGGGAGATGCTCTTGATCTGATGTTTTGCTTTGTTTCAGCACCCAGATGGGCAGTGAGGCCACGTCAGACTGAATGAAGCTGTACAGTCACTCCCAACTGAAAATCATCTTCCTCTTCATTGATCCAGGATCTCTTAAATCTTTTGAATACACACTGCTCTTTAGATACAGTGTTACTAATCCACTCCCGGAACCACACAACTGCAACTCTGTCCCTCTGTTCTATTGACTCACATCCTCTTTCAAGCCGCCTCACCCTCGGCAATTGACATTCTAACGCCGTTGCGTCTTGAACAAATACCTTCCACTTCCATCTCAGTGTACAAACACAGGATGATCCCAAAGACGGCACGACAGGACTGAGACAAAAGCAAATAAACACTCGTATAACCTTTTAAGACATATAACAGAAGCAAAACACTCTTAGTGAGATACCTGCAGAGATTTCTTTAACCTCTTCCAATATTTCTGAATTCCACCAGCTGTTCCTCTTATTTTCGACATCAGGCAAACGATATGATAACCAAGAGATGTTTGAACTGAATATTAAATAAGCCATTATGGCTTTAATTGTGAGAGAAAAAAAATACGTTAATGTCCTAAGTGCCAAATAGTTTATTTAAAAGGATCAGTGAATTGGTGTCCAAGAAGTCAATGGTGATACAGCAAACATTAAATATGATGCGTGAGGAATTTTCGTTACCACTGGCAATATTCATGAAGAAGTGTTCAGGAAGAAAGCTGTACCATCTGTGTATGCGGTCTGCATATATGATTTTATTAAGATTAGGCCACGGATAGATAGATGATGGAGAGACATATGGATACCTATGTACACAGATACAGAAAACAACAAGAAGGGAAGAGATAAATCGGTAAAGAGATGCACTAAAAGCTTAACTATTTAGTGTGGTATGGAAGGAGGAAGAATTTTCTAAAGAATCTTTTTAAGAAGGAGTTCATGGAAACTGTAAGAATCAATACATTGTGATGATCAGAGTTACAAATGACAACCTTTCCCTAAATATGAAATTTGGATGTCCCCGTATCTGTGTGCCTCTGCCCATCTGCCCAAGAGTAATCTCTTCGAATTGGTTCAAACCAATACCATCGAAGGAAATTTCACGTCAAAGTGTAATAGCTTTTTTTCTACTTCCAAACTCACATGCTACTTATTCCCCAAGGCTATTTCAGTCCCAGTGGTAATGAGCAAATACATTTTAGTGTTTAGGTCACAAGTGAAAAATGATAAAACATTGTTGGTAAATCCATGTCATATACACACATACATAGATATGACATTATTGACATATAAAGCAGTAACAATTACCACTATGATCACATACATGTGTGTATATATGCATGTATGTGTATGTATGTTGTCCTTGCTGTTAGTTGCCTTCCGGTCAATTCCGATCACGCCGACCCCAAGTGACAGAGTAGAAATGTGCTCCACAGGGTTTTCATGACTGTGACTTTTTGGGAGCAAATTGCCAGGACAGTCTTCCAAGGCACCTCTGGGTGGGTTCCAACTGCCAACCTTTTGGTTAGTACTTGAGTGCTTAACCATTTGGTCCACCCAGGGACTCCTATATATATGTATGTGCATTGCCGATGTCAGATGGGTCTTGGCTGAAAGTAGAGAATAACTAAATGATGTTTTATTGATCATACAAAGGCACTCGACCGTGTGAATCATAACAAATTATGGATAACATTGTGAAGAATGGGAATTCCAGAACACTTAATTGTGCTCATGTGGAACCTGCACATAGACCAAGAGATGGTGGTTCAAACAGAACAAGGGAACATTGTGCGGTTTAAAATCAGGAAAGGTGTGCGTCAGGGTTGTATCCTTTCACCATAAATATTCAGTCTGAATGTTGAGCAAATAATCCAAGAAGCTGGATTATTACTAAGTGAAGAAGAACGGGGCATCAGGATTGGAGGGAGACTCATTACCAATCTGCCATATGCAGATGACATGCCTTACTTGTTGACACTGAAGCGGACTTGAACCATTTATGATGAAAATCCAAGACAAACTGGACCAACAAGCAGCATCACAGTAAACAGAGAAAAGACTGAAGTTGTTGGGAATTTCGTTCTGCTTGGATCCACAATCGATGGCTGTGGAAACAGCAGTCAAGAATCGAAGAACATATTGCATTGGGCAAATCTACTGCAAAAGACTTCTTTAAAGTGTTGACAAGCAAAGATGTCACCTTGAGGACTAAGGTGTGCCTGACCCACGCCATGGTGTTTTCAGTTGCCTCATATGCATGGGAAAGCTGGACCATGGATAAGGAAGACTGAAGAAGAATTGATGCTTTTTTATGCTGTTGACGAAGAATGTTACATATATCATGGACTGCCAGAAGAAGAAATGAATCTGTCCTGGAAAAGTATGGCTAGAATGCTCCTTAGGAGCAAGGATGGCGAAACTACGTCTCCCGTACTTTGGACGTGTTATCAGGAGGGAACAGCCCCTGGAGAAGGACATCATGCTTGGTAAAGCGGAGGGTCAGCAACAACAACAAAAAAAGACCCTCAATGAGATGGATTGAGGCAGTGGTTGCAATAATGGGCTCAAGCATAACAATGATTGTGAGGATGGCACAGGACCGGGCAGTGTTTCCCTCTGTTGTGCATAGAATCCCTGAGTCGAAACTGAATTGACAGTACCTATTTTTTTTTTTTTTTAATAACAGTATAACCCAAAAACCCACTGCCGTTGAGTCGATTCTGACTCATAGCGACCCTATAGGACAGAGTAGAACTGCCCCGTAGAGTTTCCAAGGAGCGCCTGGCGGATTCGAACTGCTGACCTTTTGCTTAGCAGCTGTAGCACTTAACCACTACGCCACCAGGGTTTCCATAACAGTATATATGCATGCATATATATATGATTTTATATCATTGTATATATATCATTGAGTATATGATTATATACATTATTCTACACATAATTCTATATGATTTTTATATGTAATACCAGAAAGATGTTTACCAGGGTTTTATTGACTATGCAAAGGTATTTGATTCTATGGATAATAACAAATTATGGATAAAACTGCCAAGAATGGGAATTCCAGAATACTTAATTATGCTCATATGTGTAATTATATATATATATATAATCATAATGATACCTAGCTGTAAAGACAATTCCAAAGGAGGGTTAGTTCTGGAGAGTAAACCCACGGTCTTTGGCCCCTCACCCCCGTTCCTGGCCCCCGGACAGCCCCGAGTATCATGGTTAATCATTCAGACACAGGAGGCTGAACCGTCTGAGTTCGAATCCTGCTCACCCTCCACCCCTCTCCTGCCCCCACAGTCAGACATTCACGTTCCAGCTGTATGATTTTGAGAATACGACTTAGTGTCACTTTATATCAGTTTCTCAATCTGTTAAATGGGAATAACAGTAAGCCCTGCCTTTTTTTTTTTTTAAGTGTTGGTGGGTAGATGTGTCAAAACAGAGATTGCTCCATAATAAGTAATTAACCCATTTCCCTAAAGTGTATTCCAACTCATAGCGACTGTATAGGACATAGTAGAGTGCCCAGGGGATTTTCCAACCCTGTAATCTTTACAGAAGCAGACTGCCACCTCTTTCTCCCATAGAGCGGCTGGTGAGTTCAAACCACTGACCTTTTTGGTTAGCAGTCAAGCACTTCACCATTACGCCACCAGACCTTCCCAACCATTATCTGACAGTATTGTCAATCAATCAGACTTCTCCATCCCAATGAGTTCACTTTTCCCGGACAATCTTTTCTGAGCCAGCCACGACCAGTGTTCAGAGGCCATCTGTGAAGTGACCTTGAGTTCTATCCCAGGCTAGAACAGGGCTTAACAAACAGGTCTGCAGCCTGGGGGCCTGTGCTAAGGCCAGTGCATGGCCTACATAGTTTGCTGCCTCAACGTCCATTCGTTCCTCCTTGTTGCCCTTGCATCTGGTCTCTATTGGGTCACACAATCAACCAACAGGTGTGGTCTCCAACCGGCCTGGCAGCCATGCCCCATATGGTTTCTCTTGACAGAGATCCAGCTGTTATTCTCTAACACAGTCTCCCTTTTCCTTCCCTAATGCCCTAAACTTTTAAAATGGCCAGTAAGACTCCAGTGGGTGCTAACCCCAAGACCCCACCTTGCTTGCCATATGCAAGTGTCGCCTATACTTCCAGTTTGTCCCCAGGTACAACCTCCTGCTCTGGCCCTGCGTTGGGGCCTGCTGTGGTTTCCTCCGAGAACCCGTGAGCACTAAGTTTTATTTGTTTTCTGACCTTCCTCTGTGACTCTCACTTCCCCCCACTGCACCTCATAAACTATCCAAGACACTGATGGACAACCCCTTGGGTCAAACTTGAAATAAGGCCACTTCTAGCCAGCCACCTATTCTTTTTGGCCCCCAACACAACCACCTTCACTGTGCCTAGTCTGTGATCGCTTTCTCTGGTGGTGCAGTGGTTAAGTGCTTGGCTGCTAACAGAAAGGTTGGCAGTTCAAACCTACCTGGCCGTTCTGTAGGAGAAAAACCTGGAGATCTGCTCCCATAAAGATTACAGTCTAGAAAACCCTATGGGGCAGTTCTACTCTGTCACCCGGGGTCACTGTGAGTCAGAATTGACTCAGTGACACTCAACACCAGCATCATGAATGCTTTCACTCCAGCTCCTGGTGGCCTTACACACAACAGAAGGAGATGTTGCCTGGTCACACACCATCTTCCTGCTCTCAGACTACAATGACAGAACTACGTAGCCTCTTGCCCAGCAGAGCCTAAAATATTTATTCTCCGAGCCTTTACAAGGAAGCTTGCTGGTCCCTGGGCTAGAATTCTGATACTTTCCTTCTATGTTGAAGGTTTACCTCATATATATATACACTGATACAGTACTAAGATCCACACGTTTGCTTCCATCTGACACCAAGCACAGCACCTCAATCCATCAGAAGCGCTGCGAAAAGCTACATGATGAGCTAATTGCTCACATCTAAGTGATTATTTGTAAACCACGGGTTTCAATAACCAAGAAGAGAGGCAATTACCAGAGAGACAAGAGCGGAAACGGCCCTCCCTGAATCCCTGCTTCACCATAAACTCCCCAGCTGAGCCAATAATGCCATTTTTAATAGGAAAGAAGACTACAGCAGAGACAGGCTAATTTTCCCTAGAATCATCTCCTGTGTCATTGGCTACATAATTACAGCTCCCCACGAGTCCACTGTCGACTTTTCATTGTATAACGACTTCCGCAGAATTCCCAGTGATCCGGGCTTTTGCCGGAACCACTACCGTGTTCCTACACCTGCCTCTTCCAGCCTGGCGTGGCCTTGATCTCAGGATTTTTTGAAGAACGGGAATGCACAGAGTGAAATGTAGGAGCCCAGGATGGACAGAGAAGGTTTACGTTGCAAGCTGGAGGTGAAAGGATGTCTGGGATTCGCCTCTCCTTGGAAGACTTGGAAGACAGGTGACATACATTGTAAACTAACAGAACTGTGGTGGTAATTGCTGTTGAATTGATTCTGGCTCACGTATGTCAGAATAGAACTGAACGCCATAGGGTTTTCAATGGAGGATTTTTCAGAAATAGATTGCCAGGCCTTTCTTCCAAGGTGCCTCTGAATGGAGTCGAACCTCCAGCCTTTGGGCTACCAGCAGAGCATGTTAACCCTTTGCAGCACCCACGCAATCCTGAGCGATCAGAGCAAAGGCTATCATTTCTTTCTTCCAAACCCCCTCCTTTTTCTCATTGTGGGTCTGGCCTTTGCGACCCCACCAGGCCTGTTTGTGTGATGAAAATTCCACAGGCTGTCTCAGGCTTGCGGATTTGAACAGTTAGTTGTCTTTCTGTGTAAGTGGCTCCCTTTTGAAGGGGAACATCAGTGTGGTGCGAATAATATCAGACTTGGCGCTTCTTCAAGTATATACTCACTCAAAGGAGGCCGTGTAATGTGGGGTACAATGGCTGGGTCTTTCATTGAAACGGACCAGCAGACCATTAATGGAAGGAAATCAAATGGAGTTCTAAATCCAGACTGTGTGATCGTTAGGCAGCACAATGACACTCCCAGGCCGGGCACGTTAAGCTCAACGTGCTGGACTTTGAAAGGGCTCAGCCTTACAACGCAGCAGCTTTCGGAAGACTCTTTTGGCTGACGCCAAGCGGCTTTATTTGCTCCTTTGTTAGGGCTCCAGTGACTTATGTGTCTGGGAAGCCTTTCTTTGCAAAATGTAATAACTCCTGCCATGAAAACAGACTGGTTTTAATGAGAATGACTGGATCTCACAGGTGGCACCGTCAATGATGAAGAAATTGCTATTTGATGATAAACGGTCTGTAAACCGAAAACCTGAGACAATAGTGGCTAAGGAGGAGGAAAAGGCACTCCCGGGAAGCGATAATAATAAAAATGTCCAACCCAGTGGTAAACTGGGACAAAGAAAATACCCTTTGGGGAATAAAGTTGCTGCCCGAAGGGGGAAAAAAAACATTCCAGGCCACCAAATATTGTTTTATAGCCACACCAATTATGTCTGCTAGCTTTTGGGAAAAGAAGATTAGAGGTTTTCTTTTCTTCTTCTTTTTTTAAATATATATATAGGACAATAAACGATTCTATCATCAAAATCAAACCTGACAAGCAGTCAGAAAGTTGTGTCAGTGACAAAGAGAACACGGTGGCTGTTTTTGTTGGTGAAGTTTCCCCCTCCCCGCCCCCGAAGTCTTACCAATGGCTTGATGGGAAATTGCTTTTGTCTGGAATTCAAATCCCAGCCACAGACGTTAATCAGGAATTGCCGGAGAGCAAGACAACTCACTTCCGAGTTTTTCCTTTCTCACTTTTCCCACGGATCATACTGACCCCACGGAGGCTGCGGAAGGAAGGCATCCATCCAGGTGGCTCCGCATATTTCCTTCCAGGTGTGCTAGGGAAGTAGCAAGTTTGGTGTCTTAACGAGAAGCTGTGTTACTGAGAGAGAAACAGAGAGAGTGGAGGGAGATGGAGATGAAGGTCATAATATCTAGCTGGGACCTGTAGCAAAATGGGGCCGTCAGACTCCTGGGGTTGGAATAAACCCATTTTAAAGATAGTTGAGGATCTGAATCTGTTTCAGGGAAAGACTGTCACTGTAAAATAATAGTGATGATGAGGAAAATAACGATAAAGACTCCACACAGACACCTAAGGGGGACCCTTTTTTTTCCTAGGGTGTTCCCAACTAGCTCAGCACCTCTTGTTTGAAAACATGTTCAATGTAAGGCTAGCTTCTTCAGGCACAGAGTGAGTCATTCGTCACCTATCGATTTGAGCGCATTTATCTGCAGACTTCTTTACTGAGATCAGGCTTTGCAGACCTTAATTTCCACTTTGCTGAGACCTTTTTCCTGTACCTTTTTATTTATTATCTCACTAACGAGTGTTTGCCGTCAGCCTTCACTAGATTCAACGTGACATTTCCTTTCATAAAATAATACTGGTGGTTAAAGCTATCCGATTTACAATTTCATTGATAATGTGTTCTCTTTCATGTTTGTGTGTGTGTGTGTGTGTGTGTGTGCTTTAAGTGAAAGCTTACAATTCAAGTTAGTTTTTCATGCAAAAATTTATACCCACATTGTTATGTGACCCTAGTTGCTCTCCCTGTAATGTGACAGCACACTCCTCCTTTCTACCCTGTATTTCCTGTGTCCACTCAACCAGCTCCCGTCCCTCTCTGCCTTCTTCTCTCACCTCTGGACAGGAGCTGTCCCTTTAGCCTCATGTATCTACCTTGAGCTAAGAAGCACACTCCTTACAAGTATCATTTTATGTCTTACAGTCCAGTCTAAACTTTCTCTGAAGAGCTGGCTTTGGGAATGGTTTCAGTTTGGGGCTAACAGAGAGTCTGGGGGCCATGTCTTCTGGGATCACCCCAGTCTCAGTCAGACCATTAAGCTTGGTCTTTTTACTAGAATTTGAGTTCTACACCCCACTTTTCTTCTGCTCCATCAGGGACTCTCTGTTGTGTTCTCTGTCAGGGAGATCATTGGTGGTAGCCAGCCACCATTCTAGTTCTTCTGGTCTCAGGCTGATGGAGTTTCTGGCTTATGTGGCCCTTTCTGTCTCTTGGGCTCTTATTTTCCTTGTGTCTTTGGTGATCTTCATGCTCCTTTGCTCCAGGTAGGTTGGGACCAATTCATGCATCTTAGTTTTTTTTTTTTTTAGATGACTGCTCGCTAGCATTTGAGATCCCAGACGCCACTCACCAAAGTAGGATGCAGAACGTTTTCTTGATATACTTTGTTGTGCCAATTGGCCTAGATGTCCCCGGAAACCATGGTCTGCAGACCCCCATCCCTGCTACTCTGTCCCTTAAAGTGTTTGGTTGTGTTCAGGGAACATCTTAGCTTTTGGTTTAGTCTAGTTGTGCTGACTTACCCTGTATCGTGTGTTATCCTTCCCTCCACCTAAAATAATTCTTGTCTACTATCTAGTTAGTGAATGCCCCTCTCATAACCAGCAAAGAACATTTTCTTCTGTGTTTAAAACTCATACAGTATTTGTCCTTTTGCTACTGACTAATTTCACTCAGCCTAATGCCTTTTAGATTCATCCATGTTATGAGATGTTTCTCAGATTCATCATTGTTCTTTATTGTTGCGTAGTATTCCATTGTGTGAATATACCATGATTTGTTTATCCATTCATCCATTGATGGGCACCTAGGTTGTTTCCATCTTTTTGGTATTGTGAACAGTGCTGCAATGGACATGGGTGTGTGTATACCTATTTGTGTAAAGGCTTTTATTTCTCTAGGATATATTCCAAGTAGTAGGATTGCTGGATTGTATGGTAGTTCTATTTCTACCTTTTAAGGAAGCGCCAAATCGATTTCCAAAGTAGCTGTACCATTTTACATTCCCACCAGCAGTGTATAAGTGTTCCAGTCTCTCCACAACCTCTCCAACATTTGCTATTTTGTATTTTTTGGATTAATGCTAGCCTTGCTGGGGTGAGATGGAATCTCATTGCAGTTTTGATTTTCATTTCTGTAATGGCTAATGATTATGAACATTTCCTCATGTATCTGTTAGCTACCTGAATGTCTGCTTTAGTGAAGTGCCTGTTCATATCCTTCGCCCATTTTTTAATTGGGTTATTTGTCTTTTTGCTGTTGAAGTTTTGCAGTATCTTGTAGATTTTAGAGATTAGACACTGATTGGATTTGTTGTAGCCAAAATTTTTTTCCCAGTCTGTAGGTAATCTTTTTACTCTTTTGATGAGGTCTTTGGATGAGCATAGGTGTTTGATTTTTAGGAGCTCCCAGTTATCTAGTTGTTCTTCTGCATTGTTAGTAATGTTTTTTATACTGTTCATGCCATGTATTAAGGCTCCTGGCATTGTCCCTATTTTTTCTTCCATGATCTTTATCGTTTTAGATTTTATATTTAAGTCTTTGAGGTATGGGTCTTGTTTCTTTTTTTTTTTTGCAGGTGCATATCCAGTTATGCCTGCACCATTTGTTAAAGAGACAGTCTTTTCCTCATTTAACAGGCTTTGGGCCTTTGTCAAATATCAGCTGCTCATATGTGGATTGATTTATGTCTGGATTCTCAATTCTATTCCATTGGTCTATGTATCTGTTGTTGTACCAGTACCAGGCTGTTTTGACTACTGTGGCTATATAATAGGTTCTAAAATCAGGTAGTGTGAGGCCTCCCACTTTGTTCTTCTTTTTCAGTAATGCTTTACTTATCCTGGGCCTCTTTCCCTTCCATATGAAGTTGGTGATTTATTTCTCCATCTCGTTAAAAAATGTCTTTGGAATTTGGATCGGAATTGCATTGTGTCTATAGATCACTTTGGGTAGAATAGACATTTTTACAATGTTGAGTCTTCTTATCCATGAGCAAGGTATGTTTTTCCACTTATGTAGGTCTCTTTTGGTTTCTTGCAGAAGTGTACTGTAGTTTTCTTTGTATAAGTCTTTTACATCTCTAGTAAGATTTATTCCTAAGTGTTTATCTTCTTGGGGGCTACTGTAAATGGTATTGATTTGGTGATTTCCTCTTCGATGTTCTTTTGGTTGGTGTAGAGGGATCCTTTTGTATGTTTATCTTTTACCCTGATACTCTGCTGAACTATTAGTTTCAGTAGTTTTCTTGTGAATTCTTTAGGGTTTTCTGTGTATAAGATCATATCATCTGCAAATAGAGATACTTTTACTTCTTCCTTAACAGTTTGGATGCTCTTTATATCTTTATCTAGCTTAATTGCACTGGCTAGGATCTCCAACACAATGCTGAATAAGAGTGGTGATAAAGGAGAATGCTTTTAGACTCTCTCCATTTAGGATGATGTTGGCTGTTGGCTTTGTATAAATGCCCTTCATTATGTGGAGGAATTTCCCTTCTCTTCCTATTTTGTCATTTGTTTTTAAATTGTGGTAAAAAATATACATAATAAAACATTTGCCAGTTCAGCCAATTTTACATGTATAACTCAGTGCCGTTGATTATTTCGTGCAGCCAGCACTGCTATTCTTTTCTGAATTATTTCACCACCATTGGTACTGCATTTTTTGTGTTTATTCATCTAATAAAAATGCACTATCCAGTCATCATCGTCATCACCATCATCTGTTGTTTTTAGGTGCTGTTGAGTTGGTTTCTACTCACGGTGACCCATGTGACAGAGTAGAACTGCCCCATAGGGTTTTCGAGGCTGTAATCTTCACAGAACCAGGTCTTCAGGTCTTTTCTCCTAAGAAGCCAATTGGGTGAGTTGGAATTGCCAACATTTTGGTTAGCATCTGAGCACTTAACCATCGCACCACCAGGGCTCCTTCATCATCACCTAAACCTGTTGCTATCAAGTTGATTCCGAGTCATTGTGACCCTATGCAACAGAGTAGAACTGTCCCATTGGGTTTCCAAGGAGTGGCTGGTGGATTCGAACTGCTGACCTTTTGGTTAGCAGCCGAGCTTTTAACCACTGCTCCACCAGGGCTCCTCCTCACCATCGTCTTGCTGCTAGTTCGTCAGTCAAGAAGAACATGGAGAGTGGAGTCATGTGTTACTCAGCTAACGTGAACAGGGTTTCTGCATAACACATCCACTTGTTAACTTTTGTATACCTGAACCAACAGTAGTTTCACCTTTTAATCAAACTAGGACTTCGAAAGCTCAGACCCCTTTGGGAATGGTCCTTTTAATACTATCCTGTGTCTCCCCTCCTGAGGGGAGTTGATCAGTGGTGTATGGAAGTTTTGCGGGCATGACTTCGTAGATCATCTACTAACTCCAGGAGCCAGAATTTGCTTCCTTCCATCATCTATGAAATACCCAAAGTTTAACAAATGCCCACCTGTTTTTTTTCCCTCCAAGGATTTTCTGCTTTCTTTGATTATGTGGACAGGTGCTGTTAAAGGAGCTGGAGACTAGATTTCCTTCCAGGTTATCAAGAAATAGCTATTTCTGCCAACTACGAAATGATGAAGGAACCACGTCACCACTGGCAACCTTTCTCAAGATCCTATGGAAACGTGAAATTACAGGATTTCAGATTTTATTTTACTTTGTATCTGTAATCAAAGCAAAATAATTAAAATGCATTCCAACTTAAATATGTACTCCAGTATATATATATACACACACACATATATATAACCAACTGCCGTAGAGTTGCTTCCAACTTATAGCAACCCTATAAGACAGAGTAGAACTGTCCCATAGCATTTCCAAGAGTGTAAGTCTTTACAGAAGCAGACTACCACATCTTTCTCCCTTGGAGTAGCTAGAGAGTTCAAACTACTGAATTGTTGGTTAGCAGCCCAGCCCTTAAACCACTGCACCCCAGTGGTCCTTACACATATATGTGTGTGTGTGTGTGTGTATATATATGTATATATTAAAACCTGTGAAAGCTGAAACCTATGTAAGGCAGAAACCTATCAGAGAAGGAAAACTCAAGTATTTTCCACTGAAAGGAATGATAGAAAGGTAATAAGACCTCACTTTGTCCTGTTGGGACAAACAAGGCAGTCCTGTCGAGTTCTGGCTCTCACAGGTTTCACTGTCTATGTACATACATATATGTATATATATGTGTGTGTGTATCATTCATAGAATATATATATATATATATATATGGAAACCCTGGTGGCACAGTGGTTCAGTGCTACGGCTGCTAACCAAAGGGTCAGCAGTTTGAATACGCCAGGCGCTCCTTGGAAACTCTATGGGGCAACTAGTTCTTCTCTGTCCTATAGGGTCGCCATGAGTTGGAATCAACTCGACGGCACTGGGTTTGGTTTTTTGGTTTTTTATATATATATATATATATAAAATATATATATATACACACATACACACACACACACACACACACACACACACAGAGTAAATCCTGCAAAAGTCGAAACCTATGTAAGATGGAAACCTGCCAGAGAAGTAAAACTCAAATATTTCCTACTAAAATGCGTGATAGAGGAGTAGTAAGACTGCACCCTGTCAAAGGCGGGAAACTTGCAAGACCCAGAAAAACAAGGCAGTCCTGTCGAATTCTGGCTCTCACAGGTTTCACTGTATATATATATATACACGTGTGTGTGTGTGTGTGTGTGTGTATGTGTGTGTAGAGAGAGGCTGGAAAGTTAACTACAAAAGCCACCTTTGAAAAAGGGGAACCAAACATTGAAATTTAAATTCAAGAACGAAATATTTCCTAAAAACTGGGTAAGCCATGTATGGTCTAGAGTAATTTTTAAAATATGGACCTAATTAGCAGAAAATGCAAATATATATATATTAAATGGTCAAAGTATACTGTCTCATTGAAATGTAGTTATGCAGTTAGCTGTATCTTTTTTTTTTTAATTAAAAATCTCTGCCTTGGGAGGACTTTAAAGATAGATTACTATAAAAATTATTCATTTCCTAATAGCTATGTATTTCTGAGTGTTTAAGCTAATGCTTAATATCTTGTATAACTCTATATGAAGTCCTGGTGGCACAGTGGTTAAGAACTAAGGCTGCTAACCAAAAGGTCAACAGTTTGAATCCAGCAGCCACTCCTTGGAAACCCCATGGGGCAGTTCTACTCTGTCCTATAGGGTCACCATGAGTCAAAATCTACTTGATGGAAACGAGTTGAGGAACAGAGGTTTTATGGGAGGGTAGTTTTGGAAAAAACCAAGCTGGGAGGCCCACCTCCAGGAGAGGGTCAGGTTTAGTGAAGGAGGCCTATCCAGGGAACTTAACAGGTGATCCCTAAGGTTGACCATCTTGAGTCTTTCTCCTTTGCTCAGTTTGGGGCCATCTGGTATACCATGGTGCAGTTCAACACAAGGCCCTAGGAAAATAAGAGCAGAGGAGGGTCCCAGGTTCTCCTGGGACAGCGAAAGTGGGGTGAGGAAAGGCTTCCTGCTAAAGGTGACATTTCAACAGTCCCAAAATTAGAAACCAGGATTCGGCTAGCATCGAAGCTTGGGGGAGCTGTTCGCACAGGAAACAGATGTCAAATTGTGCCTGCCCAGGGGACAGGTGGCTTCTAGCACGGTGTGAACAGTTAGGCCCTCAACTAATAATCGAAACATTGGAGGTTCAAACCCGCCCAGAGGCACCTCGGAAGACAGGTCTGACATCTGCTTCCGAAAGGTCAGAGCCTTGAAAACCCTTTGGAGCAGTTCTACTCTGTACCCGTGGGGTCGCCTTGAGTATGAACTGACTCAATGGCAACGTTTTTGTTTGTTTGTTTTTGTATGGCTACGGCATGGTCCCAGAGGAGTTGGATTGGGCAGGGGCTTAGGGAAAGGACAAAGGGGGTCAGGAGAGGGGTCTGAGAGTTAGATGGGATCTGGACCAGAAAGAGCCACATATGCAAGGCTGAGCATTTGGGATTTTACCCTGAAAGGGAGTGGAGCTGTGGTGGCATTTTGAGCCCCTGAAAGTCCGGTTGTTGTTGTTAGCTGCCGACAGGTTGGTTCTGACTCGTAGCAACCCCTTGTGACAGAGTAGAACTGCCCTGTAGGGTTTCCTAGGCTGTGATCTTTACACAAGCAGATCGCCAGGTCTTTTCTCCTGCTAAGCTGCTGTGTGGGTTCAAACTGACGACCTTTCGGTTAGCAGCCAAGCACTTCACCTCAGATGTGCAACGTGGTGCAGGATCCTAAAGGGAAGGTGGTTTATACGAGGAAGTGCTGTGAGCAGGACTTTGGTGACACTCTCAGTATAAAAAAAATTGTTTTCGTCTTTCACACGCAAGTACGCCCTTCAGTTTCAGCCAGTCCAACTAGCAAGGGAAAACTCGTCCAGTCAATCCTTTGTATCTGGAGATGAGATTAGCTCCTTCTGCAAGGCAGGTATTTAGCACTGCTCAAAGGATAAAGATCCTTGTGATTAAAATATTTAAAAGATCTGGCACACTCAAGAAACTGTATTTTTTAAACACCAAGTAAGTAATTTAAAGTAGTGATGACGGAAACCGTCTTTTTATCTACATACAGGGCCATCTATTTCTGTGGACCGTCCCTAATAATTACTTTTTAGTATAATCAATGTTGTGTACACATTTCTCAACTGGAAGAAAAGGCAGAGATGAGAAAATATGAAGACAGGGTTACACGCCTACAACGATGAGGCATCCAGGCTGGGTGTCCCCCCATCACCCATTACTTCAAACACCTGTATAAAAGGCGCTAGCGTAATACCCCAGTGGCGGCAGGAGGACACCCAGGCCTTTATTCCAGGGCCTGGCATTTCCTGAGTGAATGGCCTATTGTCTTCCTGCATAAATAAATGCCCATTTCCAAAAAGGCGTTGTCTTGATGGAGCACAGGAGCAGGCCCGCTTTAATAATTGAAAGGATCAATTATTAAACTCTTTTACCTTGAGTCAAAGAAAAAGAGGGGCGTGCCTTAAGTCAGGAAGAAATGGCAGTTTTATGGAGCTCCAGGCAACAACACTGTCAGACAGACAGCCTGCACAGACACTGGTTTCTGTTGCCAAAGGACGCCTCCCGGAGCCCCGCTCATACAATCTTAGCAATATCCCCCTTAGCCAAAATCCACCTTTTGGCATACCAAAACCCAAAACCAACCTCATTGCCATCGATTCTATTCAACTCATAGCGACCCCAAAGGACAGAGTAGAACTGCCCCGTAGGATTTCCACGGCTGTAATCCTGACGGAACGGAAACCCTGGTGGCGTAGTGATTAAGTGCTATGGCTGCTAACCCAAGAGTCAGCAGTTCGAATCTGCCAGGCGCTCCTTGGAAACTCTATGGGGCAGTTCTACTCTGTCCTATAGGGTCGCTATGAGTCGGAATCGACTCGATGGCACTGGGTTTGGTTTTTTGGTTTTTGTAACCTTGACAGAAGCAGACTGCCACATTTTTCTTCTGTGGAGTGGCTGGTGGGTTTGAACCACTAACCTTTTAGTTAGTAGCCAAGTGCTTAACCACTGTGCCACCAGGGCTCTTTCAGGGACTCCAGAGCTATTTCAAAATGCATTGAAGGGTGTCTCCAACTTCACACTTTATTGACACAGAGTTTAATTAAAGGCATCCATATACGAGCCCAAGATGTGAAAGCTGGTGATGGAAGGAGCAGCACACCCACCCTTGGCAAGATTCTCTTCTACATAAATAAATATTGTCTGATGAGAAATATGTCACAGCCTCTACTACATCTTTCTCCTGCGGAGCCCCTGTATGGGTTCAAACTGCTGACTTTTTGGTAAGCAGCCAAGCACTTAACCATTATGCCACTAGGGTTCCTCAAAGCAGATTCCGTTAAATGATAATATTATAAGTCTCTAGTATATTGCAATGCCAAAGACCAAATAATACGTAAAGAAAAAAGTATAGTGTAGTAGGAACAGAAATGGAAAAAGTATCCCTGCATGCTGCTAACATCATCTGGTTCTTCCGGTAATCGGGCCTCCACTTTCCCATCTGTAAAAGCGGAATAGTCCTAGCAGCCCTATAGAATGATTGTGACGGTGAAAGGAAGCCTCTTGTGTGCAGTGGGATGTAAATATAAAAGGAATGAGTTATATGCTCACTTCTTCGTTTATTTATGCTTATTCATTTAAAAGAATGATGAAATTCTGAGCAAAGTAGACTTAGCCTCTGCCCTCAGGAAGTTTACAGTCTGAAACCAAGAGATATTAATTTAAAAAGAAAAGAATGAAGAACCATAAAATAACAACTGTGAAGTAGCCGTAACAGAGGTGTATAGTGCTGGGGAGTCCCTCATGATGCAGACAGTTAATGCACTCGGCTGCTAACTGAAAAAGGTTGGAGGTTGGAGTCTGGCCAGCGGTGCCTCGGAAGAAAGGCCTGGGGCTCTACTTCCAAAAAATCAGCCCTTGGAAACCATATGGAGCGCAGTTCTACTCTGACACACATGGGGGCGCCATGAGTTGGATTTGACTAGATGCCCACTGGTATTTGGTGGAGAGTGCTGGAAGGGCAGGGCACCTTTCCTAGAAGGTAGGTGCCATATAGCGAGCATCCCAACATTTGAGGTCAGGTTGAGAAATTGGCTACACCAGGAGAATGCCATGACAATAGTGTTTAAAAACTGAGACGGAAAGAAACATGTAGAAATTTAAAAAAAATGTGTGTGTTGGAAAGAAAGAGCATTATCCATGTGCCTGGATTTCTTCATCATGAAAGTAGGAGTAACACTGTTGGGTTACAAGCTGCTGTGAGGATTCAATGAGGGTGTCTACAGGAAAATGTCTGACAGGTGCTGACAGTTATCAAGGACTCTTACGCTTGTTGGTAAATCTGTCATTTCACTTCTTTGTTCTTTCAGTAAATACATGTAATGATGAAGCCTTGAGGGGCCAAGGGCCTGGACTTCGTGAGAGAGATGGGAAGTAAGGCAAATACTAAACACTTTGGAAACCCTGGTGGCATAGTGGTTAAGAGCTATGGCTGATAAGCAAAAGGTCAGCAGTTCAGATCCGCCAGGCGCACCTTGGAAACTCTATGCAGCAGTTCTACTCTGTCCTATGGGCTCGCTGTGAATTGGAATCGACTCGATGGGAACATGTTTTTGTTTTTTTGCGGGGTGGGGTGGGGTGGTAAGAAAAGTAACCACACTTGGAAAAAGTGTACAAAGGGAGATTAAAAATTAATGGGCCATTAACTGTTGTGGGAAGTGGAAACTTTTCTGTTGCTTTAGGTTTTATGATGGGGCAAGGAAATGAGAGGCGAACTCAACTACCCTTTGCTGACTGCTCCACCAGAAAAAAAAAAAAAAGACCTGAAAATTTCAGGGCATCAGCTCAGAGCTCCTCAGCACACTTTTTTTTTTTTTTATGGCCAACATAATGTTAATATTAATTCTTTACAAGGTTCTCAAAGAAATTAATTCTTCACAAGGTTCACATAGAAAGGAGTTTGGTCTTTTCGGCAATTAAATATGGAAGAGGGGAAAACAGGATAAACTCAAAGAAACGATGTTGTTGTTGGTGTAGCGCAAAGGGCCCTTTGTAGTAAGTAGACTTCTTTCCAGTGTTAAAAAGCAAAGGTGTCACTTTGAGGACCAGGGTGCTCCTGACCCAAGCCATGGAGTTTTCAAGTGCCTCACGTGCGTGCAACAGCTAGACAATGAATAAGGAATACCGAAGAAGAATTAACGCTTTCGAATTATGATGTTGGAGAAGAATATTGAATATACCATGGACTGCCAGAAAAGTGAACAGATCTGTCTTAGAAGAAGTACAGCCAGAGTGCTCCTTAGAAGCAAGAATGGTGAGACTTCGTCTTGTGCATTTTGGACACGTTATCAGGAGGGACCAGTCCCTGGAGAAGGACAGCATGCTTGGTAAAGGAGAGGGGCAGCGAAAAAGAGGAAGACCCTCAACGAGATGGATTGACACATGGCTGCAACAACCAGCTAGAACACAACCAATGATTGTGAGGTTGGTGCAGGACCTGGCAGTGTTTTATTCTCTTCTACCTGGGGCCACTCTGAGTCGGAACTGACTTGACAGCACCTAACAACAATAGGTAGACCATCCTGTGTATTTGAACCAATATATGCACCTTCCCGAGTTTCCTGTGGCTTGTGCCTGCCTCCCTATCCTTGGCTGCTTACCTTACTGCAGGGACCCACTGTGGACACTGGCTCGTCTTCTCAGAGCCAGGGCAAGAGCTGGGCTCCAGCATGACCGCCATCTTGGCTATCATAGCAGAAGCCGCATCACTCTTGTACCAAAGCCTAGTTCAACGTGTCTGCAGACGCTCTGGTTCCCATGCCACTTCCAGGTTCAGATAAAGGGCTGAGCCACTGGGTAGGGGCTGTGTATCGCCAGAGGCTGCCCGGCAGGGCCGGAACCCACTCATGGAGATACCACTGGTTTTATTTACTGTGTAGATGCTACGTAGTTGCTGCTGCTTTTAATCATGAACTTCAGGTATCCAAGAATCCGATGAGATGGAATCTTTGGAGGAATAGATGCGTCCTGGTTAGGATCTGTGTGTTTGTGTGTCTATGTGCCTGAGATGGAATGTTTGGGGGCACAGATGCGTCCTGGATAGGATCTGTGTGTTTGTGTGTGTCTATGTGCCTTGTCCATAGCGAAACCCCCCACCCTTTCCCAGGAGAGCCCAGACTGTGGTTTTCCCATTGTGTGATACCTTCTCTCGGTTTATGGGTCAGTGCAGGTGGAAACCCTGGTGGCGTAGCGGTTAAGAGCTACAGCTGCTAACCAAAAGGTCGGCGGTTTGAGTCTACCAGCTGCCCCTTGTAAACTGTATGGGGCAGTTCTACTTTGTCCTGTAGCGTCGTTGTGAGTTGGAATCGACTCCACGGCAACGGGTTTGGTTTTTTGGTACTGTAGGCAGAGTGCAACTGGGCTTTTCCTTTTTATTAAAAAATATAAACCAAGCCAGCAAACAGCCATCCCCTCTGCCAACTTTCTAATTATATTTTGATGGTTTTCCAGGAATAACGTGTTTCTGCAATCATACATCATGCGCCCACAAAATTAAACCCACACCTGAGGGCTCACCAAATCACACACACCTTTCCTGAATGAAACAGCACGAAATTAATTTGAGAAATGTTTATTTTAAAGCCGTTTTTTCTTCTCTTGCTATTAAATAGGTTCATCTATACGCCTCAGCTTTTCATTAGTGTTCCTTCCTGAGAGAGCTAACCGGGGCCCGATGTTTGTCAGGCTCGCAGGTGTCTGGAGAAGACTTTCTTTGCCCCTTGCTCAAGAGTATCTCAATCTTTCTCCAGCAGCCTCGAGAGAACAGGCTTGCATCAATAACATTGCTCGTTATGCACTGTGATTTTCTAGGGTGACCAGGGCCAAAAACCCTGAATGAGATGCATGAGTTCCCCAAGGGCTAGGAGCTTGTAGTTTGAAGAGCTGTGTCACAAAGAAAATTAGGGTTCAACTCTTGCCCCTCGGCCGTTCCCCGCTGCTGTCCTCTGCTCCCAAGTTCAGCGTCCCTCAAGGCTGAGCACAGCTTCTTTGCTGTATTTCTTGGTGTACTTGTCCAGGAGGGTTGCCATCTTCCCAGAATCCAACTCTCTCCATAGGATCAAATTGATGACAGCCACTCGGAAGGTCAGACAGGGAGCTTAGAGGGCAGTGAGTTTATGTACATGGGGGAGAAACAGCTCAGAAAAGGAGGGTGAGAATGGCTGCACAACTCGGAGAATGTCATCCATGTCACGGAATTACACGTGGGGAAACTGTTGAATGGCTGTATGTTCTGCTATCAATATTCTCAACAACAGCAGCAAAAATAAAATATATTTAAAAAAAAAAAGACACTTAAAAATATTATCTCTCTGTCCTTTCAAGGTCTAGAAACATAACTCGGCAGTAAAGATACGTGTCGGCAAGTGGGGGTTTGGAGAGAATTGTTAAGTCTTCTCCCTCACCACCTTGTACCAAGGTACACTGCCTGTCCTTGCCAAAGTGAAGACCCTGCATTCCACGTCTGAGCATTCTTGTACTCCTTGCTCCTTAACCGTCACGTCCAAGCACTTCTGAATTTTGCCTCAAATTCCAGCCCCATAAATCACACAGCATCTTAGGGGAACTGTATAGATGGTTAGACCATAGCATACAACGTGTTATGACTGTATGTCTTTAAATGGCTGCTGCTGCTGTTGTTGTTAGGTGCCCTCAAGTCGGTTCTGACTCATAGTGACCCTATGCACAACAGAACGAAACACCGCCTGGTCCTGCGCCATCCTCACAATCGTTGTTATGTTTGAGCCCATTGTTGCAGCCGCTGTGTCAGTCCATCTTGTTGAGGGTCTTCCTCTTTTTCGCTGACCCTCTACTTTACCAAGGATGATGTCCTTCTCCAGGGGCTGATTCCTCCTGACAACATGTCCAAAGTATGTGAGTCAAAGTCTCACCATCCTTGCTTCCAAGGAGCACTCTGGCTTTACTTCTTCCAAGACAGATTTCTCCGTTCTCCTGGCAGTCCATGGTATATTCAATATATTCAATGTTCTTCGCCAACACCATAACTCAAAGGCATCAATTCTTCAATCTTCCTATTTCATTGTGCAAATTAAATTACCAGACACTTGGTTGTATGTGTAAATTATTAGACTCCTGGTTATATGCGTGCAATATTTTAAAACTGTGAACTCTTCATGAATTCATTCAACAAACCTTTATGGGGAACCACATTGCTCTAGATCTCATGCTGGGTGCTGGGGCTTCTCCATCTCCGCTTTCCTTCCTTTACATGGCGCGTGTTTACTGAGCACCTCTGAGACCTAGGAACTGATTTTAGGGCATAAGACTCCAGAAGTAAACAAAACACATTTTATACAAGTTACCCAACAGATTTTGTGGAAGTCCTTTGAACAGTGAATACATAGACGTAGCCTCTTGCTCTTTAAATGGAGTCCCTGGGGGGCAAGCCGTTGAAGAGCTTGGCTGCTAACTGAAAAACTGGAGGTTCAGTTCCACCCAGAGGCACCTCAGAAGCAATGCCTGGCAATCAGCTTCTGAAAGATCAGCCACTGAGAATTGTATGGAGCACAATTCTAGTCTGACACACACGGGGCCGCCGTGAGTCAAAGTCAACTCATCAGGAATTGGCGACTGGTAACAGGAGGTTGTAATATTATTAAAAAATGATAATGAATTGTAATGATGATTATTTCAATAAAACTAATGCATACTAAGCTCTCGATCTGTGTCAGATCCCTCACTATGTTTTTTTTTTTTTTTTTTATCATGGAATAACATGAAATTGGTCCTATCAATGCCGCCTTTACAGAAATGATAAACTTAAGGTTTTAGAGTAACTTGCCCAATAATACTAGCTGAATAAAAAAGAACAAAATACTGATGGAAAGATACGTGCTACCACACAGGTGAACCTCAGAAACATTATGACAAGTGAAAAAAGCGTGACAAGTAATACCACGTACTGCACGATTCCATTTATATTAAGTGCCTGTTATTGCTGTTGTTGGGTGCTGCTGAGTGGGTTCCAACTCATAGCGGCGACCCACGTGACGGAGTAGAACTGCCCCGTAGGGTTTGCTAGGCTGCAATCTTTATGGAAGCAGATTGCCAGGGCTTTTCTCCTGTGGGGCTGCTGGGTTGGTTCGAACGGCCAGCCTTTCCGTTAGCAACCAAGTGCTTAACCATTGCATGCACCAGCGGGGCTCCTTACATTAAAAGTCTAGAAAAGGAAAATCTATAGATACAGGGGTTAGATTAGCGGTGGTCTAGAAGCTGGAGGTGAGAGTAGGGGATTGACTGAAAATGGGCACGGGAGACCTTTTTGGGTGATGGAAATGTCCTAATACTGGCTTATGGGGATGGTTCCTCACCTCTATGTTGTTGTTACCTACTGTGGGGTTGACCCCCAACTCATGGTGACCCCACACACGATGGAACAAAACACCGCCCAGTCCTCTGCCATCCCCAAGATCAGTTGTGGATCAGACCATTGTGATCCATAGGGTTTTCACTGGCTGATTTTCGAAAGTAGGTTACCAGTCCTTTCTTCCTAGTCCGTCTTAGTCTTGAAGCTCCACCGAAACCTGTTCAGCATCACAGCAACATGCAGCCTCCACTGGCAGACAGGTGGTGCTTGCCCATGAGGTGTATTGGTCGGGATTTGAACTCAGGTCTCCCACATGGAAGGCGAGAATTCTACCACTGAGCCAGCACAGCTCCACACAACCCTATATATCGTTAAGAATCATTAAACAGAGTTCTATAGCATATAAATTACACCTCAGTAAAGCTGTTAAAGAAAGAAAGGAAGGAAGGAAGAAAAGAAATAGCCCTTGCCCCAGGACCAGTGAAATATTTTGTCTTTAAGGACCATGAATCCACTTCTCTTGGAGCCTGGTGGTGCAGTGGTTAAGCCCCTGGGTGCTAACCGAAAGGTGGCCAGTTCAAACCCACCAGCTGTTCCGCTGGAGAAAAGATATAGCGATCTGCTCCCGTGGAGATGACAGCCTAGGAAACTCTATGGGACAGTTCTGCTCTGTCACAGCGGGTGGCTATGAGTCAGAATCGACCCAACAGCACACAACAGAACAAACAACAAATCCAACTCTCTACATGGTTGTGTGTTTATCATCCTCACAGACCAGGAAACTGTAGATTCTTTACATGGCTGTAGACTCAACTTTTCTGCGTTAAATGTAGCCATCCTTCAGAGTAAGGAGCCTTGGTGGTGCAAAGGTTAAGCACTTGGTTTTTTTAACTGGAAGATTGGTAGTTCACACCACTTAGTAGCTCCTGAGAAGACAGGCTTGTCGACCTGCTTCTGAAAGGTCATAGCCTAGCAAACCCTATGGGGCAGTTCTCCTCTGTCGCATGGGGTTGCCATGATTCGAAATCGACTTGACAGCACCCAACAACAACATCCTTCAGGATACAGTCATTAGTTGCCCTGGAGTTTCTCCCCTGCCCGCCGAACTCTAAAACCCCTTGGTTTCAGCCAAGTATAGAGGGCTGAGCCCTGTTCTCTCTACTGTCTTTCCCTGAGCAAGCCAGCATGCCTAAGGCAAGGAGCCTTTATTGAGCACTTACGGTGTGCCAAGCTCAGCCACTTTGCAGAGAGCTTCTTTCATTATTCTCCATAAAACCCTGGAGAATGCCTCTCATTATCCCACATTTCAGAAGCAGAAACTGAGGCACAGACATGGGAAAGTATTTATGTCCAAGGTCACACAGATATTAAATGTCAGGGTCAGAACATGAATCTGGGGCTTCTCATTTAATTAATTCTGCCTGCTCCGGCAGTTGCTAACCCCCCACTGCACCACTCTGCTCTGGGTACATTATTATTTCATTTTATCATCAGGGTTCCTAAAGGTGTCAGAACATGGGTGAAACATGCCCTGCGCAGCCACGGAGCACTCAGAGGCTGGGCAAAGTTAAAGAAGCGTGTTTATGATGCCTGTATCACTTGGTCTCTAATCATATTATAACCAAGCCATGTGAAATCCCTGGAGAACTGCTACACCAAATTGTCTTTAAATAAAATATATTTTCAATTTCATTTTTGTCACAGTGATGGATTGGTGCCAAACACACTTCAGGTATTGTAGATTTTTTTTTTTTAATTCCACTTAAATTTTTTATGTAAGAATAGCCTTTTCACTCCTCAAGGACGTGCCGGGCAACTGAGGGAGAATCAGTTGGTCTTCTCAGAGGCTGCAAAGATTTCAGATAAAGAGGCTGAGAACTGTAGAAAGGGGAAGACAGCCTGGCACTTTTCTTAAAACATTTTTAAAATGCTAGAGTGTGTTTTATGATATTATGGCAGAAGAAGGTGAGAATGGAACCATATTTATGAGTGAGAATTGATAAGAATGCATTTAATTTCCAGGACATCAGTGTTTAATGGTGCAGCAAATAGGTTTCCGTTTAAAGAATCATACAAGTGCTGCTGCTGGGGCAGTTTTGCACGCCCCTTCTGGGGGGGCCACCACCCATCTGTCAGTTTGTCCTACTGTGGTGGCTGGAGTGGTGCTGTGAGGCTGGAAGCTATGCCACCAGTATTTCAAATACCAGCAGGGTCACCTAGGGTGGACACGTTTCATTGGAGCTTCCAGACTAAAACAGAGTAGGAAAAAAGGCCTGGAAATCTACTGCAGAAAGTCAGACGATGAAGACCTTATAGATCACAACAGAACATGGCCCAGCTTGCTTGCTTTAGACCCGTCAACAGAAGGGGTCAGTCACTGGAGGAGGACGTCATGTCTGGTGAACTAGAGGGCCAGCGGAGCTGAGGTGACCCGCAGTGAGATGGATTGACGTAATACTGCACTGTACTCAGACATGCTAGTGATTGAGGGTGACACAGGACTGGGTAATATTTGTCCCGTTGTATACAACGTCTCCTTGAGCTGCAGCTGACTCGATGGCAGCTAATAACAAGAAAACTCTGGGGAGTGTTTGGCAATACCCGGAGACATTTTTGGCTGTTACTACTGGGGATGGATACTACCATCTAGTGGGTGGAGACCGGAGACTCCTATAAACACCTCCAATGCACAGGACAGGCCCCAACAACAAAGTATTATCCGCCCCAGATGCCAACAGTGCTGAGGCTGAGAAATCCTGGTTGACACTGATGTCCCGAACAGCTTCATCGATAACATGCTTAAAAAAAACAAAGAAATCAACCCTAGGAGTTTCATTAAATCAGCAGTGACCTGGATTGTGTGTATATAGATACATATATTTATAAAATATATATATATTTTTAGTCTTGTTTGGTACAATTTGCTATAATTCTATAGACTCCTAAATCATGAAACTCTTCTTTAAGGAAAAGGCTAGTTAGTGCAGCATAACTAGGCCAGCAAAGTGCAGCAACGCACATGGAGGGCTTGGACTTCTCATCTCAGATTTTCTCCCCTTCCACGGCCTCATCTATCTGCGTGTTGCACAGAACACTGTAATGGATCGTGTCGCCATTCCAACAGGCCTCCAGAAAACCATCCCCAAGTTGACGTAAATGGATTCTTTTAATTGCTGTCCCAAAGAACGGCACCTCGCCAAGGAGCTTCATTTCCGTGCTCCCTTTGGGCTCTGAGACAGTAATTAATCTCTCTTTGGAGGCTCTTGTTTAGAAACTGCTCAGCTACAGCTGTTTTGGTTTCAGGGCTAAGTTTCCTGGGTCTGGTCGTTGAATGAGGTAGATTGATTGAGCTTCAAACTGAAGACTTGGAAATGAAGTTGCTCCAAGATGCTGGATGCATTAATTCCCTGCTGTCGTGGCAACAACAATTACGTATCGATTTATTGGAGGCATTTCAGGTTCCTCCAGCTTTGTTCCAGTCTCCAACACTCAGGAGAGCCATTTATGGTTTACCAAGCAAAAAGCACTTTTCTAGTTAATAAACTTCTTATTTATCTCGTAATCCTTCCACAAAGGGACACTCATCAAGCTATCAGTCAATATTCCTGAGACCCACCTCAGGGTTTTGAACAAAAGGCATATACTGCAGAGAACTACATTTCTCCTACAACATAGGTGTTCCTGATTCTCTGTAGTCATGAGACCTCCCTTGGTTGTGGGTGTAATTTGGTCCAAGTAATCCATGCAGAAGGAGCCCCAGTGGCACCATGGTTAAATGCTCCGCTGCTAACTGAAAAGTCAGTGGTTCAAACTCACCTGGAGGTTCCACAGGAGAAAAGACCTGGCAATCTGCTCCCATAAAGATTACAGCCTAGCAAACCCTATGGGGCAGGTCTACTCCATCACATAGTATTGCTATGAGTTGGAATTGACTCGACAGCACACAGCAACAACAAAAATCCATTCAGAGGCAATACTTTAGCTATAACCAGCAATAAATGTCCACACACCATCCCTGGATATTGTCCTGATTCTCGATTTCATGGCATGGAAGTGTTGTACCCTAAAACGCTCATTTCCTTAAGATGGCGTAGAAGAACCCATTGGTGTCTTTGGTAGAGAATACAGGAATCGTGGTTTGACCTTTGACATTGGCCTTAGAGGTTGTGGTGGAGTAATCGAGTTTAAAGGTTGGCAAGTTTAGCACTTTAGAATTACCTGGGGGTGACAAAGAAGGAGTCCCTGGGTGGTGCAAAGTGTTAACATGCTTGGCTGCTAACCGAAAGGTTGGTGGTTTGAGTCCACCCAGAGGCGCCCAGGAAGACAGCCCTGCTTCTTTTCCCCTGCTTCCAAAAAATCATTCATTGAAAACCCTACGGGACACAGTTCTACTCTGATGCACATGGGGTCCCCATGAGTCAGAGTTGACTCAATGTCAACTGGTGTTTAAAAGGGAGACCCACCCCCCCACCTCAGAACAGTTAGATGAGGGTCTGCAGGCCAACTGCCAGGGGATATCAGAATGCGGTATTCTCTGCCTCTTTGTCCCTTATTCTTGCTTCTCTCACCAGCCTCCTCCTTCCCTTACCTTGTTCCTCTTCCGTCTCCTCTTCTTCTTTCCTCCTCCTCCTTCTATCTCTCTTCCTCCTCTCCCTCTTCCTCTTCTTTCTCTTTCTCCTCTCCTTTCCCCAGGTAATGCTAAAGCTCAGGCCAAATTGGGAATGGCGTCTCTTCCACTTCACTTCTTTTTACGCCATGAGGGTGTCATGGATTGAATCGTGTCCCCTCAAAAGATGTGTGTCAACTTGGCTAGGTCATGATTCCCAGTATTGTGTGACTGCCATTTTCTCATCTGATGTGATTTTCCCGTGTATTCTAAATCCTATCTCTATGAAGTGAATGAGATGAAATGAATGTCAGTTATGTGGATGAGGTAGGGCTCAATCTACAAGATTAATTGTGTCTTCAGCCAATCTCTTCTGAGATGTGAAAGACAGAAACAAGCAGAGAGACACGGGGACCTCATACCACCAAGAAAGAAACACCAGGAGCATAGCACATCCTTTGGACCCGGGGTCCCTGTGCTGAGAAGCTCCTTGACCAGGGAAGATGAATGACAAGGACCTTCCCCAGAGCCGACAGAGAGAGAAAGCTTCCCCTGGAGCTGACGCCCTGAATTCAAAACTCTAACCTCCTAGACTATGAGACAGAGAAGAAATTTCTGTTTGGTAAAGCCATCCCCTTGTGGTATTTCTGTGATAGCAGCACCAGATGACTAAGACAGAGGGTATCCGGGTGTGGATGTATTTGTAACCACAGACGAAGCTGCAGGTGCTTTCTTCTTCCCTGCTTTGTGTGCGTGTTTGTATATTCAAGGATCAGTCATGGAATGTTTGCCAAGTGTTTGGCGCTCCTAGGGAAAGGCACTCTATTAGTGGGATTATTATTAGTGTTTTCTCTGTTAAATTCCCATTACAAAGCCGTGTCCAGAAACGAGTCGCAGCCATATGTCACACAGCTTCAGTGCTTCCTTTCCACGGGACTTTGTTTACTGTCTAATGGTGGTACTTTGTAACCCACTTATGAAAACCATTTTACAAAATGAGCTCAACAGCTGTCGTGCCCTCTACAGATTTCAACACCTTGCCAGCAGCTATCACTTTTAACAAACTGAAAAACATATCACAATTTCCACTCCTCATTTTTAATAATTATCACACAGGCATCCATAGGTTAGACCATAAGCAATCTCGTTGGGAATAAGCAAAAGCCGCTACTTGCATTTGGCTCCATGCTGGATTTCTAGGTTGGGCTGCTAACCAGAAGGTCGGGAGTTCAAATCCACCAGCCACTCCCTGGACACCCTGTGAGGCAGTCCTACTCTGTCCTATAGGGTCGCTATGAATCCAAATCAGCTTGACGGCAACAGGCTTGGTTTATTTTTATTTGTCAGCAAGGCCAGGATGATTAGATGTGTTATATCCTTGCCTAAGCCAGTAAGTGGCCTGGGAGTGGACCTGAGAATGGCCTTCAGGAAGGGCTCTGTGTGCAGAGCTGACCTGGGCCAGCCCAACCCTGCCCCTTCACAACACCGAGTGTTACTCAGCTTTTCATCCTTGCCAAGCTGAAAGGTACAAAAGGTGTCTTGTCCTATCTTTTCATTTCTTCTACTATGAGTAAAATCGAGTATTTTCCTTACTCATGTTTGCCATTTGTACTTTATTTTCTTTGAATTGCTTGTTGACATCCTCATCCTTGTTTGTACTGAGTTCTGATTTTTTCTTATTCTTTTGTAAAAGACCTCAGTTACAAAAGGAGATCACCTTGATTAGACACATTGTTGCAAGTACTTTCATTTTCCAAAATGTTATCTGTGCGTGTGTACTTATGTGCTCACGCAACAGCCTGTTGTTATTAGTTGCCCACAAGTGGGTTTCAACTCATGCAGACCCCATGCGTGCAGAGTAGAACTGTGCTCCACGGGGTGTCAAAGGCGGTGACCTTTCGGAAGCAGATTGCCAGGCCTGTCTTCCGAGACACCTCTGGGTAGGCTCCAACTGCTAACAGTTAGTAGGAAAGCGCTTAACTGTTTGTGCCACACAGAGACTCAACATACAGGCTTCAGTATTTGGGATGTCGACATACTGTATGTTTTCTTTTAACTTCAGGGCTTGATATGATGGTTAAAAAGACCCTTGGCACATCAAAATACTTTTAAAGAAATCTCCCATATCTTCTTCTAATATTTTATGCTTTAAAAAAAAAAGTTAATGTTTAAATTATATAGAATTTAATTCGGGTGCAAATTGTGAGGATGCAATCCAGCTTTATTATTTTATTTTTTCAAAATAGGCTTTTCCTTGTCACAGCACCAGCTTTGTGTGTGTGTGTGCTTTAAGTGAAAGATTACAGTTCAAGTCAGTCTCTCATGCACAACCTTACACACACTGTTATGCGACCCTAGCTGCTCTCCCCCTAATGAGACAGCACACTCCTCCCCTCCACCCTGTGTTCCCCGTGTCCATTCAGCCAGCTCCTGTCCCCCTTGGCCTTCTCATCTCCCCTCCAGACAGGAGCTGCCCACACAGCCTCTTGTGTCTACTTGAGCCAAGAAGCTCACTCCTCACCAGTATCATTTTATGTCTTATAGTCCAGTCCAATCCCCGACTGAAGAGTTGGCTTTGGGAATGGCTTCACTCTTAGGCTAACAAAGGGTCTGGGGGCTATGACCCTCAGGGTCCCTCCAGTCTCTGTTAGACCACAGTGAATTGAAGAAATACCAAGAATTGAAGATCCAAACCCATTGCCATCCAGTCTCTTCCAGCTCATAACAGCCCCATAGAACTGTCCCATAGGGTTTCCAAGGCAAGACTGATAGGTCCCTAAAAGAATGCTTGCAGCAGAGAACCCCATTCCTCTCAACCCCACTATCTAGGAACATGTATCTGGGATTGCTCCCTAAGCAAGAAAAACACTCTTACTGGGTTGGAGCCACTACCCATTTTCATTTTATCAGTTACAGCAGTTTGGCACATCGGAGCTCATTTGGTACTTCTGTCTAGCAGAACAGGGCTGGCCCAACCAGAAGAATCCTGAAAATGCCTGCTATCCAGGAAGGCTCTCCAGATCTCCAAAGGTTCCTCTCTTCTGTCTTGGAAGAAGTACAGCCCGAATGCTCCTCAGAAACAAGTATGGCAAGGTTTCATCTCACATACTTGGGACATGTTATCAGGAGGGACCAGTCCCTGGAGAAGGACATCATGCTTGGTAAAGTAGAGGGTCAGTGAAAAAGAGGAAGACCCTCAACAAGATGGATTGACACAGTGACTGTAACCATGGGCTCAAGCATAACAACGATTGTAAGGATGGCGCAGAATTGGGCAGTGTTTTGTTCTGTTGTACATGGGGTCGCTGTGAGTTGGAGCTGACTGGATGGTATCTAACAGCAGCACGTATATGTCCTATAGGATTGCTATGAGTCAGAACTGACTCAACAGTAGCAAGCACATATATTCAATATCACCTATCTGTCT
Source organism: Elephas maximus indicus (assembly GCF_024166365.1). NCBI lineage: Eukaryota > Metazoa > Chordata > Mammalia > Proboscidea > Elephantidae > Elephas > Elephas maximus. The sequence continues at coordinate 173,470,696 of NC_064846.1, forward strand.
GTCTGTCTATCTACCTACCTATCTATCTATCATCTATCTATCTAGCCATATACCTACGTAGAAAATTTCACACTTGTGAAAAAACCACTGCAATAAGAGAGTTGCCCACTATTCAGGTCTGTGCATTTCAATAAAGTCATAACCAAGCGGGAAAAGATCCCGAGACGGCAGGACAGGGTGATTAAAAGGCTGAGGTGGCTGCTGTATGCAGACAGCCTTAAAGGATTAGTGTGATTCCATCTGCAAAGCCTGAGCTGACAGGGGGTGTGAGGGGAGTCTATAAAATCCTCAAAGGCAGGGCCAAACACAGGCTTGTTCACCAAATCCCAGTTTACCACGACTCAGACCTTCCCCTTAGATCTTGAAAGAGAGAAATTTTGGACAAACAGAGCAAGGATGGATTTAACAAAATGAAGCAGGTAGCAACGGCCTGACCAGCAGAAATCATTGAGCTAGAGAACCCCAGGCAGCCTGCAGATATAAATAACTCCAATCAGCACTAGAAAAATTCACACATGACGGTTCCATTAAGCAAACTCAAATGATGCCTAAAAAATTAAAGACGCTATAAAGGATTGGCCAGAAATGAACGATGCACCGTCAAGAATATTTCTAGACTTTTGAACCCATATCACAACAGCATTGCACCCTCACCCGCACCAGCTGTGAAGCTTTGCAATCGGATACTGCGTTGCCTCGTTCTGCTTTGCTGGAAAACACTGTTGCTATTAGATTTATTCTGTGTCAGCCAAAGTGCTGTTTTTATGGGATTGCCCATGAAGTGAAGCTCATCACAGGTTCCAAGCGACAAGGAGGAGCCCTGGTAAATGACTAAATTTAGGTAGATTGGAGCCATACGCTGGAATTCCTACATGACCTCGGTTTTCAAATCTCCCATGGGCATGGAATAGACTCACTCAAGTAAGATGTAGTGCAGGCGGTTTGAGGGGGAAAGAGGCGACATTTGGCTACCAAGCACAGGTCTGCGGTTAACGGCAAGGGAGACATCAACAAAATCTCTGGACACCGGCTGATTTAATTCAGTGACTTTTAAAAATCAAGTCACACAATAATCCTTGCCTCCTCACTGGATGGTGCCCAGCTGCCATTACTATCACTTTGATCAAAGATTCTACAGAAGAATCCTGATCAAAAGGGGGGAAAATGAACAATGGAATTTCAAATTCTCACAGAACCCAGACTCTCTGAAGCCACGGAGGCCAAATGAACCCCGGAAAATATTTCCCTGAGATAATCTTTAAACCTTAAACCAAAAATATCCCCTGAAGTCTTCATAAAACCAAACAATAGTTTAGCTTAACTAGTAAAGGCTGTCTGCTTTGAGAATTGTGATTTTTTAAAAGAATTATCTATATGCGATCAAATTGACAACAGCAACTCCAAAGATTAGATAGGAAGCTTGGGGTGGGGGCGGGGGTGGGCAGTGAGTTTACCTTAATGGAGGAGGAACAATTTGGAAAAGGAGGGTGAGAATGTTTGCACAACTCAAAGACTGTCGTCAATGTCTCGGAATTGTACATGGAGAAATCGTTGAATGGGTGTATGTTCTGCTGTTATAGTCTCAATCGCAACGAAAGAAAATAAATTATTAAAAAGAGAAATCTTTGCCTTTTAGGTGACTGCAGTCTAAAGCAAGTAGCATGGCTTCTGGTTATTACAAGTCAACACCTTCGGCTTTCCTAGGGACAGGAAATCACAAAAGGGCTCTTAGTCTTTGGCAGCAATCCCGTCTTCAAACAGCCACCACAGTACTCATCGGCTTAAAAATTAACGTGCATTAGGGTTGAGCATCACGCAACACGATTTCCCAAAAGAGTGGTGAACTTTCAGAAATCCCCTCTGCGGTATTCCTCACCACATCCTGGCAGAAGGAGTAAGAACAGCTGTTAGGTACGATTTACCCCTGGTACGACAGCGAATTCACAAGACGTGTTTTGAATTGATCCGTAGATTCTAGACAATGGCCAGGCTGCTCTGTAATCAGTAAACGGATGCCTGTGAACTATTTACTGTTGCCGCTTGCACTCGCAGCGAAGTAGACTCTTAGTAGAGTGAGAACAATCCAAAGGGTAGAAGGACAGCACAGCCCTGCTCAGAATTTATTGGCTCAGACCTGGGCTTCTGACGCCTTTCCGTGTGGTATTCCAAATTCACGGCACTCTTAAGCGTGGCCCTTTTGTGACACATTTACTTTGCTCGCCATGTTGTTTTCCAGGTTCGTTCATGTTGTAGCAGGCATCAGGACTTCATTTCTCTTTATGGCTCAGTAATACTCCCTCGTGTGTATGTAGCACGTTTTGTTTACCCATTCATCTGTTGAGGGACATTTTGGCTGTCTCCAGTTTTCGGCCATTGTGAACAGTGCAACGTCTAACTTTGGTGTACAAGTTTCTGTGTGTGTCCCTCTTTCACTTCATTTTGACATATACCTAGGAGTGGGATTGCTGGACCAGAGGATAAGTCTATGTTAAACTTTTGGAGGAGCCATCCGACAATATTCAACAGTGGCTGTGTCATTTTACAACCCCGCCAGCAGTGGGTGAGGGTTTTGATTTTTCCACAACCTTGCCAGAAAACTAAGTCATTATTTTTAGAATTACTGTTGAAAAGTCCATTGGCCGTTAGATGGATGGCCTTCTACTGTGGCATTTTGTCTCCGTGAGTTACCACATGTGAGTTACCACGTTCTAATATTTGGGGGCACAAATATCATAACTCACTCGGGCTAAGTTAAGAAAAATAATAAGCAAATATAAGGGGTAGAAACTGAGTGGATTCGAGAACAGCAGCAAAAGCAGAACAACCAGGTGGCTGATCATGGAGGATCCAAAGCTTGTCCAAGGGACCCAAAGGGTTAGAACACCTCTCCAAAATGTTGACAGCAGAAGGACCCCATTCCAGCAGGGGCTCACAGACACTCTTCTTGAAACCAAAAGGCATACAGAGTTCCCAGCTGGCCAAATGCAGCCACCTCATCTGGAGTGGGCAAGAAGTCCTTCTGGACTGAGTGTTCACCTTTGACCACATTGAGCAGAAGAGACGTAGCTCTTAAAGTATTCCCGAAAGAAGGGGAAGGATTTTGAGCACACAACACTGGAGACCCTGCTACCCTAAGTTCCTGGGGTTGTTTTATGGAAAAACAAACAAGCCAGTTGCTGTCAAGTCAATTCAACTCATGGCGACCCTAAGTGTCTCAGCGTGGAACTCTACTCTGTAGGGTTTTCAAGGCTGTGACCTTACGGAAGCACATTGCCAGGGCTTTCTTCTCTGGCACCTGTAAACCCATTGCCACTGAGTCGATTCTGAGTCCTAGTGACCATATAGGATACAGTAGAACTGCCCCATAGAGCTTCCAAGGCTGTAATCCTTATGGAAGCAGACTGCCACATCGCTCTCCTACGGAACAGCTGGTAGGTTCAAACCAATGACCTTTCAGCTAGCAGCTGAGTACTTAACTGTTGCACCACTAGGGCTCCTGAGGTACCTCTAGGTGCGTTTGGGCCGCCCACCTTTTGGTTAGTAGTCCACCACTTAACCTTTTTGCACCACCCAGGGACTCCATTGTTTTAGAAAAGACTGAGGCAATTGCTTTCTTAATTCCATAAAAAAAAAATCTGTATGGGTTGCAACATTATTTAGGAAGAAATAGTATAGAAATAATTTTACCCAACAGCTAAAAAGGAGCCCCCCCCCCCTTTTTTACTTAAATAGAATCCAGGTTAAAAACAAAAACAAGCAAACAAACAAAAAAAACCCAAACCCGTTGCCGTCCAGTCGATTCCGGCTCATAGCAACCCTACAGAATAGAGTAGAACTGCCCCATAGGGCTTCCAAGGACTGGCTGGCAGATTCGAACTGCCAACCTTTTGTTTACCAGCTGAGCTCTTAACCCTGTACCACCAGGGCTCCAGAATCCAAGTAGAGTCATTCAAATCGCATGCCATCTTGAAAATCGGTCCCTTGCTATGCTTGTGCATCTACTGCCTAAAGAAAGATAATTCAGCAGTCAGCAAACATCAACTTCATAAGTGCAACATGGGAGTCAAGAGCTAAGGCCACTCTGCCAAGTCCGTAGTCTCCCCCCGTGATGGCGTGTCATTCAGGGACCCCCCATGGACGAGGGTGTGATGGGCAGTGGTGGAAATCCAAGTGATGTCTAGGATCCTATCATCCCAAGAGCTCCTCGTTCTTGTTCCAAGAGAAGAGGGGGACACACACATTGGTCCAAGAGACCCAACCGGAGTGTGCGTACAGAGTGTGCCTGAGGTGACTCCCGGCAGCACGAAAGACACAAACCAAGGCAAAACCTAAGCCTTGTGCCCAAAACAGCCCTTTGCATTCCAACCCAGCATCCAAAGCCACTTGTCTAAATGACACTTGAGTGCTTTGGTTTCCATCTCTTGACTTACAATTTCTGGCTGTATAGCCTGGTTCATCTGGGTCACCTCCAAATGGACTCTCTGGCTGGGTTCTACACTATGACAGCTTGGTGCTCAGTTTAAAAGTCATTACCCTAATCATCACTATCACTCTGATTTAGTGTGAGTGGTGGTTGATTGAATTTTCTTCCTCGTTGTAAGCATTTTACTCATTGTAAAATTACTTTCATTTTTACATTGAACCTATGGTCCCTGGGAGGTGCAAACATTTCAGCATTTGACTACTAGCCTTAAGGTTAGTGGTTCGAACGCCCCCACATGTGCCTCAGAAGACAGGCCTGGAGATCTGCTTCCAAAAGGTCACAACCTTGAAAGCCTTATGGAGTACAGTTCTACTCTGAGCCTCATGGGGTCGCCATGAATCTGAACTGACTTGACAGCAACTAACAACAACAACAATGAGGTTCACACAATAAGAACTTAGATCACGTGGACTTGGAGTTTTGTTTCCTGCACACACGTACTGAATCCAATTTGAAAATGAGCTGAAGCTGAATCAATCACAAAAACTTAGTGTTTGATTGAGATGCCATTGTTGCCAGTTGCCGTCCAATAGGCTCTGACTTAGGATGACCTCATGTACAACAGAAAAAACGTCGCCTGGTCCTGTGCCGTCTTCATGATCGTTGGTATATTTGAGACCATTGTTGTAGCCACAGTGTCAGTCTATCTCATGGGGGGTCTCCCTCGTTTTTGCTGACCCTCTACTTTACCAATCGTGATGCTCTCTAGCGACTGGTCTTTCCTGATGATGACTTGATTGAGACAGGAGTCCTGACTTCACTGAGTCTCTTCTAAATGTAGATTCAGAGCATGGACCGTGGGTGGCTTCGATTTCCACCCACCAGAAGCGAGAGTATCCATGTCCTACAATCAAATGGCTGATGCAGCTTCTCATCATGATTCAACTTGAACTAACGGCTGCATTTTGAAATGCTGTCTATCTAATGTTTTAAGGTTTGCTCTTCTCTTTTCTTCTTCGATTCTTCTGCACCATATAGAAATGTTAGGAGGCGATCTGACATGCCTAAAGCCAGCTCAGTCCTGACGTCTAGCTGCGGAATTCCAATGTACTACCCATAAAAAAAAAACCCATAAGCTGTGGCTATTAGCTGGTAAGATTTCAATTAAAATCAGCATTACAGTTTTTTGTGGCATAGTGGCTAACCGAAAGGTCGGCAGTTTGAATCCACCAGGCACTCCTTGGAAACCCTATGGGGCAGTTCCAGTCTGCCCACTATGAGTCAGAATCTGCTTGATGGCCATGGGTTAATGTATGAACTATGAACCTAGGAAAATTGGAAATCATCAAAAATGAAATGGGACCCATAAACGTTGATATCCTAGGCGTTAATGAGCTGAAATGGATGGATATTGACTGTTTTGAATCAGAAAATCATATGGGCTACCATGCCAGAATGATAAATTGAAGAGAATGGTGTTGCATTCATTGTCAAAAACAACATTTCAAGGTCTATCCTGAAGTACAACCCTGTCAGTGACAGGATAATATCCATATGTCTAGAAAGAAGACGGGTTAATATGACTATTATTCAAATTAAGCCACCAACCACTACAGCCAAAGATGAAGAAACTGAAGATTTTTACCAATTTTTGCAGTCTGAAATCGATCGAACATGCAATCAGTATGCACTGATAATTACTGGTGACTGGAATGCGGAAGTTGGAAACAAAGGAGAAGGATCAGTAGTTGGAAAATATGGCCTTGGTGATAGAAACAATGCCAGAGATAGAATGAAAGAATTTTGGAAGACCAACGACTCCTTCATTGCAAATACCTTCTTTCACCAACATAAACAGTGACTATACACATGGACCTCACCAGATGGAACACACAGGAATCAAATTGACTACGTCTGTGGAAAAAGATGATGGAAAAGCTCAGTATCATCAGTCAGAAAAAGGCCAGGGGCCAACTGTGGAACAGACCATCAGTTGCTCATATGCAAGTTCAAGCTGAAACTGAAGAAAATTAGAGCAAGTCCATGACAGTCAAAGTATGACCTGGAGTATATCCCACCTGAATTTAGAGACCATCTCAAGAATAGATTTGACTCGTTGAACACTAATGACTGAAGGGCAGATGAGTTGTGGAATGACATCAAGGATATCACCCATGAAGAAAGCAAGAGGTCATTGAAAAGAAAGGGAAGAAAGAAAAGACCAATATGGATGTCAGAGGAGACTCTGAAACTTGTTCTCGAATGTCGAGCAGCTAAAGGAAAAGGAAGAATTGATGAAGTAAAAGAGCTGAACAGAAGATTTCAAAGGGTAGCTCGAGAAGACAAAGCAAAGTATTATGATGACATATGCAAAGACCTGGAGATAGAAAATCGAAAGAGAAGAACAGGTTCGGCATTTCTCAAGCTGAAAGAATTGAATAAAAAAGTCAAGCCTCGAATTGCAATATTGAAGGATTCTACAGGGAAAATATTAAACGATGCAGGAAGCACCAAAAGAAGATGGAAGGAATACACAGTCACTATAAAAAGAACTGGTTCACATTCAACCACTTCAGAGGGTAGCATATGATCAGGACCTGATGGTACTGAAGGAGGAGGTCCAAGCTGCACTGAAGGCCTTGGCGAAAAACAAGGCTCCCGGAATTGATGGAACACCAACTGAGATGTTTCAACAAATGGATACCGTGCTGGAAGTGCTCACTTGTCTATGCTAAGAAATTTGTAAGCCAGCTACCTGGCCAACCAACTGGAAGAGATCCATATTTATTTCTATTCCTCTATTCTCAAGAATTGTGATCCAACCGAATGCAAAATACTAGGAGCGGAGTATTACTCTTACAAGACTCCCCCAGTACCTTATCAAGTGCCATGTGATCACTCTTACATTTGGCAAATGTTGGCAGCGATTGATGCTAAAAGCGGAAAACTGCCCCCGCTTTCCTGTGACACTTGTGTTCAGACTCAGCTCTGCAAGCCAGCGATGAGGAGACATTCTAACTGCACAGCCTTCGAACAAGTGGCAATGCCAAGAGGGATGGATGGTTTGGCTTCTATTCAGGGACCTCCCTCTCCCAAACACTCATGTTGAAGATGGCATGGATCCTTCACCAAAGCAGGAAAAGGAGACCCAGGAAGCAGAAACGTCAGCTACAGAGAAAACAGTGGCGTTGCCTCATGTCCCACTCTCTACCCTGGGAATGATTTTGCTTTATGAAGACTGCGCCAGAGATGTGCTTCTCGGTTTTGACTCCCAGTGGACTCAGCGGGATGGCTGTCCTCTCCCATCCTGTCCTCTCGTCACTGCCACTGCCCTTTAAATATTGAGGGAACATTCTGCCAGGTGCCCAATGACAGGTACACCTGCATAGTTCATTCTGGGTCCAGTTACACTGTGGCAGCTTGTGGTGATTCCCAAGCCTGAAGAAGAGCAAACATACACCTGAGGACTCCTGGTTAACCTTCACAAAGCCTTCTCTGAGCAAGACTCATCAACACCCAGAGGAAGTAGCCAGAATGTGGTCAGCTGGCAGGGAAGCAAGCTGGAAAAACAGCTTTATTGTGGAGTGTAGGCCTTTCAGTTAGCAGCCGAAACTGCTTTTTTTTTTTTTAGTGAACTTTATCTTTTAGAGAAGTTTTAGTGTACAGAAAAGCTGTGAAGAAAGTATCAAGGGTCCCTATATACGCTCCTGCTCCCCACCACCACCACTGGTTGTCTTATTGACATTTGCCCTGCAAATGGTCCACTAGCTGTCTTTTCATACGCCTACACCCTCTGTCCTGGGTTGAATTATATCCCCCACCCCCCCAAAATGTGTGTATCAGCTTGGTTAGGCCCTGATTCCCAGTATTGTGTGGTTGTCCTCCATTTTGTGATTGTAATTTTATGTTAAAGAGGATTAGGGTGGGATTGTAACACCCTTGCTCAGGTCACATCCCTGATCCACGGTAAAGGGAGTTTCCCTGGGGTGTGGCCTGCACCACCTTTTTTCTCTCAAGAGATAAAAAGGAAAGAGAAGCAAGCAGAGAGTCGGGGACCTCGTACCACCAAGAAAGCAGCACCAGGAACAGAGCGTGTCCTTTGGGCCTGGGGTCCCCGTGCCTGAGAAGCTCCTTGACCAGGGGAAGATTGAGGACAAGGACCTTTCCCCAGAGCCAACAGAGAGAGAAAGCCATCCCCTGGAGCCGACAACCTGTATTTGGACTTGTAACATACTAGACTGTGAAGCAATAAATTTTTCTTTGTTACAGCCATTCACTTGTGGTGTTTCTGTTATGGCAGCACTAGATGACTAAGACAGGTGCTCAGTGGCTGTGGGCAGCCTAAGGAATCAGGGAGTGATTTTAAGGTGGGCAAATGCATTTCCTTCATCCACCCTCAGCTCCAAGACAGACGAAACACCTTAAAACAATGCCATTACCTGTGCACCAGGGTTCATTGCCGCACTGTTCACAATAGCCAAAAGACTGAAACAGCTGAAATGCCCATCCATAGATGGAAAGATAAACACAACGTGGTACATATGTACACAGAACGGGATATTACGCAGACATAAAGAGAAATGAAGTCCTGATGCATGCCATGACATGGGTCAACCTTGAAAACATCATACCAGGTAGAAAACACCAGTCTCAAAAGGACAAATGCTGTATGACCTCATTCATATGCAACAGGCAAATATATAGAAAGCAAAGATGGTTGCTGGCTACCAGAGGGGAGAGGGAGGAGGCTAAGGGTAGATTTTGCTTAGGGGGCACTGAATTTCTGCTAATGGTGGTAGAATAATCTGGAAAAGGATAGTGGTGATGGTTGCCCGACATGAAGAACATAATCAATGTCGCTGAATTATCCATGCAGAAACTGTTGAGTTGGAGAACGTTTTCTTGTACGTATTTTGCCACACACACACGCACACACACACACACACACTCACGCACACACAAAATACTGCTGTTTTTCTTATTTAGCAAAATTGGTTTCCGTTTCTGGGTACATGATAGTTAAAAACAGTATCTGCAGAAGAGATGTCATAGAATAGTTGGTTGTTTAAAAACAGAACCTAATCACGGGCATAGTCTGGGTTTTGTCTCTTCAAGCCCGTTTCTCCTGACAAACGTGAGTAGAGTCTCCAGGTCGCTCGTGGAAACCATGTTTCTCCATCCCGACTGCCTGTATTCTCTCTCACTTTGGTGGGGATTGTCACGCCCAGATCTTCCAAGCTCCTCACTCAGCTTCTGGATCATGGTTGCATAGCTTCGCAGGTGTTTCTTGATGCATTTTTCATGAGCCTGGGGAGCAGAAAGAATCACGTGAAAGTGGACAGCTCTCCACATGTCTTGGGGATAAGCACAGTTCCAACCATCTGGATCCTTGCCTTCCAAATATGCACAGGCCAAGGAAGATGAGTTTTTTTTTTTTTTTTTAATTGTGCTTTAGGTGAAAGTTTACAGCTGAAGTTAATTTCTCAGACAAAAACGTATACACATATTGTTTGTGACATTAGTTGCAAAGAAACCTTTTGCCCAAACAGCCTGCTAGGAAGAATCGTGGCCAGCTCTGTGAAGGAATTTTTCCTAGCTTGTTTTACACGTTCTTGCATGCTGATATTTGCAAAGCTGTATTACGGAGTTCCAGGGGCAAAGTAAAACCCCTGGCATATCTTGAAATTTACCCTTGTCAATAGATACATAATGTTAGCTTTCAAGGAAATAGTAAGGCTACGCTTGAAGACAGTCATTTCTCTGATGGTCTTTATGTTGAGAGAAAATTATCACTTAAAGGCAGAGTCAAATCACGAGGTATCTGGTATACCTACCTATTGGCACGCCGTATCGGAAATAACCGGAATAAACATACGGTTTTATTCTGCAAGGTCTTTTTTCATGTATGAAGAGGCAGATGATGGAGTACAGTGGATGTTATATTTTGAGAGCAGCTCCATAATTAGCCGAGAAGCTACAGTTAGCTTTCCGCACACAGGAGCATGTTGTTGTTGTTAGTTGCCGTCCAGTCAGTTCTGATTCGTGGACCCCACGTGTGCAGAGTAGAAGGGCTGCATAGATAGGGTTTTCAAGGCTCTGACTTTTCAGAAGTCGATCGCCGGGGTTGTCTTCTGGAAGCACCTCTGGGTGGATTTGAACCGTCAACCCTTCCGCCAGTAGTCGAGTGCTTAGCGATTTGCACCACCCAGGGACGCCACATAGAGGCAACTTCTCCCTAACCCTGTGATCTTGAGAAAGTCAACTTACTTCAATAACCTTCTCTATAAAAGGAAAAGCTGGGAACGTTGGGGATCTCCAAAAAACTCACTGAATCGTAAATTGTACATGATTTGGGAAACCATCTCAAGTGTGAAGTACAGAGGAAACCTGGTGGTGCAACATAGGTGCTCGGCTTTTAACTGAGAGGTTGGCAGTTCCAACCCACTCAGCCGCTCCATGGGAGAAAAGGCCTGGTAACCTACTTCCTTAAAGATGACAGCCAATAAAACCCTGTGGGGCAGCTCTGCCCTGTCACACGGGGTGGCTATGAGCCGGAATCGACTCAATGGCACACAACAACAGCAAAGACCTATAGAGCAACACTGGAACTTTGCTATTCAAAACGCTACGTGAACGTATCCCGGATAATGTCCATTTGCCTTCAAGTATACTAAATACCTCTATGTTCTCGGGGGCAGGACACTTTTACTTCTTGAAAAGTTTATTTTAGTTGCTTTCTTCATTTGGCTAAATAATACGCTCGTACTTCTCTTTATTGACTAATTGTTGTCTATTTTCTTCTTTGGAGTCCCTGAGTATTGCAAGGGGTTAACCAACTCAGCTGCTAGCCGAAAGGCTGGAGGTTGGAGTCCACCCAGAGGCAGCTTGGAAGATAGGCCTGGCAATCTAACAGCCCACCAATACTACAGAGCACTGTTTGTAGTTAAAACAATGGAAGTGGAGGCAACAAAATATAAGGCTTAATAGTGTAGGCTCTGTAATCAGACAACCTAGGAGGACACCCCAATGGTTTCCAGAAAGCGTGGCATTAAGCAAGTGACTTACCCTATCTGGTCTCCCAATGCTTCCATCTCCAAAATGGGGGTAATTACGGTATCTACTTTGTAGGATTTTCAAGAATTAAATGAGTATAAATTATTTGAAAACAGTGTCCGTTACACAGTAAATACTCAATGAAAAGACAGTGTTTGCATGGTTATGAAAGAATCCTGGTGCTTCCGCAGTAGAAAAGACCGGCAACCTGCTTCCATAAAGGTCACAGCCAAGAGAAACCTATGGGAAGTTCTCCATCACATGGTGTCGCTATGAATGAGAATCTACTCAATGGCAAACAACAACAACAACGTATTATTATTAGTAAAAAACACACGCTCGTCAGATCTAAAGAGTGCACTACATTGCATGCTCTTTCTTGTAGAATTTATCTTTTACAGAGTTGCTTGTTTTCTGCCTCACCTTTGCCAAGATTTACTTAAGATAACCCTCCCTTCTCCCCACCAACTATTCAATCCTATTACCTATCTCGTCCCTATCTTTTTGCTTTTTCCTGTGCTCAGAGCCCTCAGGCTTCAGTCCAGGCCGATTGCTCACTAGGCCTGCGACAGCCATCTTATCAGGCCACTGTGCTGGTCTGCTGTCCTGGGGGGACTTCTTACTTTCAGGATGACATTTTTTCCCGGTTTGGGTTCGTCATCCTTTCTCGCGAGCATAACTCTAAGGAGCCCCTATTAAAAGGTTATGAATATCAATTTCTGCATCATGTGTGTCTGAAAATACCTTTATTAACCATACATGTGATAGTTCGGGTGCGAGTGGAATTGTAAGTTGCAAATAACGCCTGATCACAATTACGAAGTCATTGCACCATTGTGGTTTAATCTTCAGTAATAATGTCGCTCTGAGTGCCGTTCCTTTGCTAGTAGGCTATTTGTTTATTTATTGAGTTCTCTCTGGGGGATTTTTAACCTGCCTCTTTAGCTCTATTGTTCTGAAATCTCCGTGGCTCTTTTGCCTTTTAATAAGACAAGGCACACGGTTCATAAGATTGTAACAGGGAGTCCTCGAAGAGATTAACTTTCAAGATTTACCAGCATTCTTTCTTGTTCTCTGCTTTCTTTTTTTTTTCATGACTTTAAGTACGCATTTTATGGATCCCTTCCATTTACAAGTCTCTGAGAATAATCATTAAGGATTAAAAAAAATTTTTTATTCATGTATATATATATGTATAAAATCAAAAACCAAGCCCATTGCCGTCGAGTCGATTCTGAGTTATATATATAAAATTCTTTCCTGCTGGAAGGAGTTCTGAATTATCTGGCTATTTGGGTTATTTCCATATTTAAGGTTGAGGTGCTGCAGTGCTTACCGAGGCTACTGGGTACACGTGTGAGGTTTGCTGAGAGATGGGTTTAGATGCGAATCTATGGAAGTCTTTTCTCTGGGATATTTTATTGTCCTTTCTTCCTTATTTCCTTCATGCCTTCCTTCCTTCCTGCTTTTCTTTCTTCTTTCCTGTTTCCTTCCATTCTGACTTTTTTCCCCTTTCCCTCTATCCTTTCCTCTGTTTCGTCCTTTATTCCTATTTACTTTATGCTTTAACTTAAAAGTTTTTTGACTAAGACCATAAAATGCTAAAGATAGAGCTGGCACTCACTTTGACTCTTTTTTGCTATTTACTACTTCTTTTTTGTAGCAGCCCTACTGGTGCAACGGCTAAGCACTCAGCTGCTAACCGAGAGGTTGGTGGTTGAAACACCTCAACGGCTCCAGGGAGAAAGGCTGGTGGTCTGCTCCCATAAAGATTACAGCCTAGAAAACCATATGGGGCAGTTCTACCCTGTCACACGGGGCTGCTAGGAGTCATAACAGACTCGATGGCCCCTAACAACAACATTCTTTTTCATAGGAATAACCAATTTCCTAAAGTTCTTATCTTCCTCTTCAACTTTTATAGTTTCAGTAATATGACAGAGTATTTTTGTCTTAATTTACATTTCCATAAGGAAAAATTAGAAGCATTCTTTTTCACAAACCTGTACATGTCTTCTGGTCATTTTTAGATTGGGGTGTTTATTTTTTATATTGACTTGTAACAAGTCTTTGCATATTTTTGGTACAAATCTTGGGTCACATATATGTGCTACAAATATATCCTTCCAGTCTGTGGTTTGCTCTTTTGCTGTGTTTATAACATCCTTTCATAGAATACCTGGGTGGCACAAATGGTCCAGCATTTGGCTACTAACTGAAAGGTTGGCAGTTCAAATCCACCTAGAGGTGCCTCGGAAGAAAGCCCTGGCAAACTACTTCTGAAAAGATCGCAACCACTGCAAACCATATGCAGCTCAGCTCTATTCTGACGCTCATGGAGTTGCCATGAGTTGGAGCTGACTCAACGGCAATGGTTTTTGTTTGCTTTGGTTTGGCTTTTTTAATGGTATCTTTTTAAGCAGAGGGTTTTAAATTTTGATACAGTCACATTTAATTTCTTTAAGGAAGAAACCTCTGCTTTGCTGCCCCGGGTGTTGAAGTTAGCATTCTGCGCACTGGAAAGGGAAAGGGGCTTCAATAATTTAATGTACATATTTTAGTTCATTCCCCCTGCTTTCACCGTATATATCATTAATAACCACCATGTGCCTTTTTTCATGGACTCTGAGCCTCTTATGTGGGCACCATTACCTTCTTGCTCTAACACCTTCTGCGGACATCCAAGAAAAAGGTGCCGTCTGCTTCCCACACCGGTTACCACTCCTCCTCCGCACGTGTGCAGCTTGTCAGAACGTCTGAGATTTCTTCAAATAGACCCTCCATTGTGGAGCCATGGTTAACTGCTCAGCTGCTAAACAAGCGGTCAGCGGTTCAAACCCAGGAATGAAGACCTGGCAATCTGCTCCCGTAAAGATCACAGCCAAGAAAACCCTATGGGACAGTTCTACTCTGCCACTTGGGTTGCTATGAGTTGGAACCAACTCGAGGACACCCACGGCTGTTCTCTTTATCGTTTTTATTCTCTTACTACCATTTTACTGGAGGAAGAAGATGTAAATGTGTTTGCTTCATTCATTCCCACGTTTAATGGGAAGATGACACAGTTGTTACCAACTCCAGGGAGCTTGTCTAACAGTCTCCACTTCACAGGTAAATCAGGTAACACAGTGGTGGGAGCTGTCCAAGACTCCCAGTGACTGTTAGCGTCCGAATGGTTAACATGCTCAGCTGCTAACCAAAAGTTTGGCGGTTCGCGTCCACCCAGAGGTGCCTCGGAAGAAAGTCTTGGTATTCAGCTTCTGGAAAATCATGCATCGAAAACCCCGTGGAGCACAGTTCTCCTCTGAAGCAGGTGGGCCTGCCGTGAGGCGGCTGGTTTTATTAGCGGCTCCGATTGGCTACAGAATAACACTGTGCCTCAAACCGTGGAACAAGAGCCAAATCACTGCTCGGAGACGTGGAAGGCAAACACACTGCGTTGTGTTTTCTCTCTCTGCAAGCATTTTACATGTTGCTAGGTTTGCATAAAAATCCATTGTCGTCGAGGCAAATCCGACTTACAGCAGCCCTACAGGACAGAGTAGAACTGCACCCACAGGCTTTCCAAAGAGGGGCTGGTGGATTTGAACTGCAAGCTTGTGGTTAGCAGCTGAGCTCCTAACCACTGTACCACCAGGGCTCCTTATTTTAATAACCACATACACCTATGACTATGGAAACTCTGGTGGTGCAGTGGTTAAGAGCTCGGCTGCTAACCAAAAGGTTGGCTGTTCGAATCCACCAAGGGGTCCTTGGAAGCTCTATGGGGCGGTTCTACTCTACCGTATAGAGTCGGCTCAACAGCAGTGGGTTCAGTTTTTGGTTTTTTGATCGATGACTACATAACATTCCACTTAATATATATTACTACTTATGTAATCGCGCCCCCATTGTTGGGCCAATTTGAAATTACACTATTCTTTATGTCAGTGTTTTCAGAACTGTGTATTTGAACAAACTGTTATTATAATTACCTTAGGTTATTTGATAAAATGGGATTCCTGGACACTATCCAAGCCTTCCAAAAACCTGTTGCCATCGAGTCTACCTACTCATTGTGACACCATAGGACAGAGTAGAACTGTCCCACAGAGTTTCCTAGGCTGTCATCTTTATGGGAGCAGATCTCCAGGTCTTTTCTTCTGCCGAGCAGCTGGTGGGTTCGGTTAGCAGCGGAGCACTTAACCGCTGCACCACCAGGGCCCCTTATCCAAGCCTTACTGAGTAAGAATCTCTGAGGTTGAGGATTCAACGTCAGCATTTTAATAGCCTCTCTAGTTAATTTATATGTTCCCTAAACTTTGAAAACCATGGATTAATTGCACGCTTGATATTTTCACCGCCTTAGTCCAGCACCACCACAGGGTAGCTTGCGGAAGAAATTAAGGATGAGTGGCTGGGAGTTGAAGCAGGGAGGCAATTAGAGTGGATGAATTTAAGTCTGTTCCAATTCCTGACTACTCCGCGGACCTCCAGTTCCAAATTCCTCATTTAATGAGGATGTAAATAGATGTCCCATTCTCCCAGCAAACCCACAATGTCTGACACAGGGGGTGTGCTTCCAACGATGGTAGTTATCTAAACAGTAAATTAAGCCCTCTGGGAACACAAGTTGTGACGTGTGAATGGCGGGAGCAGCTCCCGTAGAGAGGAGCGATTTGAACCAGCTGCCTGAGAACGTGATGAGTCTTAATGATGAAGCTGCAGAAGGTGTTCCAAAAAGGCAGGATGATCACAAGGAAGGGCAGGACAATGAGGGAAATAAGAGCGACAGCCAGGAACGATAAGAAGACCACCAGAGAAAAGAAGAGAAGCCTTGTTTCTAAGGACAGTGTGGGGGCCTTCGAGGTGAGACCGACAGAGCTCCCTTTGGACAGACAATATGGAACCATGGCAGATTCCTGGTGCGTGATATCTGCTCTCTGATCTAGATTCTGCTGGCTACATTGAGTCTTGTCTTGACCACGGCAGTATCCAGGTGCAAGACAATGAAGACTTTTGCTGTGGTTGTCATGTTGGAAGATGGAAAAATAGAAAATGTATGCAGAGTCACTTGAAACCATCTGGAGGTTGACAGCCATCACCCAAAACTTGTTACGATGTATATTTTAAATGGCTAACTTTCTTAATTAAGCTACATCACTAAAGAGACACAAAGTATAAACTGTTTCTGTGACGGTTAACGCTATGTGTTGACTTGGCTAGGGTATGACTCTCAGCGGTTTGGCAGACACGATGTAATCACGTTCCATTTTGTGATCTCGTTGCCTGACCTCTGGTTCCTAAGATGTAGGCCTGCAGAAATCTCTGGCTTGTCACCCGATGTAAAGATTTTGGATTCGCCAGCCCCTGAAACCATCTGAGCCAGCAGAACTCTTCAGCCTGCCACCTGCCTCACGAGTTTGGGACTTGCCAGCTCTCACAATTGCATGAGGCATTTCTTTACAATTGTGTGAGCCAGTTCCTTAAAGTAAATTTCTCTCTAACTATATATCTATATATACTTCACTGGTTTTGCTCCTCTAGAGAACCCAGACTAAGACAGTTTCTAAATTCCTTCTACTTATCAGTCAAACCTGCCACAATCCATTACACATGTCACAGCTTACTCCTGCCTGTATCTCAACCACATTGAAAATTCTCGTGCCTTCAAATCTTAGCCATCCGTTTGTATATAATGTAAGCCGTTGTCTCTACGCCTTCCTTCCTGGGGACCATTTTATTCTTGATGAGCAATGCTGCTAGTCAGAGAGAAATGGAAATCAAAGCAGACACAATTGAATCTAGTGAATCTGGTCACTCATTAATGGTGCTTATGCAGATATTAAGATGGAAAGAGTTTGGGCCTACTGAATACAATTACCTTTGTGATTATCTGGAGCTCCCGGTTACCCATGTTCCTCTTGTTTCTGGCTAGCATAAATAACATAGTTCATTTTACACTAAAAAACAGATTGTGCTTTTTATTATGCGTGTCCCATTCATTTCCCCATGAAATGGTGGCATGTACTCAGGAATGCGTATCCCATATAATTAAAAGGACAAGAGAGAAGTTCTCCTTCAGCCTCTGAATGGAGACTGTCTGTAGAGCCCAGAGCAAATCGAGGCAGCAAGAATCCTTGAAGGGTCAGATTTCTTCTCAATCTGTAACCTACCTGTCTGGGCTTTGCGGATGCGAGAAAGCAGATTTTGCTAGCAGTTCTGACTCAGGACTGCATACCACATATGGCATGGATCTGATGGTTTCCCCATCCCTCTAACAATAGAAAATGTCACTGGAGTTATTACTTGTCAAAGTTGATGATTTGCTGAATGCTGAATACTGTAACGTGCAAAGGCACACAGAAATGAGAGAAAAAATGCTTCAGCAAACAGTTTGGAATTTGTCTTAGTTTTATATAATGAAACTGAGCTACATGCTTGTTCCTGTCTCAAAATCATGACGGATAAAAGAAAAAAAAAAAAACCTACTCTAAAAAAAGGTTCTTCATTATTCTTCCAAGCAGTCCCTGGGTGGTATAAACTGTACTCAACTACTAACATAAAGGGTGGCAGTTTGAGCCCACCCCCGATGCTGCAGGGGAAAGGCCTGGTGACCTGCTTCCAAAAAGTCTCAGCCAAGAACACCCTATGGAGGGGTTCTACTGTGTAACACACAGGGTCACCATGACTCAGAATCAACTTGACGGCAACCGGTTTGCTTTGAATTTTGATATTATTCTTACATAATAATGTTGGACATACAATGCTCACGCAATTTCCCGATACCCACCTGTCTTAAGCCAAGTGGCCAGACACAGGACCTGAAAGAAGACTTACACGGAAACCATTAACAAAGAAATTCAAATAATGATGATGGTTGACAACACGGTAAGCAGAATTAATGTCACTAAATTCTACATGAGAAGGATGTTTGATATGGCAAATGCTTTGCTGCATACATATTTACAATAAAAAAAATAAAAAAGAAACTGCCTAGATTTCTGTTTCTGGTAATAATGGAAAAACTGGACAAAATATACATGGGGACTATTTTCAGAAATGGCCAAGAGGCAGGCAGAGACTGTGATCACCAGGAGGCAGGAGACACAAGAGTTGAGCCCCACATCTGCCCTGACTTTTGCAGAGCAGCAAAAATGAACACAGAGTATGGAAGCCTTGCTGAATTAAGCCACAGATGGAGCCGTTTGGAGCTACTGAAGCAGCTATAACTTTTGGCCAGAGTACAGGACAGGAGAGCGTGTTGCAGAAGAACACCCACAAGTCTAAATGGAGATTCCTCATGGACCCCTGGAGGAGGGTTTAGCAGAAAAAGGCATGATATTTAGAGGAGCACGGACGCTGTAGATTGAGAATGGGACCTAGATACCCGAAGTCACACAATGAAATGGATATTGGCACTCTGGCCAAGGCAGATTGTAGAAATTTTGCTGAGTACCTAAGGAATTTGGCAGAGAACCCAGAAAGGCTATGCCTCAAGAGTTAAGACCACACTCAAGACTAAGCTCAAAACTGAAATGCACCAATCCAAATAAAGAATCAAATAAAGATTCATGAGATAACAACAATCTGGCAGTAATATCACCAGCTTCCAGGACAGAATTCAATGTCCTTTAATAAAAGACAACATTATTCAGCCTCCACAAGATGTTTCATGACAATATCCAGCACACAGTAGCAAATTCCTAGACAAATAAAAGAAGAAAAAACTCAGGAGAGTATCATGACAATGTCCAGCATATAATAACAAATTCCTAAACACACATAGAATTAAAAAACAAAACAAACAACAAAAAAACCTCAGAAAATAAAAACATTCAGAGAAAAAGTGGTCCAAGGAATGAAGAGTGGGGCACTCCCAGACCCCCAGAATTGGAAGAAATGAAGGATTATTTAAGGAGATTGATGATAATTGACCATACAAGTAGGAAGAAAATCAGCAGAGTATGTTTTCTTAGAATCTAAGTAAAGGAGAATTATCAAAGAGAAAGTAGTGATCTACTATATTATTAGATACTACTAACATATCAAATTTTAACATACCAAATAAGGGTAGTGTTTGTTCAATGGTAGTGTTCTTGCCTTCCGTACTGGAGGCTCGGGTTTAATTCCCAGCCATTGCACCTCATGCCCAGATACCACCTGTCTGTGGCGGAGTCTTATGTGTTACTGTGATGTCGAACAGGTTCCAGTGGAGTTTCCAGACTATGATGGACTAGAAAGGCCTGGCAGTCTACTTCTAAAAGTCAGCCCATGGAAGCCCTATGGATCACAACAGCCTGATCCATAACTGATCGTGGGGATGGGGCAGGGCCGGGCAGTGTTCTCGTTCTGTTGTGCCTGGGGTCACCATGAGTTGGTAGCTGACTTGACAGAAGCTAACAACAACAATATATCAGATGAGGAGAGGATCAAGAATTGGCCATTGTGTTTAACAATATGAAGGTCGTTGGTGATCTTGATTGGGGAGGGGGGCATTTTGACGGAGTGTTGATGGGTGAAGATCTAGTTAAATGGATCCCATAGCAAACAGGCATTTTAAAAATCAATTACATAAATGTTATGGCTTTATATTCTATTTACTTGAATACTTTTTTCTTGGAATGATGAAGATATATTAGTTGACTATTAAACTCCTTGTATCATATTTCCAAAAAAAATCCAAATTATGGCACAAAGATATTGAACACACCGTGGACTGCCAGAAGACAGCAAAAAATCTCTCTTGGAAGAAGTACAGCCAGAATGCTCTTTAGAAGAGAGGATGGAGAGACTTCGTCTCATGTACTCTGGACATGTTATCGGAAGGGACTGTCTCTTGATAAGGACATCAAGCTTGGCAAAGTAGAAGGTCAGAGAAAAGGAGAGAGACCCTCAACGAAATGGATTGATCCACTGGCTGCAATGATGGGCTCAAATATAGCAATGATTGTGAGGATGGCACAGGACCAGGCAATGTTTCATTCTCTTATATATATAAGGTAGCTATGAGTTTGAACAAATTCAACAACACCTAACAACAACAACAACAGAAATATTTCCAACTTTATCAATGTTTATCTTACAAAAAAAAAAGAACCTACAAGGCCAAAGGTGAGCTTCTCAGGATATTTTCCCAATCATCAGATAACAGAGAATACATGTTCTAAGGTGAAATACTTATTTACCAGTGTTCAGAAGCCAAGCCTCTGTCACAGGGCCAAGAAAAGGAAGGAACAAGTGGGCTTCCTGTTAGTTTATTCAACATGAGGGGATTTGCTGCCTAGAAGAAGAATTTAATGACAAAAAATTTGATGTATTAGAAGTGCCATTGCCAGCAAAAGGAGACAAGGAACCCTCCAAGACTCCAAAGGGAGTATAGCTAAAGAAGTTGATCAATCAGGATGCTGAAACGTAGCACATGGGGGGTCTGAGACATGAATGGAAGGGTCAGCAGACACCAACCACAGACAGAGCAAGGAGCAGAGAGTTCAAGAGACATTCGGTATGGATCTTGCAAAGACTAAATTCCTGTCCCTGTGTTCATCTCATTTAGGATGGCTCCCATAATTCAGGCTGCCTTTATTATTATTATTTTTTTAATTGTCAGTTTCGTGGGAGATAGAAGTGAATTGAGAAATGGAAAACCATAGAATGGATACATACCTCAATCATGAAATACATCATCATTGTTGTTAGTGGTCGATCAGTCGACTCTGACTCATGGCGACACCGTGTGTGCACAGTAGGACTGTGCTCCATAGGATTTTCAAGGCTGTGACATTTCAGAACCAGACCACCAGGTCTACATCCCGAGGCACCCCTGGGTGGGTTTGAACTGCCAATCTTCTGGCTAGTAGTCAAGCACTTAACAGTGAGCGCTACCCGGGGAGTTCACTGAAACAGATTATCATATTCCATTTGGCTTGGACCATGAGCACATACAATTTTGTATCAGAGGGAGGTTGAGAATATAAATGGCTTTTGTGGAAAGGTGCCTGGGTAGTTTCCCTGCTGTTCCTTGTCCTGAAAGTCCAACGCCACAGTGATAGAGACAGCGTGTGGCAGCTCAGGCCATGTCGTACCTGTCAGCTGTGATTTATAAAGTACAAGGAGGGTTGAAATTATCTTGTCAGTCACCAGGTGAGCACAGGACAACATGAGACACATCACACATAGCACTGGAGAATGGAACACTTGAATTGGCTTGTCTCTTGCCTAGGGTGCTCTTGGCTGAAATAGTTAACACTCTTTTTGCATGTAGGTGAATCTCAACTTTACAGACCAGACGTTGATGGGTTGCTAAGGCCCCTTTTTATCTGACACTCCAGGGGCCCTGCAGTTTGTGTCAGTTTGTAAAAGGCTAAAATATCTAATTGGTTTTAAGAAAAGAATCAATAATTGCACACCACAGTGTCAAGAATTAGAAAAAGATTAATTATGGGTGGTCCTGGCTTTGGGTGAATTAACAACCCCAGCAAGCAAACTTCTAGCAATGAATAAAACAGTGAGCCATAAGGTTTACCTTATTGCTCAGAGGTCAATCCATTACAATGATGGAGTGTATCCGTTAGGGAAAGAAAACTCTTCACAGACACAGACACAGGGTCCTGCTTGCATTACGGTGCAGCCCTTGAACTGGCATGCAGGAGCCATAACCAGGCTTGGGGAAGCAACACATTTCTCTGCTTTCAGTCACAGGGAAATAATGACTTATCCCTCCCAATGACAGCTGAAGAGGCCAGTGGACAAATGAATAAAACTCATCCATTCTAATTAATTCTCCTTCTTCATCTTTGGATACTGATGAAAAGTGTGATGTTGTGATGGCAAGAGCCCCTATATGGAAACAGAGAAGGAAAGAATATATGTGACTGAAAACACATAACTTAAAAAAAAAAAAAAAGGATTCTGAGGTCTTCCTTAAACCACACAATAAATAAATAAATAAAATAAAGCCAAACCTGTTGCCATTGAGTCCATTCCGACTCATAGCAACCCTAGAGCACAGAGTAGAACTGCCCCACAGGGTTATTCCAAGGCTGGAAATCTTTTATTTTTATTTGTTTCATTGTGCTTTAGATGAAAGTTTAGACAGCAAATTAGTTTCTCTTTAAACAATTTTGTGACATTGATTGCCAACCCCAAGATGTGTCAACACTCCCGCCTTCTCCACCCCGGGTTCCCTGTTTCCATTCATCCAGTTTTCCTGTCCCTTCCTGCCTTCTCTTCTTTGTTTTGGGGCTGGCGTGCCCATTTAGTCTCATATACATGATCGAACTACGGTGCACGTTCCCCCCGTGTGCTACCGTTGGCCCTATAGACTTGTCTAATCTTTGGCTGAAGGGTGAACCTCGGGAATGACCTCAGTACTGAGTTAAAAGGGTGTCTGAGGGCCATATTCTTGGGGTTTCTACAGTCTCTGTCAGGCCCAAGGCTGCAAACCTTTAAGGAAGCAGACCGCCACATCTTTCTCCCATGGACTGGCTGGTGGGTTCAAACCACCGACCTTTCGGTGAGCAGCTGAGCGCTTAATGACTGCGCCACCAGGGCTCCTTCAACCAAACAATAATAATAAAAATAAAAACGATAGTTTAGCTTAATTAGTAAAGAATGTCTGCCTTGAGCATTTTGCTCTTTTAAACAACTATCTATATGGGATCAAATTGACAACAGCAAGCAAATATGTAACCATTTCCCCTAGTTATAAGTTCAGGTGACTTAACGATATACTGGAAAACTAAGATTACTAAAATGCAATCCAAATAACTCACTCCTTCCAAGAAGAAAAATTGAAACTAATGATCAGAAAAGTGTAGCCTAAGTAGAATTTCAAACTCCAACACTGGGAAGGACGTGCCCCTTTCATCCTCCCACCCACCAACGTGAGCTACATTTTAGATGACAAATTGATACCAACAGGGGACGCAACATGACTGATGGGCTTGCTGACTGGCTCACTACAGAGCTGCTCTTGAAAATATTGCTTTCAGGAGGAAGCAATTCCAGGAGATACTCCCAGTGCCACCTGCCTGGAGCACTGAAGACACTGCCGATGCACCATTTCATAAAAAAATTCGCCACCCAAGACATGGTGAGCTGAGGGTCGCCCTGGGAGTGCTCTGCAGCACACTACGCCACGCCAAGCCAGTCGACGATGTCTGTGCCATCTGCCACCCAGGCTCATTTGTGTAAAAGGTTTGCCTCTTTGTCGGTGGGTTTAATTTTTGTTAATTCAGCAACTTCTGGGGAGGATTTTGCTGGGTGTGCATTTTCTTAAAATAAGAGCAACCCATCACAGGGCAGTTCCTTGGAGTCCATGACCACTGGGAAGAAATTCAAACAGCTATCCCACCAGTGATCCGTTGTCCACCCTTTAACCAAACTCATTTTCAAAGACACTTCACACACGTGTGCACAAAGGATTAAACACCCTCCTGTTGAAATTGCTGTTTTATAGAAGTAGAATAACTTGTCGTTGGTAGTTGCCATGAAGCTGATTCCAATTCATGGTGACCCCGTGTGCAGAGTAGAACTGTTCCGTGGGGTTTTCAAGGTTGTGACCTTTTGCGGCAGATTGCCAGGCCTTACCTCTGAGGCACCTCTGGGTGGATTTGAACCACCAAACTTTTGGCTAGTAGACAAGCTCTTAAACATTTGTGCCAAGCAGGGACTCTAATTCAAGGTGGATAGGGTCAGGGATCATTGTTGGTGTTTTCAAGGTCCTTAATCCTGTTCTGCCCCTAGGTGGTGCAAGCGGTTTGCTGTCAGCTGCTAACTGGAAGGTCAGCAGTTCCAACCCACCCAGCAGCTTTTCAGAACAAGGGCCTGGAGATTGGCTCCCATAAAGATTTCAACCAAGAAAACACGCTGGGGCAATTCTACTCTGTTACACATGGGGTCACCATGAGTTGCCGTTGACTCAACCGCAGTGAGTTTCAATTTAGATTTTTAAACAGGTACCAGGAAGAGTTCAAATGAATTTCCCAAGAGTCTCGTGATTAGACATCTTGGCAATTCAGCCTGAATTCAATATAGCTTTAAGGTATTTTCTCCAGGCTGTGCCTTTCACAGGGCTGAAGGAGAGCCTGGCTGTATAGAGAAGAATTAATGCAGAGGCCTTGATTGTTCTCATTCTGAAAGCGTAACCTCAGTTCTCAACAGATCTCAAAAAACCATGCGTTTCTGACCCTGGGTCTCTCTGTATATTTCAAGATCGGACTCTGTCCCCAAAGCCCCCAAATGGTTTATATTTCTTCACACAACACAGTGCATTTGTACAACAAACTAATCTGACAGTAACCCACCCGCGTGGATGTTGGATATGAACTTACATCTGTTGATTTAAATCCAATGAGCACAAAACGAAGAGAGCTGATGACTGATTGAATCTGGTGTCACAAGCAGCGAGTCTGACGCTGACCATGCCTTTTCAAAGAAGAAGGCACAGCAGAACGATTTATACAATTGGAACGCTGTCATTCTGAGGTATGAAGAATCTTCAGCTCATTTTCACAACACCTGCAGAAGTCAGGAAGGGACATCTGGTCAACCAATGATTCACACTTTCAGAGAACAAGGGTATTATAGTTACATAACACAGATAATTTTTAAACTTAGAAATTCAACAATTCTAATCACCCAGTAAGATGGGCTTGGGCAGAGACCTTGGCAGTTTCGAGGCATAACAAATAGGAAGTCAGTGGCACTGTTGAACCTTCGGGGCTGTATCGGGAATCAACACCAAGGTACAAAGATCTTATTTGTTACTGATCAAGCCATGAGACAAATAAACCGAACCTATCTTTTTGAATGATTTTCATTCTCTGGCTAAGGCTAATAAAAATCCCAATTTGTATTTTATGTAGGTAATGAATCGGCTAATAAAGGCATGAAAGTTATGCTCTATAAGATAGCCCTTGCAGGATACTGGGACTTTAAGCAAGGAAAATGTGGTTTGCTCATTTCTAATAGTAAGTTTGGCATTTTCATAAATGCTTTGGGTAAATATTCTTATATCCACTTTCCGGTATTGATTCTTTCTTCCTTCATTTATTTTCTAAATTGTCTCAGTCTTCCTCATTATTTCCGCTGCTTGAAACTTTTTACCAGTACCTGACTCGACAAATCCAAGTAAAACTCTTATCTCCTGTGTTCTTAGAGTATCTGGCCTCAACTTGCTTTTCTGATACTTCTGAACACCCTAGTGGAATTGGTATATCAAAAAAAGGGCAGGTTTATAGATTATGATGTCATGCTTTGCATTCTAAAAGACAGCCTACCAAATAAAGCAAGGAACAGGAGAAGAGAAAAGAAAGAAGGCAAGAGAAAGGAAGGATAGGGAGGACTGGAGAGGAGAGAGGAGGGGAGGAGAAAGAAGAGGAGGGAAGAAAATAAATAAAAAATGAGAGAGAATAGACAAATCTCCCATACAGGAGATTTCTTGATAATTTATGTAGCTTCTCTTCCCTCAAAGAGGTGGAATGTAAGCCCCCACGCCTGATGTGTAAGCTGTGTTTAGTGACTTTCTTCCACATAGAAGAGCATGGAAAAGAGGAGGGAACAGTCACTGTATAGTGAAGGACCCTGAGAAACACTACCTCATTCAGGTGATCAAGGTCAACATCAACAGTGAAAAAAATCGTGTTGATAGGATGTTCCCTCGATATGACATGATGAAAATGACACTTTACCTCTGTGGTTTTCAAAATAAATAGACACACACATACAATCAGTCTAATCATGAGGAAAAAAAGTCAGACAAATCTGAACTGAAGAACATTCTACAAAACAACTCTCCAAGGCTGTCAAGGTCATTAAAAATAAAGAAAGACTGAGAAACCGTAACAGCCATGAGGACGCTGCAAGACATGAGGACTAAGGTGGTGTCGCTGGTGGGATTTTGGAACAGAAAAAGGATATGAGGTAAAAAGTTAAAGAAATCTGAATGAAGAATGGACTTTAGTTAATAAAAACCTATCGATCTTGGTTTATTAATTGTGATAAATGGGCCAGATGTTAACAATAGGGAAAATGAGAACTCTGTACTACCTTCACAATTGTTTTTTATGTAGAGCTAATGGTATTCTAAGATAAAGAGAGAGAGATGAAAACTAAAATCAGTTGAATTTATACTGAATTCACTGAGCTTCTGTTAAGGGTGATGGAAAATATTGTAAACGGATAGCAGTGATGGTTGTAGAACACAATGAATGTAATTAATTAATATATGAATGAGTGAACACACATATATATATATATATACTATGATTAATTAACATATGAATGATTGAATGAATATATAATCACAATTTAAAAAAAAAGGCTACACAACACAAAGAGTGAACCCTGATGTAAACTATGAACATCGGTTAACAGGACAAGTGGACATTGCTATCACGCCCATTTTATGGAAGAGAAATGGAGTCACAGACACCTCACTAAGTCATCCATGCCACGGAGCTCTGAGGCGTCTGGGCTTGGAGTCCAGTCTGACTCAGCATTTCTCCAAAGCTGGTGCTCTTTTCACTCTGCCTGTCTTCCTGTCTCAGAGTTCATAGGTCATGCTGCAGAACACTCTGCCTGTCTTCCTGTCTCAGAGTTCATAGGTCATGCTGCAGAACACTCTGCCTGTCTTCCTGTCTCAGAGTTCATAGGTCATGCTACAGAACACTCTGCCTGTCTTCCTGTCTCAGAGTTCATAGGTCATGCTGCAGAACACTCTGCCTGTCTTCCTGTCTCAGAGTTCATAGGTCATGCTGCAGAACACTCTGCCTGTCTTCCTGTCTCAGAGTTCATAGGTCATGCTGCAGAGCTTGCATTGTCATACTTACTAGCCTATGGATGAGTCCTTACTCTTAACCACATACAGGAGTGAGACAACATCCCTGCCTCATTCTTCCGAAACACTAGACTACGGCAATCAGCAGTGACTGATCTCCACTAGGGCTTCTGAGCTCACACGGAGTTTACACACGCCTTATCTTGAGCAATGGCTGTGCCAGTCCTGGGGAGTAATTACTGTGTTTCCCACCTTTGGAGATAAACAAACAGAAACTGAAAGAAGGGAGTGACTTGCCCAAGGTCAAAGAGCTGGTCAGTCTCATGTTCTTTCTACCATACCATCTGTCATAGGTTGAATTGTGTCCCCCAAAATATGTGTTGTCTTGGTTAGGCCATGATTCCCAGTATTGTGTGGTTGTCCTCCATTTTGTGATTGTAATTTTATGCTAAAGAGGATTCTGGAGGGATTGTAACACCACCCTTACTCAGGTCACCTCCCTGATCCAATGTAAAGGGAGTTTCTCTGGGGTGTGGCCTGCTCCATCTTTTATCTCTCAAGAGATAAAAGGAAAGGAAAGCAAGCAGAGACATGGCGACCTCACACCACCAAGAAAGCAGTGCCAGGAGCAGAGCATGTCTTTTGGACCTGACATTCCTATGCTGAGATGCTCCCAGAACAAGGGAAGGCTGATGACAAGGACTTTCCTCCAGAGCTGACAGAGAGTAAAAGCCTTCCCCTGGAGCTAATGCCTCGAATTTGGATTTGTAGCCTACTAGATGGTGAGAGAATAAGTTTCTGTTTGTTAAAGCCCTCCACTTGTGGTATTTCTGTTATAGCAGTGCCAGATGACTAAGACGCTGGTATATTTCAGGCTGAAGTTCTTAAAGAGCTTCAAATGCCATTCTTATACCAGGACTTCATTTCTCTTTATAGCAGAGTTCATGCTATGATGTGGATGAACTCTGAAAACATCGTTCTGCATAAAATCAGTCACGAAAAGACAAATATTGCATGATCCCACCCGTATAAAATATGTAGAATAAGCAAGTGCATAGAGGCCAAACTTTATTAGTGGTTATGGGGGTGGGGGGAAGGGAGGGGGAAGCCATTGCTTAGGGGACACTGAGTTTCTCTTAAGGACTATGGAAAATTTTAGAAATGAATAGTGGTGATGGTAGGTCAACACAATGAATATAATTAAGGTCACTGAATTATACGTGTAAAAAATGTCGAATGGATGTTGTGTGTGTGTGTATATATGCATATATATATCAAAATAAAAAAAAAATAGGACTATACAACACAAAGTAGAACCCTAATGCAAACCATGAACTTCAGTTAATAACAATGTATCAATATTTATTCATCAGTTGTAACAAAAGTACCACAGCAATACAAGATGTTAATAAAAGGAGAAGCTGTATACAAAGAGAGGGGATAGATATGTGGGAACTCTCTGCACTTTCTGAGCAATTTTTCTGTAAACCTAAAACAACTCTAAAAAATAAAGTGTAATAAAAAATGCCATCCCTCATTCTCAAAGAGATTACAATTTATACAACCAAGATAAACATCAGAGAACAGCTAAAAGCATCCTATAATTAACCTCTAGTCTGTCATCTTTTTTAAGGCTGTCAACAATTTCTACTTTGGAATCTCACACTCAGGAATGATCAGTGCAAGTCAGAAGGTAGCTGTGTAGGAGGTAACGGGATGGATGAAAAAATCGGAAACGATCTTCTCCAGAAATGATGTCTAAGGGAAGGTGATCTTTGAAATCTTAGCCCCTCGTTGATGAAATAAATGAAAACGCATGAGTATGTCTGTGTCTTCTCTGCAGTGTGCTTCAACCTCATCTGGGCGGCATCCTTGGGGAGGCTCACGGGCAGTGCTGATGTAGGACCTGTTGTTAGGTGCCCTCAAGTCGGCTCCGACTCATAGCGACCCCATGTACAACACAACGAAAAGCTGCCTGGTCCCACACCATCCTCACAATTGTTTCAATGTTTGAGCCCATTGTTGTAGCCACTATGTCAATCTATCTCATCAAGGGTCTCCCTTGTTTTCACTGACCCTCTACTTTATCAAGCATGATGTCCTTCTCCAGGGATCAGTCCTTCCTGACAACATGTCCAAAGTAGGCAAGATGAAGTCTCACCCTCCTCACTTCTGAGGGGCATTCTGGCTGTACTTTTTCAGGACTGATTTGTTCATTCTTCTGCCAGCCCACAGTAGTGGGATGTGCCACAGTGAATTTCCTGGTTTTTTCTAATTCATTGATGATTATCAGCTAAGGGGCTACCTACTCATAATAATACAAATTTGAAACATGACAGTATGTGAATGGAAGCTTCATCCAGGGAGTCTTTCCTGATATCTCTCTGTTTCCATACAGTGAGGTAGCCCCTTAGATTGACAATTCATTACCTGTGACTTTTTAACCCAAGTACCTTTTTAAAAAAAAAAAAAAATAGGTTCATTGTGGTATTCTTGTTGTTAGGTGCCTCAAGTTAGCCCTGACTCATAGCGACCCAGTGTATAACAGAACAAAACGTTGCCTGGTCCAGTGCCAAACTCACAATAGTAGGTATGTCTGAGCCCATTGTTGCAGCCATCTCATTGAGGGTCTCCCTCTTTTATGATGACCCCCTACATTGCTACATTTTCAGAGATCAGTCTGTCGTAATAACTTGTCCAATGTATGACTATATAATAAAGACAATGTATTTACAAATGTATCATTTGATACATATATTTATACATACATATATTTTTTTATTTTTGGTGGAAGTATTCACAGCCAAAGATACATCAGCTTAATAATTTCTACATGTAGAATTCAGTGACATTGGTTACATTCTTCAAGTCGTGCTAGCATTCTCTCTACCCTTTTCCAAATTATTCTAAGACCATTATATTAAAGTCAGTGCCCCCAATCTTGTCAGCCAACCTTTTAAGTTACTGTTGTCCGTTTGCTCTCTCCTAGATTATTCTTTAAAACAGTACAATGCTCAAAGAAGTTGCATTTTACTAATTAAAATAAGCAATTTTTTGGTTCAAAGAAGACTTCAAGGGATAGTTTTAATTTAAGGTTTAAAGATGATCTCAGGGCAATAGTTTTAGGGGCTCATCAAGCCTCCATGGCTTCAGAAAGCCTGGATTCCATTGAGAATTTGAAATTCTCTTCCTCATTTTTTCCCCTACTTTTGAAAAAGCACAGGTAACTATTAGAGACAAACATCTAGAAGCCTCTAATAGTGACTTCAGAGTTTTAGGATAGAAAAGAATGGAAAGCACGTAAGATATTATTTAATCCCTGTTTCTCATACAACTCAAAGAGGCCAATACAAATCCCACCCCTTCTCGCACTCTGTCTACCTCCCTGCCCTCTGCGATAATAACTGAATTTCTAATAAAACTCTTGAAGCTTCACAGGATGGAATCATCAAGAAAATAATAACTGGTGTTCAATGTGTACTCCAGCACCGTCTGTCAGTTTGTTGTACTGTGGAGGCTTGTGTGTTGCTGTGATGTTGGAAGCTATGTCACCAGTGTTTCAAATGCCAGCAGGGTCACCCGTGGTGGACAGGTTTCAGCAGAGCTTCCAGACTAAGACAG
Source organism: Elephas maximus indicus (assembly GCF_024166365.1). Taxonomy (NCBI): domain Eukaryota; kingdom Metazoa; phylum Chordata; class Mammalia; order Proboscidea; family Elephantidae; genus Elephas; species Elephas maximus. Next base: position 173,501,553 of record NC_064846.1, read on the forward strand.
ACCAGGAAGAAGAACCTGGTGATCTACTTCTAAAAAAACTGGCCAAGGAAAACCTTGTGAATAGCAGCGGAACACTGTCTGATATAGTGCCGGAAGATGAGCCTGTGTGGTTGGAAGGCACTCAAAAGGTGACCGGGAAGAGCTGCTTCCTCAAAGGAGAGTCGGCCTTAATGACATGGAGAGAATCAAGCTTTCGAGACCTTCACTTGCTGATGTGTCATGACTCAAAATGAGAAGAAACAGCTGCAAGCATCCATTAATAATTGGAGCGTGGAATGTGTGAAACATGAATCTAGGAAAATTGGAAGTCATCGAAAATGAAATGGAACACATAAAGAACAATATCCTAAGCTTAGTGAGCTGAAATGGACTGGTATTGGCCATTTTGAATCAGACAATCATATGGTCTACTATGCTGGGAATGACAAATTGAGGAGGAATGGAGTCACATGCACTGTCAAAAAGAACATTTTGAAATCTATCCTGAAGTACAACGCTGTCAGTAATAGGATAATATCTGCACACCTACAAAGAAGGCAAGTTAAAACGACTACTATTCAAATTTATGTAACAACCACTAATGTCAATGATGAAGAAATTAAAGATTTTTACCAACTTCTTCAGCCTAAAATTGATCAAACATGCAATCAAGATGCATTGATAATTACTGGTAATTGGAATGTGAAAGTTGGAAACAAAGCATCAGTAGCTGGAAAACATGGCCTTGGTGACAAAATCAAGGCCAGCAATCACATGATAGAATTTTGCAAGACTAATGACCTGTTCATTGGAAATACCATTTTCAACAACATAAATGGCAAATGTACACATGGACCTCCCTGGATAAACTACACAGGAATCAAAATGACTACATCTATGGAAAGAGATGATGGAAAAATTCAGTATCATTAGTGAGAATAACGCCAGGGGCTGACTGTGGCACGGACCATCAACGGCTCATATGCAAGTTCAAGTTGAAGCTGAAAAAATTAAAACAAGTCCACAAAAGCCAAAATATGACCTTGAGTATATCCCACCTGAATTTAGAGACCATCTCAAGAATAGATTTGTTAAATCAAACACTAATGACCAAAGACCAGACGAGTTGTGGGAAGACATCAAGGACATCATACATGAAAAAAGCAAAAGGTCATCGAAAAGACAGGAAAGAAAGAAAAGACCAAAATAGATGTCTTGCTCTTGAACACAGAATTGCTAAAGTGAATGGAAGAAATGATGAAGTTAAAGAACAGAAAAAATATTCCAAAGGGCGGTTTGAGGAGAAAAAGTGAAGTATTATAATAAAATGTGGAAAGACCTGCAGATGGAAAACCAAAAGGGAAAAAAACTCTCTGCCTTCCTCAAGCTGAAAGAATTGAAGAAAAAACTCAAGCCCAGAGTTGCAATATTGAAGGATTCTATGGGCAAAATATAGAACAATGCAGAAACCATCAAAAGAAGGAAGAAGAAATACACAGAGTCACTGTGCCAAAAAGAATTGGTCAACGTTTAACCATTTCAGGAGGTAGCATATGATCGAGAATCCATGGTATTGAAGGAAGAAGTCCAAGCTGCACTGAAGGTGTTTGCAAAAAACAAGGCTCTAAGAATTGACACTATACCAGCTGAGATGTTTCAACAAATGGATGCAGTGCTGGAAGCAGTCACTCATCCATGCCAAGAAATTCAGAAGACAGGTACCCGGCCAAACGAGCAGAAGAGATCCATAGTTGTGCCCATTCCAAAGAAAGGCAATCCAAAAGAATGAGGAAATAATTGAACAATATCGTTAATATCACACAAGTAAAATCTTCTGAAGATAATTCAAAAACTGTTGCAGCAGTACACTGACAGGGAACTGCCAGAAATTCAAGCTAGATCAGAACTGGGTGTGGAATAAGGAATACCATTGCTGAGGTCAGATGAATCTTGGCTGAAAGCAGAGAATATCAGAAAGACAGTTACCTGTGTTTTATTGGACTATGCAAAGGCATTCTACCGTGTGGATCATAACAAATTATGGTTAACATTGCTAAGAGTGGGAATTCCAGAACACTTAATCGTGCTCATAGAGCCAGTACATAGATCAAGAGACAGTCGTTCGAACAGAACAAGGGGATGCTGTGTGGCTTGGGATCGGGAAGGGTGTGTGTCAGGGTTGTATCCTTTTACCACACTTATTCAATTTGTATGCTGAGCAAATAATCCAAGAAACTAGACTAAGTGAATAAGAATGCGGTATCAGGATTGGAGGGAGACTCATTAACAACCTGTGATATGCAGATGACACAACCTTGCTTGCTGAAAGTGAAGAGGACTAGAAGCACTTACTGATGAAGATCAAAGACTACAGCCTTCAGTAGGGATTATGACTCAGCATAAAGAAAACAAAAATACTTACAAGTGGACCAATGAACAACATCATGATAAATGAAGAAAACATTAAAATTGTTAAAGATTTCATTTTACTTGGATCCACAATCAACACCCATGGAAGTAGTAGTCAAGAAATAAAACGATATACTGCATTGGCAAATCGGCTGCAAAAGACCTCTTTAAAGTGCTGAAAAGCAAAGCTGTCACTTTGGTGACTAACATTTGCCTGTCACAAACCATGATATTTGCAGTCACTTCACATGCATGGGAAAGCTGGAGAAGAATTGATGCCTTTGGATTAAGGTGTTGGAGAAGAATATTGAATATACCACGGACTGCCGGAAGAACAAAAAAATCTGTCTTGGAAGAAGTACATCAGAATGGTCCCTAGCAGTGAGAATGGCAAGACTTCATCTCACATACTTTGGACATGTTATCAGGAGGGATCAGTCCCTGGAGAAGCATATATTGCTTGGTAAAGTAGAAGGTCAGCAAAAAGAGGAAGACCCTCAATGAGATGGATTGACACAGTGGCTCCAACAATGGGTTCAAACATACCAATGACTGTGAGGATGGTGAAGGACCAGGCAGTGTTTTGTTCTGTTGTCCATGGGGTCGCCATGAGTCAGAACCAACTGGATGGCACTGAACAACAACAATGTGCACTATTTAAGAAGTCAAGAAAATGTACTGAAACAGTCTTGAATTGTTCATAATAGTAAGAGCAGGAAGAAAGTGTTTTGATAGCCTTCAGTTAAGCAGAGCATTTAACTGACCTGGCCATTACATTAGCTGAGTGTAGGAAGTGACTCATTTCCAAAAGTATAAGTAAGGAAGAAAGTTGAGTAATTTTATGATATGCAGTCAAGTAAAAGGTAATGGTAGATATGGACATAGATGTAATGTAGGCATAAATGCAAACGGAGCCAAGTCATTTTCAAACACTAGACCCACTCCCTCTTTGCGCATGTGTGATCTAGACGTCCCGCCATGGCGCATATGGCGAGTGGTGAAGGTATAACCAACGCTGTTCGAGCACCTGTAAGTGGAGAATTGCGTAACTCTTTAGCTTGACCTTCATCCATTTAGACATTTGGCTTGTCCTCTAGAATATCAAGACAAACACTGCCAAAGAGTGTGCTCAAGTCTAGGCAAGTCATATCCACGGGTTTTACAAAAACTAGCTTGATAAGGACTCGCACTTGGCGACTCCACTGAGCATCTACAAATCATGATTCCATTTACCATGGGTTTAGGGGACATCTGTTAGATTATCTCTTCTAGAACCTGAAGGATAATTGTCAAAGCCATCCATCTGCCATTTCCAGAGTACTTATCTTTCCCATCTTAGAAAAAAAATTGGGTCAACATTTATCCATCTCTTGTCTCTCAGTAGTGCTCTTGTTAACCATGATTACTCAGCGATTACTAGCAAATACCTGCTGTCTCTGACATTTTATTTCACCTGGGATTGAATTTATTTTAAAAGGCTGGGTCCTCTCATTGTTTTCTCACCTGCCAAAGGCTTAATCCCTTCTCAACTCTATTTGCTTTAACCTTTAAGCTTTGAGGATCATTTTCTTGTGCAGAAAAGGAAGGAGAAAATTGGTATTTGAAGAAGTCCAGGGCTCAGTGTATATCTGACAACAAACCATTGCTCTCAGTAATGGGCTTGGGATTTTTTTTTGGTCTTGCTACCTAAAACCTACTTCTAAAATACCTCTTAGTTTCCCCTGTTTGTTGGGTGCCGTCTGCTTGATTCTGACTCATAGCGACTCTATGTGTTACAGAGGAGAACGGCCCCATAGGGTTTTCTAAGCTGTCATCTTTACGGAAGCAGATTGACAGATCTTTCTCCCATGGGGCAGCTGGTGGATTCCAACCGGCTAACTTTTGGTTAGCAGCTAAGCTTTGAACCGTCGCACCACCAGGGCTCCATTTTCCAGAAAAAAAAAAGAAAAAAAAATTTTCCAGAAGGCCGTGATCAAATGTTCTTGACGTTTGTTCGTGATGATCTTATCATTCCATGTTTGTAAATGTTCTTTGATGTTCCCAAGTCATCAGGGAACATGTCCCAGTGCCCAAAGTTCCCCCCACTCCCCAAAACTGAATCGCCTAGGTCAGAATAAATCATGCTGTAAGGGCTCTGATTTTAACTTATATAAAAAAGAAGAAATTTAAAAAGCCCTCTTCCTCTAGAACATGTGGGGGGTTTTTTTGTTTGTTTGTTTGTTTTTCTTTTTTCCTTCTTCTGTATCATCTGTCCTTCTGGCCACCTCCGTCCCCCATGTAATTCTTATACTTTAGCAGTCCCTTTATGAGATAAATATGCCTATGTTTAAATGCACCAAAATTAACTATGCCATTGTGGCACCTGGATACCCCTAGAACCTACAGCCCTATCATCACAGGGACTATTTTCTTCTTCCCAGAAAATCGCATTTTCCTCTTCCCAGTCAATCCTCCAACAAGAAGCCAGCACTGTTTTAATCTTCTCTTTTTGTTTTTTTCACGTTTGATTTCGTTCTGCCTGTTCTAGCAATTTATACAGATGGAACCATGCACTGTCTGAGCTCTGTTGCCTCAGGCTTCTTCTGCTCGTCATTCATCCGCGTGGTTCCATACGTCAGTAAAACCGGGCGCCGTCCACTGGATTCCAACTCATGGCAACCCCCTGTGTGTCAGACGAGAACTGTGCTCCATGGGATTTTCCAGGGCTGAAGTTTTGGAAGTAGATCTCCAGGCCTTTCTTCTGAGGCACCTCTGGGTGGACTCAAACCTCCAACCTTTAGATTAGGAGCCAGGCGCATTAAGCATTTGTACAACCCAGGCACTCCTCAAGTCCCAGGTGTTTGTTCCTTTTTATTCCTCGGTGATATTGCACGACAGGAGTACACAAAGACTGAGTTCACCCATTCCGCTGTTATCCATTTAGGTTGTTTGTGGCAATCATAAATAAAGCTGTCAGGATCATTCTCCTACAATTGCTTTTCTTGGAAAAACACCTAGGATTGGAATTTCTGGGTCAAAAGATAGGTGCATATTTAATTTTATAAGAATTTGCCAAAATCTTATTCCAATGTGGTTGGACTATTTTATATTCTCACTAGCAATACAGGAGAGATCTAGTTTCTCCTTATATATAATTATTTTTTGGGTAGTTTTCTTTTAGTCATTCTAGCAAGTGTATAATGGTGCCCCATTGCGTTTTTTAATTTTTATTTTCCAGATGATTAATGATAATGAACAATTTTCATGTACGTATCAGCTATTCATATAAAAATATTACCCTTTAAAAAGGAAAAAATAAAAAAAACTTACTTTGAACTAATTTAAGACTTAACTCAGTAACACCACTGCTTGCTCCACCCAGGGACTCATAGATAATATGTTGTGCACATGCGCGCACACGTGTGCACCTGTGTGTGTATATTTACATATTAATACTACTTCTCCCCTTGATAGCAAAGCTCGATAAAAACCACCTGCCACTGAGTTGACTCGACTCAAGGCAACACTCGTGTGTGTCCGAGTAGAACTGTGCTGGAAAGGGTTGTCAATGGCTAAGACAACACTCGTGTGTGTCAAGTAGAACTGTGCTCCACAGGGTTGTCAATGGCTAAGGCAACACTCGTGTGTGTCGAGTAGAACTGTGCTCCACAGGGTTGTCAATGGCTGATTTTTTTGAATAACCAGGGCCTTCTTCTGAGGTGCCTCTGGGTGGACTTGAACCTCCAACCTTTAGGTTAGCCAAGTGCATTAGCTGTTCATATTAATAGGTTGTTTTGTATATATACACACATATAAATACAAAACCATCTATTAAATATGGTATTAATACATGCATATATACATGAATGGTTACCTATTAAGTATATATATTTATATATACTTATATATTTAAGTATTAAATATATATATATATATACTTTAATAGGTAATTTAGATAATACCTAAATTTAATAAGTAAAAAATCACATAGTTCAAAACCAAAATAATGTAAGAAGCATATATTAAGTAGTCTAGATTTTACTTATTCCTTGTCTCCATTTCTGGCCACCCCTTCAGTATCCTTCCAATGTTTCTTTATACAAACATGAATATCTATTCTTATCCCCCATTCTTAAACAAACATAAAAAAACAACATACACTCTTTGTTCCTCTCTGGTGTTACTTCTCAGCTTTTCAGAGATTTCACGTATCGGCACGTAAAGAATGTTCTCATCTTTTCTGTGACTACACCATGTCTTATTGTTAGAATGTTCTCTCGTTTGGTAACCTCACGTATTGTCTGAAGAGTCCCCTACCCTCTTATTAGAGTGGTCTCGATGGTATTGTCAGAATGGCATTTCACTTTAGAACTTCTAACCAGGGGATCCTCACCAAGGAATTTCTTAAGTGGGAAGAACACATGGTAGCCCTCGCCCAGCTTGCCTAGTTTTCGTTTTCATGAGCTCAGAAACCTCAGCCCATTGGTTGCAGGTTACCTAACCTGAACCCAGAAAGCAAGATTCCCATGGGTGTTGGGAGGGTGCCTCTGCTGACTTGTGCAGGAAACAGAGTACCTGATAGCTGTCTCCAGCTCAGTTATGGACGCGTTAACACAGACCGACAAAAAGGCAGAGCCTCCTGCTTCCAGAAACTATCATCAACCTACGAGTTCTCTAAAATGGAGCAGATTCCTCCTTAAGGGCCATAAAACCCAGCTGCCATTGAGCTAACTCTACCTCATGGCCACCCTATATGTGTCAAAGTAGAACTGTGCTCCATGGGGTTTTCAATGGCTGATATTTTGGAAGGAGATTGCCAGGCCTTTCTTCCAAGGCACCTCTGGGTAGACTCGAACCTACAGCCTTTCAATGGTGAGCCAAGAGCATTAACTGTCTTCACTTCCAAGGGACTCCAGGGGAAGGAGTATACAGGGGGTTACTACACAGCAGTAAATGAAAGAGAGAGCCTTTAATCATCTTCTTCTCCAGAGACAGAATCTTCAGCTCCATCCTCAGTGCTGGGTGCCTGGAGCTCAAGCATGGGGAGACTGGCTGAACCTCCCTAGTACAGAAGCCGATATTTGTACAATCACAAGATGTCACAGACAGCATTTTTCCATTAACAGTGCTGCCACATAAAAAAAAAACAAAAAACAACTCCAGCAACACAGAAGTTTTTGTTGGTAAAAGTAAGCCTAAGCCACGTTTTAAGTTCAAACTCCATCAAGAGCTGAAGAATGGAAACTATTTTTAATTTAGGCTTGATGCAGTGTGTGTAACCAGGGAAGTAATACACTATTTACAAGTCAGTGGGAAACAAGCCTTAAAAATATACTGTTTCACAGAGTATTCAGGGGAGAAGGTGCGTCCCTACTGTTTTTCCATTTATTTAACCACTGGACCGTAGGCTTCTTTATCTCCCCGATGAACTATTTGAGTTGAAACAAAGGAAACCATTTTTCAGTCTAGATGTATTAAACCTACATCTTTTTTTTTTTTTTTCCAAATGTGCAAATGGCAGGAACAATTTGATTATCCTGTATTTGGAGAAGCTGAAATAGAAAGTGTTTATTTAAAAAGAACAACAATTTGCTGATAAATCCTTTGTGTGTTGATCTGTTATTTGTATACTGATGGAACTACCAGGAATTCTCTATTGTCACATTTTGGCTGCTTTATTTAAAACATATAAAGGTAACAAAAAGAAAGAAAGAATGAAGAGAGAGGGGAGGGAGGGAGGGAGGGAGGGAGGGAGGGAAGAAATAAGGAAGGTGAAAAGAAAGAAGGGAGGAAGGAAGGAAGGAGAAGAGAGAAAAAGAAAGAGTAAGAAAAGGAAGATGAAAGGAAGGAAGGAAGGAGGAGGAAGGGAGGGAGGGAAGGAGAATGGAGGGGGGAGGGAAGGGAGGAGGAAGGAGGGAGGGAGGAGGAAGGTGGAAGAAGGAGGGAGGGAGGGAGGAGGGAGGAAGTATGGAAGGGAGGAAGGAAGGAGGAAGAAAGGAAGGAAGGGAGGGAGGAAGGAAGGAAGAAGGGAGAAAGGAAGGAAGAATGGGTGCTGGGAGAGAGGAAGTGAGTGAAGAAGGAAGGGAGTGGCCTTCTGATTCTTTGAACCTACCTGAGCAAATACATGAGTGGTCGTGTGCTCGCGTATTGTTAGCTGTTTCTGAAAGAGAATTATTCTCTTTACTTACCTGGGGTGTAAATGAAGAATAAGACAATCAATTCCTTATTCAGTTGTCAGGGATGGTGTGTTAAATGTCCTGACAGTATCTGCAGATTCTTTCTACAAGCTTTTATTGAGCGCCTTCTAGCCGGCAGGTTGTTTTTGTTGTTGTTGTTGGGTGCCGTCAAGTCCATTTTGAATCCTGGTAATTCCACGTGACGGAGCGGAGCTGCCCCATAGGCTTTCCTAGGCTGTGATCTCTGCAGAGCGCTTAACCGTTGCACCGCCAGGGCTCTTTAGGTTGTTTTTAGCCACGGAGAATGTAACACAAAATGAGACCTGGAGCGATTACTAAAGATTTACAACTGTTAAAGCTCATTAAAGAAATAGGAGAGGGTGGTTTGTTCCCTTGATTCTTTCTTGAAAAAAAAAAAAAAAAATCTGAATTCTTAGGTGCTGGCTAGTTAGGGTTTTTTTGGAGGGAGAACACGGACACAGGCCACAGAGCAATTGAGGTCCTATCAGAATGTTCTGTTTTATATATGGCATCTGTAAAGTCAAGGTCCCATCCTGCAAAGGAATGACTTAAATTTACTGAAAGGACGAGGTGAAAGGTGTGGGAAGCAGGCTTATGGAGAGAGGAAACTGACAGGTGAGGCAGGCACTCGGCTGGCTGCTAACTGGAAGGCCAGGGTTTCGAACCCATGCAGCTACTCCATGGGAGAAAGACCTGACAATCTGCTTCTGTAAAGATGACAGCCTAGGAAACTCTATGGGGCAGTTCTACTCTGCCACATGAGGTCGTCATGAGTTGAAAGCACACAACAATGACAACACACGGGTATGGAAACACCCTGGGTTTAGCAACAGAGGGAGCCATTCCTGTCCTGGAGCTGAAGGAGCAAGGGGAGAGAAGAGTTAGCAGAATCCAGAAAGAGACAGTCTCCTTTAGTTTAGGGACAGAGGCGGCTGGGCTGGGCTGGCCCCTCAGGGAGACAGCAGGGAAGCCTGACTTCGCCCCCAGCCCTTCTTTGTACTCTGCGTCCGTCCAACCCATGGGGTGCATAGGGAGCCCAGAGGAGGACAGGATGAGGAGGGTGAAGGGAAATCCCAAGTAGAGAAAGTTTCCCACAGTGTTCAAGCATCAACAAAAATGCGTGAGACCTCTTTAGAATCTTAAACAGCCAAGACGTCCCTTGGATGACTAAGTTGTGTGTGACTCAAGCCATGGGCTTATCAACCACCTCCTATGCCTGTGAAAGCTTAACAATGAAAAAGATGGAAGCAGAATTGAAGCATTCAAATTGGGATTTTGGAGAAGAATGTTGAATATACTGTGGACTGTTGGAAGAACGAACAAATCTGTCTTGGAAGAAGTACAGCCAGAATGCTCTTTAGAAGTGAGGGTGGCGAGACTTCACCTTGCTTGCTTTGAATAAGTCATCAGGAAAGACCCATTGCTGGAAAAGCACGTCATGTTTGGTAATGTGGTTGTTGTTGTTGTTGTTAGGTGACTCTGTGAAGCCGCCCTTAAGATGAGAAGCTGATTCTGAGGAGGCATCCCCAGAAAACCCAGTAAGGGTATAGGGGTATGACACAGATGGCAGAAGATGGCAACAAGGGAGCTATAAGCAAAGTCCCATGGAGGCTTACTTTGGCTCAATCTCACAGAGGAATTCCAAGGACAGGGGAAGTGACCCCCCAGCAGTGGTCTCCACCAGGGCCAGATGAGCTGAAATATTTCTCCTCACACACTGGCAGTCACTGGGGAGGGGCTGCCCTGGAGGAACATGGATTCCCAAGAACTTCCTGCTGTCCATATAGGCAAAGCTGCATAGTGCTTGGCGTCTTAAAAGCTTGTAAGTGGGCATCCAAGGCACAACAATTGGCCTCTATTCGCCTGGAGCAACAGAGGAAGAAGGAGAGTCAGGAATAGGAGGAGGAAATGGAATGTGTGGGTAACTGCCTCCATGAACAACTGCCTCCTTTGCCATGAGACCAGAAGAACTGGATGGTGCCCAGCTACCATTACTAAGCTTTTTGATCAAAGATTCTAACGAAGAATTCTTGTCAAAAGGGGGACAATGAAGAACAGAATTTCAAATTCTCATGGACCACAGACTTGCCGGAGCCATAGAGACTGGATGAACTGCTGAAGCAAAAAATATCCCCTGAAGTCTTCTTTAAACCAAACAGTGGTTTAGCTTAATTAGTAAGGACGGCCTGCTTTGAGCACTGTGCTCTTTTAAGATCTAAATGTATGGGCTCAAATTGACAACAGCAACTTGAAAAGTTAGATAGGAAGCTTAAGGGGCAGTGAGTTTACATTAATGGGGGAGGAACAATTCAGAAAAGGAGGGTGAGAACGGTTGCACGACTTGAAGAATGTCATCAATGTCCCTGAATTGTACGTGCAGACATTGTTGGTGTGGGTTCTGCTGTGTATATTTTCAGCTACAACAAAAATAAATAAAATAAAATAAAATAGTTTTTAAAAAAGCATCCTGCAAATGGTCTGACTGAAAGTAGAAGGACCCCAGAGGTCATAGGCCCCCAGACCTTCTGTTACCCCAAGACAGGAGCCATTCCCAAAATCAACTCTTCAGACAGGAGTTGGACTGGACTATAAGACAGAAAACGATACTGGTGAGGAGTGAGCTTCTTGGCTGAAGTAGACACATGAGACTATGTGGGCAGGTCCTGCCTGGAGGGGAGATGAGAGGGCAGAGGGGGACAGGAGCTGGTGGAATGGACATGGAAATACAGGGTGGAGAGGAGGAGAGTGCTGTCACATTAGGGGGAGAGGAGCTAAGGTTACATAGCAAGGTGTGTATAAGTTTTTGTATGAGAGACTGACTTGATTTGTAAACTATCACTTAAAGCGCAATAAAAATAAAAATAAAAAAAATCCTGCAGAAGCTCAAAGAGCAAAATGGAATCTGAGAAGGTGTGTGCTGTCTAATGACAACCTGTGCTACTACTGCAGAGACCCTTGTTTGAATTGAGTCCTTCAGGAGACCTTGCAGGTTGAAAACATAGCATTTAACCAAAAGGAACATCCAAAAAAAAAAAAAAAGAGAGATATTAGTAGTCTGCTCTTGCATTCCCACACCCTGGGTGGTGCACATGGTTTGAGCTTGACTGCTAACCGAAGGGTTGGCAGTTTGAACCCACCCAGCTGTGCTGAGGAAGAAAGGCCTGGCATTCAGCTTTAGTAAAGATTACAGCCAGGAAAACCCCTTGAGCAGTTCCACTCTGACACGCATGGGTGGCCATGAGTTGGAATCAACTTGACAGCAATGGGTTTGGTTTGGTTTTATCCCACTCTTTTCCTTCTTACCTGGGAAAAAGATGTGGCAGTCTGACTTCCCTAAAGATTTACAGCCTGGGAAAGAAACCTTATGGGGCAGTTCTACTCTGTCCTACAAGGTCGCTATGAGTCAGAACCGACTCGATGGCAGTAGGTGGGTTCTTCTTATAAGAAAATAACAAAAACCAAACCAAACCCGTTGCCATCAGATCAATTCTGAATCATAGCAACCCTGTAGGACAATGTAGAATTGCCCCATAGGGTTTCCAAGGAGCAGCTGGTGGATTCAAACTGCCGACCTTTTGGTTAGCAGCCAAATTCTTAACCACTGCGCCACCAGGGCTCCCTTCTCATCAGAACTGGACCAAAAATGAGCTTGGCCACGTGGCTCTTTTTTTTTTCCTTAATTTCCATGACTCTGAAACGCAAAGTGGAAATATCTGAGATAATTGTCACTTGATGGAGCTCTAGATCCATGCCTTTCTAGGCTCAGTGCTCCCATTTAACCAAGCTCAGGAAGCCACATAGCAAGCTGGAGTTCTCACTTGGGAGACCATGGGCCAGGAGAGGGCTTATCGTGGCAGCCAGACAACACCAAGACAGAGACAAATTGAGTCTTGGGGGACGGAAACACATGCAAACACTTCAAAAAGAGAGGGTTATCTGGAGGACTAAGAGAAAGGCACCCAGTTGGGTCTGTTTATAGGATCATGCATAATTTAACTTGATTTAGCATGATCACATTTTAATTTAATGGAACGTGACTGATCTTGTGATACCCATTTAAAAACACGCAGGCAAATCAAAATCCTGCCAAGACATTAGGCAAACTCCAGGGCCTGAACATCCCCCCGTCCCCGTCCCTGTCTACCTTAATTTTAATAGCTACATAATAAGTTTAAGTTTACATTTCAAAGTAAACAGAAATATACCCTACTCCCCAAATCGCTTCCGTGGTGGATGAGCCCATCTCCAATCATCTCTGAGAAAGGCTGCAATGCGTTTTCTCCTGCAGTCACCAAGTGCGCATATTTAATTGCGTTTGCGTTTTTCTGAAGAATTTAGGGGAATGCAGCAGGGAACCGGTAATAAAGAGTTTCTCAGAACATAATCCCACCAAGGAGAACAACGTTCAATGTTCTTGCCTGCTGTGGGCAGAGACCAGAAATAGATGCTATATTGGGCACTGTACTGGGACCTGGTTTTAGGTGGAAAAAGGTTGTGCAAGAATTCTTTTTAGAAGTATGATGTCACGGTGAGTTTGTAACAAGCATTTCTGGGAAGAGAATCAAAATAGCTCACTCTCCCAAAGAGCCTTCGAATGAGACGGCTAAGACAGAGGCTTGGAATAGAATGGTTGACTGGAGAATCCATCAGTCACAAAGCCACGGTGGAGATGGTGACGTTTGGGCGGTGTGGCTTCCAAGCACCTTGCCTCCCTCAGAAAATGCAGACAGTATGGCTGCCCTCTATCCCTCCCTTCTTCCCTCCCTTCCTCCTCCTGGCTCCCTCGCTTCCTTTCTTTCTTCCTTCCGTCATCTCTCCTTCCCTCACTCTCTCTGTTTCCTTTCTCATTCTAATAACATTTTAATTACAGAAAAGGTATATACATTACAGAACCTTGGAAAATGTAAAAATGGCAGCAATAACCAAAATACAACTACGTCTAAGCTATTGTCAGAGAGGGGCAGTGGTGGGTCAGTGGTAGAATTCTCACTTTCCTTGCCAGAGACCAGGGTTCGATTATCTACCAGTGCACCCCACGCGCACCCACCACCCGTCTCTCAGTGGAGGCTTGTGTGTTGCTGTGATGTTGGACAGTTTTCAGCACAGCTTCCAGACTAAGACTAGGAAGAAAGGCCTGGTGATTTGTGACCAAAAACCAGCCAATGAAAACCCTATGGATCACAATGGTTTGATCCACAGCCAATCATGGGGATGGCACAGGACCTGGCAGTGTTTTCTCCCATTGTGCATGGGGTCACCATGAATTGGGGCTGACTCGACTTGATGGCAGTGAACAACAACAATAACACGGTTAGAGAAGTCAGAGATCTAGAGAAAGGGCCGCTTAGGGCATACTGACTGGGCTGCAAGCAAGCCCTGTGGGATGCTAGAAATACTTCATTTCTTCATCTGGATGGATGCTACAGGGGGTTGTACATGTAAAAGTATACTGAACTGAACAATGAAAGTTTTGCACTTTATTGTAAATATTTTATACCTTAATAGGAATAGGTATTTTAAAAATAAAACCGTAGAAGTGCCTTAATCTTACTATCTTGAGAAAACTGTTTCCAAAATCAAACCATCAACCCCATTGCTGTCTGACTCACAGCGACCCCAGAGGACAGAGTAAAACTGCCCCATAGGTTTCCAAGGTTGTAATCTTTAACCCTTTTCGTGACCCAATTATTTTTTCCTTTTAATTTTGCATCGATGTTATGTGTTTTCAGTAATGGAGAGCATGCTGAATCATTGAGTGTGTCTGTTTGGTAATTTTTTTTTTTTTTTTAATGCCTCATTCCTCAAATTGTGCCTTTGGAGTCCAGAGGTACCTATGTGTACCCCTTGTGAACACAAATTCTACCCCCCAGAGTCCAGAGGTACATATGTGTACCAAATAAAAAATTTTCAAAATTCATGTTTTTCCTACTTAAAATCCAAAGACTCAAAGTCACCTTATACAACACCCTGTAAAAACAGCTATTTGCGGCCCTCACCTGCCTTTCTCCATCTCAAGCTCTTACACAGGGCCCTGCCTGCGGCAGCACACACCGTTACAGTAGCTTCCCAATGAGCCTCAGAGGTACAAAAACTAAGTGGTATTTACATACACCCCCAGTCCTGAAAGGGCTTTAAGGCAGCAAACCGCCATATCTTCCTCCTGCAGAGCGGCTGGTGGGTTTGAACCAAAGACCTTTCGTTTAGCAGCCAAGTGCATAACCACTGCGCCTCCAGGGCTCCAACTAATATTTAGCTTCTTCCATTTAAATATATGTGTGCTTGTGTGTACCCGTGAAATTGCGTGTGCATATGGTTTTTAACCTCTTTTTTTCTCCTTAACAATAAACAGGAAAGTTTTGCCAAGCCATTCAATATTCTTCTGCATTATGCCTTTAAAGGGTAACATTCAGTTCATAGGAAACACTGCTGGCGTAGTGGTTAAATGCTATGGCTGCTAACCAAGAGGTTGGCAGTTCGAATCCGCCAGGTGCTCCTTGGAAACTCTATCGGGCAGTTCTACTCTGTCCTATAGGGTTGCTATGAGTCGGAATCGACTCGACAGCAGTGGGTTTGGTTTGGGTTGGTTTATTCTGTTCATATAATTCTTAACCATTCCTCACAGGTAAAGCATTTAGGTTAGTTCTGTTTTTCACCATTATCATCGGCGGTCTAAGAAACACCCTTATAAGCTCATTACGTGTTCCATGTGGTGCCATTTTGTAGAGTTAAAAATATCTTTCTACGACTGCCATTTTACATTTCCTCCCTTAGTGAATTTTCCACTGCCCCAATAGAAAACAAAAACCAAACCCATTGCCATCAAGCCAATTCTGACTCATCGTGACCCTATAGGACAGAGTAGAACTGCCCCACAGGGTTTACAAGGTTGTAAATCTTTATGGAAGTCAGACTGCCACATCTTTCTCCCAGATAAGAAGAAAAAGAATGCAATCAAACCAAACCAAACCCATTGCCCTTGAGCTGATTCTGACTCATGGCAACCCCGCATGTGTCACAGTAGAGATGCTCAAGGGGTTTTCCTGGCTGTAATCTTTACCAAAGCGGGATGCCAGGCCTTTCTTCCTTGGCACAAGCTGGGTGGATTTGAACTGCCAACCTTTTGATTAGCAGCCAGAGCTGTTAAGCACTACACCACCAGAGGTTCTGCTCCAACAGGGTAGGGGAAAATCCTAAGTTTGATTCTGGGCATGATTATTTTTATATTTGAATGTTGAAAATAAAATCACATTTTTTACAGCAAAGAGAAATATTATTTTGAGGAAATAATTGAACAACATAAGGAAGGCTTCCCTTCTACTTGCTCTTACGTACACCAGTAGAACTTTTTAAAGGAGTACACATTTGTAAAGCCCATTTAACCACTGGGAGTTTTTTGTATTTTTGGTTTTTTTTTTAATGCTTTGAGAGATTGGAGTGGGGATGAGATTTTTCTCATGAATGAGCCAAAGCCCATTTCACTGGAATAGTCTCTCTTTCTCTCCTTTTTTTATTTTAAATAGGAGGTTATTAAACCAATGATTCCCTAAGGTAACCACGATTATTTTTAATTTTTTTCTTATTAATGAATTAAAAAGGGGGAACATCTGATGCCTAGGAAACCAGGGGAAGTGCGAGGCAGGATAAAGGACTGAAACTAAATTTGAACGTGGCCGATTCATTGGCTCGAAAAGCAAATGACACGGGAAAACAAAGCCAGTAATGCCGCAGTCAAATAAGTAAAGAGCAAGAGTCTACCCGTCCTTTCCTGGGTCACCATCACGGACCCTACAGCTTATCTGAAGATTCACAACAGGAAAGGACTGGGCTCTGAGATATGTGAGGGCAAAGTGGGATCTGATTCCAAAGAAAATGAAGAGCCAAGAGTCAAATCCCATCCGTAAACGGCAGAAAGAGCAGAGAGGTTCACTTGGGTAAAAAACCTTTTGTGTTTAAAAAAAACGTGGGTTCAGGAAGGAAAGGCAGCCACGGTCGAGTCTACACCATCATAACTGAAGTATGTCACGTCAGGTATTGATAAACTTGGTTTACCAGAGAAGAGAGAAAGAGTGAATTCTCTAGAAGATAACATTGTTGACGCAAGAAAGAAATTGAGGAAACAGCCTGATAACATAAATCGCAGAGAAACTGAGGAAACAGCCTGATAACGTAAATCGCAGTCTATAGCTCTTGAGAAGCTGTTTGGTGCCAAGCTCTTTTGTGAGGTGAGGGAAAGGGCAGAGGAAGACTCTCAAAACGAATAAGATGGTTTCTACTCTAAAGCTGTGTTTCCAACTTCAGTACTATTGACATGCTCCCCCACTCGAAGCCCCACTGCCATCGAGTCGATTCTGACTCATAGTGACCCTATAGGACCGGGTAGAACTGCCCCACAGGGTTTCCAAGGCTGTAATCTTTACAGAGCAGGTCACCAGATCTTTTTTAAGGAGTGAGAGAAGCTTCAACATCCCTGCAACCTAACTGACCTTGCTGCTACGCCTTTCCCGTTGACAGGGCAGGCAAGCAGCCACGGAGCTCACCATCTGCTCCCATCTCAATCTCCTTCCACGGAAATTTTCTTCCACATTCAACAAATGTTTACCTCCACTTTTACAATGGTTTTTAGAAAGCTTGGACTTACTAGAACGTTAAACTCCACATCCACCATTGTGGATCCCATAATACATAGTTTTAAAGGACGGTGTCAGATTTCTCATTAGGGATCCGAATTACATCTACCTTGAAAGCTGCTAGAGTCGTTTGTAAGGATAGCATGGCAGATAATGAGCTGTGAAGTGTAAATCACTGGTGCACTGACATTTTAAATAAACACTTGTGCCAGAGCTAGATGTATGTGATCTTGTATAGTGTTCGGGACTGAACTGAGTCCCCCCAAAATATGTGCTGTAAATCCTAACCCCTACACCTGTGGATATAATCCCATTGGGAAATGGGGTTTTCTTTGTTATGTTAATGAGGTAGGATTAGTGTAGGGTGTATCTTGAGTCAATCTCTTTTGAGATACAAAAGAGATTAAACAAGCCAGTAGAGGGTCAGTGAAAAAGAGAAGGACCCTCAATGAGATGGACTGACACAGTGGCTGCAACAGTGGGCTCAAGCATAACAATGATTGTGAGGGCGGTGCAGGACCGGGCAGTGTTTCACTCTGTCGTACACAGAGTTGCTATGAGTTGGAACCGACTCGATGGCACCTTACAACAACAAACAAGTGACAGAGGAGAGATGGAGTAAGACAAATGCCAAGACACACGTAGGGTATGTTTCAAGCCAATCCCTTCTGAGATATAAATGGAGCAGAGGAAGCCCTGAAACAGGTGAAGACAAACTGGAGAAGATAGTGATTCAAGGATCACTGAGAAGAACACTAGAGAAGATGAGACAAGGCTTTTCCCCCAAAGCCGAGAAAACAAGACTTCCCCTAGACTATCCGGTGCCCTGAATTCAGACTTCCAACCTCCTCAACGCGAGAGAATAAATTTCTGTTCATTAAAGCCACCCACTTGTGGTATTTCTGTTACAGCAGCACTAGCTAGCTAAGACAGGTGGGTAAGTTTCTCCTCCAGGTCTTGGCTGGGGTTGAAGTTTCTACAGAAGACCTTCAGCAGTTAGGTAAGAGAAAATCAGCCTTTGAGAAAGATGAATTGTTTTGTGTTCACACTGCATTTGGAGGACAAGGGATAATGGGCAGAACTCACCAGAAAACCTTTTCTCTTTTCTGAAGGTTTCACTCACAGCTCTGCTGACAGAATTATATCACACAATCTACGACACCCCAGAGGTTCCACCAGCAAGTAATTAATTTCCTTTCCAGGGTTATGAGGCCATTTGCAAGCTGTTCTGGAAGCCAAGTTGTTGTTCTTTGGAATCACTTTGTAAAGACTAGTTTGCCGTTGTCGCGTAACAAGACATATGCCTTGGGAGATACGTATTTCATCTGAAGTATTGGCAGTTGGCTGAGGGAAGATCAATAGCATGTATTGCTAATAAGACACAAGCAAGGTACATTTGTGAAGGGCGATGGTTTCCTTGATTATTTCTGCCTTGCTGGGCTATGTTCAGAGGCAGGACTCCAGGGGGACCTGGCAACTGTTGGCTCGGAGCATCTCAATGCGTTTGGATTGGTCATCAGCGAACAGTTGGCTTCCTCCTGCTGAAACCAGCTCAGTGTGGTTTGTCATATCCTCCACACATTCTCTTTTTCGGAGGAATGGATCATGTTGTCTGTGGAAGGATGTGATCAGTGGAGCCGGATTACGGTATACCATGCCTTGTGTGGATTTTATCTTAAAATAAGTAGAGACATGCTCAGCTCGGTCACGCATAAACTCGTTTAGTTTATTTCAAGGTAGTCGTGGCACAGCAGACAGGCTAGAAGCCCAGACGTTCATGTGGACCTGGACGGTCAGGGCAGGATAACGTTAGTCCGTGGCGACCCCATGTGTGCAGAGGAGAACTGTGCTCTGCAGGGCTCTCAAGGCTGTGAACTTTCAGAAGCAGATGGCCAGGACTTTCTTCCACTCTGCTGCTGGGTGGGTGTCAACCACCAAACTTTCACCCAGTAGTCGAGCATGCTTAACGGTTTTCGACACCCAGGGTCACCTCAGTAATTTCCTATAAAACCATGAAACCAAACCCATTGCTGTCGAGTTGATTCCAGCTCATAGTGACCCTATAGGGCACAGTAGAACTGCCCCATAGGGTTTCCCAGGAGCACCTGGTAGATTCAAACTACCAACCTTTTGGTGACCAGCTGGGCTAGGTGGTATTATTTTTATCCTTTTACAGATGACGAAAGTGGAACTTAAAGAAGTTAAATAAGTTACTCAGCCTTTGAGTGACAGAATAGGACCCGACTTTGGTCTGTCTGTCAATAGTCATTCCCCTCCCAAATTATGAAAACAAAACACGTATATTAATATGTAGTTCTGCTAGTTAAGTGCTGGCCTGCTGTTAAGCTCCTGGGGTTAAGCAGGTATCCTGCCACAAGCTAGCACCAATAATGAACACACAGCCAGTCAACTCATGTAGCCTTGTTATTACACTGTAAGCCAGCCCCCAGTAAAAAACCCCGTGCCGTCGAGTCGATTCCGACTCCTAGCGACCCTGTAGGACTGAGTAGAACTGCCCCATAGAGTTTCCAAGGAGCCCTTGGTAGATTCAAACTGCTGACCCTTTGGCTAGCAATCGTAGCACTTGGTTTGGTTTTTGTAAGCCAGCAGAGTTGGAAAAACAAAAGGCACCATTTCAAAAAGTCTTTTCTTCAGGTTTTTCAACAACCGGACCTGGCTCTACACACACAGGACAGAGTCCATAAATACCCGGGAAATGAATCGAATTCCACTTGCCAATCTGAGTCATCACTTCCATCATCCCCAACAGCCACCCCACTTTGCAATGTCAAAGGAAAGGTCTTTCAGAGACAGAAGGCAATGTTTTTCCTATTTATTACGATTCTTTAAAAAAAAAAAAAAAAAAGCCTGTGCCTTTAAACAGTTATTCTTTGTGGATAAATGTGTAGATTCCAGTGTTTCAAGTTTGCCCAGTAAAGAGCTGGTTTTATCTACATGTCAATTAATTCTATTATTGCTGGCTTACAATTTAGTCAGTGACTATTATTCCTATTTAATGGGTGTGACTGAGAACGTACTCCTACTCTAAGATACTTGCTGGTGGGCATGATCTCTTACTGGTATTTCTCTTGTTTCTCCCCAGTGGTGGGCAAGTTGTAGGTCCTCCTTAGTGGGAGTGGGCTCGTGCTTGGGAGAATCTGTGGGTATGGAAACAGCCACTTATCTTCAGATAGGAACAGACGAACTGAGAAATGGACCAGAGCAGAGGCACCGGGGTCTTCTCTTCGTAGTCCCCACTCGGTACTCAACTGCTGCTACTTTCGTTACTACCTTCTGTGGCTCACCCCCATCTCCTCGACCTACAAAGACCTTTACTAAATACATTCAGGGAGACCCTGCCTGGTGCAAACAGTTAATGCACTCGGCTGCCAACTGAATGTTTGGAGGTTTGAGTACACCCAGAGGTGACTTGGAAGAAAGGCCTGGCGACTGACTTCCAAAGAGTCAGCCACTGAAAACCTTCTGGTGCAGAGTTGTACCCTGACACACAAGATGTCGCCTTGAGGTGGAGTCAACTACCCGGCAATGGGTTCTTAAATGCCTTCTAAGATGCAGGCTGGAGTCCCAGAGGACCTGGGCTCCTGTCTGTGTGCTACACCCCTAACTTTACGGCCCTACACGTATTGCCAAGTCCCCTGGTCTGTGACCCGTCTCTCCAAATCCACCCTGTCCTCTCCTCACTTCAAAACATGGACGTGATTATGTACCTCTCCCATTTGAGGGCCTTCAGTAACTTCTCACTGCTTCTCAGATAAAGACGGAGGCCATAACCTGGCTCTCCCTGCAGGCCTGGGGTGTCCCGGCCCCCACCCATCTCTCTAGCCTCATCTCCCACTCCTGAAGCTTCGGATACTTTTTTTTTTTTTTTTGCCAGTTCAACATTTTTTTACATGTACGATTCACTGATATCAATTACATCCGTCAGTCATATCTTTAGCCAGATTTTCCAGCACTGTAAACATAAACACACTGCTTCCTCATCACTGAGTCCCCCTCCCCACTTCCCTCCCACCCCTAATAACCACTAATAAACCTTGGTCTCTCCGCATTTGCCTGTCCTGGATATTTCATATCAGCGGGATCACACAATTATTTGTCTTTTTGTGTCTGAGTCACCTCACTCAGCATAATACTTTCTAGGTCCGTCCATGTCGTGGCATTCATCAGGACTTGGTTTCTCTTTGTGGCTGAATAGTATTCCATTGCATAACTCTTCCACATTTCACCTACCCATCCATCAGCGGACGGATCTTTTGTTTCTTCCTATTGGCTGTTGTGAGTAGTGCTGCCAGGAACATTGATGCGGTAGCTTCAGACATTATGAATTCATCGTAGTTCCTCGATGGGACTTCCTTTTTTCCTGCCCCAGGGCATTTGCACGGCCTTTTCTTCTGCCCTGGAGAACTTCCCAACCATCCTCTCCCAACTACACTATCACCTTCAACAGGGTAGGGATTGGGTCTCTCTTATCTCTCCTTTGTTATCTCTGCCTTTATTTCCATGGTACCTGGCACGGGGTAAGCTCGTGTGTGTGCACGCGTGTGTGCGTGTCTGTGTTTGCCTGAACACTCACGCGCACACACGTACACACTCATACACAGCAGGCCCCCAAGGGCAGAATTTTTTCTTATTATGTTTATTACTGAGAACAGGGCTTAACATGGGAGATTTCAGTAAATATATGTGGAATAACTATTAGATGTGATTATTATTATTTTTACGGTCCAAATAAGTTCTCAGTAAATAATTATAGAGTGAGTTTGTTTAGGTATTTATTCTCTAAGAATCTTAGTAAGGAGCCCTCGTGGTGCAAGGACTAAGTGCATAGGTGCTAACTGTATGGTCAGTGGTTCAAACCCACCTAGCGGCTCTACAGGAGAAAGACCTGGCGATCTGCTCCATAAAAGATGACAGCCAGCCCAAGAGACAGAAAGGGCCACATGAACCAGAGGCTACATCATCCTGAGACCAGAAGAACTAGATGGTGCCCAGCTACAACCGATGACTGCCCTGACAGGGAGCACAACAGAGAACCCCTGAGGGAACAGGAGAACAGTGGGATGCAGACCCCAAATTCTCGTAAAAAGACCAGACTTAATGGTCTGACTGAGACTGGAAGGACCCCGGTGGTCATGGCCCCCAGACCTTCTGTTGGCCCAGGATAGGAACCATTCCTGAAGCCAACTCGTCAGACATGGAAGGGACTGGACAATGGGTTGGAGAGAGATGCTGGTGAGGAGTGAGCTTCTTGGATCAGGTGGACACTTGAGACTATGTTGGCATCTCCTGCCTGAAGGGAAGATGAGAGGGTGGAGGGGGTTAGAGGGTGGTGAAATGGACACGAAAAGAGAGAGGGGAGATAGGGAGCAGACTGTCTCATCAAGGGGAGAGTAATTGGGAGTGTGTGGCAAGGTGTATATGGGTTTTTGTGTGAGAGACAGACATGATTTGTAAACTTTCACTTAAAGCACACAAAAAATTATTTATATATATATATAAAAAGATGACAGCCTAGGAAACCCTATGGGGAAGTCCTAATCTGTCACATGGGGTCACAATGAGTCGGAACCAACTGAATGGCACTCACCCACAACAACTACGAGAACCTTAGTAGGCTTTGTCAACTATGATTCCACAGCCAGGCGGGCAGTTTTATCTCCTTTTTCCTCTTTGATCCCATGAATCGTAACAAGTCTTTGAGGAGCAAACTAAATTTTACACAAGAGCAATGCCACACCTGGTTCTAAACAGACAAACAACCCAAAAGGTTTCCTTGCCCAAACAGGGGCATCCCAAGGTGGCATGAATGACACTCATCACCAGGCTTCACACTCACTGCAGAGGTCGCATTCAAAAGGGGCAAGGAGGGAGGGACCCAGCCCTCCCCAACCAGGGCCAGGATGAGGGGGAGATCAGTGAAGACCTTGCCTCAGTCCCAAAATTTAAAGAGACACAAAAAACTGATGAATAGAGATAAATCACCTTTTACTGCAATATCTTTCAAAAAATCAAAAGTAATGTAAAAACAAAAACTACGATGAACAGAATATCGGGTTTTCTAATAAAGACAACATCGGTATCAATTTTCCTTTTGCCTGGGGCTCCAATTTGGCTCTTCATGACCAGTTACTTATCTTCTCTTTATTTAAAATGTTGATGTTTTGTTCTTCTTGAACGTTTTACATTCATTTTTATTTTTCTAAATATTGCAATTTATATGATATTTTAACCACCTATCTAGATGACTGGGCTGTTTGGAACCCCCCTTCCTCTCTCCCCACTGAAATTTTGCACCTTAGACGAGTGTCTCAATATCTTCACTTAATTTGACCTAATACTGGCCCTTTCTCCAAGCCCCACAAAAAGGTATCTTGTCGCCAACTCTGGCATGTCCTCCAAATTCTTTCTGGCACCTTTAGAAAGAAATGAAGCTCTCCAGGAAAGCAGACTGTCTTTGAAGAAGAATAGAAAACGTGAAACATATGCTGATAACGTACCTCCATTATGTATTATTATTATTTTTTACCTCCCACGAAAAGCAAAAAAAAAAAAAGAATCTTGGAGTTTAAATCACAATGAAATACATGAAAATATGAATAATTATTTTTAAAAGGATCTGTGTTGATAACCGATTAAATAATGAGTCCTGAACGTGGAACTTATGCCTGCCGGCAGGTTTGCTAAGAAAGTCTTTTACGCTCACAGGCCAGAGATTCTTGCTGGAGAATAATACGGTTTAAGTAGCAGAATCAACACTCTTCTGCTAACCTATTTTAATGTGTAGTCATCGACAAAATCAGAGCCAGGAGACCTTGGACATAGTTCTCAGGCTGAACTGGTTTTCACCAAGGTTGTGAATATTGAAATTCTGTAAATTGCCCATCCCGAAGCTTACTAAGAGTTATGTTGCTGAACAGCTTCAAACATGTCCATAATTTCATATATATATATATTTTTTAGGTGAAAATGGATCTCTCTGGTCATCGCCGGTTTTATCAAAAGCCTCCCCTTCTTGATCACATTGTGGTGGTTACGACTCATATCAAAGGCGCCCTTGTGGCACAACAGTTAAGCGCTCGCTGCCAACTGAAAGGTCGGCACCAGTAGCTCTACAGGAAAAAGACCAGGAGATCTGCTCCCTTAAAAATCACAGCCTAGGAAACTCTGTGGGGTAGTTCTACCCTGTCACATGGGATCGCTGTGAGTTAAAAATCAACTTACAGCCTCTAACAGCCATAACAACAACAATTCATATCAACTCCTCCCTTCTCTAAACTGTATAATGTTTATCTTCTTTAGGCCACCAATTATCATTTATTTTTATAACTCTTCGCATTGGCTCCACAATGAGATGGCAAGCACTTTGTGTGTATGAAGGTCTATGTGCTTCTATAACCAGCCTAAGCCAAACCAAAACCCAACCCATTGCCATCAACTGGATTCTGACTCACGGCAACCCAGTGTGTTATAGAGTAGCCCTGCTCCACGAGGTTTTCAAGGCTGCGACCCTTTGGGAGCAGACTCCCAGGACTTTCTTCCACAGCAAGGCTGGGTGGGTTGGAACTGCCAACCTTTAGGTTAGTAGTGGACCAAAAACTATTTGCGCCACCCAGGAACCTATAACCACCTTAACAAGGGATCTGGACTATAATATGAGTTTATGATTGTTAAACATTTTCATTTTTTTTAATTGAGAAACCCAGAATGTGAAATTAATCATGAATTACCATATTTCTGCGCTCTCCCATCCTATTTTATGCAGAAATCATTCTCTTGGATGATTTGCTTTGGATTGGAGGGATCTTTGTAAACTCACTGCGTGTGAGAATTTTGCAGATTTTTAACAGAAGGAAAAAGTGAATTTTTTTTTTTTTGTCTTGGCAGATGAAAGGAATAGAAAACAACAGATTGGCTTTCTGGGCATGAATCTCAGGATGAGGAAAATATAGAGTCACATATTGTAAATGAGAAGGAAAAAACCCAAAATCCTCGTGAATCATGTGTAATGTTCAAATGCTAAACTACTGAGACTTCATCATTGGAAAATAGATAGTAAGTAAGAGTTGTACATTTGAGTTCCTTCAAATTCTTTTCCTACTCCACCTTAGTAAACACTTCATGTGGGATATTCCATGCCTCCTATCTGTCTTAAGAATTTCCAGATATTATTTTATTTGGTTGAATATTAGAAAGCAAAAAGCTCTGATGAATATTTTCAGCTTATTTGAAAGATAAGCTGAAGATTGAAATAATGTCCGGCCATCCATCTGTCAGTTGTGTGGTGACACAACTGTGGTGGCTTGGTGTTGCTGGGATGCTGGAAGCTATGCCACCAGTATTTCAAATACCAGCAGGGTCACCCATGGTGGACAGGTTTCAGAGGAGCTTCCAGACTAAGACAGACTAGGAAGAAAGGCCTGGCAATCTACTTCTGAAAATCAGTCAGTGAAAACCCTATGGATCACAGCAGGACATTGTCCAACATAGTGCTGGAAGATAAGCCCCCTAGGCTGGAAGGCCCTCGATGAGATGGACTGACACAGTGGCTGCAACAATTGGGCTCAAGCATAACAGTGATTGTGAACATGGCACAGGACCAGGCAGTGTTTCTTTCTGTTGTACATAGGGTCACTGTGAGCAGGAAGCAACTCGACCGCACCTAACAACAAGAATCTCTCAGTTACTAAGCGATATGACAGTGGATGTGTTAATATCCCCTTATAGTTTGGTTTATTTGCTTTGAGCTACATCGATAGTTGACTACAACCTTCGAATTCTTACATTTCCCTGATACATAAAATGTCTTGCATGCGTGCACTACGCGGTCGCCTTCTTTGTCTCTAGTATTGACAATGCATTAAAGACTCTTTTCAGAGAGTTAGATGCCTGCAGCAGATTTATGTACTTTTACAACCATGTAATATATCATTTTTCCATCAGTTTAGCTTTACATCCTAATCTTTTAGGTATACACCACACACACGCATCCTAACACACACAAATAAAACATGTATGTGGGCATTTATGATCCATTCTAATATAATTTGTATCAGGAGAGCATAGTTTATGTATATATATATATATTATTTGTTTATTTTTGAGAGTTGACAAAATCTCACTATGATACAGTTCCAAAAAATAAACCAAACCCATTGATGTCAAGTCAATTTCGACTCATAGCAACCCTATAGGACGGAGTAGAGCTGTCCCATAGGGGTTTTCAAGGCAGTAATCTTTACAGAAGCGGATCGTCAGGTCTTTCTCCTGCGGAGTGGCTCGGGGGCTTGAACTGCCGACCTTTCTGTTACCAGCCAAGTGCTTAACCACTGCACCACCGTGACTCCTATTGCAACTAGTATTAAAAAGCCAATCATAGGAATTAGACATGGGATGACATGTTATTCAGAGGTTAAAAAAGGGCCCAGGCAGGCGTGAGTGGCTAAATGCTCTACCGTCTTCCCTCCTGAGCGCCGTTTTCCGTTAGGCAGTGGTGGTTAGCTGAACCAGGACCAGTGGCCATCGAGGCAACTCCGACTCATGGCAAACGCGCACGTGTCAGAGGGACCTGTGCTCCGTAAGGGTTTCAGTGGCTGATTTTTAAAAGGTAGATCACCAGGGCTTCCTTTGAGGTACCTTTGGATGGACTCAAACTTCCAACCCTTTGGTTAGCAGCCAAGCAGGTTAACTGCTTGCACTACCCAGGGACTCTGGTGGTTGCTTATCTACTCCAAATTAAATAACAGTGGTAGCAGGTCTTGGTCCTGTGGCTGACTGGCACCATAGCCCTGATTCCAGGCTTCTCACAATTGATTGGTGCCCAACTGATTAGTCCAATCTGGTAGGTTTGGACCAGATGAATACTGGGGACTTAGAGACCTACGGATGGTTTCCTGTTACCTCTCCACGCCCAATTACTGCCCACCTCTGACAAACAAAAACGATGTTTCAAGATGTATTTATCAAAATGTGTTATGTATTCATATTCTCATTAATTATAATTAATAAAAATACAATGATAAGATATTAAAAGGAAAATGTTAAAACATAAGTCACTATTTATCCAGGACTTAGAACAAAGTTAATTCCCATTTTACATACATACGCAATTGCAGAGTCAGATGCCGATATAAAAATTTATTAAGGTTAAAATTCTTTGGCGAGGTTGAAATGTAAATATTAACTCAAGGAGGAAAGGAAAATAATGTGAAACTTTGGACTGTTGAAGAAGAGTCTGTTAATATATTTTAAAATGAGTAATAGTTTTCAGATCACTGTGGTATGAAGATACAATTGGAAACACCCATAAAAGTAATATGAGTTTTATTTTAATATGTCAAATGTATATACAACTGAAAATTATATTGTTGCCAAATATTTAAATTCATAATGAAAGGCTTTAGATTACCAGTAAAAATGTATGCCTGGGATTAATGCAAGCTTATTCCAGACCAGCATCAGCTATGCATGTTGATGCTTGAATATTAAATCAGATATCATCAAAGACAACGCAATGCCACGGTAAGAAAATGATACGCTATGACCAAGCGGCCCATTCATGCCAGAAGGGCAGGAAAGGATGCAAACTGTCATCACACTTAGTGAACATTATGCTGGTGGTGGCTGCGAATGCAAGCAGACAAAATAAACCAATTAGAAGTATGAGAATTGGAAAAGAAAAGGCAAATTTCTAAAGCTTTGCAGATGGTACCTGGAAAATCTTAAAGAATCAATGACACAACTAATTCAAACAATAAAATAATTTAGTAAAGTAACATATGACTCAATATCATACATATGCCATTTCTATCTGAGTGACTTTACAAGTTTAGCTCTGTCACAATAAAAATATAAACACACTATCTTAGGAAGTTAGATTAATTGACACTGACGTTCATCTGTAGTAACAGGCATACAAGAATAGCCAGAAAAACCCTTGGTGAGGGGGTGTGGAAAGCTAGAAGGTGGTCAAGCCCTTTGAGATTTTAAAACACGTTATAAAGCATCTATAATGAAGAGTGTCTCATAGATACATGGATATACAATACCACAAGAAATACAGATGAGTACATCTAGAAAGAGATGCAAGTACATGAGGAAATTCAATCTATGACAAAGGCGGCATCTCAAAGCACTAGGCATAGAAGGATTTTTAATAACTGGTGCCGAAACAACTCAGTTGGCCGTGTGGAAAATGATAAATTTAGATCCGTATCTCAAACCATACCCAATAATAAATCCCAGATGACTCGGATATCTAAACACACATACACGCATGCACACAAACATAAGTACTAGGGAAAAATTGAATTAATTCTTCTATAAACTTGATGTGGGGAAAGGGTTTCTAAATATCGCTCAAATCCAAATGCAATCAAAGATTGATAAAACTGACCATATAATTTTTATTAAAAATATTCTGCATGGCAAAATAAATGCAATAAATAAAGCCATGACAAAACAGAAAAACAGGAGGTAAATATTTGCAACTTAACAGATAAAGCACTAATATTTTTAATACACAAAAAACTCTTAAAATTAAGGGAAAACAAAGTTAAAAATTAAGAGAACAAGTACAAAATAAAATCTATTTTTTTTTTTTTGAATGAGCAAAAGACTCATCATCAACTGTTTTCCCTGGAATGATTGGCTATCCACTGTTTTTCCTGGATTGATACAATCATGACCTGTCATCTCTAACATCGACTCTTTTTCCTGGCAGGGGATCACATATGTCATCTCATCACTATCTGTTTTCCTTGGACAGAGGCAATCACAGCTCCATCTCGGTAGACCACTGATCTCCTTGGTCATTGTTTTCCTGGATTCACTCCAGCACTGACTATTTTCCCTGGACTGAGGCCATCACTAGTCACCACACTGGTACTAGTTCTTAGAAGTGGAATTTCTGGGAATATATATCTATGCCTGTATTTCTGTATGTCTTTTTTTATCTATCTATCTAATATATCCATCCATCCATCCATCCATCCATCCATCCATCCATCCATCCATCCATCCATCCATCCATCCATCCATCCATCCATCCATCCATCCATCCATCCATCCACCCATCCATCCATCCATCCATCCATCCACCTACCCACCAATTTCTCCCTTATCATGTTGGCAAAAAAAAAAAAAAATTAAAGTGTGCAGCACCTACATGTTTGAAAAGGCACACTCATACATTCCTGGTTGAGATGTAACTTGTACACCTCTTCTGGGAGTAATTTTGAAGAAAATATAGGCAGATGATAGAAGAACAGATGGACAGATGATGGTTAGATAGGTAAGATAGATGATAGACAGTTGGATGAACAGGTAGGTAGATGGGTGGTTGACCGTGATCTTCTCAATGACCCAGTCAGCACAGGGAAAACAGTTGATGTCCATGTCTGCTGAGGGAAGGTGACTGATGATTAGGGAAAACAGTCAATGGTGGGGAAGACAGGCTGTGATCACCTCCAGTAGGGAAATCAGTCCTTGACCACGAAGGAACTGCGATTCCTTCTCTCCAGGGAAAACAGCTGATGATGAAATGGAGACAGTGATACTATGAATCCGGGGAACCCAGTCAATGTTAGAGATGGCTGGACAAGATTGTCTCAGTCCAGCGAGCAGTGTCGATGACCTCATCAGTCCAGGGAAAACAGCTGATTACCAAGTCAGTCAGAGAAATGACTGGGATGGGTGGTTGAGATCGCCTCATCAAGGGATATCATTCCTCTATAGAGATGTGGCTGAAATGGGTTTGGCTTTGGATTTTATATATGAGATCTCTCCACGGTGGGTACAGGAACATGCACTGTTCACATCCCAGGGGACGTGTGGTAGTCCTTTACCCTTAGCCTACACGCACAGAGAGTACTGAGCTGGAGACTTCTCTGCGAATCTCAGGGCTCCTCTGTCTGTCTGTGAGGATCCTGCATCACCAGCGAGGGGCCTTGCAAGCCTTCCCATTTGTTGAGCTTGGATCCCTGTGTCCACAATTCAGCAAAAAACAGCTGTTTTTGTTCTTCCTCCCACAGCTGAGGCCTATGAACTGCCTTAAGCAGGAAGCTGGGGCCATCTCGGGGCTTGCCTCTTTTTATCCTGCAGCCTGTGGCCCAACCCATGAAAACCATAGTTTCCAGCACTCTAAGTTACATTCTAATTTATAGTGAGAAGGCAGATAACCCTTCGTTGGCAGGTAGAGACGTGTCTATATTCCCTTCAGTGTGTTTCTCTTTCTTCTACAAGTGTAAATCACATGTGCTAAAATTTACCACTTATAAATTAATGCTCCCATTGAAATATGTTCTTCAAGAACGAAATTCTGTGTAATGAACTTCTACTTCTGCCCCAAACCAGACCCGTTGCCATCAAGTCAATTCCGAGTCCTGGTGACCCTGTGTGTTACAGACTAGAACTGCTACCTGCGGTTTGCTCAGCTGTAATTTTTCTGGAAGCAGGTCACCAGGCCTTCCTTCCCTGGCAGCGCTGGGTGGGTTCCGATGGCCAATCGTTAGCTTGGTAGCTGAGCGTAAACCGCTTGCCCCAACCAGGGACTTCTCGCCAGTGCCCTATACATACATCCATATAACCGCTGACTCTGTAATCCCTGCACAGAGCTCGGTTGATTGCCTTGAACTCAGTAGATGCTCAGAAAATATTGTTGAATGACTGAGAATAGTTTTAAGACCGTTTATTTACCTGTCAGCAACCCAGTTTTAACTTTTTTTTTTTTTTAATTCCCTATCCTTTTATCCACGTTCCCTTCCCCTGCCAGCAACGCTATTGCCTGGCGCTTTTTAGGTGGGTATTCACACTTTTTGCTGCATTCTGTAAAGTTGCAAACTGTGTTTCTTCTTCACACTGACTCACAAATCGTTTTATTAGCATCATCTCTTTGGTCCTGTTCCATGCCACAGGCCATCATCACTGGGCTTAGACTTTTCTGGAGAGCTCAGAAAATCGAACGTCCTTTTCACTGAGGTTTTTGGGTGCCGCTTATGTTGGTGTGTTCTATCTCCCGTTCAGACCTTACTGTTTGCATGTATGTAACTGCACACGTATTTGTGTGTAGCCAATGAAGTTAATGTGTTCTCTCTTCTTTTTATACACACATATAATTACACGTGAATACTTTGTATTTTAACTTCTTAAGATATAATTTACAGCTGCTTGACTATGAAACACAAGGATTAAGAACCCACTGACATTGCTTCTTATTTAATGTAATGGGAAAGAGGACTTCGACTAAACACAGAAGATCTGAAAACAAACTGGCCTTAAAACAGGAAAATGTATTAGTTGGCATAAGAAAAAGTGGGGTGTTAAGGTGTCTCCCCTTCTTCTTCCATTGCCATTGAGTCGATTCTAACTCATAGCAACTCTGTGGGACAGAGTAGAGCTGCCCCATAGGATTCCTAAGGCTGTCATCTTTACGGAAGCAGACTGCCACAGTTTTCTCCTTTAAGGAGGTTCCACGATCAACAAACTACTTAATGTTCTTCTAATACTAAATTTAACTGCTCGACTTTCTTCTGATACTATGTGTATTTTTTCTTTAGTTATTAAACCCCTCTGGAAAATATGGTTGGATATATGAATGTTTAGGAATAAGTACAGCCAGAATGCTCCTCGTTGTTGCTGTTGTTAGGTGCCGTCGAGTCAGTTCCGACTCATAGCGAGCGACTCCATGCACAACAGAACGAAACACTGCCTGGTCCTGCGCCATCCTTACAATCATTGTTAGGCTTGAGCTCGTTGTTGCAGCCACTGTGTCAATCCACCTCACTGAGGGTCTTCCTCTTTTCTGCTGACCCTGCACTTTGCCAAGCATGATGTCCTTCTCCGAGGACTGATCTCTCCTGACAACATGTCCAAACTATGTAAGACGCAGTCTCGCCATCCTTGCTTCTAAGGAGCATTCTGGTTGTACTTCTTCCAAGACAGATTTGTTCGTTCTTTTGGCAGTCCATGGTATAGTCAATATTCTTCGCCAACACCACAATTCAAAGGCATCAGTTCTTCTTCAGTCTTCCTTATTCATTGTCCAGCTTTCACATGCATATGATCGATTGAAAATACCATGGCTTGGGTCAGGCGCACCTTAGTCTTCAAGGTGACATCTTTGCTTTTCAACACTTTAAAGAGGTCCTTTGCAGCAGATTTACCCAATGCAATGCATCCTTTGATTTCTTGACTGCTGCTTCCATGGCTGTTGATTGTGGATCCAAGTAAAATGAAATCCTTGACAACTTCAATCTTTTCTCCGTTTATCATGATGTTGCTTACTGATCCAGTTGTGAGGATTTTTGTTTTCTTTATGTTGAGGTGCAATCCATACTGAAGGCTGTGGTCTCTGATCTTCATTGGTAAATGAATGCTCCTTAGAAGTGAGGATAGGAAGACTTCGTCTCACATACTTTGGACATGTTATCATGGGGGACCATCCCTGGAGAAGGACATCATGTTTGATAAAGCAGACAGTCAGCAAAAGAGAAGAAGACTCTCAAAGAGAAGGATTGACAAGGTGGCTGCAACAATGGGCTCAAACATAGCAACAATTGTGAAGATGGCTCAGGACCAGGCAGTGTTTTGTTCTGTTGAATGCTATGAGTTGGAACCGACTCAACGGCACCTAACAACAAGACACAAGTGTACTTTTTAAAAATTCCAGATGGATAGCGAATTATGCCAGCACGATTTATTAAATAAATCAGTCTTAACCGTCTGTTCCTGCAGAACCGAAACGGAACCACGATGACATATTTATATAAAATGTATTGTTTGTTAATTTGGAGCCCTGGTGGCACAGTGGTTAACAGCTCAGCTGCTAACCGGAATGTCAGCAGTTCAAATACACCAGCTGCTCCTCGGAAACCCTATGGGGCAGTTCTACCCTGTCCTGTATGGTCGCTATGAGTTGGAATTGACTTGACGGCAAGGGGTTTGTTTTTTTGTCTTGTTTTGTTTACACACATACACTTAAGGACCACTGGTGGTGCAATGTTTAAGCACTTAACTGCTAACCAAAAGGTTGGCAGTTCGAACCCACCTAGGGGCTACCCGGGAGAAAAGACCTGATGATGTGCTCTGGTAAAGATTACAGCCTGGAACACCCTATGGGGCAGCTATACTCTGACACATGGGTTCACCATGAATTGTAATCGACTTGACTGCAACAGGTTGGTTTTTAATTTCTTCTGTGGCACCACTGATACAGATATATGCCTTTTTCTCTTCCAATTTTTCATATAATTGATTATAATGACATCATTCCTGAGGTTGAAGGTGCCCTCATGTCTAGAAAAATTTTACTTTATCAGGGTGTATTATACTTTTGAGGTAGAGCTGGGTAATGCCTGCTAATATTTTATTTAGAAATTTGCATTTGCGGTCATAAATGAGATGATTCTACAATTTTCTTTCTTTTTTGCATTCACCATTCTTTTTATTAATGTTGTACTTCCTTATAAAATTTATCTGGACAACTTACATATTTTCTCTTGCCTGGACTATTTTAAGCCGGTGCGTCTCAAACTGGTTTGAATCATGATGCTCAAACTTCAGCATGCAAAAAAAAAGTCCTCTGGAAATCTTTTTAAATTACAGATTTCTGGCCCATCCCACATCCTTGCCCCACCCCCACTGCACCCTAAGTTTCTGATTCAGTTACCCTCCTGTGGGTCCTGTGAATTTTCGTGTCCAAAGAGCTCCCTGGAGGTAGTGAGGGTGCTGGTCCACCACCATTTTTAGTAGCATTGGCATAAATTTCATTGGAGTTATTTGTTCTATAAAGGGTAGATATAAACCAGCTGCAAAGCCATCTGGTGCAGATTTAAATAAGTTTACTAACTTTTTTTTTTTACACTGTGTGGTTAGTTTTAGAAGTATACGTTTTCCTAGGAGATCATTCATTTCTTTCATATTATCAAGTTTCTTCCCAGAGTTGCACTTAACATTCATAATTTTTTTTTATTAAGCTTTTAAAATCTTCATGTCAAAATCATTTCTCGAATGAAAGCAATCCCTCCAATGGCCTGATTTTCTATTTTGAGAGCCCCTGGATGGCACAAACAGCTAAGCACTCCACTACTAACTGAAAGGTTGGCAGTTTGAAACCACCCAGGGGTGCCTCAGAAGACAAGCCTGGCCATCTGCTTCCGAAAGATCACAGCCAAGAAAATCCTGCGGAGCACAGTTCTACTTTGCACGCTTGGGGTCACCATGAGTCACAATCGCTTGATGGCAACCGGTTTCAGTTTTTGTTTTTGTGCCTGTGTGTGGTTTCTTCTTTGTGGTATTTTTAGATAGTTTTGAAGTTTTTTCTGTTTGGTTTGGTTCTCCTCTGCCTTTTCCAGTTTTGAAGACTACAGTTCCCAAACAATGACATCATTTATTGTTCTATATGGATATACAGTCACGCGTTGCTTAACGTCCACAATACCTTCTGTGAAATAGGACATAATGTGATTTGGATGTTGTTCGAACACCGTATTATAGATGAAAGTCCTCTCAGGCACTGGCTTCCAAAATAACGAGGTTCCGTGCATATTAAAAACCAGAACCCAGTGCCGTCGAGTCGATTCCAACTTATAGCGACCCTGTAGGACAGAGTAGAGCTGCCCCATAGAGTTTCCAAGGAGCGCCTGGCGGATTCGAACTGCCAACCCTTTGGTTAGCAGCCATAGCACTTAACCTCTATGCCACCAGGGTTTCCATGCATATTCAAAGGTGGGGCAAATAACATCCCTCTATAATGAGTTCATCTAAGATTTCAACTAATTCTTCTGTGGCCTTCCCATCAGCACTCGCAGACTCACCACTCACTTTCACATCACACCGCAAAAAACGAAAAACATTGTTTGAAATGGGTGAAGCACCCAGAGTTAGCACTAAACTGGATATCCCAGTCTGGCCCTGCTTTTTCTTTAAGCATCTCAGACAAGCTCGTGCCTTAGTAGTGATCATCAGGGTGCTGAGAGGGGCTCGCTTTGGGTTTTGGTCCTGGGTGCACAGCATTAGCAGTTTCTCCACGTCGGGTGTAGGTCCCTCTTGCATTTTCGTTGGCCTTGTAGCTTTCAGTGGGGCCAACGCTTTAGCAGCTTGGAGAATTTTTTCTTGGTCTTAAGGATCGACATGATTGTTGAGTGAGATGGGCCCACATCCGTTGTGTTCCCTACTCCGATCGGGATTTCTGAACCCTATTATCTATAGCCTTATGGTAACTCTGGTGGTGCAGTGGTTAAGAGCTATCTATGGCTGCTAACCAAAAGGTAGGCAGTTCAAATCCACCAGGTGCTCCTTGGAAACTGTATGAGACAGTTGTACTCTGTCCTATAGGGTTGCTATGAGTCGGAATCAACTCGACGGCAACCTGTTCGGGGTTTTATTATAGCCTTATAGGACCGCGGTATACACGATCCCGCATTACCTAAAAGGACCTTATGTGGTGCATGACTACATACCAAATTCATGGGTGGGGGAAATTTTCCTCACAGTTGCTTACTGAAAGCAGATCCATTATTTGGAAGAAGCTTGGATTCTGGCACAAGAATGACAGGCCCATAGATTAGCAAAGTCCATCACCATAAATTTCTAAACAATGCCATGTGTATGTTTGACTCTGGTTTGGTCTAGAAAAATAATTAATTGCTTAGCTAATATGCTCCGTTTCTTCACCAATATTTTCTGCTTATTAGCAGGGATTCAGGACACCTTTTAATTTCTGGGAAATTATACCCCTACACACACACACACACACACACAAGGAGCTCTGGTGATCTAACGGTTAACCGCTTGACTGCTAACTTGGTTGCTGCTACTTCATTGCCTCTCGTCCACTGTGAAGTCCTCGAAGTCATGAGCCATCAGAATCATCTCTGAGTCGCCACCACAGGTAAGCCTACCACCTGAAAACTTGAGTTTCCTCATGATCGCAGTCTGCGATGAAACGTGCTCACAGAGACTCTTGCTCTGATTCTCGCGCCGACCAGTGACTCTGGGAAACACGGATGGGATTCCTGGTCTTGGTAGGCAGCCTCCTAATAATTAACAGCATCCTACTAAAGTCTTCCCAGTCAAAGCCAAATTCAAGTTGGGATCGACTCAACAACCAGGGGCTTGGTTTTTGGTTTTATCAACCTTCCACACCTTGTAAACATTCAATGAAGTACTCTTTCTTCCCCAGTAAAATGCCCCCAAGTGCCTGTGGAGATGTAGTCCAAAGGGGGGGGGGAACCCCAAACCTGTTGTTTTCAAGTCAACTCCCAGTCATAGTGATCTCTGCCCCATAAGGTTTCCAAGGAGTGGCTGGTGGGTTCAAACTGCCGACCTTTTTGGTTAGCAGCCTTAGCTCTTAGCCACTACACCACCAGGGCTCCAAAGTCCAAAGACGGTCACCATAAAAATATGGCACATTTTAGGAAGAAGACCGCAGTTGTGTTTCTTGTACGCTAACTGTCATATGGCAGCCTGAGGCCAGGCTATCCCTTGGAATTGTATTTCTTGCTTTGTTCTTGTTAGCTCTGTTAGAGCAGGTCCCTGACTTTTGTGATCCATAGGGTTTTCATTGGCTGAGTTTTGAAAGTAGACTTCCAGGCCTTTCTTCCTGGTCTGTCTTAGTGTGGAAGCTCTGTTGAAATCTGCTCAGCATCATAGCAACACACAAGCCTCCACTGACAGACGGTGGCGGCTATGCATGAGGTGCAGTGGCCGGGAATCGAACTCAGGTCTTCTGCATGGAAGGTGAGAATTCTACCAATGAACCCCTGCGGCCTCCATTTCCTGTTCAGCATGTGAAAAACAACCAAGCAGGAAGTGTTTCCATGCTTTCAGTCCATGACTGGTGGATAGATTTCAGCAGAATTTCCAGACTAAGACAGACTAGAAAGAAAGGCCTGGCAACCTACTTCTGCAAATCAGCCCAGGAAAACCCTATAGATCACAACAGAACTTTGTCCAGCTCGCTTGCTTTGGATGTGTCATCAGGAGGCATCCATTGCTGGAGGAGGACATCGTGTTTGGTTGAAGCAAAGGGCCAGCAAGGGCGAGGAAGACCCTCGGTGAGATGGATCGGTACAGCGGCCACAGCGATGGACTGAAGCATGCTGGTGGTTGTGAGGGTGACGCAGGACTAGACAACATTTTGTTCTGTTGTGCACAAGGTTGCCACGAGTCGGAGTCAACTCAATGGCAGCTAACAGCATCAATATCGACCTCTTAATTTGTTGCTGCTACTTAAGTCTGTCTTGTCCAGCCTTCCTTCTCTTCAGCTTCATGGTTCCTCTACCATCAAGCTTTGGAAACACTTCTAGCAGGATATTTCAAATTGTGTGTGATTTTCTCCATCTTTCTGATCCTTGCTCTAGACTTGAAATTCTTGGAGGAAAAAAGACCATACCAGTATTTTATGCATCTCTGTCATAGTCGTGTGGTGTAACGCACAGGCCATGGCCAGTACGTAACTATTTATGAATCAGATAAAATTTTGAGAGTTTTTTTTTTTTTTTTCCAGGATAATTTTGTTTCTTGAAGGTCCTCATTAGTTATCCTTTCCTCTGGGAATCCAACCCGAACCATTTCATCAACCTCTCGCCTGACTTCTATTAACCAGTTTTTCAATCATTTTTCTAGATTATGAAGCAAACTGTGTGTACATGTTTATCGCTCAGTCCATACAGCTCATCATAAAAAAAAGCTGTAACATAAGAATTAAAAATAAATGCCTTTTTCAGCTGTACTCTGTGCGTGTGTGCTTAATTGGAGTGACAGCTTTTTTAACAAGCTATTCTTATTTAGTTATAACTCGTTTGGTAAACAAAGGCATTTGTGTTTTATGCCTGACTCGATAAACTGAGTGGAGGTGGAAAAAAAAAAAAAACTACAGAACTTTAAATTCTGTGCATTGGATCCAAGCAACACGATTCCAAACCCACAAAACAAAACAAAACAAAGTGTTATAAACACAAGAGTCTGATTTCTCATGTTGAAAAGATAACATAGCAACCAAGTTCCTTGAAAGAACAAGAAAAGACACTCACGGCTTGACAAAACAACTTCTATGTCCACTTACTCTGGGAAATCGAAAAACCAGTAGGTGTGGAAGATGTAAATTGACATTTACTTAGTGACTTAAAAAAAAAAAAGTTTAACACAGAGTGTATGTTGAATTTGTTTCTCAAATATGATCACAGTAACCTCGCCCGGAGTCCCTGGGTGGTGCCAATGGTGAACACACTTTGCCGGCAACTGAATGGTTGGGGGATAAAGTCCGTTCAGAGGTGCTTCAGAAAAAAGGACCAGCAATCTGTTTCCAAAAGATCTCTGCCATTGATGACCCTGGGGAGCAGTTCTACTCTGACACACATGGGTGCCCCTGGGTTGGGACTGACTCCATGGCGACTGGTTTTAATTCTGCCCTCGCTGGCACAGGACCGGCCACCATTTTGTTCCGTTATACATGAGTTTCCCACGAGTTGGAGTCGACTCCAGGGTACCTAACAACAACCATCATGCCTTCTAAACACGACAATAGCTTCCTTGACTGCAAAAGGGGTGAGGACACCTGGACTGACCCATCCCTGCAATCAGCGTGTCAGGCGACTAGGCCAATGACTCCGTGTATAAAATTTCTAGTTGATTTTAACGATCACCTCACTTGCAG
Organism: Elephas maximus indicus; assembly: GCF_024166365.1. Taxonomy (NCBI): domain Eukaryota; kingdom Metazoa; phylum Chordata; class Mammalia; order Proboscidea; family Elephantidae; genus Elephas; species Elephas maximus. The sequence goes on from NC_064846.1 coordinate 173,540,417, forward strand.
GATCACTGCTTCAGCCAGCAGCTCTCAAGCTTATTAGTCTCAGGACTCCTTTACATGGTTAAAATTACTGAGGACCCCTGAAGAGCTTTGGGGGGTAAGTATCTATGGTTATTTCTCACATCAGAAATTACAACTGAGACATTTTTTATAATACTTAATTAGTAGTATTATATAGGGTGGAAAACCCTGGTGGCATAGTGGTTAAGTGCTACGGCTGCTAACCAAAAGGTCAGCAGTTCGAATCCACCAGGCGCTCCTTGGAAACTCTATGGGGCAGTTCTACTCTGTCCCATAGGGTCGCTACGAGTTGGAATCGACTCGATGGCAGTGGTGGTTATTATATGGGGTTGCTATGAGTTGGAATCGACTCGACGGCAATGGGTTTGGTTTTTTTTTTTGGTTTATATGTTATTGGAAAATATATACTGGTTTATATGTTAAATGGAAAATAACCATATTTTACAAACAAAACAAACAAAAAAGCAGTGAGCAGAGGGCTCTTACTTTACATTTTTGCAAAATCTGTTTACTATACGGCTTAGGAGGAGAGGGTTGAATTCTAACACCTGCTTCTACCATCAATCCATCACCCTGCGTTGGGTCGGCCACAGTCTATGAACAAAATCCAGCCTCACACAGACGTGGGGTTGAAAAGGGGAAGAGTATTTTAATATGTTTTTCAGATAACTGTGGACATTCTTCTTTGGAGCTGCACCCAAACTCTGTAAGCCGTCATTTCTTAAAGTTTGCATGAAATTTGGAACCTGCAATCAGTATTAATGAACCTTTCATACCCTGTTATATTAAAATCTGTTGCTCTGTCTCAAGTTTTGAGTGCATCTTCTAGCCAGGTGTTCATTTGGGACATGATGCGTCAGTCATTTAGAAAATATTGTTTCAGGAAGGTATCCAGCTCTCCCAAACATCCACACATTACATTATAAGATAGTAAATTATATCATCCGCTGATACCACCATCAACCTCATCAGAGACGTCTTTAAGGATTGGAAATCTGCTGAGCTCACGGCAGGAGAAACATGTCCTCCAAAATTCTAATTTTTGCTTGAAAGCCCAAATGTCATCACTCACAACAATTACTGTCCCTTGTGATGCTTGGAGTGGCCGGCTCCCTTTGGTCACTCTGAAGAAAACGTCCACCAAATGATTAAGTCTGAAGGAAAATGGAGCCCTAGTGGTGCAGTGGTTAAGAGCTTGGCTGCTAACCAAAAGATCAGCAGTTGGAATCCACTAGGCGCTCCTTGGAAACTCTATGGGGCTGTTCTACTCTGTCCTACAGGGTCACTATGAGTCAGAATCAACTTGGTGGCACTAGGTTCTTGCATCAAATTACAAACAGACAGAAGAGGAGGCTCCTCTTTGTTTAGTGCGGTTATTCAATTTATTTGACAAAATGAACCCAGTGTCTTTACTAGTCAGACAATGAGGTAGATTCACAGTGCAGACTGGTGTATAGAGACTTGGGCCACGGTGGATGGGAGAAGAAAGAATCAGGAATAAATATAGGTGCAACTCCACACAGAGCTCACTGTCTGGCCAAGATATAATTCCAGACACGGGTAATCATACAACCGTGTCGTCCTGCTCCAGGAGATGTTTGCGTAAAACACTGAAGGAGCACAGATAAGTTGTGCTCAAGTGCCAAGCACCCTACTGACAGGCGCTAATGAGGACTGAATGGAAGAGGAGAGCAGATGAAAAGCCAAGGTGCCTTTCTGCTCTGCAGAAAGTGCCACATCAAGAGGCAATCCACATGGAAGACAGAATGGACCGCTGAGGGTAACATAACACTGAGGGGCCCTCGGAAGAGCCCAGCGTCTAATTAGCTTGCGGCATGGACCAGGGAGACAGAAAGGTGAGTCTTCTCACTTGATGCTTTGTTTCATCTTAGGGGGCAGGCTACGCCAGTATGCAGTTAAATAGGTAAGCTAAGTCTTGCATTTTGCTAGTATAACAAGTATGACGTATGTAAAGCTTTAATCTGAGAACTACAAAGACTGAACCTAACATGCTTATGAACTAAGTAATACAGTGCTTTCATTTAAAAGGGAAATTAAGCTAAAGTAAACGGACAGATGAACCATTTAACTATCCTTATATATGTATATAAAAAGCATGATATTCCAGGAGTCAGACTCAACTCGACAGCAACTGGTTAAGGTATGTTTACATAAACCCGTTGCCGTAAATATCATGCGTTATATATATATAAGCATAGACTATCAAGCAATAGTATATATATACCTGACACATATGAGTTCGCCATGAATCAGAATCAGTTAGATGGCAACTGGTTTACCGGTTACCCTCCATAAACGGTTCTAGGATAATATCAACTTCCAGCAAGCTAGGGTCCTTCTCTGTCCCCCAAAGGCTACACTCAACAGCTTCTCTATGCCCTCCTTCTTAATCTTTCTCCTGCCTGCAATGCCAAAGGTAGCATAGCACAGGAGCAGGTAAAGTGACGTTAATCCCCACGTTTGATGACTAGTATAAACCTCTTTATCTCCCACAGCAGAGTTCCCTTATTATAAGCTTTCTTCACTTGCAGAAGTCCTTGGGTGGTGCACATGGTTAAGTGTTCAACTACTAACCAAAAGGTCGGAGGTTGGAGTCCACCTGAGGTGCCTCAAAAGAAAGGCCTGGAGATCTGCTTCTGAAATATCGGCCACTGAAAACCCCACGGAGCACAGTTCTACTCTGACACACACGGAGCCGCCGTGACGTGGAGTTGACTCAATGGCAGCTGGTTAGGTTCTGTTTGTTTGTTTCGGTTTTCAGCCTCAACATCCAGCCCAAATGTAATAACTTTGACATCTAGATGTACCACACGCTCATTCTTCAAAGCTTTTTTTTTTTTAAACTTTCGTGCATCCTGATCGCCATGTAAACCAGACAACAAATTTCCCCATGGACATACAATGCTTCACCGCCCTCCCTGATGAATTTCCTCCAGACCAGAGTGCACCCGTCTCTTACAGGAGAGTGTAGCAGAATGAGACTTCTCACATAGTGAGACTCAAGTCACATCCCTCTAAACCAAACCAGACCCACTGCCATCAAGTCAGCTTTGACTCATGGTGACCCCATGTGTGCAGAGTAGAACTGCTCCACAGGTTTTTCAAGGCTGTCTTTTCTGAAATAGATCTCCAGAACCTTTCTTCTGAGGCATCTCTGGGTGGACTCGAACCTCCAACCTTTCAGTTAGTAGTCAAGTGCTTAGCCATTGCACCACCCAGGACTGTACATCCCCTCTTCCCAACACAGGTATTTGGACAAGTTCTCTATCCGCCTCTGAAGTTTCCCTCTGCTCAGCCCCCCAGAAGGTGCCTGCAGGGAAGTTGACACCCTGAGGACAAGCCTGAGACCGACAGGAGAGGGACACACTGGACAATTGCCCTAAAGTTGCCCTGACCTCGTGTCTTCTTTTACCAAATCCTGTCAATGAGCGTTTGTAAGCATTTGAGTAATGCCTCTTGTTTCTGACCCAGCTTTAGTATTAAATGGTAGGCTGGCTGTTGTGGGTGCTGTTGGCTACTGTCGCGTCCATTCCTACACGTGACGCCCCCATGGGTGCAGCGCAGAACTGTGCTTCATAGGGATTTCTATGGCTGTGAACTTTCAGAAGCAGGCTGCCAGGACTGTCTTCCAAGATGCCTCCGGGTGGATCCAAACTGTCAGCCTTCTGGTTAGAAGTCTGGTTTGCGCCACCCATGGACTGTGTTGGCTGGATATAGGCCGAACAGCGTATCGGCATCTCTTTTATAAATAGATAATAGTTAAAGCGTTTGTCTGCTAAGCAGAAAGTCAGCAGCTAGAATCTACCAGCCACTCCTTAGAAACCCTAGGGGGCAGTTCGACTCTGTCCTATAGGGTCACTTTGAGTAGAGCCGACTTGACGGCAACGGGTTTGAATTTTTTTTCTGTTGCAGTGTCTCCATGGTGATCAATAGCTTAAGATTCTGGGCGAGGCTGTATCCAAAGACTGGTTAAATAAGAAGGCAGGTTCCACTGTAATTTTATCTGGGGAAGTGGTTGAAACAGTAATAGAAATTGCCACCAAGCACAGAAGATTGCTTTTGCCCAATTTCTCTATTTTATCTTCAAAAGCTTTTCATTTTTCAGAAATACCGTCTGCCTTTTCCATTCCTGGAGATCAAATTCACAACTTGTTCTTGGGCCTCTTTTTTTAAATGGTCTTAGAATTAAACTGTAGGATACCATGCTTCTTCAAAACACCCATACCTGGTTCCAGTAAAATTCCTGAAGAGACCAAGAGGTGACTGTTACATCAGACAGCACCAAAGGGCAGTCATGAGTCTCTCGGTTAGACCTTGAGGGCCTGGTGACATCACACATGTCTAACCAGAGGGCTTCATCTCCTGTTCCTTTTCTGACAGATGCCCAGAGTTAAAAAAACAAAACAAAACAAAACCCTGTTACAAGGGACAAAGCCTTCAGAGCTCTGTGTCTAGGATCGCATGATGTAACAGGATAAAAACCAGTCAAAACAACCTCACCCAAAGAACTCCCAGAGCTAACTACCCCAATTCTGTATGAGCTCCACTTAGATGTAGCAAATTGCACAGAAAAGTTCCTATTCAGCTCTACCTACTTTCCCTTGAATAGAGTTTTCTCCCAACTGCCTGACAAATTGCCTTCCAATTACTGAAATTTTCTCCGTGGAGACATTACAGCTCACCCTCAGAGTTTGTTGTGATACAGAATCAACTCTTAACATGGCGGACCATTAACTTCCTGCTTCTCCTCCAGTGCACGCGGAATCCAGGGTCTCTCACACAGTTCTGCTCTTTGCCTTGCTAACGGGAGTTTCTGCCACAGCTCCTCAGACACGTCAGAGAGAAACCACAAGACAATGAGCTTAATTATTAGGAGTAAGAGACGATATTACTCATTGGTTCCTTGAGAAGGGGTTGACATTGATCATTCCCTATTTTCCCAAAATAGAAACAATTTAGAGCCCTGCTGGAGCAGTGGTTAAGAACTTGGCTGCTAACCAAAAGGTTGGCAGTTTAAATCCACCAACCGCTCCTTGGAAACCTGTGGGGCAGTTGTGCTCTGTCCTATAGGGTCGCTATGTGTCAGAATCGACTCGCTGGCAACAGGTACAGTGCAGTCTGTCATCCTGTGGTGGCTGGGGGTATTGCTATGATGCTGGAAGCTATGCCACCGGTATTTCAAACGCCAGCAGGGTCACCCATGGTGGATAGGTTTCCGTGGGGCTTCCGGACTAAGACCGACTAGGAAGGAGGGCCTGGTGATCTACTTCTCAAATCAGCCAATGAAAATTCTGTGGATCACAGAGTATTTCCTGGACTTAGGCTCATTTATTTCAGACGAGTCATCAGGAGGGACTGACCGCGGGAGAAGGACATCGTGTTTGGTAAAATGGAGGACCAGCGAGGGTGAGGAGACGTTCAATGACATGGATTGACACAGTGGCTGCAACAATGGGCTCAGACGCACCCATTGTGATCATGGACATGGCAGAGGACCAAGTAATGTTTAGTCCTGAGATACATAAGGTCGCCATGAGTCAGAGCCAACTTGATGGCAACTAACAGCAACAACGTAGTGCAAAATGTAAATTAATTGAAGCAGTAACAATCATAGCGACATGTTTAGCCTGGGCCTACTGTATTTATCTGTATTAAAAAAACTATTGGTTTATCTCTAGTTTGTAGAAATAAATGAAGACCACCCCAGATGAGAACAAACAGAGGCCCTCTATTCAGAGCTTGCTGTAACAAGGGAGTGAACCACCAACACTTGGGTTTGCTAGAGACTCCAAGGCAGGCAGGGAGTGGGAAGCTTCATAGCAAAAAACGAAAGAAGGCTTAGGTAGGTATGCCTGCTTGGAGGCTGTTGTGGGGAAGCTGGAGATGAGTTAACTAGAAGCGGGGCTTCTTTTGGGGTTGGCTGGGGAGCATATTTGGCTTTCTCTCCTTGATTCTGAGTTGGAAAAGGGGGCAAAAAAATAGAGACGCTGGCCATCATTGACCGAATCCTGAGCAACTTAAATGATAGCTACAGAATTTGTGGTTTATCTTGTCCTGCTGGTCACTGAAGAGGTGGTAAACCAAAAAACCAAACCCATTGCCATCGAGTCAATTCTGACTCATAGCAGCCCTATGAGGACAGAGTAGAACTGCCCCATAGGGTTTCCAAGGAGCACCTGGTGGATTCAAACTGCCGACCTTTGGGTTAGCAGCCATAGCTCTTAACTACTACACCACTGGGGTTTCCGAGAAGGTCATAGATCACAGTTTTATTGTCATATGTGGTTTGTCAGTTGATGCCTTTGAATTATGGTATTTTATTCGTGGCAAAAAATATTGAATATACCATGGACTGCCAGAAGAAGGAACAAGTCTATCTTGGAAGAAGCACAGCCAGCATGCTCCTTAGAAGTGCTGATTGGGAGACTTCATCTCATGTACTTTGGACACGTTCTCAGGAGGGAGCAGTCCCTGGAGAAGGACATCATGCTTGGTAAAGTAGAGGGTTAGCACGAAAAAGAGGAAGACCCTCGAGCAGATGGATTGATACAGTGGCTGCAACAATGGGCTCCAACATAGCAACAGTTGTGCGGATGGCGCAGGACCAGGCAGGGTTTTGTTGTATTATCCACAGGGTCGTTAGGAATCAGAACCGATTCAAAGGCACCTAACAGCAGCAACATGGTTTGGCCATTCCATTTGTATATTCAGTCTTTCAAGACCATTTGCAAAGCCCCACAGTTAAAAATGGATACTAGCCAGGATTAGCAATTCAGTATTTATTTATTAGAACAAAGGACATTTTGGAAAAATTATAAATTGCAATTACGAATTTTACTATAGAGCCAATAGAACTATAGAATGACCATGTTGCTGTGGGGGCATCAAGCCATTTCCAACCCTTAATGGCCCCGTGTGACAGAGTGGAACTGCCCATAAGGCTTTCTAGACTATATTACTTATGGGAGGAGCCCTGGTGGCACAGTGGTTAAGCACTCATTTGCTAACCAAAAGGCTAGTGGCTTGAACCCAGCAGCCACTCCATGGGAGAAAGATGTGACAGCCTGCTTCCGTAAAGGTTACAGCCTTGGAAACCCTGCGGGACACTTCTACTCCGTCTTGTAGGGTCACTATGAGTCAGAATCGGCTCAACAGCATTGCGTTTGGGTGTTTCCATCTTTATAGAAGCAAATCCCCGGGTCTTTCTCCCATGGAGGGGCTGAGTGGGTTTGAACCACCAACTTCCCAGTGAGCAGATAAGCGTTTAACTGTTTGCACCTCCAGGACTCCTTAGAACGATCATAAATATGTTATTACCATACTTTAAATTTGAAATCCATGAGTTACATTCGTAAAAACTATGATTCTAAAAATACAGGACATTTTACGTGGTGTTGTTTTCACTTAGTGTGAATTGTTTGACTCCTAATTAAAAACAGGAATGCCTGATTCTGCATAAATGGTGGAAGGGGCTGCTGAACCACTCAACAGAGAACCGAGGTCTTATCGTATGATCAGTGATGACACACGTCGTGACAAGTGCATTGAACGCGTTTGCAAGGTTCCTAACTTTTCAACATTGATCGAAGATGCCAAGGAAGCCAATGTCCGTTTGTTATGTTAAAGCATTAAAAAGCAAAGGCATTACTTTGAGGTTTGGTTTTCGGTTTCAATTTCACCTGAACAATGAATAAGGAAGACCAGAGAAGAATTGATGCATTTGAGTTATGGCGTTGGCGAAGACTGTTGCCAGAAGAACCAACGAATGTGTCTTGGCAGAGTAGAACTGCCCCAAAGGGTTTCCCAGGCTATAATCTTTGCAGAAGCAGATTGCTGGGTCTTTCTCCTGTGGAGCTGCTGGGTGGGTTCAATCCACCAACCTTCCAGCTGGCCGCTGAGCACTTAAATGTTGCATCAAATATCGTTGTTGTGTGCCTTCCGGTAGAAACAAGGATGACGAGACTTCATCTCACATACTTTGGACGCAGTATAGGTAGGGACCAGTCCCTGAAGAAGGACATGATGCTTGGTAAAGCAGAAGGTCAGAAAAAAAGAGGAAGACCCTCATGAACATTGATGCAAAAATCCTCAACAAAATTCTAGCCAATAGAATCCAACAACACATCAAAAAAATAATTCACCCTGATCAAGTGGGATGTATACCAGGTATGCAAGGCTGGTTTAATATCAGAAAAACCATTAATGTAATCCATCACATAAATAAAACAAATGACAAAAACCACATGATCTTATCAATTGATGCAGAAAAGGCATTTGACAAAGTCCAACACCCTTTTATGATAAAAACTCTTACCAAAATAGGAATTGAAGGAAAATTCCTCAACATAATAAAGGGCATCTATGCAAAGCCAACAGCCAATATCACTCTAAATGGAGAGAACCTGAAAGCATTTCCCTTGAGAACGGGAACTAGACAAGGATGCCCTTTATCACCGCTCTTATTCAACATCGTGTTGGAAGTCTTAGCCAGGGCAATCAGGCTAGACAAAGAAATAAAAGGTATCCGGATTGGCAAGGAAGAAGTAAAGTTATCACTATTTGCAGATGACATGATTATATACACAGAAAACCCTAAGGAATCCTCCAGAAAACTACTGAAACTAATAGAAGAGTTTGGCAGAGTCTCAGGTTATAAAATAAACATACAAAAATCACTTGGATTCCTCTACATCAACAAAAAGAACATCGAAGAGGAAATAACCAAATCAATACCATTCACAGTAGCCCCCAAGAAGATAAGATACTTAGGAATAAATCTTACCAAGGATGCAAAAGACCTATACAAAGAAAACTACAAAGCTCTACTACAAGAAATTCAAAAGGACATACTTAAGTGGAAAAACATACCTTGCTCATGGATAGGAAGACTTAACATAGTAAAAATGTCTATTCTACCAAAAGCCATCTATACATTTAACGCACTTCCGATCCAAATTCCAATGTCATATTTCAAGGGGATAGAGAAACAAATCACCAATTTCATATGGAAGGGAAAGAAGCCCCGGATAAGCAAAGCACTACTGAAAAAGAAGAAGAAAGTGGGAGGCCTCACCTTACCTGACTTCAGAACCTATTATACAGCCACAGTAGTCAAAACAGCCTGGTATTGGTACAACAACGACACATAGACCAATGGAACAGAATTGAGAACCCAGACATAGATCCATCCACGTATGAGCAGCTGATATTTGACAAAGGACCAGTGTCAATTAACTGGGGAAAAGATAGCCTTTTGAACAAATGGTGCTGGCATACCTGGATATCCATTTGCAAAAAAATGAAACAGGACCCATACCTCACACCATGCACAAAAACTAACTCCAAGTGGATCAAAGACCTAAACATAAAGACTAAAACGATAAAGATCATGGAAGAAAAAATTGGGACAACCCTAGGAGCCCTAATACAAGGTATAAACAGAATACAAAACATTACCAAAAATGATGAAGAGAAACCCAATAACTGGGAGCTCCTAAAAATCAAACACCTATGCTCATCTAAAGACTTCACCAAAAGAGTAAAAAGACCACCTACAGATTGGGAAAGAATTTTCAGCTATGACATCTCCGACCAGCGCCTGATCTCTAAAATCTACATGATTCTGTCAAAACTCAACCACAAAAAGACAAACAACCCAATCAAGAAGTGGGCAAAGGATATGAACACACATTTCTCTAAAGAAGATATTCAGGCAGCCAACAGATACATGAGAAAATGCTCTCGATCATTAGCCATTAGAGAAATGCAAATTAAAACTACGATGAGATTCCATCTCACACCAGCAAGGCTGGCATTAATCCAAAAAACACAAAATAATAAATGTTGGAGAGGCTGCGGAGAGATTGGAACTCTCATACACTGCTGGTGGGAATGTCAAATGGTACAACCACTTTGGAAATCTATCTGGCGTTATCTTAAACAGTTAGAAATAGAACTACCATACAACCCAGAAATCCCACTCCTAGGAATATACCCTAGAGATACAAGAGCCTTCACACAAACAGATATATGCACACCCATGTTTATTGCAGCTCTGTTTACAATAGCAAAAAGTTGGAAGCAACCAAGGTGTCCATCAACGGATGAATGGGTAAATAAATTGTGGTATATTCACACAATGGAATACTACGCATCGATAAAGAACAGTGACGAATCTCTGAAACATTTCATAACATGGAGGAACCTGGAAGGCATTATGCTGAGCGAAATTAGTCAGAGGCAAAAGGACAAATATTGTATAAGACCACTATTATAAGATCTTGAGAAATAGTAAACCTGAGAAGAACACATACTTTTGTGGTTACGAGGGGGGGAGGGAGGGAGGGTGGGAGAGGTTTTTTTTATTGATTAATCAGTAGATAAGAACTGCTTTAGGTGAAGGGAAAGACAACACTCAATACATGGAAGGTCAGCTCAATTGGACTGGACCAAAAGCAAAGAAGTTTCCGGGATAAAACGAATGCTTCAAAGTTCAGCAGAGCAAGGGCGGGGGTCTGGGGAACATGGTTTGAGGGGACTTCTAAGTCAATTGGCAAAATAATTCTATTATGAAATCATTCTGCATCCCACTTTGAAATGTGGCGTCGGGGGTCTTAAATGCTAACAAGCAGCCATCTAAGATGCAGCAATTGGTCTCAACCCACCTGGAGCAAAGGAAAATGAAGAACACCAAGCCCACATGACAACTAAGAGCCCAAGAGACAGAAAGGGCCACATGAACCAGAGACCTACATCATCCTGAGACCAGAAGAACTAGTTGGTGCCCGGCCACAATCGATGACTGCCCTGACAGGGAGCTCAGCAGAGGACCCCTGAGGGAGCAGGAGATCAGTGGGATGCGGACCCCAAATTCTCATAAAAAGACCAAACTTAATGGTCTGACTGAGAGTGGAGGAATCCCGGCGGCCATGCTCTCCAGACCTTCTGTTGACACAGGACAGGAACCATCCCCGAAGACAACTCATCAGACATGAAAGGGACTGGTCAGCGGGTGGGAGAGAGACGCTGATGAAGAGTGAGCTAATTATATCAGGTGGACACTTGAGATTGTGTTGGCAACTCTTGTCTGGAGGGGGGATGGGAGGATAGAGAGAGAGGGAAGCCGGCAAAATTGTCAAGAAAGGAGAGAGTGAAAGGGCTGACTCAAGGCGGGGAGAGTAAGTGGGAGTAGGGAGTGAGATGTATGTAAACTTATATGTGACAGACTGATTGGATTTGTAAACGTTCACTTGAAGCTTAATAAAAGTTATTAAAAAAAAAAAAAAAAAAGAAGGAGACCAGCCGTTGGCACAGATGTGGGTAGACATAGCCATGGGTCTTCAGAGCTTCTATCAGCATGTGTATTTGCTTGGTTCCATACAGTAATGAATATAGAAATCTAGAATTGGACTTGTTAGTCTATCTACCGTGGGCTTCCTCTAAACTTTATTATAGAACTTTCCCTTATTATTTCATGTAAATGTATTCATAAAGCTTAAGAAAATCTTTTATTTTTGTAAAAATTAAAGTACAATTTATCCTCACAACAGCTTAATTTAGAGTATTTTAGAATATTCTAAAGTATTTCATGCCTAGTTAAAGTCAAATTCGATCTTCCATACATTCAAGTATTCAGTACTTCAGCACACACTTGTGAAAGTAACTCTCAAATGGATTATAAGCACGTTTTATTTCAAACTTGCCTCAAGAGAAGAAGCTTTATGAGAAGTACAATTCTAAGACTGAATCTTGGCGGAAATATTGTATGGGGAGAAAAGTGGTTAGATAATTATTGTTAGACTGGATTTAAAAGAAAAAGAAAATCTAGTTAAAGACAACTTCTTTGCAAGACTGGTTAAATGTGTTAGGTTAGGTCGAAGGCTATGAGTCAGTTGAGTGGGTTTCCCAGGAGAATTTCTTAAGCTCTTTAAAGTCCATCAGAAAATTGCTCAAGTGTTTTATCAAGAATTCTAATTCTCCCCCAGAAAGAGCAGCTAGTCACATCAGACCACAAAGTTCTGCTTCACCTCAGATTTGGAACAACTTTCCTTCTCACATTCCTTGGAGGCCACTTATACCATGCTAAGGAATTTGGGGTTTATCTTTTGGGTAATAGAAAATTATTGAAGGATTTTAAGCAGCATTCTGCCATGATCGGCTTTGTATTTTTTTTTATTGTATTTTAAATGAAAGTTTACAGAGCAAACTACTTTCTCAATAAACAATTAATACACAAAAAAAAAAAAAAAAGAGGAAGACCCTCAATGAGATGGACTGACACAGTGGCTGCAACAATGGCTCAAACATAGCAACAATGGTGAGGATGGCGCAGGACCAGGCAGTGTTTCATTCTGTTGTACACAGAGTTACTATGAGTCACTATGGACTGGATGGCACCTAACAACTTATTTAATATATTTTTAAACAAGGAGAGCCTGATAGATATAACTAAGAACTAGAAAGTCTTTAGATATTGGTCCATGTGAGGGGGTTCTGTGTTTTTTTAAGCACCCTTGCGGTTCTGCACTTACTCCGTCCCCTTCCTCTGATTTTAGTGTGCATCTTGCAAGCAGCCAAGTCTATTTCTAGAGAAAAAATCTTGCAAACAATGTTCAAAGTGAAAATTTATGCAAATCCAATGCTTCACCTTAATTACTTCGCTAGCGCTTGTCAGCAGCCGCTTCCATGGTTTTGCTGATTAGCGAGCCATCTCAATTATTATTTCATCTGCAATTACAATGATCCCCAGCTCTGGCTTGCAGCCTGATCACCGCACTGCCTTTCCACCCTCCAGTCTGCTCCTGCAGCCCAAATTAACTGTGACCTCGCCTCATGTTTCAACAAAACTCCTCATACTGTGAAGCCAGGATCTCTTGGCTGCCAAAAGTAAAGAAGCCACATAAAACGGGTGACTCGAGCCTTCAACGTGGTGAAGAAAACCTTTGTGTGCTCATTGGATCTCTCCTAGCCACTCAACACACCTTTTGCAATTCTCTATAGCATATGTTAGCTTCCAAAATTCACGTTTACAGACCGAAACCCGGATTCTCGAAACACCCAAAACGGTGTGCCAAGGAAAAAAAAAAATCAAAACAATGAGAAGATGAGATAGAAGCAGCAGGGTTTGTACAATCACTAAGTTGCTTTAGTTAGATACTGAAAGGATGAAAAGTTACATTTCACACTCAAGAGGAGCAAATTGACCTAACAGCCTAAACAACGAGCTATACGATTTAAGAAGTCAGACACCCATAGCATAGAGCAGATTGCCAGATCTTTTCTCCCTCAGAGCCGCGGGGTGGGTTTGACCCAGTGACCTTTTGGTTAGCTTAACCATTGCACTTAACCAGGGCTCCTGGCACTACCTGGGTAGTTAATATAAATGGCTGCAGCTGGCCCTAATAGTGACATTAACACCAGGACTACTTCTTGGGAAGGGAGCAGGGTTTGGGGAGAGAAAGTAAAGCTTCCACTTAAATCTAGCAAATGCCTTTTGCCTTCCCTTCCTCACCTGTAAAACGTGTACAGTGAGATTTACCTTGCAGGGTGAATGTAAGGATCAGTAGCAGTTTCAGTAAAACCCCTCAAGCACAGTAGGTTGCCAAAAAAAAGTAACTATTGTATTTAAGACATTTGTTAATGGGGGAGGAACAACTCAGAAAAAGAGGGTGAGAATGGTTGCATAATCCAAGAATGGAATCAATGCCCCCCAATTGTACACGTAGAAACTGTTGAATTGCTGTATGTTTTGATGTGTATATTCTCAACAACAACATAATAAATAAATATATTTTAAAAATAATTTTTTTTTAAAAGAACCATAAAAAAAATCTGAATAGATTCTCCTTTTATTGACACAGGTGACTTGGTGAATCTTGACAGCTACCCTTGGAATATCCGATCATTTCTGCCTGAATAATGAAGTGGTTTATTTAGAGTGCGCTGTACCTGAAAGTCTTTGTGGCTTTTTTTCCCCCTTATCCAAACGTAAAACTAATATAGTTAGAATTATTTCTGAAAATGCACATGAGCCACTTTTTAATATATGAAACATACATTTTTCCTCTTTTAATAAAGTCTTTGTTATATTGACAACTTGCATGCTTATTAATAAGAAAACATGGGGGCTGTGTTTCATTTTAGTTTCTGAGACGTTTAACCCTTTTTAGAATTGATGCATTCTTCCCACCGTGGAAGGATTTACTAAGACATGAAATGTCAGCGGAACACTGAGCAAGATATTCCAAGCTACTGAGGTGCTCCTTGGTTTATCAGAGTATGCTTTCAAAGATCTCCTTAGACATCAAGGCTGAGAAAGTATCGTTTACTGTAAAACACCAGAGTTTAAACAATACCACTGGTCAAGAAGTGGCTTCTATACTGGGATAATATGAAATAACATATTTCAAAAAAATTTTAAGCCTGATTTTTTAACTATTTATAAGACTACTTTTTGTTGTTAGGTGTTTTCAAGTCCAACTCATAGCGACCCCATATGACAGAGTAGAACTGCCCCCATAGGGTTTCCAAGGCTGTAATCTTTACAGGAGTAGATCACCAGTTCTTCTCTCTCTGGGAGACACTGGTGAGCTCCAATCACCAACCTTTCAGTTAGCAGCCAAGTGCTTAATCATTGTGCCACCAGGGCTTCTTATAAAACAGTAATATCAATTCCATCAGATTAGCTCACAAACAGGTCCTAAAGCATGTAGAGGAGTCAATTAGCACTGCCATCTAGAGGGGCACTGGTGGTTCAGTGGTAGAGTTCTCATCTTCCATGTAGGAGACCTGGGTTCAATTCCTGACTGGGCAGCATTGCGCGTGGGTGCCCCATGAGTTGGGGGCCCTTTGAATTAGGGACCACCTCCACAGCTAACAACAAAAACGCTAGCACCTAAGCAGAGAATGAATATATACATATATATAGAGCCAAATTTTTCTCATTTCAGAGTTTAAGGGAAAAATCACTTGGTCATTTGGAATACACTGGGTGCTGAGGGGAGCCCTGGTGGCTCAGTGGTTAAGAGCTCAGGCTGCTCACCGAAAGGTCGGTAGTTCAAATCCCCCAGCTGCCCCTTGGAAACGCTATGAGCCGGAATCTACCTGACAGCAATGGATTTTTGGTGTGCTTTTTTTTTTAAGGCAGGCATCTCTGTGTCTCCCTTCATTACTGCTCTGTCCTGATTTGCTTTGGATGGCTGTGGGATTTCTCCAGCTCCCCGTATCTTCCCTTCACTCTCTTCATCACAGAGATGATGACGTTAGAGACATCTATTCTAGAATTTTCTATCCAGAGTAGGGAAGTCGCATATCGGGGTCTCCTGCAGACCTTTTTCAATGAACCTGTGACACCCCCCCACCAAAGTCCTTGAATCAAACTCCTCAACCCCACCCCCTCGACCTTACTGATAATCACTCCTCTCTCCCTAAACTCAGGAGTCCCTGAACAATGCAAAGCGTTAAGCCCTCAACTACTAGTCGAAAGGTTGGTAATTCGAACCCACCCAGAGGCACCTCGGAGGACAGATCTAGTGATCTGCTTCTGAAAGGTCATAGCCTGGAAAACCCTATGGAGCACAGTTCTCCTCTGCGCACTTTGGGGCGCCGTGAGTCAGAATCGATTCAGTGGTAAGTGACAGCAACATCCCTATGCCCTGACTGTATAGATAAGGAAACAAACTCGAGAACTGCATCTGCCCGGGGTTATAATGAGGACTAGGAGACCTCAAATACGAAGATGACATGCATGGCTTTAAGCTATAAGGAGGTAGGAGAGACACTGTCATTAAAGTCACAAGACATGATGACAAGGGTTTGTGATCTTCTACCAAGAGCCTGGGGTGTAGCTTTGCTCCCCACTGTATTGCATACACGGAATCTGAGCACCAGCTTTGCTGTGCTCAGAACTCAATTTAGAATTGGGCAAGATCCTAACCCATTCTGATCCAAATTATCCTCTCGTTTTGACTCGAAGTCGATTAGTTCTATTCTTTGCTGGATGAGGTATATTGAACTAATTCGAGGAAGTCTTCCTTTGGGTGAATTGCCTTTTCTGCTGGCACTATCAACTGAGCCAAGCAAATCTTAAAAGTTGAAAAACCAGCGGTGAGTGAGATTTCAAGCATGACAGTCCTAGGTGAAATTAATTTAGGAAAGTCACTGGTGACGGAATAGTTACTAGAATGTTCATTTTACTGAACTATTCCCACTGCTAAACAACTACCGTACTTTCAATTTCGTCTGTAGCTGGTGATTTTCGGTGAAACTCTCCCACTGAGTTGCCATAGTATATAAAATGGGACGTAGTTTTTTAGAAAGGTAAGTTTGCTTCAGGCATTATAGCAGCACTACTAGCCTTCAGATAGACTCGGACTCATGGAAACCCCATGAGTGTCAGAGTGGAACTGTGCTCTGTAGTGTTTTCAATGGCGGATTTTTTAGAAGCACATCACCAGGTCTTTCTTCCAAGGCGCCTCTGGGTGGACGCGAACCTTCAACCTTTTGGTTAGCAGCCAAGAACTTAACCATTTGCGCCATCCAGGGACCCTCATAAATGTAATAGAAAATCACCTTTTATTATAGAGGTTTGCCCCTTTCATCTGTTTCAAAGCTTCCTAACAAAACTAAGAACTCTAACTGTAAGAAACAGCGCAATCTGACAAAGCCATGTTATCCTGTAAGTGTGAAGGAGCGTAAGAACTTGCAAATGAAGTGATGTTTACTGCATCCTAGTCAGCGGAAACAGGATCTGCCTGCACTTAACACTTGGACTTCTGATAAAGACACAGTCAGTCTTCTGCTGCTAAATAATAGTCATAGCCTCTGTGTGTGCTTGGGATGGTAAAATAGAAAAGAAAAAGTGAGGTGGAGGGGAAAGAGAGAAAGTACAATCTCAAGGTCAAAGAACAGATCAAGAGAATTGATTCTGAAGTAAAAGTCAAAACAAAACACCTCGAAGGTCAAAACCGAAAGACGTAATCCTCGTGGTGATCAAAGGTCAACACCCAATGTGGTCATGTGTTCTGGTCGACAAATACAAATATTCTCAGCCAAATAGAAAATACAAAAATGCCAAAATGATCTCTGCAACCTGGGATAAAAAATGAGCTCTGTCCATCTATTTCATAACACATATTTTCTAAAGGAAATTTTAGGACGTACTATGTTATCTATTGGGTCATTCTGGAAGTCAAGATAATAAATTGCAGGTGGATTTTCTGGTTGAACACAGTGGTTGGAGCAAAACACTTCCTTCCTCCCTTCTAGGATAGCACAGAAAAGACAAGATTGATAGCAGCGCTCTTCACAGTAGCCAAAAGGTGGAGACAACCAAAATGTCCATCAACGGATAAACAGAAAAGCAAAATGTGGTCTATCCACACAACGGAACACTGGACAAAGAGGAATGGAGTTCTGAAACAGGCCACAGCATGGAAGAGCCTTGAAAACATCATGCTGAGTGAAGTAAGTCGGCCACAAAAGGACAAAGGCTCTATGATCTCACTTATAGAAAATATCTACAATAGTCAACTGCATAGGGACCAAAGTTTATGAATGGGTAAGACGGGTGGGAGGCGGGGAGGGAGGAGAGCCATTGCTTAGGGGGCACTGAGCAATGGCTATAAAGGGTGATGGAAAAATCAGGAAATGGATAGTACTGATGGTTGTACAATGAGATGAATGTAATTAATGTCATGGTGCATGTAATAAATATCGAAATGGTAAATGGTTTATTATATATACACATATATA
This sequence comes from Elephas maximus indicus, assembly GCF_024166365.1. Lineage (NCBI taxonomy): Eukaryota > Metazoa > Chordata > Mammalia > Proboscidea > Elephantidae > Elephas > Elephas maximus. The sequence goes on from NC_064846.1 coordinate 173,558,207, forward strand.
TAGGAAACCCTGGTGGCATAGTTGTTAAGAGTTCAGCTGCTAACGAAACGGTTGGCAGTTCAAATCCACCAGGTGCTCCTTGGAAAACCTATGGGACAGTTCTACTCTGTCCTGTAGGGTCCCTATGGGTTTGTTTGTTTGTTTTGGGTTATATATATATTATATATATATATATATGTATGTATGTATTTATAGATATATATGTTGTTGTTTGCCTTCAAGTCAATTCTGACTCATAGTGACCATATATGACATAATAGAACAGCCCCAAAGGGTCTCCTAGGCTATAATACCACTTTCGATATTTCTATTATAGACTAAGACTGCACCCTGCCAAAGGCCGAAAACTTTGCATGACCCAGAAAAACAAGGCAGTCCCGTCAAGTTCTGGCTCTCACAGATTTCACTCTATTTTTAGAAGAAAATTACACTGACCAGTGTGGAAAGAAACATATAATCATTTCAACATTTAATCTATAACATGCATTGACTCAATACCCATAACGAAGCACTCAAACATACCAACTATAGTAAAGATGGTACAGGACTAGACAACATTTCATTCTGCTGTCCATGGGGCTGCCATGAATTGGAGCCCTGTCTCTGGCAACTACCACCGCCACCAACCTTGATAAAACCCAATTAGACTAGAAGGTATATCTTTGTAGGTAGCCTGAGTCCACCTACAAAGATATACAGTCACTGTACCCACATATGTCAACTTCACTGTGTGTTTTCAAGGAGAGGATGGATTTAGACTGTGGCACAAAAGATAGAGAAGAAAATCCTTGGCTGAAAATAATTATTATTATTGGGGGAAACCATAAAAAGGGGTAGCAAGCTTCAACAGAGAGAAAAAAGGAAATGAGAATTGCCACATCAACTCAGAATTATATAAAGGAAGAATAAGAAATAATTACGTGTGTTGGGGGGAACAATGCATAATATCAAATTAATCCTAAAGAGGAGATAATTAGATAAAAGAAATCACCACTGTTCATCTGTTCACGTTGACTCTAATTCTCTCCCACATGAGTTTGCATTCAAGTCTGAATGATAAACTGAGTTTAGTATTTATAGTCAGATGCATAAAAGTTTGTACTCTCTTACATCGAGATTATTCTTTTCAAGATCACTATATATTGAATTTTCAGTGTGAATTAAATGGATGGAATTCATTTAGGCAGTGTGTCTTAGTAGAAATTATGATGTGCAGACATGCGTTGGGAAGCAAGGCTAGGTGTGAGTTCTTTTGCTGGGAACCTGGGATACAATGACTGTTACTACTGACGAATATTTGTAAAGGAAATATAACAGGTGATCAATTTAGAGTGAAACCCGTGAGAACTGGAACTCGACAGGGATGCCTTGTTTGTCTGAGTCTCGCAGGTTTTCCGCCTTTGACAAGGCGCAGTCTTGCCACTTTTCAATCGATCGCTATCAAGAATCCTATGTCATAAACACTGGTGAGTTTTCCTTCTCTGACAGGTTTCCACCTTAGACAGGTTCCCACATAGCCAGGTTTTACTGTATCTCCTTTGATTATAAAAGTCACAGTGGAGACAGAAATGGATTGTCTGCGAATGGCACAGAGAATTGCTCTGTGTTTCTTGGCAATGACTCCTGAGACCAGGGGCTCCCCTCCCCCCAAGAAAAGAGATGAAGAAGAGTGCAATTTCCCCTTGGGAGTCCCAGGTGTGGTCAGTACTGAGGTACAACTAACTACCTGATGAAATTGGCACCTGGAGCAAGACATCATTCTCCGTGAATGGGGCCACCACACGTACCCCGAGTGGTGCACCCCAATTCAGGGGCCTCAAGTTCCTTCCCTAGATCCCCTGTGAAGAGAAAGAACAGCCTAACGGCCCCACTGCCCAGCTCAAGCACACCTCTCCATCAGATGCCGATGGCCTGGGGGACAACAGGGCCACCTGCAACCCTTTCATCTAAGAGTCCCCAGTCTGCCTCAGCGACACTGGGCTGTGTCCCTGCGTCCTTCACCCGACAGAGAATAATCAGAGAATGACTGATAGAGTATCACTCGGAGAAGGAATGAAGTTGACAGCGTTAAGATGGTTTTCTATGCACACAGCGCAAAAAATGTTAAGAGATATCGCATGTTGACGTAAATCAAATATTTAGTTTATCTACAGGGAAGATTCCAGTGATTTTCCTTGTTGTCTACTTAACATTTTAAGGATCTGGTCCTAAAATAGCCTCATGTCCTTAATAGCCCATTTCTTGGCCAGTTATCTACACATTTATAGAAATGCTTTTAAAGATAATCTATTTAACCCCAAAAAACACATTGCCATCGAGTTGAATCTGACTCACAGCGACCCCATGTGTGTCAGAGTAGAACTGTGCTCCCTAAGGTTTTCAGTGGCTGATGTTTTGGAAGTAGATTGCCAGGCTTTTCTTCTGAGACACCTCTGGGTAGACTCAAACCATCAAACTTTTAGTTAGCAGCCAAGCACTTTAACCATTTCCACCACACAGGGACTCCGGATGATCTATTTAGACACCGGATATTCTCAAATAGTTACAAAAATTAGGAAAGGTATTTTTTCACCATGCTAGATGTATATGTCATACATATCACATATATTGCATATGGAAACCCTGGTGGCCTAGTGGTTAAGTGCTACGGCTGCTAAGCAAAAGGTCAGCAGTTCGAATCCACCAGGCGCTCCTTGGAAACACTATGGAGCAGTTCTACTCTGTCCTCTTGAGTCACTATGAGTCAGAATCGATGCAACGTCAATGGGTTTTTTGGGTTATATTGCATATATAAACCAAAACCCAAACCAGTTGCCATCAAGTCAATTCTGACTCACAGTGACCCTATAGGACAGAGTAGAACGACCCAATAGGGTTTCCAAGGAGTGGGTGGTAGATTCGAACTGCCAACCTTTTGGTTAGCAGCCGAGCTCTTAACCACTGTACCACCAGGGCCCCATAGCATATATTTAAAGAAAAAACAAAAAAAAACACTCATTGCAGTTGAAAACCCATTGCCGTTGAGTTGATTCTGATGTTTGTATACAAAGCATTGTAATGTGTTATGTATAAATATATATACAGTTTTGTATATAACAACCATGCAATGTTTTACAATGTATAACATCACAAGATGACATTACAATAAATATACCATTATGAATAGCTAGGTATACATACACACACACAGAGAGATATTTCAGCTCGAAGCTTAACTTTTCTCAAATACTTTCTGAATTTCTTAGTCTAAAGTTTGACAATTTTTATGTGTAGCCAAATCAAAAAGAAGTTTATCCTCCCATTATTCTCTGTACACAGAACCAATATCTTTCTCTCAGCACTTTAGCTAATGGGAGTTCCAGAAATAAAGAGAAAAATCTAATAAAAATGTCTCCTTCCTTCAGTTTTATTTTTACAAGTTCTGTGGTGTAGAGAACTTTAAATCCCCTCAGCAGCTTAGGAAATTCTTCCCCATGGCCTATGCTGACCCCATTTATTCATGGTGCCTTCCTCTCCAGTTCTGAAAAAGCTCTGGGTGATACTCCACACGAAAAAAAAAAAAAAGGCAATTTGTTCACTCTCCTTGTTCTAAGGGCATTCAATGACTTTTCAGACAAGTTTCAAAAAATGTATGTATTCCTGAGATAGAGCTTCCCGTGACAAAAGGAAGCAGATATTTTGCAACTAGGGAGACAAAGCAATGCAAGCAGAGCCATAAAATTCATGTATATGTCTTAAATATTGGTTAAAACAGTGGTTAAGATTTATATAAATATTGGTTAAATTCGTGTAAATATTGGTTAAATTTCACATAAACACTGGTTAAAATCCAGGCAAGGTGAATCAACGGTTTCGGCTACTGCATCCCACTGAACACCTTTCTAAGGTCTGTTTAGCAGATTTGCGTCATCCCTTCTCAGTGGGATTATGGGTGGTCCTTTGAAAATGGAGACTCTGCTTCCATGGCAAGTCAAGAGGGAGAACATGGAGGTCAGGTGGTTATCTCACACTCGCAAGTCATTCTGGGTAAAGAATACATCCTAAAGGAGGTCCTTGAACAAGGAGCTCTGATGGAGCTGCCGTGTTTCCACCCCCTCCATGATCAGACCCTGTTTAGCTTTTCCCACGGAGGCAAGCAGAAGGATAGAGAACTTGGCGAGTAGGCTGCTCTCGCTGGGTCATCCCTGCGTAATTCTCTCATCAACACTCGTCTTCACCTGAAATCATCTCATCTTCTCAATTGCTTGCTTATCAACTAAACTCATCTCCCTCTTAAAAGTACAGACCTCTTGAGTGTTTTGCCTTCTTGAAGAAAAAAAAAAGACCCTCAAAATTTCCTCCCTGGTTTACTTTATTGTTTCCTACTTTTAGATTGCTGTTTACTTAGAAAAGATTTTATTTTAACAACTGTCGATCTCCTCATATAGAACAAAAGAGAAAGAAAGAAACAAAATGCTCAGAGAAGAAAAGAGTCTACAGGACTAACAGTCTACAAGAACCGTGACCTCATGTACCCTGAGACCAGAAGAACTAGATGGTGCCCAGCTACCACTACTGATCACTCTGATGAGGGCCACAACTCATGGATCCTGACAGAAGGGGGGAAAATGTGGAACAGAACTCAAATTCTTAAAAAGTCCAGACTTACTGGACTGGTTAAGATTAGAGGACCCCCTGAGACTATCACCTGAGATGCTCCATAAACCTTGAACTAAAACTACCCCCTGAAGGCACCTCGTAGCTAAATAACGGATTGGTTCATAAAATAAAGAATATGACCAGTGAGCACTGTGCGCATTTACAGAATCATCTGTATGACACAATTACTCTAAAGCACAGGAGAAAGGGTAAAGGGGACAGGGAAACTAGACGCCTGGAAGCCAAACATCCAGAAGGGAGTGAATGGGAAGATTGACACACGGTGAAACATGTAACCAAAGTCACTGAATAATTTGCGTAGTAATTGTTAAATGCGAACCTGATTTTCTGTAAAAACACAGTAAAATATTATTTTTTAAAAAGTCAGTAAACAAGAGATTTTATTTTGACTTAAAAAATGTATTTGAATCAGTCATGTTTATATTAAAAGGGAAAAAAAGACTAAGGCACAAATTTTGTGAAATAAAATATTGAATTACGGTTTTTCAATTTTCACAAACACTGCCAGTTTTTGTAGTCATTTCTGCTAAGGAAAAGACATTCGGAGACCAGATAGGTGCCACACTTGATATCCACTTGAAAGAAAAGCATGAGAAAGAACAGGATACTGTCGAGTTTCTTTTTTCACCCTGCGGCCAATGGATCATGTCTTGTGGGTTGTCTTTGATTCTTGTCTGTTCCCATTCTTCCCTCTTTTCCTTTCATTTTGCCCGTTTTATCCACCACTTGTTCCAACCCTCTGTGACTACGGGTCGCCATCGTTGTTACGTTTAGGTGTTGTGGCTTCGATTCCGACTCCTAGAGACGCCATGTGACAGAGTAGGACTGCCCCATAGGGTTTTCTAAAAGGTAACATTTATTGGAGCAGTTAGCCAGGCACTTAAGCACCGCATCACTAGGGCTCGCAGCTATGAATTACGGAGGCTCATGTAAATCAAATCCATTGACTTCGATTTTGTTCGCTTATCTTAAGGAACTTTGGTGTTGGTGCTGCAAGGGCCGTGAGTTCCTTTTCTTGTTATCTTCCTTTTCAGTGAACGACATTTTGCTGGAAGATTTTACTCTGTGAGGGGCCTTTTCAATTTCCCGTGCCCTCAGAATTCAGATTAAATGTGAAGATCCTTCTCTGTGAACCAGGCAATCAAACTGTCTCCCAGGCTGGATAGAAAGGCACTCACACAACTGCCTCAATCCAAGAATCGTAGAGAATGAATAAACAATAAACGGTTTTGTAGTGCCGAGAGGATAAATCGGCCCTTAGAAATGGGGGAAATTCTGATCATACCAAACTCTAAACAAGCCAACTCTTACAAGTTAAAGAACGTGGCTCCAGAGACATAACAAGCCCAGAGTAGGTTTCTCTTAAAAACTCTCAATCTCTTTTGTAATATCTCAGGAATCAGGTTCCCAGTTCTGAAGCTTCCTCGGGAAAACTGTTATGTCATAAATAAAAGATTCCTACCTGTAAACCCCTGCTTCCGAACCTTTGCTGACGCCACCTTGCCACTCAGAAGCCTTCTGCTCCGAGCCCAGGTGTTCCCATCTCTTCTCTTATTCACCGTCCACATGGAATGTGATTTCTACCATAAAGTCTTACTGAATTCCCTCAACCAGAAAGCCAATCTGTCCTCTTCCAGATTCCCACAGATATTTGTAATCCCTCATAGCACGCTCTGGTGGCATGGTGGTTAAGAGCTCGGCTGCTAACCGAAAGGTGGGCGGTTTGAACCCACCCGCTGCTCCCCAGGGGAAAGATGTGGTAGTCTGCTTCCATAAAGATTACAGCCGTGGAAACCCTCTGAGACAATCCTACTCTGTACTATGGAGTCGCTATGAGTCAGATAGATTCAATGACACCTAACAACTCTCTCTCTATGTAATCTGAAAAGTAGCTGTGGATGGGACCATATATATGTAGCCCAGTCTCGTGCCATCTTCATGATTGTTGGTGTGCTCCAGTCCGTTGTTTCAGCCACTGTGTATATTGTGTGGCGATATAGAAAATGTTATAGTGTATAACATCTTACAATCTAATCCTAGGAGTGTGCCATCCATCCCATCTCTTTTGCCGTATTTTATTGGGTCAAAGCACGTCACTAGGCCAGGCCACATTAAAGACAGGGGCTTACACAGGCTGTGAATACCAGAGGGGAACATCTCTGGAACCAAGTTAGTGTCATCCTGCCACAGGTAACACGAATACGGTTAATATAAGGAAGAACTTCAATCTTTGAATGCACGCTCAAAGAAAAGACTTGGTGCCATTAATAATAATAATAATAATAATAATAATAATAATAATAATAATAATAATAATAGAGTGCTGAATGAATGTATATTTATGCATTAAGTTAAATATAGCTTAAAGTATGCATACATCACCTTGTATGATTCCGCATTTTGACTGACAGTTGATTAAATCAATGTCTATAAGACAGGATCACTTTGGAGAAGAAATGAGCAAACTCATGAAAATTTCTCAAAAAAAAAAAAATGCTGAAAGACATTAGGTTCTTTAAAAGAACTGTCTATATGAGATCAAACTGACAACCGCAACGCAACGGTTACATAGGAAGCTTAGGGGCCCGTGAGTTTATGTTAGTGGGGAAGGAACAATTCGGAAAAGGAGGGCAGGAATGGTTACGCAACTTGAAGAACGTGGTCAGTGTCACTGAACTGTACATGTAGTAATTGTTGAATTGGGGTATGTTCTGCTGTGTATATCCTCTGCAACAATGTCAAAAATAATCTTAAAAATGCTCTAATAACTATTTCAGTTTTGCTCAAATACCCTTGCCGTGCCAGTAACCATAACAAAAATGACAGCTTTACAGTAAAGGCAAAGCAGCCATTGAGAACCCTATAAAGTCCAGTTCCACTCTGACACACATGGGGGCGCCATAAGTCAAAATGTTTCCTGCTAACTGCCTGGAGCCACCATACAGGGCTAGAGTCCAGGTGATACCCACCCTGTTCAGGGGAGTGCAGCCTAGAATGGCTGGGACAGGGGAGAACGGATGGTGTTAAAATATGGTTCTGAAATCCCAAGGTTTGGCTTGTGCCCCGAAGTCTTACCGATTTAATAAAGAGCTCCTTTTATATTTTAGTCTTTGGAAGCTAATTAATGTGGGGCATTGGACAACATGGCTGATAAACTTCAATATTACTTTATTTAACCATCACACTCTCCTGGTGGCACGGTGGTTAAGAGCTATGGCTGCTAACCAAGAGGTCTGAAGTTGGAATCCACCAGCCACTCCTTGGAAACCCTATGGGGCAGTTCTACTCTGTCCTATAGGGTGGCCATGAGTTGGAATTGACATGACAGCAATGGGTTTATACCGATGAGGAACCTGAAGGTTAGAGAGTTGAGGTCACACAACTATTAAGCAGTAGAAAAAACTATTAAGCAGTAGAGCTGGGAATAAATCCGAGTCTCTGAAACTTCACCTCCATACCCGTCAGTTCTCCTTTTAAGTTTTGACACTTGTGTCCTGGGGATGGGCTGGAAACAACCTCAGAAGGATTGCTTCTCTCCTACAAGCAAAGTTAATTAACAGGGTGAATTCTATGTCGAGGCACCTTCCTTTGTTGGGGAGAATTTGTTAACCAGAAGTCTTCCAGCCCAGCCCAATAGATTGTTTAGGACATCTTCTCTGATTGACCAGATGTACCCACAAATGTCTGCCTCTAGGCAGTTGACAAGGAGCCTTAGTGGTGCCACAGTTAAACAGCTGGCTGCTAACTGAAAGGTCAGTGGTTCAAACCCACCAGTGGCTCTGTGGGACAAAAGACCTAGCGATCTGCTCCTGTAAAGATTAAACCTAGGAAAGCCTATGGGCCAGTTCTACTCTGTCCTGTGAATCACTATGAGTTGGAATCAACTCGATGGCACAGACCAACAACAGGCAGTTGACAGATGTTATCTGTAGGGGCGTCCTCATGCATACTGGCTTCAGTGAATCACTGATTCATCAAACAGACACTAATACTCCTGAACCTCCTAGGCTCAAAAGCCCCACCTCACTGGCTGCATTTCCTCAGGGTGTGCTTCTTAGAGCCCTAGGCTTCTGTGAAATGTCCCAAGCCCAGTCCATACAAAACCAACCAAACCCATTACCATCAAGCCCATTCCAACTCATACAGACCCTATAGGTCAGGGTAGACCTGTCCCATATTGTTTCCAATGAGTGGCTGATGGAGTAGAACTGCCAACCTTTTGGTTACCAGACGAGCTCTTAACCACTGCACCACCAGGGCTCCAAGTCCAGTTCATAAGATGGGAGAACGGTTCAAAGGTGTAGTTGCTTCCCATCCCCACCCCTCTCCAACCCTGGTCTCCACCCGCTAGTCACTCTCTGTGGTGGGGGCCATCCTGTGACCTGTAGGGTGTTAGCAGCAACCCTGGTCTCCACCGCCTAGTCACTCTCTGTGGTGGGGCCCGTCCAGTGCACTGTAGGGTGTTGAACAGCATCCCTGGTCTCTACACCCTAGTCATCCTCTGTAGTGGGGGCCGTCCTGTACACTGTAGGGTGTTGAGCAGCATCCCTGGTCTCCACCCACTAGTCATTCACTGTGGTGGGCCCGCCCTGTGCACTGTGGGGCGTTGAGCAGCATCCCTGGTCTCTACCCCCTAGTCATTCTCTGTGGTGGGGGCCGTCCTGTGCACTGTAGGGTGTTGAGCAGCATCCCTGGTCTCCACACCCCAGTCATTTTCTGTGGTGGGGCCGTCCTGTGCACTGTAGGGTGTTGAGCAGCACCCCTGGTCTCCACCCACTAGTCATTCTCTGTGGTGGGGGCTGTCCTGTGCACTATAGGGTGTTGAGCAGCATCCCTGGTCTCCACCCCCTAGTCATTCTCTGTGGTGGGGGCCATGCTGTGCACTGTGGGGTGTTGAGCAGCATCCCTGGTCTCCACCCCCTAGTCATTCTCTGTGGTGGGGCCGTCCTGTGCACTGTAGGGTGTTGAGCAGCATCCCTGGTCTCCACCCCCTAGTCATTCTCTGTGGTGGGGCCGTCCTGTGCACTGTGGGGTGTTGAGCAGCATCCCTGGTCTCTACCCACTAGAGGCCAGGAGCACTCCCCCCACCTCCAGTTGTGACAACCAAAAATGTCTCCAGACGCTGCCAAATGGCATCCCCAGAAAAAACTGCACGCTCACATCGCTCCCAGTGATTTACAAAGTGCAGTAGGATGTTAAAGGCTGTGAAAAGTCAGAACAGTCGGTCAGTTCAACCACATTTTCCAAATGGTTTTAGCCGTTTACCAGAGGACAGGTAATAATGTCTCAGAAAGTTAGACTAGAGCAGGAGAAAATTATGGGACTACTGGTCTGGAAAAGCTCCTTACTAATCCTACCCTTGGCACATGAGGCAAACACATGCCCTTACTAATTCAGGTGCTTGTGAAAATATACCCCGTAAGTGAATGTAGGTTAAAAAAACAAACAAAAAAAAAAACTTCTCAATTATGAATGTGAATGCTCTATTAAAAGACACATTTGTAATGGAGATTTATCACCCGAAAATCGCTTCATTACTCTCTGATTTATTACTTGCTGCCACATTTCTCTAACTATACATATATATGTGCAAACGTTATTGTTGTTCGGTGCTGTGGAGCCTCCTAGTTGTGACCCCATGGACAACAGAAGGAAACACTGCCTGGTCCTGTGCCATCCTCACAGTCATTGCTGTGTTTGAGCCCATGGTTGAAGCCATCGTGTCAATCCATCTGGTTGAGGCTCTTCTTCTCTTTCTCTGACCTTCTACCAAGCATGATATCTTTCTCCAGGGACTTGTCCCTCCTGATACCATGTTGAAAATACGTAAGATGAAGTCTCATCATTCTCGCTTCTAAGGAACATTCTGGCTGTACTTCCTCCAAGACAGGTTTGTGAGTTTTTCTGGCAGACCATGGTGTATGTATCAAAGCAAAAACCAAACCCATTGCTGTCAAGTCGATTCTTACTCACAGAGACCCTATAGGACAGAGTAGAACTGCCTCATAGGGTCTCCAAGGAGTGGCTAGTGGATTCAAACTACTGATGTTTTTGGTTAGCAGCCTCAGCTCTTAACCACTATACCACCAGAATTTCCAGTATATGTGTATATATTAGTATATGCATATATACACCTATATAACATATATACCTATAGAACATGTATATACCTATATAACATATATTAATATGCAGTCCCCCAACAAAAGCACCTTAAGGTAGGTGATGTATTCTTTTGAATTGTTTAAATTGTCCACATCTTTTAATTTTTCAAATTCATTTAGTGCCACATATTTCTTTTATGAAAGACACTGAAAAGTCATGGGCATTAAAGTCAGGTGTGTATCCAATTCTCACCTCACCCCTAAAAAACGTGGTGGCGTTGCATAAATTACTCAAACCTTCTCAAGTAGGAAGGACATTATTCAATCCACAAAACTATTATCCACGGCTACGGGAGATTGTGGAAATTTTTTCTAGTGCTGAAGATGGCCATTAAAGGTTAGTTAACATCCAACACCCATCCCTCACTGTCTACTGATCGGAGGAATGTGTCTGTCATGGATTGAATTGTGTCCCCCCAAAATATCTGTCAACTTAGCTAGGTCGCGATTCCCAGTATTGTGTGATTGTCCACCATTTTGTCATCTGATGTGATTTCCCTATGTGTTGTAAATCCTACCTCTATGATGTAATGAGGTGAATCAGTGACAGGTACATTGGTGAGATCTACAAGGATAGATAGTGTCTTAAGCCAATCTCTTTTGAGATATAAAAGAGAGAAGCCAGCAGAGAGACAAGGGGAACTCATACCACCAAGAAAGCAGCACCGGGAGCAGAGCATGTCCTTTGGACCTCAGGTTCCTGAGCAGAGCAGTTCCTAGTCCAGGAGAAGATTGATGACAAGGACCTTCCTCCAGAGCTGAGAGACAAGAGAAAGCCTCCCCCTGGAGATGACACCCTGAATTTGGACTTGTAGCCTACTAGATGTGAGAGAATGAACTCTTTGTTAAAGCCATCTGCTTGTGGTATTTCTGTCACAGCAGCGTTAGATGGCTAAGAGAGCATCTCTGAGATGTTTTCCAAGTTGGTAGACTTCTTAAAAACCACTTTCTAAAATAGAGTATATACATCCATGCTCATTGTAAAAATGCATAAAATAAAAAAATGCACAAAGAATAAAAGTCATGTATAACCTCACTGGAGCCCTGGTGGTCCAGTGGTTAAGAGCTCCGCTGGTAACCAAAAGGTAGCAGTTTGAATCCCCAGCCACTCCTTGGAAACCCTATGGGGCAGTTCTACTCTGTCCTTCAGGGTCATTATGAGTCGGAATCGACTCAATGGCAATAGGTTTTTGGTTTCGGTTTATAACCTCACTACACCTATAAAAAAAAACACATACCAAAAACCCAGTGCCGTCGAGTCGATTCCGGCCTATAGCGACCCTATAGGACAGAGTAGAACTGCCCCACAGAGTTTCCAAGGAGCGCCTGGTGGATTGGAACTGCCGACCCTTTGGTTAGCAGCCGTAGCACTTCACCAGTACACCACCAGGGTTTCCACCTATACACATAAACACATACGAATGAGTTGGAATCTCGACAGCAACGGGTTTTAGAACCTCACTGCCCAGAGGCAATCCTTGGTTAGACCTGGGTTTATTTCTTTCCTGTCTTTTTTCACTAGATAATTGGAGACTTTTAAAATTAGACCACAGAATACATTGTATTTCTTTAGATTAATTCTGTCCTTTTATACTCTCCTAGGTGACTGAGTGCTCTGGGAATAGGCCTATCATTTTCCTATAAAGCAGTTAGGGACAAAGAGAGGTACTGTGGATTTTGTACTTCAACCCATACCCAAAAGCAAAGGTGAGCAAGCTTCTGTTAAGGGTCAGATCAGAAATATTTTAGGCTTGTGGGGCCTATGGTCAGTGTCACAACTGCCCAACTCTGCCCTTGCAGCCCCAACACTTCAAGAGACAACATGTAAATGAACGTGCATGGTGTGTTCTAATAAAACTTTATTTACAAAACCACGTCGGGGGTGAGATTCAGCCAATGGGCCAGAGTTTGCCACTTTGTGCCTTACATTGTCAAATATTGATAAGGAATTAACAAGTTGTAAAATCCCAGAAATAAAGTAGCATTTGTATCTAATTAAGGAGCCCTGGCGGTTCAGTGGTTAAGTGCTCAGCTGCTAACCGGAAGGTCGGTGGTTGCAACCCACCAGGTGCTCTGCTGGAGGAAGATGTGGCAATCTGCTCCTATGAAGATTACGGACTCGCGACCCTAGGGGGCGGTTCTACTCTGTCCTATAGGGTCGCTATGAGCTGCATCGACTCGATGGCAATGAATTTATCCAACTGCTAAAAACAAGTTGCCTTCGAGCCGACTCCGACTCATGGCGGCTGCGTGTGAGTCAGACAGAACTGTGCTTCGCAAGGTTTTCGGTGGCTGGTTTTCTGACGCAGATCACCAGGCCTTTCTTCCCAGGCACCTCCGGGTGGACTGCAACCTCTAACCTTTCAGTTAGCAAGCAGCCCCATGCTTTCACCGTTTGCAGCACCCAGGGACTCCTCTCTAACTGCTAGAACAATGCATACTGCTTTTCTGGGTCCTGTTCTGGGGGGAAAAAGAGGAAAATTAAAAAAAAAAAAGAGCATCAATGGGAAAATCCTCCTTAGCACATGACCGAATAATCACTAATTAAAACCTTTTATCAGAAAGAATATTTTGCCTCAAATTCTTCTCAAACCGGTACGCCGTCTTTGCCTTCGCACCATGCTTCCCGGCTGGTTGTTTCTTCGTAGACAGCCCGCTCCCTGCAGTATTGATCACGCTGTAATCTCCAGATTCCGCGTTTCCCGGCGGCTTGCCAAGTAATAACGGTTCCTGCCACGACATAAATCTCTTCAATAATTTTCCCCAAATTAAGTCCCCTCTGTCTTTCCTGGTCAACCCATTTCCCTCCTACAAACCCCAGATTCGATCAGCCACACATGGCTGACAGAATCTATGTTTAAGGGGACATTTTGTGATTAGGCAATTTTCTTCAAGGATGATTGCTGAGAAAGGCCATCAACAGTCATTTTATTTTCCTAGCAAGGAATATGTGAGCTGGAGATGGATTTACAAGGCATTCAATTTTTCTTTTCCTTTTTTTTTTTTTTTTTGGGTCTCCAATGTGCCACAGATTGGGCCATAACAGAGACTACAGGTAAATGGATTTTCAGTTCCACAATTACTTAGCCCCCTGATGCCAGATGTTGTTTCTCAGAAAAGGCCCAAAAGCCAGTGGCTGTCCAGTCAACCATGACTCATGGCGACCCCGTGTGTGTCAGAGCAGAACTGGGCTCCATAGGGCTTTCAAGGGCCAAGTTTTCAGAAGTAGATTGCCAGGCCTTTCTTTCGACATGCCTCTAGGTGGAATCAAACCTCCAAACTGTTTAGCAGCTGAGGGCATTAACTATTTGCACTACTCGGGGATTGCAAAAAACAATTGCCGTCAAGTCAATCCCAGCTCATGGCAACCCCATTTGTGTCAGGATAGACCTGTATTCCATAGGGTTTCCAATGGCTGATTTTTCAGAAGTAGATCGCTAGGACTTTATCCTGAGGTGCCTCTGGGTAGACTTGAGCCTCCAACTTTCCGATTAGCAGCTGAGTGCTTTCACAGTTTGTGCCAACCAGGCATTCTGCAAAGGTCCTAACAGATACCTTTTAAACTAGTTCTGTGTGCCCACCTCTCAAGTTTTGAGTGCTTCCCCGCAAAAGGACTGGCTGACCTTGGGCTACTAAGGCTCAGAGAAGCACATAGGGCTCACTTTTCTTTCCTTCCCATCTGCATCTCCATCCCTCCATCCCACAAAGCCTCAACAGGGTAGTCAGTGATTGACTTCAAGCGGTTATTATGAAAATCCAGCTCCCTTACCTCAAGGCAAACAAACAAACAAACAAACAATCCCCTAAGGTGTGGTGTAAGCTCCAGTGTTTCCCAGGAATCAGCTCCTGGGTGGTACAACTGTTAACACGTTGGGCTGCTGTCTTAGGCTGGGTCCTCTAGAGAAGCAAAACCAGTAAAGCATATAAATACATAGATTTATATCAAAGAAACAGCTCACGGAACTGTGGAGGCTGGAATGTCCTAAGTCCGTGGATCAAGATAGAGGCTTCTCCTGATTCACGCAGCCACAGGGGCTGGTGGATCCAAGATCGGCAGTTTGGAGAGCAGGGCTCTTGCTCACAGGCTGTGAAGATCGACAAACCCCAAGATCGTCAGGCAAGACCGCAGGTAAGCTGCTAGCTCAAGGCCCAAGAACTAGAGATCAGATGAACAGGAGCCAACTGCAGGATCCAGAGCAGACAAAAGCCAGGATGTCCACTTATAGTCAGATGCAGGCCACACGCCCTGGGAAACTCCCTTTCAATTGATTGGCTCCTCACAGCAGATCACATTGTGGGGGTGATCATACATCAGATCTCAACAGGGAATTGATCACAACATTATACAACTGCCAAACCACTGAGAATCGTGGCCCAGGCAAGCTGATACACAATCTTAACCATCACAGCTACTAACCAAAAGATCGGAGGTTCCAGGGCACCCAGAGGTGCCTAGGAAGAAAGGCCCGGCAATCTGCACCTGAAAACTCAGCCACTGAAAATCCTAGGGAGCATAGTTCTACTCTGACAGGCAGAGTCGACTCAGTGACAGCTCGTCTGGTCTGGTCTGTCAATTTTCTCCACTTTCTTGTCCTCCCTCCTTCCTTGCTGGCTTCCCTTCCCTGGGACTCCAAGTCTCCTGGTCAAGATAGGACTCTGGGGAATCTGACCTAAGTTCCTACAAGATGGTAGGCACTGGAGCTTTTCTTCACTCTCTGCTACTGCACGTTCACGTTGATCTAGGATTAGACAACTGGACACAAATTAAATGAGTCCACGTACCACGTATTTGTACCAACAGAAATCAAGAATACAGCTCCAGCAAATGGAGCCCTTGTGGGGAGCAACCAGTGAGTGCGCTCTGCTGCTAACGAAAATGTTGGAGGTTCAGGTCCACCCAGAGGTGCCTTGGAAGAAAGGGCTGATGATCTCCTTCTGAAAAGTCAGCCATTGGAAGCACGACGGAGCACAGGTCTGCTCTGACACACATGAGGTCACTGTGAGTCAGAGCCGGCTCCATGGCAACTTGGTTTATCAAAGAAGCAGGATTCTAATTCTTTACGTTTTCTTAGATTTTCCAGATGGGTTACGGCCACCTCCCAGGTGGGGTGAGGTGGGACCTTTCAAGACATTACAGGGATTATCTGGGCACTCAACCTACCTAAGAGTCCTCTAACCACGTAATACCTACATTTGATTCTGCCCAGCTGTGGAGACAGCATAAAGGGTTCAGCCTCTATTGATTTGTATGATTACTTCCGCTCTCGGATCAATACGATCCACACTGTCTCAAAAAAAAAAAAAAATCACAATTCCTATCTATTGACCCAGCATTGACCAGATCCTGGTCAATGGGCTAGAATGATGATACAGAATAATTCATGAAACAAAATGTCAGCTGATACAATAGCAACGAGAAGAAATTAAGCTTAGTTTCTGGGTATTGTATGTGGCTCAGCTCTTCCCTGGCCAGTGGTTTCGTGCCTGGGAAGCAAGATGTATTGTCAGATGGCAACTTTTGTTGGAATTACAGGAAAGCAATTTAAGAAAGGTCTCAGCTAGGCTTCGGCGTAAACGACCTAACCCGGTAAACAGAAGGGATTTGCATGTGGAAGGAGCTTGTCACTTTCCCTCCTGGATACTCACCGCCGTGTCAGGCTCACTACTGACATAATGACAAGAGGCTGGTGTCAAAATGTCTTCCTTGTTGTACATGTGCTCACACACCTGTGTCTGCTTCTGCTCAGGGTATAAAGGGTTCTTTAGAATTACAGTCGTTATGTTTTTAAAGTTAACATGTTAAAGCAAACATGTCACTTTGAGGACTAAGATGCACCTGACCCCAAGCCATGGTGTTTTCAATCGTCTCATATGTATGCAAAAGCTGGACCATGAATAAGGACGACTGAAGAGGAATTGATGTCTTTGAAGTGTGGTGCTGGTGAAGAATATTGAATATAGCATGGACTGCCAGAAGAACGAACAAATCTGTCTCCTAAGATGTATAATCAGAATGCTCCTTAGAAGCAAGGATGACGAGACTTTGTCTCACATAGTTTGCACTTGTTATCAGGAGGGACCAGTCCCTGGAGAAGGACATCATGCTTGGTAAAAAAGAAGGTCAGCGAAAAAGAAGAAGACCCTCAACGAGATGGATTGACACAGTGGCTACAACGATGGACTCAAACATAGCAAGGACTGTGAGGATGGTGCAGGACCCAGCAGTGTTTCATCGTGTTGCACATAGGGTCACTATGAGTCGGAACCAACTCGTTGGCACCTAACAACAAACAGCATGTTTTTACTAGAGATTAAGCCTGAGCATGTCATGTGCATTTTATTTCCTATTTTTCCACTATCGTAACAGTTTATCTTAGTCTCTTAGTGCTGCTGCAACAGAAATATCATAAGTGGGTGGTTTTAAAGAACAGAAATTTATTTTCTCACGGTTCTGGAGGCTAGAAGCCCAAATCAAGGTGTTGGTAGTGTTCATTTTTTCCTTGTCGGTAGCCCCACGCATTCCTTGCTCCTTAGTGATCCCCACATGGCATCTGCCTTTCCCCTGTGTGCATCTCTGTGTCCACGCTGCTCCCTAGAACTCAAAGGGGATTAGATTTAGGACCCAGGATGCACTGATAGGGCCTCATTAACATAACAAAGATGACCTTATTTCCAAACAGGATTAGATCCACAGGCACAGGGTTTAGGATTCAACATATATATGTGTGTGTGTGTGTGTGTGTGTATGTATATGTATGTATATATATACAGATGTGTTTGGGTGAACACAATTCAAACCATAGCTCATTTTTTCCATTTTAATTACTTAACCAGATAACTATTAAAGAGTTTAGAAACTAGCTAAATTTGAAGGAGTGCTGTTTTGAAAGAAAACATTGCACCAAAAGGTGAAAAAGCAAAACTTCAAAATTTCTAGAAGAAAATATATTAAAACAGTGTTATGACTTTGAGTAGTAAAAGTTGGCTCAATCAGATACAAATAATACATTTCCAGAAGTCAATAATAGATAAATCTGATCAACTTAACATTATGAAAGATCGTTCAGCCAAAACTTTAACAACCAATCATAAACAAAGCACAAAAACCTAAACCATAGTTGATACAGTTTCCTGGCAAAGGTTTTAGGGCAATAGCATATATTTACATATAAAAGATTTTCTATGAATAATATAGGAGTGTGTATGCGTGTATAAATTTCTATACATCACTGAAAAACAAAACCAAAGCAGAAAAATGGGCAAAAAATATGAACAGGAAATTCTCAGAAAAGTAAACTTCGTGACTAATAAACATACGGAAATATTTTCACCTGCACCAATAATCATAAAAATGTAAATAAAAAGCACAATGACATATTGTTTAATAAGTATCAGATGAACAAATATTAAAATGTCCATCAATCCCAATAGTTAGCAGTGGGGATCCTCGGTTTAGTTGGGAGTGTAAACTGGTACAAACCCTATACTGGAGAACAATATGTAGAGGCACCTGCCTCTGAGCCAGCAATTCCATTCTTAATTACACATGCTAAAGAAAGACTCACACGTGTGTTCAAAATGACATGTACAAGAAGGCTTAATGTGGCATTTCCTATAACGCCAAACATTGGAAGTAACTTAATTTGTGAGCAATGGGGAAACAAAGGAGTCCCGCTGCAAACATTTAAATCATTCAGCTGTTAACTGAAAGGTTAGATGTTTGAGCCACCCAGAGGTGACTTGGAAGAAAGGCCTGGCAATCTCCTAAAAAATCCACCATTGAAAGCCCTATGGAACACAGTTGTACTCTGACACACATGATGTCGCCATGAGTCAAAGTTGACTCCATGCCAACTGGTTTAGTTTTTGGTTTGAAGGAAACAAAATCATGTGTTATATATTCATACAGCGAAAGACTTGTGAGTAGATCAAATTATTCAACTAGAGATCGTATTAATGTGTGAATATTTCTACTGTAAGTGGGGGCTGGAAAGGTAAGTGCCAGATAATAGGCACAAAACAATACCATTTAAAGTTTTTATTTTTAGCTTTTTTTTTTATTGTTCTTTCCATGAAGGTTTACAGAGCAAATTAGTTTCTTATTAAACAATTAATACACATATTGCTTTGTGACATTGATTACCAACCCCACAACATGTCAACAACCTTGGGTTCCCTGTTACCAACTTTCTTGTCCCCTCCTGCCTTCTTGTCCCTGCCCCTGAGCTAGTGTGCCCCTTTAGTCTCATTTTGTTTTATGGGCCTGTTTAATCTTTGGTTGAAGGGTGAACCTCAGGAGTGACTTCAT